>NW_022195997.1:0-1200000 GCF_008641045.1 Pistacia vera
AAGCTTAACTTCACCGCGGCAAGGTTTTTCCTTCACTGCGACGAAGCACTCTGTGGAATTTTGGCCATCTAAGCTTCACTGCAGCGAAACTACGCAGATTGCTAAAATTAAAATGATTTGTTTTTGGCTGTGAGGGTTTCACCCAAAAGTGGAAAGGGTATATAAAGGAACGAAATTGAGAAGAGAAGGGAGTTCATCCCATTTGGAGGCAAGAAACGTGGAGAAGAGAAGAAGATTAGATTCAAGCAATTTTAGAGAAGGTCTTCTCATTCCTTGTTCTTGTAATCTATGATGAACTCTGATTTTTTTTGTTTATATAGTTTTGTTTCATTTTCTATGTTGAACTAAGTTGTTTAGTTAAGGTTTTGATGTAGCCTTGATACAAAGATTCAATACATATGATTTGAGTTACTTTTGCAATTAATTTCATGATTTGAGTGTTTATCTCTTTGCTTAATGCCTTTGAATGCTTGGCCACCATTCAATTGATGTGTTGATTCATGATGACCTGAGAAGTGACTTGTGAATGATGCCTCTTGTGATAAATACCATGAGTTGAGCGAAAACTAGATGTAGATAAATGAACCTATGAAATCTAGGAAGAATTCCATAAAGTTTAATAGACCTTGAACTATTAAACTTCATTTTTTTGGTGCGGAAGATTAATAGGAATAGGTGGGTGGTATAACATGAGAAGGAGTATCAAACAATTTAGGGAATTTGATTTTCAATCAAGAAATTAGGAGTTGGGTAACATAATTTATGTATTGGGTTGGAGTAACTTGGTGAAATCAAACACCCTAGCATTTTTTGTCATTGTTTGATTCGTTAGAATATTGGGTTTTGCTTTAATTTCATGTTTATCATTCATTAAATGTTAATTTTTAATCTAGCTTGTTAATACATCATCATCCCATTTTATATTCTTCCATTAGTGTTAAACTAAAGAAATTGGTAGTTAGTAACTCTATCCTCGTGAGAATGATACTCTACTTATCACTTAATTACTTGTCACAACTGGTGTACTTGCTAAGCAATTCATCATAGTAAGAATCATCTTACATCGCATCAAGTTTTTGACGCCGTTGCCGGGGACTAATTGTTATTAATTTTGATAGTATCTAGTTGGTGCTAAATTGAAGCTTTAATATCATTTTTGTAGTTCATTGTAAATATTGTATAGTTTTAAGTTTGAATTCTTTTGTTTGTAGTGCATGTGAAGATCGAGAAGTCTCAATTTGGTTCCAATCGACCCTAAAATCGAAAGGACAGTGAGATGAATCAACAAGGATAAAAAGAAAAAGAAAGAGAGACCAATTGTAGTTATGGCGGACCAAAGAACATTGAGACATGAAAGACAAGCGTCAGAAGAAACCCTAGAGACATGAAGCCTAGACCTACACAACACATGCCTCTAGGCCCAAACACTCGAGATGTTTTCACACAAACTACCTGGCAACAACTTTTGACTAGCCATATAACTTTCCTAGTGCTAGCATAACTACTAAGCCTAAATCTACCAATGCAAGAAAGCACAACAAAGACAAAGGTAGTAGAAGTGATGGAAAGAAAAATGGTGAACTTATTTTAGTAAAGAGTTGACGAAAGAATGCTGGAGTAGATGTTGAAACACCAGAGAGTAGCATCGGAAAGTTCAAAAGTTGGAAACAAAGTGCGGAGTGTTTTGCCAGTTTTTGTGAAAACCCTACTTTTGAGAAAGAGGCGCGGTCTATAAATCATGTGAGATGCAATCTCGGCCATCCAATATTCGCCACATGGCACACATCAAAGTGTGGAATCAGATTGTCTTTGAACCTATGGCTAACGGATATCGCTTTCCGTGTAGAAAACACCCATTAAGTATTGAGTGGCATGGCATTAAATGTGTGAGTGTGACGTTTCCTATTCCAAAGCGAAACACCAATTTTGCCGCTACAGAATCGTCCAAAGGACTCATCTTATTTCACAACTAGCCAACGCATGTCTGTTTTCTACACCGAGCAAAAGCATGCCCAACTAGCTCACAGTTCATCATCTACACCGCACCATAGCCCATCTGAAGCTTGTAATGATGAGTGGAGCTCATCATTGAAAGCTGAGGGGTGTATAATTGTAGCTCAATCTGTGCAGTCCGTGGACCACACATCAGAAGCTCGTTATTTTATAAGCTCACAGTTTTTGAAGCCTGAAATCGACCTTCAAAAACTGGGGTGCAAATATTATGCTGTAAATCCAAAAAAGATAATTCCTAATCAGGATAGGATGATTCCTACATTGTTAAGGAGATATCATGTGATATGGACTCTCGAATTAAGGTCGAATATCAAGTTGTTTTCCTATTTTAAAGGATTATGTGTTTATTTCAAATTCAAACTCATAATGGGTGCTATATAAACCCAGCCCTAATATGTTTAAAGGGGAAGAAAAAGTATACCCATAGAGACAACTAGGCTAAGAAGAGAGAGAATTCGAGATAACTCTTTGTTACTCAGATTGCAAACACACATAATACATAACAGTGGACGTAGGTTTTGCATTGTAGACAACCGAACCACTTTAAAAATCTTCATTTCTTCTTTATGTTTTGTGTTTAATTGCAGTCCTTATATAATTGCATCATCCAATCGCTGATCCATTAAGATTACGCAAGCATCCGACGTGATTCTAATGCTGTCAATCGTATACATCTCGTTGTTGTAATTTCTTGCATCACAAAATTAAAGAGTGTAAAAGCTATGAGATAGGGGTTTATAATTGTGTTTTTAGATCTCCTCTTGACCGTCATTTGTAATTTGAAGATAAGAGATTAAGAGGCACTATGATATATGTGTTTGGTTAAAGCTCTCTCTCTAAGAAAATGGATGTGATATCTTGATGTGTGTAAAAATAAATAACACACTAACAAAATATTTCCTACTTGAATGAATCTGTAAGGAGCAAAACCTTGAGCAAATATGCCTAAAAACAACAATCAAATTCACAAGAGACATAAGCAATTTTACATGGAAAAATCTCTTCAATGTGAAAAGAATTAAAAAAACCACAGGATCAAATGATCCACTTAAATCCACTATAGTAAAAAGGTGTTTACAATAGCCACAATCCACCAATAATATTCCACACTAATTTAGAGCTTTTTCACAAGTCTAACAAAGTGAAATACACAAAAGAGTTACAAAAAGATGGAGTAAAATCACCAGCAAAGCACTCGAAATGCAGGCTGTATAACTCCAAACTCAATCGTTAAAATCGAAAACTAAACCATCCAGATTGAAGAGCCTAACTTCCTTTGCATTCTGACAAAAAATCAGGTTAATCAAACTAGAGATGACCCTTCGATTGTCAGGTTGAAGAAGGATAGACGGACTGAAAATTCCACAACTCAACTCTTTGATTTGGTTGTCTTTCTAGAGGCAAAACTCCATAAAAAGATGGCTATCACAAAACTGACTATTGGATGTGAAGAGTTTGTCATCAACAAGAATGCTCTGAAATTTGAGCAAAAACAGAGTAAGATTCACCGTTGGATTGTTGCCGGAATAACCTGGTGTGGCTGCCTCTCTCACACTTCTGCAGATTTGTAATTTGTGAACAATATCCTATTTCACTGTTTACCCACTCAGAAAAAAAAAAAAAAAAAAAAAAACACTAATATAAGCTGCTTCTTTTTTTCTTTTATTTTTGGGCTTTAAGATTTTGGGCCATCCTCCACATGAGGGAAACCCAAGCCCAACAAATTTCCTCCTTCTCAATTATGTGGGGGAATGGACCATACCGGCAATAGCTCTACAAACTTCAAGCTTCTCCCTTGCTAAAGCCTTTGTCAACATATTCAAGCCATTTTCATCTGTATGGATCTTCTCAAGTTCAAATAGGCCATCGTGAAGAGTATCCCTTATCCAATGATACCTTACATCAATATGTTTAGATCTTAAATGGGATATAGAATTCTTTAGAAGATGAATAGCACTTTGGTTGTCACAAAACAAAACATATCGTTGTTGTTTACAACCAAGCTCTCTCATGAACTTCTTCATCCATAGCAACTCCTTGCAAGCTTCTGTTGTAGCGATAAATTCTGCTTTTGTCGTAGAAAGTGCAACACACTTTTGCAATCTCAACTGCCAAGAAACAGCTCCACCAGCAAAAGTAATTAGATAACGAGAAGTAGACTTATGAGAATCAATGTCACCGGCCATTTCAGCATTTATGGAGCCAACCAAAACTGGTTTATCACTTCCAAAACAAAGTTTTAACTTGGAAGTGCCTCGTAGATACCTCATAATCCACTTCACTGCATCCCAATGCTCTTTCCCCATATTTGACAGAAATCTGCTAACAACCCCAACTACATAAGCTATATTTGGTCTCGTACAGACCATTGCATACATCAAGTTTCCTGCAGCTGAAGCATAAGGGATTGTTTCCATTTCCTCCTTCTGACTATCTGTAGAGGAACTTTGCTTTGCACTTAGCTTGAAATGAGTAGCTAAAGGATAACTCACCGCTTTGGCCTTACCCATGTTGAACCTTTCAAGCACTTTTTCAATATACTGCTCTTGAGACATATAAAATTTCTTCTCTTTTTTGTCTTGACAAATTCTAATGCCAAGAATTTGCTTTGCTTGCCCTAAATCCTTCATAGCAAATGACTTACTTAACTGCTTCTTCAAATCATCAATCCTAGAAGAATTCTTGCCAACTATCAGCATGTCATCAACATAGAGCAGCAAAATAATGAAATCATCATCAAATAATTTCTGCACTAATACACAATGATTAGAAGTAGTCTTCTTGTAACCATGCTCCCCCATAACTTACTCGAACTTCTTATACCATTGTCTGGGTGCTTACTTCAAACCATAGAGGCTTTTCTTTAAACGACAGACATAGTCTTCTTTTTCTTTAACTTGGAAACCCTCTAGTTGTTCCATGTAAATCTCTTCCTCCAAATCACCAAAAAGAAATGCAGTTTTCACATCCATATGCTCAACCTCTAAGTCCAGGCTAGCCGCTAAGCCTAAAACCACACGTATAGAAGATAATTTCACAACAAGAGAGAAAATCTCATCAAAGACAACGCCTTTTTTCTGATTGAATCCTTTGACAAATAATTTGGCTTTGTATTGTGGCCGTGAAGTATGTTCTTCTTGCTTCACCCTGTAGACCCATTTGTTTTTCAAAACTCTCTTACCTTAGACAACTTTACCAACTCAAATGTGTGATTGTCATGCAATGACTGCATCTCATCTTCCATAGCATCAACCCAATTCGCCTGTCAGTCAATAATACATACTTATTTACAGAATACGATGTGGAAAGACGTCGGTCTCTAATAGAGGTCTTGACTGGAATTTTTGGTTCTGAAAGTTGATCAGTAGTCTGATAATCTGTCTCAACCTGCATAAGAGCATCTGCATCATCTAAATTTTGTTGGTCATCTTGAACATCATGTTCAACATTTGTTGGCAAATCTATGAAAGGTACTGGATCCAAGTCAATCAATCCATCACTATACTGGGGCACCATGGACACACATCACGACTTCCTACTAGTTTCTTCTCAACTAGATCATACAACCTATAGCCAAATTCATTAAGACCATAACCTATAAAGATGCACTGTCGAGTCTTCATATCAAGCTTAAACCTCTCATCTTTGGGAATATGCACAAATGCCTTATATCAAAAAACACATAAGTGATCATAAGAAACATCTTTGCCACTCCAAACTCTCTTTGGTACATCAAACTGAAGAGAGACACAAGAAGTGAGATTAAAAACATGTACAATTGTACTCAAAGCTTCACCCCAAAAGGATCCTGGCAACTGTGCTTGTGAAAGCAAGCTTCTCACACTCTCAACTAGTATTCTATTCATCCTTTCAGTTAACCCATTCAACTGTGGAGTCTTGGGTGGTGTCTTTTGATATCGAATGCCCTGTTGTCTATAATATTCTTCAAATGGACCCAAATACTCTCCCCCACTATCTGTTCTGATGCACTTCAATTTCTTCCCAGTTTGTCTCTCAACCAAAGCCTGAAATTGTTTAAACACATCCAACACTTGATCTTTTGCTTTCAATGTTAAACCCATGACTTTCTTGAATGATCATCTATGAAGGTCACAAAGTAAGAAGCGCTACCAAGTGTTTTCATCTTCATAGGTCCACAAACATCGGAATGCACCAAATCAAGAATACCTTGTTTTCTTGAAGGAGTGGAACTCTTGAAGGAAACTCTATTTTGTTTTCCTACCAAGCAATGAGTATATCTTTTCAAATTTGCACTTTTCATTCAAGAGAGAAGATTCTTTTTAGCCAATATTGCCAAGCCTTTTTCACTCATGTGGGCAAGTCTCTTACGCCACAAGCCTATTGTAAAGTTATCCTCCATTGCATTAATAATGCCTTTGGAAAGTCTTGCTTGTAATATGTATAAAGTAGAAAGCTTCTTGCCTCGAGCACAACCATGACACCCCTAGTGAGCTTCCACTAACCATCACTAAAAGTGTTGTAGTTGCCCTCATCTTCAAGTCTGCCCGTAGAAATCAAATTCAGACGAATGTCAGGAATGTGCTTCACATCTCTGAGTAGTAGACTACTACCATTATCCATTTCCAAACACACATCTCCAAACCAATGACCTTTGCCAAACCATTATTGTCCATCTTTACTGTCCCAAAGTCGCCTACAACATAGGAAGTAAAAAGATCTTTTCTAGATGCAGTGTGAATAGAAGCACCATTATCAAATACCCAACTAGTCTCGTGGCATGCAACATTTATAACATCATCATCATCGAGAATAAAGAAATCTTCAGAAGTAACAGTAGTAACTCAATCATTATGCTTGCCATCATCTTTTTTTCTCATGCTTCCTATTTTCAGGTTTGTTCTCCCTTTTCCATTTATAGCAATATTTCTTGATATGCATAGTTTTACCACAATAGTGACATTCAAGATTCTTGTACTTTGACCTTGATTTACTTCTGCTTTTACCTCTACCATTTTCCCCTTGACCTTTACCCTTGCTTCTCCCTTTGTTTTCAGTGACTAGAACCTTCGAATGTGATGATGAAGAGCCTTGAGTTCTCCGTCTCACCTCCTCATTTAAAACACCACTCTTGACATATTACATGGTCACAATACCAATAGGAGCATAATTTGTCAAGGATACACGAAACTTTTCCCAAGAGTCAAGCATAGTATTAAGAACCAAAGTCCTTGAATATCTTCATCAAATTTTACACCCATACTGAACAATTGATCAAAGCAACCTTAGAATTCATTCAAGTGATCCAAAATAGAACTCCCTTCCTTGTATCTCAAATTCATAGCTTGTTTAAGCAAGAACAATTTATTGTTTCCAGTTTTTTAAGCATACAAGGTCTCAAGTTTATTCCACAAAAACCTAACATGAGTCTTATTAGCAATATGATTTAGAACATTGTCTTCCACCCATTCTAATATAGCCACACACTTGTTTGTGCTCAAACTCCCATTCTTCGTCACTTTTAGAATCAGGTTTTTCTGAAGCAAACACCAGCAAGTGTAACATTTTCACAAATAGAAGATCTTTCATTTTCCCTCTTCACTCATGATAATTTGTTTCATTCAAACAAACCATTTTACTCAAATTTGCCTCTATCATTCAAACAATCTACAACCACTTTGAAATGAAATAACACACTAACAAAAAATTTCCTACTTGAATGAATCTGTAAGGTGCAAAACTTTAAGCAAATATGCCTAAAAACAACAATCAAATTCACAAGAGACATAAGCAATTTTACGTGGAAAAATCTCTTTAATGTGAAGAGATTAAAAAACCACGGGATCGAATGATCCACTTAAATTCATTATAGTAAAAAAGTGTTTACAACAGCCACAATCCACCAATAATATTCCACATTAATTTAGAGCTTTATTATAAGTCTAACAAAGTAAAATACACAAAAGAGTTATGAAAAAATGGAGTAAAATGACCAGCAAAGCACCCGAAATGCAGGCTATATGACTCCGAACATAGCTATTAAAATCGAAAACCAACCATCTAGATTGAAGACCCAAACGTTCTCTACATTATGAACAAATATCAAGTTGATCAGATCAGAGATGACACTCTGATCGTTAGGCTGAAGAAGGACAAACTGACTGAAAATTCTGTAACTCAATTCTTTGATTTGACTGTCTTTCTAGAGGCAAAACTCCACAAAAAAGATAGCTTTCACGAAACTGACTGTTGGATGTGAAAATCTTGTAGTCAACAACACTTTGAAATTTGAGCAAAAATGAAGTAAGATTCACCGTTGGATCGTTGCTAGAATAATCTAGTGTGTTGCCTCTCTCTCACTTTTGCAGATTTTTAATCTGTGAACAGTACCCTATTTTACTGTTCACCCACTCAAAAAACAACTAATTTAAACTGCTTCTATTTTTTTTTTCTTTTTTTTTTAGGCTTTAGGATTTTGGGCTATCCTCCATGTGAGGGAAACCCAAGCCCAATAGTATGCAGTATGATATTTGACGTCTTCATGGTTTTGAGATAAGTCCAAACCAAAGACTTTTCAGATTAAATAGATCGAGCTCCGAATTAATTTGTTAAAATTCTGTTTCGACTTAGCCATTAATTTAGAATTAGATCTTCATGTCTTATTCAGAGCGACGGAAATGATATAATTTGTAGCTCATATTGGGACTCAATATTTATGTCAAATTAAAATTTTGCTGAGTAATGCTAACATATTGAAGTTCCCAATTTGATTTGACTCTTGCATTTTGAGTCGGCCTTGCAGCAGTGGTGGAGCCAGGAATTCAAGTGAATAGGGCAAATTTAAAAAATGATATAATTGTCAACATAATGATAAATAGGGTTATTTATAACAAACCCCATAGGTTTCGTCTAATCATATAGTACCCGCTAGTTTTGTTATTATATAACAAACCATCATCCTAGGCCAATGATGGCTCCGCCCCTGCCTAACAACTCATATTAGAACTTAATATAGACCCTGTTTTGACGAAGCTTATAAAAATTAACTTATAAGTGACTAGTGCTTATAAGGTAATTTGAGCTTATAAGCATTTGAAATTTAAGCAGTTACGTGTTTGATTAAAAAACTTATAAATGATTGATAAGTAGTTGACGCGTTTGCTAAAATATGATTTATAAGTACATCTTATTATTAAAATGACTAAAAAATGTACTACATTATTTTATCAAATAATAAATAAGATTATATGATGGAGTTTTAAAAATTAAATGAGGGTAATATGGTAATATCTTGAAGTTCCCAATTTGATTTGACTCTTGCATTTTGAGTCGGCCTTGCGCAGTGGTGGAGCCAGGATTCAGTGGAATAGGGCAAATTTAAAAATGAATAATTGTCAACAAATGATAAATAGGTTTATTTTAACAAACCCCATAAGTTTCGTCTAATCATGATATCCCTAGTTTTGTTATTATATAACAAACCATCGTCCTAGGCCAATGATGGCTCCGCCCCTGCCTAACAACTCATATTAGAACTAATATAGACCCTGTTATGGCGAGGCTTATAAGCTTATATTAGTTAGTGCTTAAAGATAATTTGAGTTCATAAGTATTTGAAATTTAAGCAGTTACGCGTTTGATTAAAAAACTTATAAGTGATTGATAGTAGTTGACGCGTTTGGTAAAATATGACTTATAATTACATTTTATTATTAAATGACTAAAAAAGGTACTACATTATTTTATCAAATAATAAATAAGATTATATGATGGAATTTTAAAAATTAATGGGGGTAATGGTAATATATTTGTCAAAATACTTATAAGAAGAGTTGCTATACCCCCCCCCTCCCCCCAAAAAAAAGTAGGTTCCCAAATTTTTTTTTTTTTTTTATAAGTGCAACTTATAATTTAAAAAAGTATAAAACAAACAAGTTGCTTGATAAACCAGCTTATAAGTCAGACAAACCATGTCAACCATTATTATTTTGCTTATCTTAAACTTCATGATTGTTGGTTTTCACTGAACAAGCCTTCATGTTGCCCAAGCCATGTTTTCTCATGGTTTGCTCTCTCTCCCTCTATCTCGCTAGGAAATTGAATGATGGATGAGTTGATGGATTAAATGGATGCCCATGATTTGTATCTAGCCCTTAGTTAGAGTAGAAAATAATGTCTTAAAACAAAAAAGATAAATGAAGAAAATAGATAATTAATCAAATAAATTTTGATAAAATTTATTGAAAGACAAATGCTGAAAAATAATTAATAAAGACATGAAGAGACTAGTGTTTCTCGGAAATAATGTTTTAGATAAAAGAATATTATAAGTTAAATAAGAGAAAATCACTCACTGCCCCTAATCTTTCCGAAATAATTACTCAAATGGTGACTATTGAATTATTAATCAAACTGCCCCATAAACTATTTCACAATCACCAACATATTAACACAGTGAATAGTTGGGCTGGTAAGTGATTGAATTTAAATAGTGACTCTGAGAGTATTATTTATGAAAGATAGGAGGTATTGGGGAATTTCTCTCTACGTTAATTATTTTTAGTAATAATAAAAGATAAATGAATGATTGAAGTCCATAGGGATGTAATTTTGATATTAAGAGATTAATGTCAAAGGATTTTTGTGAAGAATTCCTGGAAATCATTTAAATAAATATATAATTAAAAGTCAATTTAAAAGGCATAATATGACTTTTATTGAAATAATGCAATAAAATAAATAAAAATAATTTAATTCCGGATTTTCAATATAATTCCATTTAAAACATGATAAAATAAATATACATATATATTTATTAAATTGATTATTGACTAAATTTTTTTTTAGTTAAAATAAAGTCTAATAGAATTTTAATCACAAAATTGTTTTTATAAATTGGAATCTAAGGTTTAACAGGTGGGATCCCTTTTAGGTTTGATAAGTGGGAAAAAAAAAAAAAAAAAAAAAAAAAGGTTTTTGGTAAGCCCTCATGGTTTTCATGAAATCATATAAATACTCGCTAGTTTTGAAAATAAGAGCCTAGCCCCTATTCTGTCAAATTCTGTTAATAAAAATTCGTTAAATATGTAAATGAAATTTTCATTCTTGACTAAAATTTTACAGTCGCACACGAAATTTACCAAACTTTACTTTTAGCTGATAAACTTTATAAATTTTTCTTATTCAACCCTCCAATCTCATCCAATTTTTTCATCAAGCCAGACACCACCACCATCAAACCCCAAATCAAGTTCTTGTATAAGCGTGAAGAAGAAAGAAACGGGAGAAGATAAGGAGAAGAAGAGAGAAAGAAGAAGAGAAGGAGAGAAGGAGAAGGGGAAGAAGAAGAGAGCGGGGGGAAAAACAAGGGAGAAAAAGGAAAATTGGGACGGGTGAGAAATTAAAAAAATTGGTAATATGGGTTAAAAAATTTAGTTTTTCTTTTTAAAGTTTTGAAAGTCGAAATTATCATTGTAAAAACTTGAAAATATCAATATAATCTGTGCATTAGCTAACTTTAAAGGAAAAATTCAACGGAAATGAGGGTTACGCTCCTATTTTTGAATCTGGCATATGCTTATATAATTTCCTGAAAACTAAGGGTTTGCTAATAAAAATCAGTAGAAAAATTATAATTCCTTTTTAGAAGATTTCAAGACAGAAACACCGACCCCACCTTTTATCTTTTTAGACCATTTTAAATTGTTTTCTCCGTAAAAATGACTAAATAGGCAAATTAAAAATAATAACTACATCTCATATATATAATGATTTCAAAAACTCTAATTGTTATTCTACATTATAAGAATTTATTTTAAATTAATTTTTCTAATGCATCTTGAATCAATTACAGTTCAACTTCCTCTTTTTTTTTTTTTTTTAATTGCTATAACAAAATAAATGTGGTATTGTTTTTAGAAGCAAGGCTAAGAAAATCTCTCTCTCTCTCTCTCTCTCTATATATATATATATATATAATGAATACCTGTCTTGATTGATCAACACGTAAAACATTTTGTAAGTTCTAGAATTGCTTAATTTTGACAAATTGGATTGACAAGCTAATTAAATTGTACTATCTTGACACGTTAGGTTGATATTTATTGCTTAATAGATAATTATTAATTAATTAAAAAAGGGGATCTGTATTAATAATTAATAATTAATAATAATAATAATACAGGTGCATTGTATTGACATTTCAAAGATATGCATTAATAACAAGTATATAAGTGTATTGGATTGCTATTACTAATTGTGGTTTAATGACATCTTTCCAGGATTGCTATCTATAATTATATAGGTGTATTGTATTGACAATGGAAAACTTTCTTCGTATTTAATTGTGTTAGTATTTGAAAGGTCTAAATAAGGAGTTACAAAAGAGGTACATGTTCAGTTATGTGTCATTGCAATTTGTTAGTTGGCGTTAACAATACATTTGGTCTTTTGTTAATTGTTTATAGGTCATTTTAGTTTGTTTCAATAATATATCTGTTCTTCATGTGTTTTTTAATCAATGATTTTTTATTTATTTATGTTTTTTTTTTTTTTTTGTTTAAATGTCAAAGATTCATGAATTGGCATGGAATAAAGGTAGAATGTTTGTTTGACACTGTCAAAAGAGTATTTTGATTTGTTCTTCCGAACTGTAAGTATATCTTCTAACGATTTTAATGTGAAACTGTAAGTATATCTCCTAACTATTTTAAAGGTTATTGTTTGATTGAATGATTGTTTTTGTTCGGTCAATTTATTTAAATGATTAATTGTGTTAGTCCTTTCTAATGGTAAGTGTGTTCCTTGACAATTTTAATATGAAGATTAATTAAATTTTGTTGTTTCCATTTTTAGGTACTAGTTTTTATACGAATGGATAATTGTTCCTTAACAATGTTAACATGAAGATTGATTACATTTTGTTATATTTGTTTCCAAGGAAATGAGGATTTGTGTTTATTATTTTTTTGGTAGAGTCATTGATTCGGTGCGTCTCTTCTGTCGATCGATTGGCATAAAATGTGAATTCATTTTCAGGTTACAGGGGAAAAAGTTGATGTGTTCATACAATGGTTAGCGTGTTCCGTACCAAGTTGTGTTTATTAAGTCTTCGATAAGGTCATTGATTAGATATGTTTGTGGTTGCAATCGATCAGCGTGAATTATATGTTCATTCATGTTTGTTGATTTTATTTTCAGCTTACAGTTTCGGCCAAACAGTGAGTATTTGTTGCCAATATGTTCATATGAGGGGCAATTAATTTTTTCCTGTATTGTTGACGCTGAGTAACATTAAACGTTCATGGTTTGTATTTTGTCAAAAGATTAAGCAATGTTTTTCGACCATACTATCTATTTGTTCCAGCTGATATGTAAGTATTTGTTTTGAGACTGGGCTACATGAAACATTTATGTATTGTTTTATGTTAACAAGGCTCATATGAGTATTGCTTTTGCTAACTCTATTTTTAGGTGACATGATCAGCCCTCAACTATCATTGAATTGTGCTGCTCGGTACATTGTTGTCACAGGTTAGCATAATCCGATAGTAGTTAAGGTTCGATTTTGTGATTTATGAATGGAATGTTATTGTATCGGATTTGGTCATTGTGGATGTCAACGATTCATGCTGTAAGAGTGTCATGGTTAGTATCCCGACATGATGGTGATGGTGATTCAGAGATTTGGTTATTCCAGGCTCGGTGTTGCTAGGTTGTGATAGTTGTTATTGTACAAGTGATTTTGGCTGCATGAACATTTGCTGTTTGATGTTTGATGATGTAAAGATTTGTTGGTTGTAGTCAATATATGGTGATTTTGAGATATTCAACTGTATGTGTCCCAATCATTTATGTATTTATTAATATTCAGGGAATATATCAAAGATGTGCTTTCTGGATCATGATATTTTATGCCAATAAATTATAACAAACAAATTGCCAAACAAATCATGCCACCCAATTATGTATGACAATTTTTTGCTTCTTTTGTCAGTATGTCTGCATTGCATTATCCCAAAGGTCTAACCATTTTGACATCCTTATAATGTTTTCTAAATTGCAGGTTTAACAAAATATTTACTATCTTTTCCTTTGGATTTGCGCCAATGAAATATTTCTAAATCTCACTGCCTAATACTTCATTTGACTATAAAAAATAACCTGAGAGTGACCAATATAGGAACAGATGGAATTGTATCAAGGTATCCAAATTCATCAAATTCATGGTTTAATAGTGTTCCTAGAAATGTTATAACTAATTATAAATGCAACTATTCATATCCTGATAATGGTTCGACAATGGAATGTAGACCTCAATGATACCTTATGGATGAATTGTGGATCGGTATTTGCTCTATTACCATTCTATAGCCAAATTGATGGTTTGATAGTGAAGTTATCAACCGTAGCAGACTTTGAACAATCTTAATTATGGACAATGGTTAGGCAACGAATTCCATACAATTTGTTAGACAAGTTTTTAAAGATGCCGAACTATAATATTAATAAAAAAATTAAGTGGCTTAATGTCTCTCAAAGTTGGTATTAGTCAAGCTGCCCAATACCTGGTCTGACTATAAAAAAATAACTTGGGATTGACTAATATAGGAATAGATGGAATTGTTAGGCTTGATCGTTATTGTACTATGGAATTCTGATATATCAAGGTATCCAAATTTTGGCCATCCTTAAATCATGGATAAGTATTCAAATTTTTGGTTTAGCAGTGTCCCTAGAAAAGTTATAACAAATTATAAATGCAACTAATTACATCCTGATTATGGTTCGGTAATGGAATGTAGACCTCGATGATACCTTGATCTGTCGAAATTCCAAGCTTTCTTAAATGATGGATAAATTATGGATTGGTATTTGCCCTATTACCATTCTATAGCCAAATTGATGGGTTGACAGTGAAATTATCAACTACAGTAGGCTTTGAACAATCATAATTATGGACAATGGTTAGGCAACGAATTATTCGTTACACAATTTTTTAAAGATGCCAAACTATAATATTAATAAAAAATGAAGTGGCTTAATTTCTCTTTGAGTTTATATCAGCCAAGCTATCGAACTATAATATTAATAAAAAAATTGAAACGGCTCAACGTCTCTTTCAGTTGAAAATTTCAGTATCAGTCTATAAACGATAAAGTTTATGATTTGCATTGTAATAAACCATTTGTTATGCTGTAATTTATTCAATATATCAAAGGTGTGGTTTCTGAATCATGGTATTTTATGAGTATAAATTGTAATAAACAAACTGCTAAACTAATCATGCAACTCGATGGGTTAATATACTTACTTTTTCATTGATATGTTCGGTATTTTGATGATGTTTGGTATTATGATATTTAACGTTGTTCTTAATGGTGTTAGTCTCTTGATATCTTGTTTTGTAGGTTTACAATTGCTCCTTTTTGATGCGTTGGATTTGTACTATTAATAATTATATAGGTGCATTGTGTTGAAGCTGCAAATATTTATAGATATATTTTATCTAAAATTAATTGGTGCATTGTCCTGTTATGTGATACTTTCAATGTGATATTACTATTAATGGTCAGGATATCAGAATTTGGGTTTAATTATGGGTTAATATACTTCCTTTTTGATTGATGTGTTCGGTATTATCATGATGTTTGGTATTATGATATTTAATGTAATTCTTAATGTAGTGTTTTTGTTAAAGTGTTGATGAAATAAATGGTATTGTTTATGTCACATAATAGTATAAGTTTGTATCAAATGCAACTTAAATGAGAATTACAACTGTCCACACAAAAAATAAAAAAAATCTCAGCTTTCTGCTAAAGACTAAGCAGATATTTATGTTAATGTAACAGGATTGTCAAATATTTGTTTTCACTTCACCTTTTTGGATATTTTTGTAGCGTTTGGTCTGTCGTTATTTAATTTTGTTATTATTGTTATGTTGTTTATTAAGTGTTATTGAAGTTGATGCAATTTTGTGGATAGATATTTATCTGAAAGAGATCGATACATTATATTTGCTATGTATTATTGTTAATGCGAAATTAATGTGAAGTATGGGAGTATTTATCTAAATGTGAAAGGTTTTATACATAACTCTTGAAATTAATGTGTTTGTTATATATATGTAGTTGTTTATGTTGTCATACACAATTAAGAGAAATAAGTAAATGTACTTGAAAGTACATGATTAGATCATCGTTCCCAAAAAAAAAAAAAAAAAAAATTGCTGGCATAGTTTAGATATAGTTTCTGTTATAGGTAATGTGATACCTTCAATTGTTTTTATCTTTCTATTGTAATGCTATATATGTTGGATTATGAATTCGTCTATAAAAGATATTAATATGCGTATAATAATATTATAGAATTGTAATAAAGAAATTGACGAACAATATTGTAGTGACAATTGTAAATCAGTAAGTTCTTCTTGGAGTTTAAAATTTCAGTATCGAACAAAAAATTCCGCATACTATTAAATTGTGATGAGAAATATCTATAGTATGAATTAGATTATGAAATTGAAACATTATTTTATTTATTTATAATTGTGATACACCAACATTTGCTTTAGTTGTAAAATCTCCTTTAGGAATCATTATTGCTTTTATTGAATTGTATTAAGGATGAATTTCTTTTTGCAGGCAAGTCATAACAATGTCTAATAATTTGCTTAAAGATATTGATGAATCAAGAGATGGTTGGATAGTCATTGTTAGAGTATCTAGATTGTGGGAATGTAGGAATTTCAGAATGGGTGATGAACTTATGAGCCTTGACATGATTTTGATTGATCAATATGTATAAAATATTTTCTGATTTATACATGTTTGTTTAAATTTGTGATTTTCATTGGTTTTTTAGAATCAAGTTATTCATGCCTCGATACCAAAGAATAGGATTGCAAAGTTTAAAAATCAGCTTCATGAAGGGTTGATATATTTGATCAGACATATAAAAGTCATACCATCTGCTCCCTCTTACAGACCCATTGACAGTATATACCGTATACAATTTCTCATGATCATGACTGTACAAGAAATAAAAGAATTGATAATTGTTATTCCAAGATATAAATTTGAATTTGCTAGTCTTCATGATCTTCAAAATAGAATGAATGATACAAGGTTATTATCAGGTATAGTTAATTTGAATATTTGTACTTTAAATGCATGAGAAATATCTTTGTACATCAAATATATCAAATATGATAAATTATATGCAGATATCATTGGAGTTTTGAATGCAATAGGAGAAATTGAAGAGATCAAATCAACAAAGACTAAAAAAAGAGACATTAGATTATAGATGGCAGAGTAAGTTCTGTTGTTAATATTTTTACGTTCTTCTTCCACTTTAAATAATTTACAGTAATATTAATTTTAGAGAAGCAATTGACATTACGTTATGGGGAAAATTTTCTGAAGAAATAGGTGAAGATTTGTAATTAGTAAGTACCAACCCAATTGTCATAATAGTTACTTCAATGAATGTTAAAGATTTCCAAGGTAATAAAAATATGTTATATGAAATTAATATATTTTTGATAACTAACTTATACTTTTTTCCATACTGGAAGATTATATCTCAATACAACTTCAGCATCTAGAATTTATATAAATTTAGATACTGGGGAGGTGCATTCTCTATAGAAAGAGTATGTGTTTGAAAAACAATTTTTTAAAGTAATTTCATGGATAGAATCATATTTAACATTTTATCTACTCTTTGTTATTTCATAATGGGAATTCTGCCAGTAATTTAATTATAGAAAAAATTCTGAATCAAGTTCTGATTGAGAAGGAAATGTTTGAAAATAGAACATCACTGAAACATGTTACCAATCTTGTGTGGCATGATGTTGATGAGGTACAGTATTCACTAAAACGTTAAACTGATTATTATAACATAGTTTGTGAACAAAAATTACAATTGTATAGGTGATGGAGTATACAATTAAGGCCAAGATAATAAGTTGATGTAGATATGGTTGGTGTTACAATTCCTGCACCTATTGCAAGAAGAAAATTACTGGTATTAATACCTATTTGATTGGACAAATACAACAAGGAATCGAAATCTCCTCAATGAGGTATATCATTGTTTATTTTTTACTATTTATAATTATGTATTGTCAATGCAATAACAAGTACATTCAATGTTAGACATTTATTTGTAACAATGTTTAGTTAATGTTAAACAGGTACAAGGTAGAAATAAGAGTGTCAATGGAACTGCCGAAGCAACTTTTATTTGTTTATACAGTGACCAGAGATTGGTTGGGTTATCATGTTCTCAACTTTGAACAAACAAGGTAATGATCAGAAAAATACCCCAAAAGCTTTAAATGAGTTGTCTGGACAACTGTTTGTTTTCAAAATCAAGTTGAGAATTATGGATCTGAAGGAAAATTGAATCTATACTATCACAAAACTTTTTCGATGATTGAGAATCCTGAGGATGAATATAAGTTGTGAGTATTGCAAAAGGTCAGTATAATTTTTAATCTTAAATAGTTAATTTTCATAATATTGAAGTGATATCAATGTTTTGTAAAAACAACAGGCAAATAATGGAGAATATGATCACAATCCTGATGTCAGATGCGATTGAATACGAAATACACACCAAAAATCAAAGATGTGTCTAGAAAAATGTGCAAGAGTAGAAGCTGATGATCTAAAATAGGATAGATAATTCTTGTACAAACGTGTTAGACACATCGAAGAGAGGGAACGAGGAAATAGCAGAAAGAGAGTAACAATGAGAATGTAAAAGCAAATAGGGTTACAAAGCAACCCAAAAAAAAAGTGAGGCCTTGATAAAGTGATCATGTCACATTGATAGATGTATTTAATGTAATTGGGACTTCATTTGGAAAATGCTTTGTCTTGGTTGATGGATGCCAACATAAATAAATCTAACATTAAACCACAATCCATGTACATTCATAGGTTTCAATAAAATAGTGACAAAATATTTCCGTAAAAAATATATATATATATAAGGAATAACAAAATTGAACCTTTGACTCTCAAACAATCAAGTTGTATGGTTGGAATATGAAATTGATCAAATTATAAACGCATAACAACAAAAGAAATACAAAAATGTCATTAACAACAGGTATAATTCTAGATTCAACATATTGTTTACTACAATTAGTATAAAACGTTATGGGAGTTTGATATTTTGAGTCGAAGTAGATAGTGAATTACTTATAGATGTTATTGTGAAAGAATAAAATATGTTGTCCCCTGAAACTCATGTGAGTATTATCTGTGATGCGTGTTTACTACAACATACAAAAATAGCAAGTGCACTAGTCGCTCAAGTAGAGTGATGGGTAGGATATCGTTCCCACGAGGATAGTGTTACTAATTACTGATTTTTCTAGTTAAGTCCTAATTGAGCAACAATAAATGGATTGATGGAAGATTAAGAAACTAAATACAAATGCAAAACCAACAACTTAACTAATTAAACAATTCTAAAAAAAAATGCTAGGGTGTTGAATTCACAAATACGCTGACCCAAATCATAGATAGAATCTATTACCCAAGTTCTAATTCCTTGATTGAAAATCGAATTCCCTAAGTTGGAAAATATACATTCTCATGCTACATTTCCTACTTATCCCTATTAAGCTGCCGCACCCAACAAAATGAAGATTAATAGTTCAAAGGATTTTAAGTTTGTGGAATTCTATCTAGATTATTTAGATCGCTAAACCTATCTCTAGCGTTTGCTAACTATGGTATTTATCCCAAGAGGCACATCACAATCACTTCTCAGTCTCATTGTGAACAACACACATTTGAATGGTGATCAAACATCCAAAAGACATTAAGCAAAGAGAAAAACACCAATCATGAAATTAAAACTCAAAGTATTCAATCCATAAATTTGAATCATTGTATCAAGATTACATCAAACCCTAGCTAAACAACTCAGTTCATACTCAAAAACGAAATAAAACAACAAAAACAAACTGAATCAGATATCATTGAAAAGCAAGCAAAAGATGGAGAAATCTGTTCTAATTTGAAGCCCAAATCTTCAATAATCTTCTCCTTCCATAGAGTGCCTCCCAAATCACGAACCAAGCCCTTTTCTCTTCCTTTTTGCTCTAATTTATACCTCTCTCACAAGGACGAAGCCCTAGCAAGCCAAAACGCGGCGTTTTATTTTGCATCTGACGCAGGTTTCGCCGGGCGAAGCTTTTTCCTCGCCGCGGCGAATACTTACAGTCCAATTTTAGCATGATATAGTTAGAATCTGGAAAAGTGTCAAAAATATGAATTGTAGCCCTTCAATTATCTTTCTGGTCGTTCAAGAATCAGCACAATCCGAGGTCTACAGATCAAGTTATGGCAGAAATACTGAAGCACGTCCAAGACGTTTTTTTCAGTTCCCAGCGTCCTTTTCACGACTTCAAGCCAAGTTCACCTTTGTCCAGTCAGAATTAGGAAAAACCCAAACATGAACGTTGTAGCTCTTCTTCTTAGCTTCAAAGCTCTAAATTAGGTTATTCCGAGTTTTCAAGCTCAAGTTACACAATTTACACTCAAACTGTCATTTATGCTAAAAAATCGTTTAGGCCTACAAAGACAATTAATAGAATTAGGTAGCAATTATGGCCCAAATTGTATGAAAAGTATCCTAAATCCTACAAAATTCAATGCAAAATCATAGTGTAAAATACGCTTATCAACTACCCCAAAATAAGATTGCTCGTCCTCGAGCAAAAAGGAATAAAAACTCAAAGGAAGAAAAGCAACAAACAACAAAAACAAAAAAACAAAAGCAACAAAACTAAAATTGAACAAACAAAAATTAGGCTCAAAACTCAACACAAGAATGCCTAGAATTATACAAGTCTCTAAGGTTGTTGAAAAATTATTAGTAGAAAATGTTCAAACACCAAGAAGTTATAAGTTATATCGCTATCTTTCTCTATTGTCCCCGAGTAGGTGATCCCCACTTCAGTCCACATTCCAACTTCCCGATTTTTATGCAGAAATGTAAAGTTTATCAAATGGTGGCAGACTCCATAAGCTAAGTATCGAACCACTCTCCACTAATGTGGACTAGACATCGCTAGGATCAAAAGGTCTTTGCAAGCTTGTACGTTAGGCTCGGGTGGGGGGTCAAGAGGAAAGGATAGGATAAATAAAGTAAGAGAACTCGGTTTTCCTCATGCAAACACTAAGAGCTACATCAATCTCCACTTTCTTTCTCAACACCAATCAAAGTGTCAACCATTTTACAACCCTCAAACTTTTGCATTTCTTAGTTTGATTTTGAATTGAACTAAAGCAATTTTTTTTTTTTCTCTTCCTCTTCTTTTCTTTTCTTTTTTTTTTTTTTTTCAAAATAAATATTTACAATAACAATTATTTGCAACACCATTGAGGTCTATTGCCCCTTCTTCGTGCCCTTTTTTGCAACCCCAAACTTAGATTTTGGTCCATCACTTATTCACACATCTCTCAAAGCTCTTTTGTGCCATACATTTGGTCCATAATTCTCCTAAAGGGTATGATAAAGTGTTTAGGGTATAGGGATTGGACAATTTTGGTTTGCAAGGAAAAATAGGCAATGATAATCTCATAAGGCTCAAATGCGTGACTAGGGAAAAATTCATTCATGGGTCGGCTGGAAAGGCTCAAACGTTCCAAAAAATAATGCCTAAATCATTTCCTCAACAATGTCTAATCCTAGAATTTCGCCTCAAGCACTTCTTACTAGGTTCTAGAGTCCACCAACATTATCAAACTTCACCTAACCACATAAAATGGTTCTAAGCATGCCAAAAAAAATGAAAATGGTGGTTGAACCACTCGATAAACCTCAATCAAAATTCAGTCAATAAACCTAAAATGAAGCAATGCTACATTTTCCAAGAATAATATCCCAACAATTCAAGTTTCATCATAGACTTATGCAATTCATCATCGGCAAAAACAATCAAACTAAATAAAATAACTAAAGTTTTTTTTTTTTTTCTTTTTTCCGTTTAAGGTGTACGTGCGTGTGTTATACCAGAGGTTGCCAAGTACTGCTAGGCAGTTTTAAGACGGGTTCTGGTTCCAGCCGGTATACCCTTAAACCAAGCTTTATGTCTATTTCCTACCCCCAAACTTAAAATGACATTGTCCCAATGACATCATGCACATCCAAGGAAAGAAAAAAAAAGTAAAGGTTACGAAGTACTCCCCTAACTAATCCGTAAAGGCCGATTTTTGTGCAACACTCCTAGCATCCATTCCTTGGCTTCCTCATCATATCATTGTCAAACAAATGAAAGTCTATAGTGCCAAATGTGTTAGATACCCTCACCGATTAATATGAAAGAATTACACCTAATCTCAACCTTATTGAACTAAACCTAAAATCTAAACAAAAACAAATAAAGAGCCAAAAAACAGGAAATCAACATTAATTCCTACTTGCAAAACATAAAGAAATAAAAACAAAAACTAAAAAGAAAAGTGCTTCAGGAAAATTTTCGCAAAAATGAAAGGTCACGTGACTATTAAAGGAAACAGACTTCGCCGCGACGAAGTTCTTCATGATAAAACCCTAATCAAACCCAGTCGGTCGCTACGGCGACAACAAATTCGTCGCCGCAGCGAAAAAATTATAGGAGCTACGCATTCTTCAGGGCACTTCGCCCCGGCGAAGAACAATCTTCGCCCGGCGAAGTCTGGAGTTTTTTTCCTTTTCCTTAGCTTCAAACTTCACCTGAAACACCAAAAACACATAAATTAAAACTAATTCAAAATCATAAGAAAACTAAAACAAATTCAAACAACAATGAAATGAAAAACAATTGAGAAGACTTGGGTTGCCTCCCAAGAAGCGCTTGTTTATAGTCGAAAGCTTGACTTTCCTATGGTCTTCGATATCCGGACTTGTGGGGGTGCTTCACTTCCCTGCCACCTCTTGATCTTTCCTTGGATTCGGACATTCTCATAAGCATCTTTTCGGAACTTCAAATTCGTATATGCGTACTTGAGATGAGATGGTGATTGGTTGAGTCCAATGTTTGGGTCTCTTCCAACACCAATTTTGACTTGTGCGCATTTACACCAAATTCCTCAAATTGTTCCTTGTGAGGTGAGTTGCTTCTTGAAATTCCCTTAAGTATTTTGCACACCTTCCGCTTTGAGATTTTCCTCATTGGTCTTGTCTTCATGTTCTTCCAATTTTCTTCATTGCGAGGTGCTCCAACACTATACCTCTCCTCAATGGTATGACATTTAATTGTTCTTCAGGATTTGTGACCTTTGTGCTCGGCAAAGAACCTGAGATCTCTCTGTCAGTTGGTCAACCAATTGCCCCATTTGAACCTCCAAATTTTGAATGGACACTCCTTGATTATGAAGTTTGAGTGTGTCTCATTCATAAAACTTGTGGTTTCTTGCATGAACTCTTCGAATATATCTTCCAATTTCGACATTCTTTGCTCACATGGTTGATGATTCACCACTGGTTGGTTTGGCATTGTCCTTTGATTTGATTGACTGCTTTGATCGCTCCAGGACAAATTTGGGTTATTCTCCCAACAAGATTGTAGGTATTGGCGAAGGGGTCATTTGCAGCCTTTGTGAACTAACCATGTAATTCACTTGCTCAGTTGTTGAGAAGAATAACTGGTTTCCATCTTGGCATTCCCCACTCTCATGGTTTCCTGCACAAAAATTCACAAGTTATAAATGGTGAGTGAAAAGAATTTACATTCATACGTCCCAATTGGCTTTGACATGGTGCAATTTGTGCAGATAATGTGTCGAACGCGTCAACTTCATGTAGACCCATTGTTCTCTTCGGCATTGCTCTCTCATTAGGTCTTGGTAGTTATTGTTGGCCATCAACTCAAGCAATTCATAAGCATCTTCTGGGGTCTTGTTATTTAAGGCTCCGCCTGCTGCCACATCTACCATCTTTGAATATGGTAGCAACCATTGTAAAATGTTTGGACTTGTCTCCAAAACGGTATAACCATTATGTGGACAATTCCTTAAAAACTCGTGTACCTCTCCAAGCTTCATATAGTGATTCACGTTGCCTTGCACGAAAGAGGTAATGTCAATTCATTCTTAAGACATACAATATTTACAATTAACTACAAAAATGAATAAAAATCAATTTAGCACTACCTAGATACTATCAATATTAATAATCAACTATCCCCGGCAACGGCGCCAAAAACTTGATGCGTGTTTACTACAACATACAAAAATAGCAAGTGCACTAGTCGCTCAAGTAATAGAGTGATGGGTAGGATATCGTTCCCACGAGGATGTGTTACTAATTACTGATTTTTCTAGTTAAGTCCTAATTGAAGCAACACATAAATTGGATTGATGGAAGATTAAGAAACTAAATACAAATGCAAAACCCAACAACTTAACTAATTAAACAATTCTAAAACAAATGCTAGGGTGTTGAATTCACCTAAATACGCTGACCCAAATCATAGAATCTATTACCCAAGTTCTAATTCCTTGATTGAAAATCGAATTCCCTAAGTTGTAAAATATACATTCTCATGCTACATTTCCCTACTTATCCCTATTAAGCTGCCGCACCCAACAAAATGAAGATTAATAGTTCAAAGGATTTTAAGCTTTGTGGAATTCTATCTAGATTTCATAGATCGCTAAACTATCTCTAGCGTTTGCTAACTATGGTATTTATCCCAAGGGCACAATCAAAAACACTTCAGTCTCATTGTGAACAACACACATTTGAATGGTGATCAAACATCCAAAAGACATTAAGCAAAGAGATAACACATCAATCATGAAATTAAAACTCAAAGTAATTCAATCATATAAATTTGAATCATTGTATCAAGATTACATCAAAACTAGCTAAACAACTCAGTTCATACTCAAAAACGAAATAAAACAAAAAAACAAACTGAATCAAGATTCATCATTGAAAAGCAAGCAAAAGATGGAGAAATCTTGTCTAATTTGAAGCCCAAATCTTCAATAATCTCTCTTCCATGAGCTGCCTCCCAAATCACGAACCAAGCCCTTTTCTCTCCTTTTTGCTATATTATACCTCTCTCACTTAAGGACGAACGCCTAGCAAGCCAAAACGGTCGTTTTATTTTGCATCTGACGCAGGTTTCGCCGCGGCGAAGCTTTTTCCTCGCCGCGGCGAATACTTACAGTCCCAATTTTAGCATGATATAGTTAGAATCTGGAAAAGTGTCAAACATATGAATTGTAGCCCTTTCAATTATCTTTCTGGTCGTTCAAGAATCAGCACAAACGAGGTCTACAGATCAAGTTAGGCAGAAATACTGAAGCACGTCCAAAGACGTTTTTCTTCAGTTCCAGCGTCCTTTTCACGACTTCAAGCCAAGTTTTCACCTTTGTCCAGTCAGAATTAGGAAAAACCAAAACATGAACGTTGTAGCTCTTTCTTAGCTTTCCAAAGCTTCTAAATTCAGGTTATTCCGAGTTTTCAAGCTCAAGTTACACAATTTACGCTCAAAACTGTCATTTATGCTAAAAATCATCGTTTAGGCCTACAAAGACAAATTAATAGAATTAGGTAGCAATTATGGCCCAAATTGTATGAAAAGTATCCTAAATCCTATCAAAATTCAATGCAAAATCATAGTGTAAAATACGCTTATCATCTGTGCATTTATAAATGCGATGAATTTTATGTCAATATTTATTTATGGGATCCGATTTGTTTGAATTATAGTTTATTGATAGTAATACATTATTGAGGAAATACAATTTTTTAAGATAAATTATCACAACATTAATAGTTTGATATACTTTTATATCTGAAAATCTTTATTTAAAAATAATAATAATAATGAAACTATGAAATTTCTAATCAATTATAGTTTTCAAATTATTAAATTTTTTGTTACTATTTTAAATGAATAAAATAAGTATAACATATGTTTATGGTTGGTCCGACAATAGAAACATTCTCCATTTAATTTTAGTAAATTTTTCATTAATGTTATAATAGGAAAAATGTAGATGTGAGTATGTTTGAAGGAATTGCCGAAGTAACTTTTATGTTGTTTGATATAGTAATCCAGAAATTAATTGGATTATCATGTTCTCAATTATTAAACAAACAAAGTTTTTGAATGAACTGTGTGAACAGATGTTTGTTTTGAGAACTGGACTGAGGGTTACTGATTTTAAAGAAATATATGAATAATATATTGTGAGAAAAGTTTTAGTAGACAATGTCGAACTTGAAAATTATTATAAGTTACAAAAATTACGGAAGGTCTGTATAATTTTAAGTTTAAATAGTTGGTCTTGATAATATTTAGGTAATATTAAATATCATGCACAATTCACTACGAAATACTAATATCGAATATCAAAGACATGTCTGCAAATATAATATCAATTGTACAAGCAGATGACGCTGAAAATATAATTAGACCATTTTTATACAAACATATTAAGGGCATCACAAAAGAGGAAAAGAGGAAATTTACGGCAAAAAAGTTACTACGAGCATTTTTTATTCTTTCTCTTGCTCAATGGGGGTCTACCTCTATGACGAGGTTATTGCTCACGTGCTAGTTGAGATATACATTGACTGTATCTTGAACTTCTATTGAATTTGCTGGCAAGACCGTGTTCTTCTGTTTGTTCATCAATTCTGGACATAATCTAGTGTACTTCTTTGTTTGCAAGCAAACAAAATAAACACAATTTTTCTGATCTTCTCAAGTGTTCAAATTCATTTCACCAATTTCATACATAAAATATAGTTTCTGGAAAGACATATTATTTTGCTATAAAAGTATTGTGAGATTATCAAATTGGATACAACAACGTATGTGATTAATAATGTGTAGAAGTCATATTGCTTCAAGTTTTCTAGATGCATTTTGTAGCTTCAAAGCCAACCAATGATTTTCTTCTGTTAAGGTTTCAACCTGAATTTGGGTGAAAACAAAATCATTAAAATCAATAACAATACCTAAACAGATATAGCATTTGAAATCATCTAGAAAAGCGAATGATATTCTAGCGCAATCTCTATACCTTCTTTTGGGATTCGAAGTTCAAATCTCTATATCTGGTTTGCTGATTTTTTATTAGGTGTATTAAATGGTCAACCTTTCTTTTCAAATTTTCAATTGTATTACTTGGTTCAGCCTGTTTCATTTGCTAAGGTGATTGCAATTCAACATCTTGGTCGCTATCAGTGAAAACCACTAATTCTATCAGAAGTTGAACGCCGCCATTGTGAGTATCCACAACTGTTCCTTGAAGTCATGCTGAGCGCCTACCAGGAACTCTACCAACTTTCTTCCATTTAGTTTTTCAGAGATAGATTCTTCGCATTTTCTTTCACCTCAGTTTGTGATTCTACCATCTTTGATGATTGATTCGTCTTTTCCATTCTACCAAGATTACATAATAAAGCAAATCAAATATGAAACTGAAATATATTAACAAGAAAAACAAACGGTAAAAAAAAAAAAAAAAAAAATCATCGTTATCTCAAACATGTAAATTCTGAAACAACAAATTTCTCTCTAAAAGTAGTTGTGACAATTTTTTTTTTCTTTTTTTTGGTTTCTTCCCTTTTTGTGACCCTTCAAGTATTAATTTCTTATGAACGGTAAACCTAGGTTTTCATTTTTAATAACGCTTGATCAAAAAAAAATTATAGGTGTTATAATTGCATAAAAAATAACTTCAATTCGTAGGAATGCCCATCAAATACAACTGTATACTATAACATTAAACAAATTTTAATGATAAATTACACAAACAAATAGATGAAACTACTACCAAAAACAAAGAACAGTATTAAAAAGAGGGATGAGATATACAATAACTGAATCGGCAATGTAGAAGATGTTGACACGAAATCTTCAAACCTTTCAAAAGAAAATCGGCACTGACAGAAGAGAAAGTCGAAATGATTACACTGACAGCGTGTTTGACAGACAATGGACGTGAACACAACTTAAAGATATAGAAAATGCGTTAAATAAAGAAAAAGCAGATAAATGGATATATTAATGAAACATAAATCACTGTTAATCTGCCGACTGTAGAAAACATAAATCACTGTTAATCATTACTAATTTAATAAACTATTTACCTGATTAATATAAAACCATCAACCAAATTAAAATAACAAATTACTTTAATATACGGTTTCATATTAATTAAGTTTCATAATGTTTATAAACATTATATCATTCATTGAACTATAACATTCTTACCATTAGTCAACTGAACAAATTGTTATGCTAATATCAAGCTGTAACTACTGTATGAAAAAATGGACTTTAACCAAATATATATTATTGTTTCTTTTGAAACTATCAAAACAAATTTTTTTTCTTTTTTTATCAATATACTTATTTATTACTATTTCTTTGTTGGTTTTCCAGATGTAATCATTTATTAAATCAATGAAACGTTTCAAGTCAGTCCATATTGCCTCGGTTGGGTTTTTGATATTTTGGGGTTCTTCAATTGTTGCATTCATTTAATAGGACATGTCTATTTGTTTTCCATATGTTTGTTCTCTCATCTTATTTAAGCTCTTCTCAAAATTGTATGTATATATATAAGTATCAATCTCAACTTCTATTCATATAACTTTTATACATTTGTAGACTCTCTTTATCACTTTTACCTTTAATTGGTTCGATAATGGCTAGAGAAAAAGGAGACTTGAAACAGATTTTGAGCGACATCGACCACAATGTTACCAATATAAATACAACGAAAACAAAAATTAGAGAAGGCATGCATTTGCTGGTCGAGGTAATGAATTCTATACTTGCTATTGCTTCGGATCTAAAAGCAAAGGATGCTTTGCTTTCTGCAAATGAGGAGCGACTTGGAATGGGAAGGCATCAAGAGAGAAGGTAATACAAATTTTGTGTAATANTTGGGGTTCTTCAATTGTTGCATTCATTTAATAGGACATGTCTATTTGTTTTCCATATGTTTGTTTTCTCATCTTATTAAGCTTTTCTCAAAATTGTATGTATATATATAAGTATCAATCTCAACTTCTATTCACATAACTTTTATACATTTGTAGACTCTCTTTATCACTTTTACCTTTAATTGGTTCGATAATGGCTAGAGAAAAAGGAGACTTGAAACAGATTTTGAGCGACATCAACCACAATGTTTCCAATATAAATACTATGAAAACAAAAATCAGAGAAGGCATGCATTTGCTGGTCGAGGTCATGAATTCTATAATTGCTATTGCTTCGAATCTAAAAGCAAAGGATGCTTTGCTTTCTGCAAATGAGGAGCGACTTGAAATGGGAAGGGGTCAAGAGAGAAGGTAATACAAAATTTGTGTAATATAAAACTAAACAAAAAATATTATAAATTCTCTATTATTTGTTGACTTATTTATTTGGAATTCAAGTTTATATTATCCTATTATTTTATATATATACAGTTATGATGCAATTTTTATTTCTATCATGTTTAAATATTTATTGAAATTCATTGTTTTTTAAACCTGTTGGTGTGGCAATGGGTGATAGACAAAAGGAGTTCAAACAGATACTACCCAATGTTCACAGCAACATAGAAAATCTAAATGGTACAAGAAAAAAATGCAACGATATGATTGATGCTTTATTTGAAATCGTGGACGATGTTAAGCTTATTGTTGCCGATCTTAATACACGTAAGTATTCGATCAATCTCAAAAAAGAAGAATCAGAATGTTCTGATCAGATGACTACATAACCTAGACCTACACCATTTGCTGAACCTTGATAAATATATAAAGCAATGCACACATGTATTTTGATATTAAAATATATTAAATAAATCTCTGTTCTCATATAATTTTTTTTTTTTGGTTTACTCTTTGAAGTTATTTTGTATTAGTTAAACAATAGGTTTGCAATATGGCAATACCAATATTTCAATATTTGCTGATACAATCCAAATTAATGTTCTTAAGAGTGTACTAGTCATTAACCAAGTATAGCAATTACAATAGCTCCACACACAGTTTAGTAATAATATATCAGGGAATATTTTTACAAATACAAACATATGTAATATATAAACATTCACAATAAAAAATAATCAAAATTAGTCTATACCAGTCTTATCAGATGCAATGCATCAGAGATGAGGAATATCATATGAAAGATCAGTAGTAACAGGGTCTATCTCTTTGTCTTGCTGAATAAAATTATCCAAGAAACTGAAATCTTCATCAGGAAATCTGGACTTAAATGCATCACAACAGACTTCTTGAGTGTTCAAGAAAACACATGAGACAACATCAGAAGCTCTATCTCTTTCCTTTTCAATTGCAACAAGGTAGATTTCAACTTGCTGTTGCAGTCCAACAATTCTTTCTCCTTTCTTTCAAGAACATCGTTTTCTAACTTTGCATTTGAACATGATTGTTCAATAACTAATAATTTCTTTTTATTAAGCTCCAATTCATTCATAGCTTCTACCATCTGTTTCTCTAAATTCATTATTTCCTTTATGATTTTGGCCTTGTGAACAACAAATCTTTTTTTGTTTGTTTCCAAATTTGCAATGACCTTATTGAAAACTAGCTATAGCCTCCTGATTTTCAAATAAGCCATAAATCTCTGTCCCACAAACATGTTAACAACAACAACAATAATATAAAAAAATTTAATAAACTAAAAGTAAACCAAATTCATCAATTTTAAATCATAGAATTCACCTCTTTTGATGTAAGTTCTTCAAGATCTTTTTTAGACATTATCTTTAACCTGTTGGGAGGAATTGAAACTTGAGCTTCCTCATCATACACTTTTTTACGCTTGCTTTGCCTGATCAGTGGTAGTTCTTCTATATCTTCATCTTTATTTTCGATTTCAAATTTAGATGGTCCAACAAAAATAGGGCCCATCAATTTGGGCGTAGAAGTTGAAATTGAAGCTATTGAATTTCGAGAAGCTTTTTCGATATCCACTATAACCAAGGAAAAAAAAAGCTGCATGAGACACAATTAATAAATAAATGAAAACTGATCATATAAAAAATTGCAATACCTCTTTTGAATTGAAGAATTGAGTATTTCTCCAACATATCGAAAACATCAAATATTTGTTGATTGCGAATAAAATTCTCTGTTGTCTTGATGCCAAGTTCGTTCACATCTATTTTACTAAGATTGTGGAGGGGTGTTGTAGCTTTTGTCCATTCAGTGGGTAATCCACCACAACCTTTTTTGGAACCCAATAGAAAATATCTATCATTCCATCCTCGCACTTTACTGGATAATCTAGTTAACAATCCTCGCCCCTTTCTACCCTTGATAAAATAAAATGGACTATTCGACCTCTTTTTCAATGCATAGAAGTAGTTAAAAATATAAAACATGGGTAGAATATCATGCATCAAACACAAAGCTTCAAAACCCAAAACTATTTTCCAGGCATTGGGATGGAGCTGATTGGGTGTAGCATTATAAGAAAATATAACTTCTTCGACAAATGAAGAGAAAAGTGGAGCAAGACGACACTAGAGAAAAATTTCAAAAAACATAAAAAACCCAGGTGAGGGCTGTGAATTTATAAAAAAATTAAAACCATCGCATGGTAACAAATCAAAATTCATTGGTGATATTGTAATGTTTTTGGAATTGCAAAATAACTGACATGGTTAGACAGAAAAAGGAGATAAAAATAAAACCCAATAGGAAAAACTAAACTTACCCACAAATTGTTAGTTAATGCAAGTAAAAATAGAGTTGAACAACGATGTGAGTCGATAAAAAAAATCAATTTAGTCAATAAAGTAATGTAATTCAGTTTGTTGATAGATACAAAAGCTTTTGAAGTGCAACTCTGATTACAAAGTCAACGGAAAAAATGCCCTTAGTCCCTAATTTGCTTTTAAAGATGATGGACATGTTAAACGACAACGTTTTAACCAAGCGAAAGACGTCCAACTCCAAATATAATTACACCTGATAAAAAACTTATTGTAGTCATTTAAAACAAAAACAAAATATTTAATAATTAACAACTATAATTAATTATGAATTTCATGGTTTCATTATTGTTTAAAAATATATATATAAAGATTTCAAATTATAAAGATATATCGAACTATTAATTTCCTAATGATTTACTTTGTAAAATCTAATTTGCTCATTAATGTATTGCTCTTAATAAACTACAAGTGAGATGAATCTGATCCTATAAATAAATGCTGAGGTATAATTCATGGCATTTATAAATACATATATAAATAGTTATGTGAATTTCAACAGACTCATACATTGTATATGTTATAGAATATTGTGTTTGACTGGTTATTGAAATTAATAACATTGCTATATATATATGACACAGAGTATTAAACTAATCATAGATTAAATTCTATACGAGGTAATACAGCCAATGATACTGTTGATAGGGAATTAGTGTAGGAATAGCAGTTGATGTTTGATGCAAACAATGAATTGGTTAAAAGTTTTCGTTTTGTGAAGAACCATATGCATTGAAATGATATTAGAAATATGCATTTGCGGTTAAAGATTGAAAAGGGAAAAAGATGGAAGACAATACAATTTGCCAACTGAATCTGAAATTGCGGGTTTAATTGTTGGTGATATTGGAATTTCAGAAACTGGAAACGATGTTATTGTTTATCATTCAAAAATGGGACTTCAAAGAATTTCTTACTTGCATCCAAGCTTTATGGCATTAAGTTATCCAATATTATTCCCATATGGAGAAGATAGATACAAAATTGACATTAACCATAAAGAGTTACCTGACAAAAAGTCTTCAAAGAGAAACAGGCAAAGCATGAGAGAATATTATGCATTTTGATTGTAGTATAGATTATATGAAGGGCATACTCTGATGAGATCAGGTAGATTATTGCAGCAATATATTGTGGAACCATATATGGCTATTGAAGAGGAAAGATTTTGTTAGATTAGAAACAATCAGAAAAAATTAAGGATTGAACAACGGATTGATCGATGCCATTTCAAAAGATGATGTTAATGCATAGCATCTAGGGAAATCTACGTTACTCCCTTCAACTCACACTGGTAGTTCCCGATACTGTGTTCAGAATTATCAAGATGCAATGGCGATTTGCAGATGTTTTGGATATCTATATATTTTTCTAATGTTCACCTGTAATCCAAAGTATCCAGAGATACAATATCTGCATAATTGTATTGGATAATGTGATCAAGAAGGTAGAGTAACTACAATTTGCAGATTTTTTGAGATCAAATTGCTTGAGCTGATGCGAGAGATAAAAAAAGAAGAATATTTTGGTGAAACAGTGCCAAGTAAGTAATCTAATGAATGATATTTCTACTTTCTTTAAAAATTGTGGTTCATTGATAATTTATGATATGAAATTATACTATACCAACTATTGCTGAACACGTTATAATTTTTTTGTCAGTTATCTACACTATCGAGTTCCAAAAGAGAGGCCTCCTACATGCTCATATATTGGTTTTCTACGTCCTAAATATAAGAATCCTTCAGCATCCAAAATAGGTGAAATAGTTTCTGCTGAAATACCGAATAAGGAAATTGATCCTGATGCCTTTGTAGTTGTCGAGAATCACATGATCCACGGTCCGTGTGGTGGTGTTAACAAGAATTCACCATGCATGGAGAAAGGCAAATGTAAAAAACATTTTCCAAAGAAATTTTTCAATCAAACATCTGTGGATGATGATGGATACCCAATGTATAGAAGATGGAACAATGGAGCATTTGTTGAGAAAAGGGTATCAAACTGGATAACCGTTTTGTTGTTCCTCATAATAGGAATCTTTTGGTTAAGTTTTATGCTCACATAAATATTGAAATATGTAATCAACATAGATCAATCAAGTATCTATTCAAGTATGTCAACAAAGGGCCAGACAGAACAACAATTTCTATGGAAATTGAAAATAATGGTCAACAGAACAATCAATGCAAGATTTTACAAGAGAAAGATTAAATAAAGGCATATCTAGACTGAATGTATGTATAAAATACATCGAATATAATGTTTTTATATTGTTTGTTAATATTTTTTATAAATAGGGGTGTTCGGTTCCCAATACCCTGCATTTTTTGAAGGCACCGAAACCGGAACTGACGGTTCCTTGAAATTTGGAACCAGAACCAGAACCGACGGTTCTGGTTCCTAGGTACCCAGAACCAAAACCTGTAATAACGGTTCCGGTTCTGGTTCTGGGTACCCTATAAAATTACAATAACCCCCCAAAAGTTTTTTAAATGGAAAAAAACCCTTAAAACTTATAAATACCCCCCATACCTGGCACTTGTTAACAAAAATAAAATTACAAATTATAAATTCAAAATTCAAAATTACAAACTCCATTACTTTGTAAAGGTAGATTCTCAAAAGTCAAACCAACTTACTTTAAATGTCATGAAATATAAATATAAATGTATTCACATTACTTTTTCTACAAAAGTTTTTATTAACCCCCCTAATCTTTAATTTTATTTTATATAGTCTCGGTTCTTGGTTCCGGTTCTAGTTCCTAACTATAGGAACTAAAACTGGAACCGCACAGTAACGGTTCAATGTTAAAACTGGTACCCGTCGGTTTCGGTTCCAACCAGTTCTTTTGAACACCCCTAGTTATAAATATGATATTAATTAATTTAATAAAAAAGATTACAGATATATCTCTTCTATGGAAGCTTGCTAGAGGATATTTCAGTTTGACATGTATTACAGAGAATCGAATGTTGAAAGATTGCCATTCCACTTAGAGATGGAACAAACAGTTATTTTCGATCCAAATAAGTGTTTGGTTAAACTTTTGGAAAGCAAGGTTGTTACACAAACGAAATTAACTGAATGGATGAAGTGTAATCAATGATACTGTTCCATAAGATCATTGACTTATTCTGATTTTCCAAGCAAATATGTTTGGAAGGATACAGAAAGACAATGGTCCCTATGCCAAAAATCAAGGTGTATTGGCAGGGTGTATTTTGCATTCCTAGGTAGTAGTGAGAAATATTATTTGCGAATGCTTCTCAACTTAGTAAAAGGAGCAACATCATTTGAAGATATTCGAACTGTTAATGGAGAAATATTCAGTACATGCAAAGATGCATGTTATGCATTAGGATTGCTGGATGATGATAAAGAGTGGAATGATTGCTTGGATAAAGCATCAACGTGGACTACCGAAAGGCAATTAAGATAGCGCTTTGTAACTATTCTTGTGTATAATGAAGTGGTGAGTCCAAGAGACTTGTGGAGAGCAAATGCAGAATACCTATCTGAAGATATTCCCTACATTTTTAAATAGAAAATGTGGATGATAGAATTGAAATGCACTGAGGAATAGTTTAGAATCATGCATTGTTCGAGATTGAAGACCTGATGAAAAAGGAAGGAAAATCCTTGGCTGATTTCCCTAGAATGCCAATTCCAAACTGTTTCGTTTTTTAGACTTCACAAAATAGATTAATTGCTGAGGAGTTAAATTATGATATCGACAACATCAAAACAATGCATAGTGATTTATACAAGGGTCTCAACAATGGCCAGAGATGCATATAAGATTCAATCCTTGATTCGGTCAACAATCAAAGTGGGACACCATTTTTTTTTTACAGACATGGTGGTACGGACAAAATCTTCCTATGGTCAACAATCATGGCCAAATTAAGATCGAGGGTAAAATTTTACTGGCTATAGCTACATCAGGAATTGTTGCATTGCTGCTATCCGGTGGAAGAACAACACATTCACGTTTTCGAATTCCTTTAGATATCAATGAGGAAAATACATGTAATATCAAAAATGGGACACAATTGGCAAAACTACTTGAGCAAATAGCTTTGATCATTTGGGATGAAGCACCCATGACAAATAGGTATTGCTTTGAAGCTCTTGACAGAACTCTTAAAGATATTTTGTTTGAAAAAGATCAATCAAATGCAGATAGAATATTTGGAGGTCACTGTTGCCCTAGGTGGTAATTTCAGACAGATTCTACCAGTTATACCAAAAGGGAAAAAACATGACATAATACAGGCATATTTACCATCATCTTCCCTTTAGAAACATTTAACGGTGTTGAGACTTACAGAGAACATGAGGTTAAAGACAAACTTGGTAAATACAGTAGATTTGGATAACTTGAAGACTTTTGACAAATGGTTACTTGATATTGGAGAAGGAAAGGATGCTGTAGGAGATGAGAGTTACATCCAAATACCTGAAGACTTGAAAATTGATCAACATACCAGTCATAAAGAAACAATTATGAATGTTGTTTTTCCAAATTTATCTGCTCAGATAAATAATATTGACTATATGAGAGAGAGAGAGAGAGAGAGAGAGAGAGAGAGAGAGAGAGAGAGAGAGAGAAAGCAATATTGACACCCAAAAATGAGACAGTACATAGATTGAACGACCATATCACCCAGAGTCTGCCAATAGATAGAAAGACATATTTTAGCTCAGACAGCACTTGCAAGGTAGCAGGTATCTCAAACGATGATGACATTCTCTATTTGACTGAATTTCTTAATTCTCTTATGTGCTCCGGCATGCCCAAACATGAATTGCATTTGAAAATTGACATTCCAATTATGTTTCTGCGTAATTTGAATCAATCTGATGGTCTTTGCAATGGAACCAGATTGATTATAGCCCATTTAGGAATTTGGTCCATACAAGCAGTGATTATTACCGGGTCAAATATTGGTGATATTGTTAATTCCCAGAATAATAATGTTGAATGTAGATATAAAGTGACCTTTCAAGTTGAAGAGAAGACAGTTACCTGTGACAGTTAGCTTCTATATGACAATAAACAAAAGCCAGGGTCAATCACTCAAAACAGTAGGATTCTATATGAAACATCAGGTCTTTGCACATGGTCAATTTACGTCACACTATCAAGAATAACTTCAAGACAAGGTACGTATCAAGATTCTACTAGCCCTGTAACAAGATGAACTGCAGAGACATTGACAAATATTTTTTTCAAAGAAGTGTTTAACTAAAGGGATTGATATGTTGTATATAATATAAATCATTGTTTATAACAGAAAGGTTTGATACATTGTATATAATATAAGACATTGTTTATGAGAGATTAATGTGAAAAATTAAAGATATTTATATGAATATGAAAAGGTCACATTAAATATTTAAATATATACAGTAACATAAATTCCTTGATACAAAGATATTTATATGTTTTATATTATTATTTTTAGATACAATGAATGCTACATTATATGTAATATGTTTTATAAATACATATTTTTTACATACGCAACTCAACCACAAACTCTTGCGCGACAAACATCGTCAAGATATTTAACATTAATATTACAATTAAACTGTTTAAATATTTATAGAAGTAACATTACATAGGCTGGAGTTTTTTTTTTAACGTACACAAAAATTAGCATCAACTAATTAAATACATCCACATCCGTAATAATAACACAACTATAAACACTTGCGTGGCAAATATTGTCAAAATATTTAACGTTAGTATTACAGACAAATGATTTAAATATTTACAAAAGTGGCATTAAGTGGATTAGAGAAAGGTACAACAACATTGTAGTCAATATAATCTCTATTAGGCGATATCTTCTCATTTTTCAACACAATTATCTCTAAAAAACTAGAATCTTCGTTTGGGAATCTGTCCTTAAATTCTTTGACACAAGCTTTTCTGGTGGCCTAAAACATTTCTGACACTGAATCATAAGCCTCTTCTTTATCTTTCTTAGCTTGTGTAATTAAAGATTTGATGTTATTATTTTCTTTAGACAATTCATTACTTTTCTTTTTAAAGACTTCCTTTTGATGCTGCTCATTTGCAAAAGACACTTCAGCATTTCTAAATTATTCTTGATAGTGTTTCAATTCGGTTTTGACCTTTTCAAACGCCTCCTTTGATATCTTCAACTGTTCTTCCAATCTGCGAACCTCAGAAATCACATCTTCGTTGTCTTTTTTCAAATCTGAGATCACATCTTTTGAAACAAGCCAACGTTCTTTGATTTCTAACAAACCTTCGTAAGCCTATTGCAAAAACAATGAAACCACATTAATGTCGTCGTGCCAAATAAAGTATATATTCACATGATAAAGTGAAAAAATATTACCTCTTTTGTTAGGTTGAATGTTTTGCTGTCTAGATCTTCTTTAGAAAGATTTTTCCATTTTTGTTCAGAATTCGTATTTGAACCCTCTTATTGACAAGTTTTCTACCGTTTCACCAATTTACGTAATGGAATTTCTTCTAACTGATTATCTTCTTCTTCAATCAATTTAACATGGCAGGAACCAGAATCAGGTTTTACAAAATAGAAGACTGATGAAGATAAAACAAGAGTCTATAAAGGCATTAACAATTCTGACTTGGAATCACTGCTTGAATTTATACAGTACTTTAGAATCAAGTCTTCGAATAAATTTCATCAAGTGTTTTGGAGCCATTACTACAGTAAAAAAAAAATAGAGAAAACAGACAATTAGTCAATGTAATAGAAATTGTAAGACTTTATTATTACTTGGGAGACATTTATTCTTCGTAAAACACGATAGAGACACAAGATTACAATTGGTGAATGTGATTTGAAAACAGAATAATATGCAAGCACTATATCAAACTGCTATTAATATACTCACCATATATGACTCCAACTGCTACAATTCTTATTAAAACAATAATATCTTAGACTTACTACAAAGAACACCAAAACCTTGGCAAGTGTTCCGAAAAATAAATTGATAATTAGATGATAACAACCTAGTTAGTAAATACGTGTATAAAACGCGTATTTACGTATTTTATAAGGGCTACCATATTATACACGAATTATTGCAAAAAAAAAAAAAAAAAACTAATTGATCACCCCAAAACGACGTCTTTTTATGGGGTTTGACTCAAAATCAAATTAAAACAAAATCTCTTTTCTCTTCTTCCTCAGTTCTGTAACTCTTTACTCTCTTGAAGAGATGGAACGTGGCGGTGGAGATCCACGGTGATTGATTTATTCGGATTCTTCCGTAATTAACACTTGAAGTTTATTTGTAAGGTTTTTGTTTTTGTTTTTCTATTTATTTGTCAGTTGTTCTATTATCATATGAAAATTATGGAATTGAATTTAGCTTCAAGAAAAAAAAAAACTAATTTTGGTGGAGATTTGAGAGAAGTCGAGGGAGAGAGATGGAATAGTGAAGCTGGGGCTTGGTAGGGTTGGGTTGGGATCAATGTTAGGGTTTTTGCCGTGGTGTTCTTTGATTAAAGAGTTGAATTTGTTGGCGATTAGCGTTTCTTCGATGATAAGGAAGTGTTTGGTTCATTTTGGGTATTGTTGTTTATATCATTAGAGTCATCTTTAAGTGAAACTGAAGAAGAGGAGAAAGAGGAAGCTTTGAAGATGTGTTGAGAGAGAGTGTGTGGGAAACGAAGCTTGGATTTGATTAAAGCCATCAATAGAGAATTCTAATTTTTGGCTTTGTTGGTGGAAATGTAATAGAAAATGAAATGTAGATGGGGATCACTTTAAGATTTGGATTTAATATATTAAGAATTGGAGCATAATTTTGTTAGTTGAGTAGAATTTAATCATCAACACCAATTTAATTGCAACTGCAACCAATTTTATTTCTTTCAAAACGATCAACACTCTTAAAACAAACACTTATATAGAAATGGAAGCAACTGATATAGTATTTTAACCAGGTAGTCCATAAAAGTGTTAAAACTAATATTAATATTGCCGTATTTTTCAAAACGTATTAGTGACAATGCACCGTATTAAACCTGTATATACCCATACCGTATTTTTCCCATATCCGAATTTTATGGCCGAATTTTTATAAACATATTTTTCACCGTTTGCCGTATTATACCCTTAGCCGTAGTCGTATTTACTAACTAGGGATAACAATGATGGTAACTTTTGATGCATTTATACCAGTGGCATTTCATAATGTCAATTCATAAAACAACGATAGTATTACAATATATACTAAATACAACAGGATAATAAACAAAATCGTAATGAGGAAAACACCAATTTCAATAGTAGATTTACTGAGAAAATAATCTGCAACATGACTACTAGAACAACAAATAAACAACCTGAGTAGAAGAAAAAAAATCATAATAAGAAAGACACCAATTTCAGGAATAAATTTAATGAGAAAATAATCTTCAACACGACTACCAGAGAAACGAATAAACAACTTGAGCACAACAAATTATTAGCACAACCATCTAACACAACTTCTTATAACTATAATAACGAATCTCAGAACTCCCTAAGAATAACGTGTACTTTAATCAAAGTTAAAATCAATTACAAATTAATTAGACCAATGTAAAATAAAAAACGAAATTGTCACTGTAACTAAAGAAAAATTACTTTACTTATCTCAACTTCAATTAGTGAGAAAAGACAGATGTAAAAAACTCAACAAACAAACTGTGACAAATGCCCTTAATGCCGAAACTGATAGAGAAAACCCTAAATCCCAAAATTTACTTTAAGTAAAATACTGAACATTAAATCCACATATTTACTTTAAATATCAACAACATTTTAAACGACAACTTTTTTCATCACTTATGAATTTTACAAAGCCAAAATGATAGCGCTTTCAGTCAAACAACTATAATATTGTTGTTTCAACATATACAAACTTAACATAAAAGTATAAAAGAAGGGAAAATCAAAGATTCCTTCAAAATCTCACTATCAAATACTTAAATCTGACAATAGAAATGAATTTGAGACTAATGATTACAAAATCAATAGAATTTCAAATTCAATAATATAAGAAATAATAATTCCATACATAAAATAACATGAATTGGAAACATTATTTCCAATTCAAGGTGGAAAAAATGTAAATATATAAGTATAATATATTGAAAATAGAGAAATCGTTATTATTTAATTGTAATGACGTAAATGATGGATAAAATACTCTATTGCATATTACTTTGAAACCATTTCATTTTGAACTAACATTAATTGACAACAAAAGATCAGGTTGAAGCAACAGAAAGTGAAATTTTACCATATGTACATAATCATGCAGACAAATAATACTTTTCCCATGGGAGAAGATCATCATGCAAGTGTTATGAGGTTGACGACCTAAAACGAAAGCATTAGGAGGATGACAACCTAAAACACAACGGACCGATTCTCTATGTGCTTATTCAACAACATATTATGTAGATATTACAGACAAGCAAGACAAAATGTAAAGAAGAGGTACATAGGCTATAGTTTCTGGCCACTAAATTATAGTCTTTGCAATGTTCTAATCAAATAGCAAGAGACCTCGCCTCATCCATTTTCCATAGGCCTTCCTCATACTTGTACCACCTCAGAAAGCCTTCACCACTTCGGGTACGCTGGCACAAGATGCACGAGTGCTCAGTACATGTTAAGAACTCACGTAATCGAGCAGCCTTCTGCAAGATAATTTTATCTAGCCTTTTAATAATTTTTTCGGGCATCGATGGAGGAAGCAGTGGACCTTCTATAAGAAGCCAATAGGATATGTTGAGGACTTCCAAGTTTGGTAAGTCATCTAATATAAGCATTAAGGCATCCTTAACTATCATTGAGCATCTCAAGCTCAAAACCTTCAAATTTGGAAGAAATTTGGCTACCGTAGAAGCAAAGAGAATGTCAAAAGGACCCATGACCTTGAGTTCACTGAAGTTCTTGCAATTTAGGGCTATTTCCTCTATAAGATAAGGGAGGATTTGCTATACTAGGCATTGTCAGGGATTCAAGACACCTCCATGTACGAATGGCCTTGCAAATTACATCCTTCTTCATTCTATTACAAGCTGGCATAACAAGTCGCCTCAGTTGGGGGCACCTGCAAACAACAATATATAATAGGTTACTTCCCAATTCGCTGTGCAAAAGAGAAAATTAAAGATGATAATCACTGGTATCAAAGGCAATGCCAAAGACTCAGTCAATAAATAGTGAGAATAAAAAAATTACCTTTTAGCAAGGTTTTAAACAAAAACATAAAAAAATTACCTTTCAACAATATAAGTAAATTGTTCGTCCCTTACATACAAATTGAAGTGAAAAATCAAGGTTCTTATATATCCCCGACTGAGACTCAACGAAATCTTCAACAAACGAGTCAATGTCTTATCAGAACACTCATCCATGTAAACATATGGCTCTAATGGGATTTTGATGAAATTTGATCTCAACATTGACAAATCAAGAGTTTTCCAAAGCAGAGGATCACAACAAGCTGAACGCCATGAATTACAAATGGGAGCAATCCCCCAAGTCAATTGGAAGACAAAAAAAGACAGGAAGATTTTCACCAATATGTCAGTGTCCAGGTCCTCCCATCTTCTTACAACAAAGGCACTCTCTTCCATTTGACTAGTTGCCCAATTATCTCATAGAAGTTTCAAAACATCATCACACCTGCATAAGATATACACAGAATCCATGTAGAATGCATAAAATATCATTCAATACATTAATTCATATGAATTTAAAAAGATTTGTACTAATCGAATGTATCAAATACTTAATATACCTACATAGAGATACAGATGAATGTGTATCAAATACTTAATATACCTACATAGAGATACAGATGAATGCAAACCGTTTACATTTAAAATAAATTAATACTTAACATTAAATTATTAAGACCAAAAAAGTTTATATTTTTTTAATAGAATAATCAATTTTTCTCGGTAGAAACAACAATGAAACAACGATATCTGATATAAATTACAAAATCAAACAATTAATGTTCAACAAAATAAAAATACCAACATTAATTTACAAAAATACTAAAAATGAGATTCAAATAACAATACTGACTCTCACTAATAATTAACACGATATTATCAACCAAATCAAAACACACAGAAAATTGTTCGCTATCCAATATCCACAGAAAAATTATATAAACCACTAAGATTGTAATAACATCATAATTTCCATATACTTACACCAAAAAAAATGCCACAAAAACATCATGATTCCTTACAAAAGAATGAAAACACAACCCATAAACCTATTACAATTACCATTACAAATTATGCAACGAATCAGTGCAAAAGCAACTCAGAATAACAACACCACTCTTCAAGTAATACGGTTGACATAAGTTTTACTAATATCATCATATTTCGTTAATCTATTGATTTCATTGTTTTGTTAATCATACAGAAAACCATATTTCGACTCTCAACAATTGAAATGGATTATGCCAAATCACTTGTGTCTTTAGTTCTTAACAGTTTTCTAATACATAAAAACCAAAATACATGTTAGAATCGATATTTAATTGAACCATATTTTTCACACTTTTTTATTGTTAATTTCTTGATCATACAGGTAATGATATTATGATTACCAACTATTGAAACTATTATTTACACTCTCTTTTTTTATTGTTATGGATCTTGTGTTTGAAAACCATTATTTACCTTACAATTTATAGGTGCAAATCTCTAAACAACAAACAAACGTAAAGGGAGTCTTACATATCTTCAAACAACGACACAAACTACTAGCAATAACAATGACAGGGCTTTCAATTCTGAAGATCCTTGTTGGATCAGATAAACATGCTTCGCTATTGCTTGGAACACATTTGTTCTTTGTGGAATATGATATAAATAGAGGATTACAACTACTCATTGCAGCTTGCAAACAAAATGACCAGCAAGTAATGTATCAAACCCTTGTTGCTCTAATCACTATGCCCGACAATAGAGGTATAAAAATTCTGATGAAATTAGTGAAACTAACCAATCAATTCCACAAACTGAAAAATTGCAAGGAAGTATTCAAGTCCTTGACTCCAACTGCGACAATTCTCATTAAAAGTAGAATATTTCGGACTTGCGACAAAGAGAATCAAAATTGTATACATTGGGACAGATCAACGTCGCTAGAAATTATCACATATCGAAGATGTAACGTAGATTACCAAATAGTATGTATGAAATATAATTTTTAGTAAGTTCCTTATATGATTTATTTCACATGCAAAAATTTAAATGCTTTTTAATTTATTTTGAAAATAGAAGTTAAAACTCATTGGATTGTCTACACATGTTTGACAAACATCAATCTAAATAAATTATAATATAAATTAACAAAATCTACAAATAAGCATTCCTATCGCACATCGAAAAAAAATTTCATTCTATTACCAACGAAATTAAATCCCACATCGAACGATAACATTCATTTGGAGCACGGTTGCCAAACCATTATTCACTATCCAACCAATATATTATAATATCATGTTTTTTACTTGAATACTTAACAAAATATTTATTACGCTTTTTTTGGATGTTGTGTAAACAGTTTGCTACCGTTTCGTATCCTCTTATCCAAAAAGTTATTAATGTTTTTTCAATCGACGTGTTTACTTATTACTAGACATCTATTTGTTTTCCCAAAGCACCTTTTGTATTCTCAAAAAACAAACAAATAATTTTAAATTTTAAATAAATAATTTACCTAATATTAAAGTGATACCAAGACAAATTCAGAGAAGTCATTGACTAGATGTTAAGATAAAATTAATAATTGTACCTCTATAATTATTAATATCAATTGTAGACAGATGTTATTAAATCACTCATGCAAGTTGAGAAGACTACCTAAATATTATATGGTCTAATTGTACAATCGATATTATTTTTGCAGACATGTCTTTGATATTCGATGTCATATTTTCATGCGTATACATTTTTACCGCCTTTTCCAATCTGTTATTGTATTATCCTTTCTATTAAACTTGTGCCAAAAAGATTTATTCTTCTTAAACAACCATGCTTATTTTATTATAACATCTTTATTCTATCCATCTACTTCTTTTGTATTCTAATTAAACAAAAAAATCAAAATATGTTCTGATGTGAATCAACAAAATTTTAATTAAAAACTAAGATACTCAATAAAAACATAAACATTAAACAAGACCAATGCCGAACCATAAATATTTATATTAATTAATATATTATCACATCATCATGACATCTTTGACTTGGATATTAACAAATATTTATTACCGTTTCTTTAAAACTGCGCCAATAAGATATCATTATTATTAAATTACCATGTTTATTTATTGTTGATCGGTGCATTGTACTATTATGGATATTTTTAATGTGACATTACATTAAAAATAAGGATATTAAAATTTGGGTTTAATTATTGGTTAATGTACTTACTTTTTTATTGATGTGTTCGATATTTTGATGATGTTTGGTATTGTGATATTTAATGTCGTCTTAATGTACTGCTTTTGTAAAGTGTTGATCAATAAATGATACTGTTTATGTAGTATTTAACGATATTAAGGAATTCATAAAAGCAAATATTATTTTTGATGAAACACGACTCGTTTCCACTAGTTAAAAAATTCGTACTAATCAAATGTATCAATGCTTAATATACCCATTAGAAATTTAGATGAATGCAGACCATTTACATTAAATTAATTAATACTTAACATTAAATGATAAACAACCATCATTAATTTACAAACTATTAAAACCAGATTCATATAACAACATTGACTCTCATTAATAATTAAAGAACATTATCTAAGAAGTTGAAATACCAAAAAAAAAAAATTGTTCGCTACCTACACGTGAACTATATAAACCACAGATACCATTTCAACAACATAATTTTCATATACTTGCACCCAAAAAACAGCACCAAAACATCATGATTCCTTACAAAGAACAAAAAAACAACCCATATGTGTGTTACAATTACCATAAGAAATTCTAGAACGAATCATTGTAAAAGCAACTGACAAAGACGGTATCGCTTACAAGCAATACGGTTAATGTAAGTTTTCAAAACCATTGTATTTCATTAATCTATTGATTTCATTATTTTCTTAGTCATACAATAAATGATATTATACAAATGGTTAAACATACAACTAATAACAATAGGATAGTGGTTGTTCTATAGGAGTCTATAATGATAATGGTTAGCCATACAAATGGTTATGCCGAACCATGTGCATTTTAGTTGTTATAGTTTCCTAATACACAAAAACCAAAATGCTTTTAGAATCCATATTAACTTAGTCATATTTGGCACACTATTTATCTTAATTGTTAATCATACTGGTAATGGTATTGTGATTCCCAACTATGGATTTTTTTTTTTTTTTAACTATTACGAATCTTGTGCTTCGAACCTTTTTACCATACAATTTAGTGTGAAAATCTCTAAAAAACAAGCAAACATAAAACAAATATTACAAGGAAGGAATTTCAAACAACAACACAAATTGCCAACAATAACAATAGCAGCACTTTCAATTCTGAAGACACTTGCAGAAGCAGAAAATAAACAGCTTTGCTACTGCTTGGAACACATTTGTTCTTCATCAAACATGATACACATATGGGATACAACTACTGATTGATGTTTGCAAAAAATAACATGCAAGCAATATCTACACATACCGTTGCTCTGCTTACTAACACGACAACAAAGGTATGCAAATTCTAATGAAATTAGTAAAACTACCTATCATTTCTACAAACTGAAATATTGCAAGGAAGAATTCAAGCCCCTAACTCCAACTGCCACAATTCTCATAAAGACGAATATTTGGGACTTGCAACAAGGAAAATCAAAATCGTATACACTGGGACAGATCAACTTCACTAGAAAATATCACATGTCATAGATGTAACGTGGATTACTAAATAGTCTGTATGAAATTAATGTTTTAGTAAGTTTCTTATGTAATTTCTGGACATGTAAAAATTTAAATGCTTTTTAGTTTAATCTGAAAATAGAAGTAAAACTCACTTTTTATCTACGATTGATCCAAATATTTAATAGCTATAAAGAAAAATTGATCACAAAATACAATGATCAGTAAACGTAACAATATTTAATAAAAATATTAAACACCAATGATTATGAGAATCTCAAATAATTAAACACAAACAACAATCTAAATACTGTTTATATAAACATATCAAAAAAAAAAAAAACATTCCATTATTGATTAGATTAAATTCATGCTGAACCACAACTATTTTGGAAACCCGCCTTTCGAACATTGTTAACTATATTACGTTTTCCTTTAATGCGCTACAAAAAGTTTGCTACCTTTTCGTATCCCATTACCCAATAGTTGTCACACTTTTCAATCAATGTGTTTATCTATTACTAGACGTCAGTTAACTTTCCTAGAACAACTTTTATATTGTTTGAAACAGTACCCTAGAAATTGATTGGGCTGCCATGTTCTCAACTACTAAAAAAATAAGGCAACGATTAGAAAATAATCCCAAAACTTTGAATAAACTGTATAGATAGACATGCATTTTCAAAATCGTATGAGGATTTGGATGTGAAGGAACCATCAGAATTTTTATACTATGACAAAATTTCTCGCATAAAGATTAGTTCAAATTTATTCCGTCTGTTTGTTTCCTATTTCTATTTAGTAAAACAAATCAAGATATATTCTAATGTGAAGTAACAAAATTTTAATTAAAAGAATAAAATATTGGATAAAACATAAATAATATTTAATAACAATATTAGACAAAACTGTTTATAAAATGTTAAAAAAATTAAACATATTCAATAACATCAATCTAAATATATTATAATCTTAATTAAAAAAAACTATAGATAACCATTTCTATTACAGATTTAAAAAAAAAAAAAAACTTTCTAGCATTATTGATTAAACAAGACCGAAGGCGAACTATATGCATGTTTCATAACTATATTGTCGAACACAATTAAAAATTAATAAATATTATGATGTCATCATATATCTCTGACTTGGATACTTAACAAAATATTTATTGCCTTCCTTTAAAAATGTATCAATAAGATTTTATTATTAGTAAATTACAGTGTTATTTATTATAATCTCAACATTTTGCCAACCATCATTAACTACCTAACTAATGTTTGCACACTTAACAAAATATTTATTACGGTTTTCTTTAATATTGTACAGATAGTCTACTAACGTTTCGTATTACCTTATCAAACAATATTAACACTTTTTCGATCGACACGTTTATTTATACCAGTTGTCTATTCAAATTCCACCTCTTCGTATCCTATTCTCCTATAAATATTACTCTGACACCAATCACCCATTTAACTTTTTTTCAGATACTATACGCTTTAATGTTCATTTATTCTCTACAACTTAATTCGAAAATGGTTGACAAAACATCACAACCAAAAGAATCTACAACGAATATTAGCAACAACCTCAACAACAATAATTCTCCACCAAGGAAACCAAAAGGTATGAATGTTCCACATCTTTTGTATCTTAAATTACAAAATGTCTAAGAAAACGATAATATAATTTTGCAGGAATATAAAAAACATCAAAAAAAAAACTTTTTGGATATTTCGAGAATTCATCTTATAATTATATTTAAAAATTCATGTTACCGTTTCCATATATTCATAAAATTTGATTGTATATTGTTTCTATAATTGGTTTAGACATTTTCAAGGAATGCCGAAATCGAGGGAAATTTTCAAAAAAGTTGACACCAATCTGGATGATCTACATACTACTAGAGACAAATTCAAAGAAGTTATTGACCAGAGTTAGAAATCATGTAATCGTCATGGATATATCTAGAATAAAAACAAAAGAGAGTATGCATATGCACTAGAGGAACTGAACAACTATAAGAGAAATAGAAAATAAACACCATCTACATTATCCAAACACACTTCACAATATGAAAAACCGATGTACTTATTTCTTTTATAATAAAAGTATTATTCTCTATGTTCAACTTTATCTTGATTCTTATGTTGCTCATTAATTGATTGAAAAATTTTCCTTTAATTGATGCAATGCATTTACTGTTTAATGAATCTACTAAAAATTCTCCATCTTGACACGTTGGTTTTGATTTAATTCTTCCATCTTCACATATTGGATGAGTATTAATAATAATTATATAAGTACATTACATAGGCATTAAAAAAATCTAACCATTTTAAATAAAAACGTATAAAGATGGAAGTTAGTCTCTTCATATTCTGTTTTGTAGTCTTAACCCATAAATTAATCGAGTTATCATGTCCTCAACTGTAAAACAAACAAAGTATTTGAATGAACTGTGTGAACAGACGTTTGTTTTCAAACCTTGGCTAGGGATTACTGATTTTAAAGAAATATATGAATCCTATATTGTGAGAAAAAAAAATTCCAGTCAATGTCAAACTTGAAAATGAATATAACTTATAGAAATTACGAAAGCTCAATATAAATTTTAAGTTTAAATAATTGATCTTGATATATTAATTGATATTAATAATTATAAAGGTACAATTATTAATTTCATCTTAACACAACTCCGTACATATATAGAATTTATATTTACTTTAAAACTTGTATAATTTAACAATTATCATCTCTTAATCTAATTACTTTATTCTGTTAAAATAAATTTGTTTACAACCTATTTCAAAAACATTAAATAAACATATCCACACAATGCGCAGACCCCATGTCTAGTTAATTCATACACCCAAACCCAATAGTAGTTTACTGTTACATCTCATTAAGGCCTTTTTTTTTTATCACTTTTGGAATGTAATAGACTGTGATTTGCTTTCTTAATTAATCTCACTTTTTGTTTTCTTTTTGTCTTCAAATTATTGCTAGCAGATTGCAAATTAAAATTATCTTATTTGAAATTATAAATTAATTATTTGGAAAAATAATTAAATAGAGGCTTTAATTAAGCAATTCGATTTATTCTTAAATAACCCAATTTTGGATGCAGTTGGTATTGGAATTGCTCCCGACATGTTATGATCAAGTTAGATTGAATACTGAAATAATTAGTAAACCACTAGGGCCATGTTTGGTTCATGGAAAATATTAGGAATAGAAATATTAGCAAGGAAAGGAAGGGGGTTACATTGTTTGCTTGTAATAAATAATCTTGAAGAAATGGAATATAATTTGTTTTTCTCAACAAAAATTCCCCCAATTAATATTAAATAAATTCTATATTTTATTTAATTAAAATTTTCAATTCTTTAAAAGTTTATAAAACTTTATGAACAATTCTAAAAAAAAAAAAATTCAAAAAAATTCAAAATTCAGGCTAGGCCAAGCCGGGGATAGGAGTAACCACATCCCTATGGGCCGGGCCTGGAGATAGGGGTCCTTTTCCCCACCCCAGCCTGTGCCCATCCCTGTGCTTTTGGTTTATATCTCAGGGTAAATATATCAAGGATCTACTTAAGAAAACTCATCTTGATGAAGCTAACATATGTCCTATTCTATTGGCATCTAGTTGCAATTGTCCTTGTAGAATAGTAACAATTTCACTAATCCTCATCTTTATAGAAGAACAGTTGACTCTCTATAATTTCTCACAAATCAAAAGGCCAAATATTGCCATTGCTATGAACATATTAAGCTAGTACCTTCAGTCTCTTACACTTCTCCCTTGGCAAACTTGTAAAAGATTGGTTAGATATCTCAAAGGCTCATTGTTCTATTGTTTGCATTTCTAAGCTACAATGCCTTTGATGCTTGAAGGTTACATAGTGTTGATTAAGCTAGTAATCTAGATGGTAGGTCCATAAGTGTTGGGATTTATGCCCTACAAACATATTCATATCTTATGAATTAATGAATTAGACATTATTCCTTTATGAATTGATAAAGTCGTATCATAAGGTTCCAAGACTAGTAATAATGATAAGAACTATTTATATGATGGATTTACATATGTGAGACATATTTCTCAATTAAAGTTCGAAAATGATTCACAACCTATAAATATAAAGTTGGATACTTTTTTTTTCTTAATCAGCAATGCCCAATGATGTCCAAGCCAGCTTGCACACATCTCAACTAATTTCTCAGGGCTTTGGAACTATCGATTGAGTAACAATCCTAGTTAGCCACACCTATTAGTGCTTGAGAGGACTCAGAACTTAAGAGTTTATGAAATCTCTTTTTGCTCTTTTACCATCAGACCACTCAGTAATGGTTTAAAGTTGGATACTTTATTCTAAGGAATGTGGCTATGTCATTTGCTTCAATTAAAGGAGTGACTAGCCTAAAGTCATCGAAAGGGTTGACTTTGGGCTGACACACTGGTATATTTGGAATGTCTGAATCGAACCATGTGAAATTCAAAACTTATGTGTAATATCGAAACTAAAATTAGAATTTCACACCTTGACAATCAGGGCATGCGTACCTTATTCCTTACAAAATGATGGACTCTTGATAATGTCATGCTTGGCTAATTCGAAGGATATGTTTATGATTTAATCTCCAACTTGTTACACATTATCAATTTCCATTAATTTAGGGGTACTAACGAAAAATTCTTTTTTGAGTGGAAAAAAAAAAAAAATTTATTAGGGCCCGTTTGGATGGGGGTAATATTAGATAATTGGGGTAATGTTTTTGAAATTGAGTAGATAACGATGTTTGTTTAGTTTGTAAAAAATTATTCTTGTAATCTTTTATGACAAACAATGGCATTTTGGGGGTAAGTTGTTGGGAATATTACCTTAGGAGGAAACTTGCCCTAGGTAATCTAATTTTGTGTTCCATGTTGCCCCTAAACAGTTGAACATTTGATTCAAATTAGTCTTATATTTGTTAAGATTTACAAAACACCCAATTCACTCATGTAGACTCTTTTGTTACTTTTTAAATTTTTTGGATAACATTGCCCTTGTTATTGTCATTATTTACAGAAATATCATTATACCTAGAACTGGCCACCACCGCCAGTCGTTGTCGACCACCAGTCGTTGTCGACTGCCATTGGAGGCTGCCGAAAGTTGTCATAATGGAGTACGACCGGCCGTATATGGTCAGTCGTGCGCTGATGAGGCCTTTTCGGGTCATAGATCATAGATCCATGGTCGAAAACGACCAGATCTGTGGAACTGTCGACGTCACAACCAGATATATAGCATTGCCAGCGGCCGTTGGCGGTGGTGTTGGTTGTCGGTAGTGGCTTGGGGTGGGTAGGGGTGTTTTAGTTAAGTTTAAAACGTTTTTGGTTGTTAGGGAGTTTTTGCTAAATCTGAAAAGTAAGGGGTTAAAAGATTATTCCAAAAATAATCATAAAAAATACTGGCTGCGTTTGTTTCACATTTGGGAATACTACTTTTAGTATTCCCAAAAAAGTTAAACAGTAAAATACCCAAAAATTCAGATTTTTGGGAATACTACTCCCAAAATTATTCAACTTTTTTAAACCCCTTAAATTTGATAATTTAATTAAATACCCCTAAATATTTTTTTTTAAATTACAAAAACACCCCAATAATCCACATTTACCAGATTCCGGCCACCACCACCGGAATCTGGCTGGCAGTGCGCCGATCTAGCCTTTTCCGGCCAGATCCACGGTGGATCTGGCCAGAAAAGGCTAGATCTAAGGCCAAAGATCTGGCCGTTGACGGCCAGATCTTTGGCCGTAACACTCGGTCACGACGGCCAACAAACGGTCGTCGTTGACCATCAACGACGACCGTTTGTTGGCCATCGTTGAGAGCAAATACGGCTAGATCTGGCCGTTGACGGCCTCCACCGTGGATCTGGCCGGAAAAGGCCATAGCGATGCATGATCGGCAAGATCCAACCGGTCATGCTCCCATACGGCGACTCCGGCCACCTCCGGTGGTGGTCGCCGGCTGGGGGTGTTTGAGGGTGGGTTAGGGGTATTTTTGTTAACTTTTAATGTTTTATTATAGGGGGTATTTTGTAAAAAAAAACATAAAGGAGATTTTATAATTTATAAATTTTAAAAAACTTTTCCCAAAACCCCCAAATTTTGAACCAAACGCAGCCACTATTATATTATATAAGATACCCACATATTCATCCTCCCAATCAAACATCTTATTTACCAATTTATTCAAACCAACCAAACACATAGTTATATTCAAGGTAATATTTCTTTACTTTAATATAATATCCCCTATAATAAATACAAACTCTTTAGGGAGCATTTGGCTCACGGAATGTTATATTACTGAGGAATGTTGTATTACTGAAAAGATAGATTACTAATGAATCTTTAGAGAAATGTGTTTGGTTGGTTAGAAAAAATTGGTGGATATGTTATAATAATATGTTTGGTTGGAATGATAGATGAGTGTGTATGTTATATAGATTACTAAATTACTCTTTTTTTTAAATAATAATATAATATAATATTTTTTTTTTTATTCTATTATTTCTTTTAACCCTCTATATTTGAAATTTTGCTAAAACACCCAAATCATATAAAACTTTAATTTATAGCAAAATCACCCCTACCCACCCCAAGCCACTACCGGCAGCCAGCCACCACCGATGGTAGTTGCCGTAATGGCTCACGACTAGCCGGATCTGGCTGGTCGTGTGTCGATAAGGCTTAATCAAACCAGATCTGGTCGTGAATATGGATGTTTCATGGCCAAAGATGTGGCCGTGAAATGACCACAGATCTTGCTGTGAAAAGGCCAGATCTTTTGCCGTAAAACGGCGGCCATTTCACGGCCAGATCTATGATGTTTCACGACCACACCTTTGGTCGTGAAACGACCAGATCTAGTCGTTTCTGGCCATGGATCACAAATCTGTGGCCAGAAACGTCCTTACCAGCACACAACCGGCAAGATCCCGCCGGTCTTGTGCCGATATGACAACTTTTTCTGGCAGCCAGCGGTGGTGGCTAGCGGCCGACGGTGGTCTTGGGTGGTTAGAGGTATTTTGTTAACTTTTAAAACTTTTTATGGCGAGATGTTTTAGTTAAATTTTCAAATGTAGGAAATCTGAGTAATTGTTATTTGGTAAACATATGAGCGTAAATGTGTCCAAAATAATAAAAAATTAAGGACAAAATAGAGTCAAAATTAAGATTACCTTGATAATCTTATATTAATACCTCTTGGGAAGGTAATTTGATTACCTCCAATATTATTAATAGTAAATATTATTTATAATAAAAGATTACGTAATATTTTATTACTTGTTATAACCAAACGAATTTTTTTTGAAAATTAAACAAATTATACGATTAATTTTAGGACCAATGGCCACCTTAAAGTAATTTTTTAAAGAAAGTGGAAATTATATCATTAACAGTAGAGTAAGAACCGGAGACGAGCAAACCAAGATGGAGGCATTGAAGCTGTGTAGCAGTCTATCTTCTTCCTTACCAATCAGCTTCCGCCACCTCATCCACCGCCGAGCCTCTTCCACACTCGTCCGCTGCTGCTCCTCCTCCGCCGCCACAACCACTAGCACTACCCGGAACAGAAACCGCCGATCTTCCTCTTCGTCCACTTCCACTTCCGACCGTGACGCCATTCGCACCATTCGTATCAAAAAGGTCTGTACAACTGCGTTTTATTTCATCCTAAGTTTTGCATTTATATATCCAGTTATTTAAGGCTTGATTTTGCCTTTTGATAGTGTTTTTGTAGGATAACAATAAAAAAGTTCGAAACTTTATTTGTTTTTGATTGTCATATTGTGCAATTTTTTTAAAGATTCTAATCAATATAGATTTCTGAAACTTTTAAGCTCTGGTTTCAAGTGTGTAAAGTTTAGTTATGGAGGATATGACCGAATGATGACTAGTTTAGTGAGTTGCTTGGTAACAAAATTAAAAAAATGCTTTTTAAATTTTTTTTTTATTCAAATAAATGTGTACTTTTTTAATTTCTTTTATTGAGGTCTGGTTGGCTTTATGAAAATTCAAGAATATTAAAGAAGTTAAAACTTTTTGCTTGAGTGATTTAGTGAAGTGTTTGAGTAGGATAAGAGAAAGTTTAGCATATTTGAAACAGAAGTTGCTGCTAGGAAAACAATGGTTTATTACTGAAGCTTGCTAGACTTAAGCAGGGTTGCTCAGAAATAGCATGAGAAGAAAAGAATTCAAAGATTTTGTAAATTTGTATTTGTATTTGCATTTAATATTTGTAGTTCTGGAATCAAAACTAGAGAGTAAATGAACTCAATTTTATTGAATTTTTAAGTAAGCATGCTAGTTTTTGTTCTTAGGTGGAAGAATTGAGGAGCAAAGGGTTAGAGCCGTATGCTTATAAGTGGGATAGGACTCATACTGCTAATCAGCTACAGGAGATATACAGGCATTTGGCAAACGGTGAAGAGTCAAGTGGTGAGAATGATAATGTATCTGTGGCAGGGAGAATTATTGCTCGCAGAGCATTTGGAAAGCTTGCTTTTTTGACATTAAGAGATGACTCGGGTACGATTCAGGTTTGTGCTTTTTCTTATTCTCCGCTGTAATTTGTCAAGATTTATGGTTTGAATATGGTTCTTTTGCTTGTTTATTATCTATTTTTCTTATTGTTTTGTGATCTCTATATCTTGGCAATTATACTCTTATAGCTGCACTGGTTAAATTTTTTATTACATAACAACTTGTGCACATTATATGTTTGAAATTCAAATAGGCACTTGTGTCAAGATAAAGCACAAAAGTATAAAAGCAGAAAAAGTGAAAGTTATTGTTTTATATGTTATAGCTTTACTGCGAGAAGGAAAGGCTTTTAAATGACCAGTTTGACCAGTTAAAGACGCTTGTTGATATTGGTGATATTCTTGGTGCTAGTGGCTCGATGAAAAGGACGGAGAAAGGTAAAGCTTCCAACTTGAGTTTTGGGGGAATTTACCACCCTGAAGTGAGTTGTGTCAGGGTTGTTCCCCTACGTACTAAACTTTGGATTTAATCTTGCTATTTGCTTTCATGATGACTTGCTGTGAAGCTATGAAGCTTTAACTGAAATTGTTCTTTTATAATTTTGGTCAATTCTTCAGGAGAGCTTTCTGTTGTTGTGAATTCTTTTGGGATTCTCACAAAGTCTCTACTTCCACTACCAGACAAATATCATGGTCTAACTGATGTGGATAAACGATACCGCCAAAGGTAGTTGATTTTCATTTTATATCTCTTATATCTTTTTTATGGTTTTTGGAAATTAGGTGTCCTAATTGAGCAACAAAGTAAATGAGGAGGAGTTGAAATGATTGTTTCACCAATTTCCTTTGTGTAGGTAATATTAGGCAAAGAATTTAGTCTATCAGTAAACTTCCTCTTTTTTTTTTTTTTTTAAATATATATATATATATTAAGAATCTAAGATCTTATATGATTAGAAAGAGTAGATATGTATGTGGCTTTATATGATGATATTAAAGTTAAAAAAAAAAGCTCAGATAAGTTTATAAAAAACTTTTTAGCAGCTATGCCTTCTATGATTATTCTGCAATCAACTTAAGACCCTTTGGATGTGCTTTTGGTTTATATCTCAGGGTAAATATATCAAGGATCTACTTAAGAAAACTCATCTTGATGAAGCTAACATATGTCCTATTCTATTGGCATCTAGTTGCAATTGTCCTTGTAGAATAGTAACAATTTCACTAATCCTCATCTTTATAGAAGAACAGTTGACTCTCTATAATTTCTCACAAATCAAAAGGCCAAATATTGCCATTGCTATGAACATATTAAGCTAGTACCTTCAGTCTCTTACACTTCTCCCTTGGCAAACTTGTAAAAGATTGGTTAGATATCTCAAAGGCTCATTGTTCTATTGTTTGCATTTCTAAGCTACAATGCCTTTGATGCTTGAAGGTTACATAGTGTTGATTAAGCTAGTAATCTAGATGGTAGGTCCATAAGTGTTGGGATTTATGCCCTACAAACATATTCATATCTTATGAATTAATGAATTAGACATTATTCCTTTATGAATTGATAAAGTCGTATCATAAGGTTCCAAGACTAGTAATAATGATAAGAACTATTTATATGATGGATTTACATATGTGAGACATATTTCTCAATTAAAGTTCGAAAATGATTCACAACCTATAAATATAAAGTTGGATAATTTTTTTTTTCTTAATCACCAATGCCCAACGATGTCCAAACCAGCTTGCACGCATCTCAACTAATCTCTTAGGGCTTTGGAATTATCGGTCGAGTAACAATCCTAGTTGGCCACATCTATTAGTGCTTGAGGGGACTTAGAACTTAAGAACTTATAAAATCTTTTTTTGTTCTTTTACCATCAGACCACTCAGTAGTGATTTAAAGTTGGATACTTTATTAAGGAAGGTGGTTGTGTCATTTGCTTCAATTAAAGGAGTGACTAGCCTAAAGTCATCAAAAGGGTTGACTTTGGTCTGACACACTTGTATATTTGGAATGTCTGAATCGAACCATGTGAAATTCAAAACTTATGTGTAATATCGATTATCGAAACTAAAATTTAGAATTTCACACCTTGACAATCAGGGCATGCGTTCCTTATTTCTTACAGAATCATGGACTCTTGATAATGTCATTGTACCCAGAACTGGCCACCACCGCCAGTCGTTGTCGACCACCATCGGAGGCTGCCGAAAGTTGTCATAATGGAGTACGACCGGCCGTATATGGTTGGCCGTGCGCTGATGAGGCCTTTTCGGGCGGGTCATAGATCATAGAATAATGGTCGAAAACGACCAGATCTGTGGAACTATCGACGTCACAACCAGATCTATAGCATTGCCGGCGGCCGTTGGCGGTGGTTTTGGTTGCCGGCAGTGGCTTGGGGTGGGTAGGGGTGTTTTAGTTAAGTTTAAAACGTTTTTGGCTGTTAGGGAGTTTTTGCTAAATCTGAAAAGTAAGGGGTTAAAAGAACTATTCAAAAAATAATCATAAAAAATACTATTATATTATATAAGATACCCACATATTCATCCTCCCAATCAAACATATTATTTACCAATTTATTTGAACCAACCAAATACATAGTTATATTCAAGGTAATATTTCTTTACTTTAATATAATATCCCCTATAATAAATACAAACTCTTTAGGGAGCATTTGGCTCACAAAATGTTATATTACTGAGGAATGTTGTATTACTGAAAAGATAGATTACTAGAGAATCTTTAGAGAAATGTGTTTGGTTGGTTGGAAAAAATTGGTGGATATGTTATAATAATATGTTTGGTTGGGAGGATAAATGAGTGGGTATGTTATATAGATTACTAAATTGCCCTCATTTTTAAATAATAATATAATATTTTTTTATTATTATTTTATTCAATTATTTCTTTTAACCCCCTATATTTGAAATTTTGTTAAAACACTCAAATCATATAAAACTTTAATTTATAGCAAAATCACCCCTACCCACCCCAAGCCACTGCCGGCAGCCAGCCACCACTGATGGCAGCCGCCGTAATGGCTCACGACTAGCCGGATCTGGCTGGTCCTGTGCCGATAAGGCTTAATCAGACCAGATCTGGCCGTGAATATGGCCGTTTCATGGCCAAAGATGTGGCTGTGAAATGACCATAGATCTTGCTGTGAAAAGGCTAGATCTTTTGCCGTGAAACGGCGGCCATTTCACAACCAGATCTATGGCGTTTCACGACCACACCTTTGGTCGTGAAACGACCAGATCTGGTCGTTTCTGGCCATGGATCACAAATTCGTGGCCAGAAACGTCCTTACCAGCACACAATCGGCAAGATCCCATCGGTCTTGTACCGATATGACAACTTTTTACGGCAGCTAGCGGTCGATGGTAGTCTTGGGTGGTTGGGGGTATTTTGTTAACTTTTAAACTTTTTTATGGCGAGGTGTTTTAGTTAAATTCTCGAATGTAGGAAATCTAAGTAATTATTATTTGGTAGACATATGAGGGTAAATGTGTTCGAAATGATAAAAGATTAAGGACAAAATAGAGTCAAAATTAAGATTACCTTGATAATCTTATATTAACACCCTTTGGAAAGGTAATTTGATTACCTCTAATATTATTAACAGTAAATATTATTTGTAATAAAAGATTATGTAATATTTTATTACTTAACAATGAAACGAGTGAATTTTAAAAATTAAACAAAAATTATATGATTAATCTTATATCAGTGGAGCAATGGCCACCTTAAAAGTAATTTTTTAAAGCAAGTGGAAATTATATCATTAACAGTAGAGTAAGAACCGGAGACGAGCAAACCAACATGGAGTCATTGAAGCTGTGTAGCAGTCTATCTTCTTCCTTACCAATCAGCTTCCGCCACCTCATCCACCGCCGAGCCTCTTCCACACTCGTCCGCTGCTGCTCCTCCTCCGCCGCCACAACCACTAGCACTACCCGGATCAGAAACCGCCGATCTTCCTCTTCGTCCACTTCCACTTCCGACCGTGACGCCATTCGCACCATTCGTATCAAAAAGGTCTGTACAACTGCGTTTTACTTCATCCTAAGTTTTGCATTTATATATCCAGTTATTTAAGGCTTGATTTTGCCTTTTGATAGTGTTTTTGTTGGATAACAATAAAAAAGTTCGAAACTTTATTTGTTTTTGATTGTCATATTGTGCAATTTTTTTAAAGATTCTAATCAATATAGATTTCTGAAACTTTTAAGCTCTGGTTTCAAGTGTGTAAAGTTTAGTTATGGAGGATATGACCGAATGATGACTAGTTTAGTGAGTTGCTTGGTAACAAAATTAAAAAAATGCTTTTTAAATTTTTTTTTTATTCAAATAAATGTGTACTTTTTTAATTTCTTTTATTGAGGTCTGGTTGGCTTTATGAAAATTCAAGAATATTAAAGAAGTTAAAACTTTTTGCTTGAGTGATTTAGTGAAGTGTTTGAGTAGGATAAGAGAAAGTTTAGCATATTTGAAACAGAAGTTGCTGCTAGGAAAACAATGGTTTATTACTGAAGCTTGCTAGACTTAAGCAGGGTTGCTCAGAAATAGCATGAGAAGAAAAGAATTCAAAGATTTTGTAAATTTGTATTTGTATTTGCATTTAATATTTGTAGTTCTGGAATCAAAACTAGAGAGTAAATGAACTCAATTTTATTGAATTTTTAAGTAAGCATGCTAGTTTTTGTTCTTAGGTGGAAGAATTGAGGAGCAAAGGGTTAGAGCCGTATGCTTATAAGTGGGATAGGACTCATACTGCTAATCAGCTACAGGAGATATACAGGCATTTGGCAAACGGTGAAGAGTCAAGTGGTGAGAATGATAATGTATCTGTGGCAGGGAGAATTATTGCTCGCAGAGCATTTGGAAAGCTTGCTTTTTTGACATTAAGAGATGACTCGGGTACGATTCAGGTTTGTGCTTTTTCTTATTCTCCGCTGTAATTTGTCAAGATTTATGGTTTGAATATGGTTCTTTTGCTTGTTTATTATCTATTTTTCTTATTGTTTTGTGATCTCTATATCTTGGCAATTATACTCTTATAGCTGCACTGGTTAAATTTTTTATTACATAACAACTTGTGCACATTATATGTTTGAAATTCAAATAGGCACTTGTGTCAAGATAAAGCACAAAAGTATAAAAGCAGAAAAAGTGAAAGTTATTGTTTTATATGTTATAGCTTTACTGCGAGAAGGAAAGGCTTTTAAATGACCAGTTTGACCAGTTAAAGACGCTTGTTGATATTGGTGATATTCTTGGTGCTAGTGGCTCGATGAAAAGGACGGAGAAAGGTAAAGCTTCCAACTTGAGTTTTGGGGGAATTTACCACCCTGAAGTGAGTTGTGTCAGGGTTGTTCCCCTACGTACTAAACTTTGGATTTAATCTTGCTATTTGCTTTCATGATGACTTGCTGTGAAGCTATGAAGCTTTAACTGAAATTGTTCTTTTATAATTTTGGTCAATTCTTCAGGAGAGCTTTCTGTTGTTGTGAATTCTTTTGGGATTCTCACAAAGTCTCTACTTCCACTACCAGACAAATATCATGGTCTAACTGATGTGGATAAACGATACCGCCAAAGGTAGTTGATTTTCATTTTATATCTCTTATATCTTTTTTATGGTTTTTGGAAATTAGGTGTCCTAATTGAGCAACAAAGTAAATGAGGAGGAGTTGAAATGATTGTTTCACCAATTTCCTTTGTGTAGGTAATATTAGGCAAAGAATTTAGTCTATCAGTAAACTTCCTCTTTTTTTTTTTTTTTTAAATATATATATATATATTAAGAATCTAAGATCTTATATGATTAGAAAGAGTAGATATGTATGTGGCTTTATATGATGATATTAAAGTTAAAAAAAAAAGCTCAGATAAGTTTATAAAAAACTTTTTAGCAGCTATGCCTTCTATGATTATTCTGCAATCAACTTAAGGTGTGATGCCAAGGCAATCCAGGTGGCATAANCATGTGAACTATATAAACCACAGATACCATTTCAACAACATAATTTTCATATACTTGCACCCAAAAAACAGCACCAAAACATCATGATTCCTTACAAAAGAACAAAAAAAACAACCCATATGTGTGTTACAATTACCATAAGAAATTCTAGAACGAATCATTGTAAAAGCAACTGACAAAGACGACACCGCTTTACAAGCAATACGGTTAATGTAAGTTTTACTAAAACCATTGTATTTCATTAATCTATTGATTTCATTATTTTCTTAGTCATACAATAAATGATATTATACAAAATGGTTAAACATACAACTAATAACAATAGGATAGTGGTTTGTTCTACAGGAGTCTTATAATGATAATGGTTAACCATACAAATGGTTATGCCGAACCATGTGCATCTTTAGTTGTTAATAGTTTTCTAATACACAAAAACCAAAATGCTTTTTAGAATCCATATTTAACTAAGTCATATTTGGCACACTTATTTATTCTTAATTGTTAATCATACTGGTAATGGTATTGTGATTCCCAACTATGGATTTTTTTTTTTTTTAATTATTACGAATCTTGTGCTTCGAAACCATTATTTACCATACAATTTACAGGTGAAAATCTCTAAACAAACAAGCAAACATAAAACAAATATTACAAAGAAAGGACATTTCAAAACAACAACACAAATTGCCAACAATAACAATAGCGGGACTTTCAATTCTGAAGACACTTGCAGAAGCAGAAAATAAACAAGCTTTGCTACTGCTTGGAACGCATTTGTTCTTCATCAAACATGATACACATATGGGATTACAACTACTGATTGATGTTTGCCAAAAATATAACATGCAAGCAATATATCACACTACCGTTGCTCTGCTTACTATACACGACAACAAAGGTATACAAATTCTAATGAAATTAGTAAAACTACCTAATCATTTCTACAAACTGAAATATTGCAGGGAAGAATTCAAGTCCCTAACTCCAACTGCCACAATTCTCATAAAAGACGAATATTTGGGACTTGCAACAAGGAAAATCAAAATCGTATACACTGGGACAGATCAACTTCACTAGAAAATATCACATGTCATAGATGTAACGTGGATTACTAAATAGTCTGTATGAAATTTAATGTTTTAGTAAGTTTCTTATGTAATTTCTGGCACATGTAAAAATTTAAATGCTTTTTAGTTTAATCTGAAAATAGAAGTTAAAACTCACATCTACGATTATCCAATATTTAATAACTTATAAAGAAAAATTGATCCCAAAATTACAATGATCAGTAAACATAAACATATTTATAAAAAATATTAACACCAATGATTAGGAGAATCTCAAATAATTAAACACATTCGACAAACACAATCTAAATACTGTTTAAACATATCAAAAAAAATTTCATTCCATTATTGATTAGATTAAATTCCTGTTGAACCACAACATATTTGGAAACCCGCCTGTCGAACCATTGTTAACTATTATTAGTTTTCCTTTAATGCGCTACAAAAAGTTTGCTACCGTTTCGTATCCCATTACCCAATAAGTTGTCAACACTTTTTCAATCACGTGTTGATCTGTTACTAGATGTCAGTTAACTTTCCTAAAGCAACTTTTATATTGTTTGAAACAGTACCCTAGAAATTGATTGGGCTGTCATGTTCTCAAGTACTAAACAAATAAGGCAACGATTAGAAAATAATCCCAAAAACTTTGAAAAACTGTATAGATAGACATGCATTTTCAAAATCAATATGAGGATTATGGATGTGAAGGAACCATTAGAATTTTATACTATGACAAAATTCTCGCATAAAAGATTAGTTCAAATTTATTCGTCGTTTGTTTCCTATTTCTATTTAGATAAAACAAATCAAGATATATTCTAATGTGAAGTAACAAAATTTTAATTACAAGAATAAAATATTGGATAAAACATAAATAATATTTAATAACAAAATTAGACAAAATTGTTTATAAAATGTTAAAAAAATTAAACATATTCATAAACATCAATCTAAATATATTATAATCTTAATTAAAAAAAAAAAAAACTATAAATACCTTCTATTACAGATTAAAAAAAAAATTTTTTAGCATTATTGATTAACAAGACCGAAGCCGAACTATATGCATGTTTCATAACTATATTGTCGAACCACATTAAAAAATTAAATAATATATTATGAAGTCACATATCATCTCTGACTGGATACTTAAACATATTTATTGCTTCCTTTAAAAATGTACAATAAGATTTATTAGTAAAATCACAGTGTTTATTTATTATATTATCAACATTTTGCCGACCCTCATTAACACCTAACTAATATGTTACACACTTAACAAAATATTTATACGGTTTTCTTTAATATTACACAATAGTCTACTAACGTTTCGTATTACCTTATCCAAACAATTATAACACTTTTTCGATCGACACTTTTATTTATTACTAGTTGTCTATTTAGACCACCTCTTCGTATCCTATTCTCCTATAAATATTACTCTGACACCAATCACCCATTTAACTTTTTTCAGATACTATACGCTTTAATGTTCATTTCTTCTCTACAACTTAATTCAAAATGGTTGACAAACATCACAACCAAAAGAATCTACAACGATATTAGCAACAACCTCAACAACAATAATTCTCCACCAAGGAAACCAAAAGGTAGGAATGTTCCACATCTTTTGTATCTTAAATTACAAAATGTCTAAGAAAACGATAATACATATGCAGGAATATAAAAACCTAAAAAAAAAAAAAAAAAAAACTTTTTTGGATATGTTGAGAATTCTCTATAATTATTTTACATATTCATGTTCCCGTTTCCATATATTAAAATTTGATTGTATATTGTTTCTACATTGTTTAGACTTTTTCGAGGAATGCCGAATTGAGGGAAATTTTCAAAAAAGTTGACCCATCTGGATGATCTACATACTGCTAGAGACAAATTCAAAGAAGTCATTGACCAGATGTTAGAAATCATGCATCTGCCATGGATTATCTATAACATAAACAAAGAGATATGCATAGCACTAGAGGAACTGAACAACTATAGAGAATAGAAATAAACACCATCTACATTATCCAAACACACTTCACAGTATGAAAAACCGATGTACTTATTTCTTTTATAATAAAGTATTATTCTCTATGTTCACTTCATCTTGATTTTTATGTTACTCATTAATTGATTGAAAATTTTCCTTTAATTATGCAATGCATTTACTGTTTAATGAATCTACTAAAAATTCTCCATCTTGACAATTGGTTTTGATTTAATTCTTCCATCTTCACACATTGGATGAGTATTAATATATATAATAAGTACATTACATAGGCATTCAAAAAATCTAACCATTTAAATAAAACGTATAAGAGGGAAGTTAGTCTCTTCATATCGTTTTTGTTTTTACCCATAAATTAATTGAGTTATCATGTCTTAACTGTAAAAACAACAAAGCCTTTGAATAAAATGTGTGAACAAACGTTTGATTTCAAACCTTGGCTAGGGATTACTGTTTAAAGAAATATGAATCCATATTGTGAGAAAAAAAAATTCCAGTCAATGTCAAACTTGAAAATGAATATAACTTATAGAAATTACGAAAGCTCATAAATTTAGTTTAAATAATTGATCTTGATATATTAATTGATATTAATAATATAAAGGTACAATTATTAATTTCATCTTAACACATCGACTATATAGAATTTATATTTACTTAAAACTTGTATAATTTACAATTATCATCTCTTAATCTAATTACTTTATTCTGTTAAAATAAATTTTTTTACAACCTATTTCAAAAACTTAAATAAACATATCCACGCAACGCGTAGACCCCATGTCTAGTTAATTCATACACCCAAACCCAATAGTAGTTTACTGTTACATCTCATTAAGCCTTTTTATTTATCACTTTTGGAATGTAATAGACTGTGATTTGCTTCTTAATTAATCTCACTTTTTGTTTTCTTTTTGTCTGCAATTATTCTAGCAGATTGCAATTAAATTATCTTATTTGAAATTATAAATTAATTATTTGAAATAATTAAATAGAGGCTTTAATTAACAATTCGATTATTCTAAATAACCCAATTTTGGATGCAGTTGGTATTGGAATTGCTCCCGACATGTTATGATCAAGTTAGATTGGTCTGAAATAATTGTACCACTAGCCATGTTGGTTCATGAAAATTTAGGAATAGAATATTAGCAAGGAGGAAGGGGGTTACATTGTTTGCTTAATAAAATCTTGAAGAAATGGAATATAATTTGTTTTTCTCAACAAAATTGCCCCAATTAATATTAATAAATTCTATATTTTTATTAATTAAAATTTTCAATTCTTTAAAAGTTTATAAAATTTATGAACAATTCTAAAAAAAAATTCAAAAAATTTCAAAATTCAGGCTAGGCGAGTCGGGATAGGAGCAACCACATCCCGTGAGCCGGGCCTGGAATAGGGGTCCTTTCCCCACCCCAACCTGTGCCCTCCTTGTGCTTTTGGTTTATATCTCAGGGTAAATATATCAAGGATCACTTAAGAAAACTCATTTGATAAGCTAACACATGTCCTATTCTAGGGCATCTAGTTGCAATTGTCCTTGTAGAATAGTAACAATTTCCTAATCCTCATCTTTATAGAAGAACAGTTGACTCTCTATAATTTCTCACAATCAAAAGGCCAAATTTGCCATTGCTATGAACATATTAAGCTAGTACCTTCAGTCTCTTACACTTCTCCCTTGGCAAACTTGTAAAAGATTGGTTAGATATCTCAAAGGCCATTGTTCTATTGTTTGCATTTCAGCTACAATGCCTTTGTGCTTGAAGGTTACATAGTGTTGATTGCTAGTAATCTATGTAGGTCCATAAGTGTTGGGATTTATGCCCTACAACTATTCATATCTTATGAATTAATGAATTAACTTATATTCCTTTATGAATTGATAAAGTCGTATCATAAGGTTCCAAGACTAGTAATAATGATAAGAACTATTTATATGATGGATAACATATGTGAGACATATTTCTCAATTAAAGTTCGAAAATGATTCACAACCTATAATTAAAGTTGATAATTTTTTTTTTCTTAATCACCAATGCCCAACGATGTCCAAACCTTTGCACGCATCTCAACTAATCTCTTAGGCTTTGGAATTATCGGTCGAGTAACATCCTAGTTGGCCACATCTATTAGTGCTTGAGGGACTTAGAACTTAAGAACTTATAAATCTTTTTTTGTTCTTTTACCATCAGACCACTCAGTAGTGATTTAAAGTTGGATACTTTATTAAGGAAGTGGTTGTGTCATTTGCTTCAATTAAGGAGTGACTAGCCTAAAGTCATCAAAAGGGTTGACTTTGGTCTGACACACTTGTTATGGAATGTCTGAATCGAACCATGTGAAATTCAAAACTTATGTAATATCGATTATCGAACAAAATTTAGAATTTCACACCTTGACAATCAGGGCATGCTTTCCTTATTTCTTACAGAATCATGGACTCTTGATAATGTCATTGTACCCAGAACTGGCCACCACCGCCAGTCGTTGTCGACCACCAGCGAGGCTGCCGAAAGTTTCATAATGGAGTACGACCGCCGATATGGTTGGCCGTGCGCTGATGAGGCCTTTTCGGGCGGGTCATAGATCATGAAATAATGGTCGAAAACGACCAGATCTGTGGAACTATCGACGTCACAACCAGATCTATAGCATTGCCGCGGCCGTTGGGCGTGGTTTTGGTTGCCGCAGTGGCTTGGGGGTAGGGGTGTTTTAGTTAAGTTTAAAACGTTTTTGGCTTTTAGGGAGTTTTTGCTAAATCTGAAAAGTAAGGGTTAAAGAACTATTCAAAAATAATCATAAAAAATACTATTAATTATATAGATACCCACATATTCATCCTCCCAATCAAACATATTATTTACCAATTTATTTGAACCAACCAAATACTAATTTATTCAAGGTAATATTTCTTACTTTATATAATATAATCCCCATAATATACAAACTCTTTCATTTGGCTCACAAAATGTTATATTACTGAGGAATGTTGTATTACTGAAAATAGATTACTAGAGAATCTTAGAGAAATGTGTTGGTGGTTGAAAAAATTGGTGGATATGTTATAATAATAGTTTGGTTGGGGATAAAGGATGGGTATGTTATATAGATTACTAAATTGCCCTCATTTTTAATAATAATATATATTTTTTTATATTATTTTATTCAATTATTTCTTTAACCCCATTTGAATTTTGTTAAAACACTCAAACATATAAAACTTTAATTTATAGCAAAATCACCCCTACCACCCCAAGCCACTGCCGGCAGCCAGCCACCACTGATGGCAGCCGCCGAGGCTCACGACTAGCCGGATCTGGCTGGTCCTGTGCCGATAAGGCTAATCAGCCAGATCTGGCCGTGATTATGGCCGTTTCATGGCCAAGATGTGGCTGTGAAATGCCATAGATCGTGCTGTGAAAAGCTAGATCTTTTGCCGTGAAACGGCGGCCATTTCACAACCAGTCTATGGCGTTTCACGACCACACCTTTGGTCGTGAAACGACCAGATCTGGTCGTTCTGGCCATGGATCACAAATCGTGGCCAGAAACGTCCTTACCAGCACACATCGGCAAGATCCCATCGGTCTTGTACCGATATGACACTTTTTACGGCAGCTAGCGTCGATGGTAGTCTTGGTGGTTGGGGTATTTTTGTAACTTTTAAACTTTTTATGGCGAGGTGTTTTAGTTAAATTCTCGAATGTAGGAATCTAAGTAATTATTATTTGGTAGACATATGAGGGTAAATGTGTTCGAAATGTAAAAGATTAAGGACAAATAGAGTCAAAATTAAGATTACCTTGATATCTTATATTAACCCTTTGGAAAGGTATTTGATTACCTCTAATATTATCATAATATTATTTGTAATAAAGATTATGTAATATTTATTACTTAACAATGACGAGTGAATTTTAAAAATTAAACAAAAATATATGATTAATCTTATATCAGTGGAGCAATGCCACCTTAAAAGTAATTTTTTAAAGCAAGTGGAAATTATATCATTACAGTAGAGTAAGAACCGGAGACGAGCAAACCAACATGGAGTCATTGAAGCTGTGTAGCAGTCTATCTTCTTCCTTACCAATCACTTCCGCCACCTCATCCACCGCCGAGCCTCTTCCACACTCGTCCGCTGCTGCTCCTCCTCCGCCGCCACAACCACTAGCACTACCCGATCAGAAACCGCCGATCTTCCTCTTCGTCCACTTCCACTTCCGACCGTGACGCCTTCGCACCATTCGTATCAAAAAGGTCTGTACAACTCGTTTTACTTCATCCTAAGTTTTGCATTTATATATCCAGTTATTTAAGGCTTGATTTTGCCTTTTGATAGTGTTTTTGTTGGATAACAATAAAAAAGTTCGAAACTTTATTTGTTTTTGATTGTCATATTGTGCAATTTTTTTAAGATTCTAATCATATAGATTTCTGAAACTTTTAAGCTCTGGTTTCAAGTGTGTAAAGTTAGTTATGGAGGATATGACCGAATGATGACTAGTTTAGTGAGTTGCTTGGTAACAAAATTAAAAAATGCTTTTTAATTTTTTTTTATTCAATAATGGTACTTTTTAATTTCTTTTATTGAGGTCTGGTTGGCTTTATGAAAATTCAAGAATATTAAAGAAGTTAAAACTTTTGCTTGTGATTTGTGAAGTTTAGTAGGATAAGAGAAGTTTAGCATATTTGAAACAGAAGTTGCTGCTAGGAAAACAATGGTTTATTACTGAGCTTCTAACTTAAGCAGGGTTGCTCAGATAGCATGAGAAGAAAAGAATTCAAAGATTTTGTAATTTGTATTTGTATTGCATTTAATATTTGTAGTTCTGGAATCAAAACTAGAGAGTAAATGAACTCAATTTTATTGAATTTTTAAGTAAGCATGCTAGTTTTTTTGTTCTTAGTGGAAGAATTGAGGAGCAAGGTTAGAGCCGTAGCTTTAAGTGGATAGGACTCTACTGCTAATCAGCTACAGGAGATATACAGGCATTTGGCAAACGGTGAAGAGTCAAGTGGTGAATGATAATGTACTGTGGCAGGGAGAATTATTGCTCGCAGAGCATTTGGAAAGCTTGCTTTTTTGACATTAAGAGATCCTCGGGTACGATTCAGGTTTGTGCTTTTTCTTATTCTCCGCTGTATTGTCAAGATTTATGATTTGAATATGGTTCTTTTGCTTGTTTATTATCTATTTTCTTATTGTGTGTTATCTCTATATCTTGGCAATTATACCTTATGCTGCACTGGTTAAATTTTTTATTACATAACAACTTGTGCACATTATGTTTGAAATTCAAATAGGCACTTGTGTCAAGATAAAGCACAAAAGTATAAAGCAGAAAAAGTGAAAGTTATTGTTTATATGTTATAGCTTTACTGCGAGAAGGAAAGGCTTAAATGACCAGTTTGACCAGTTAAAGCACTTGTTGATATTGGTGATATTCTGGTGCTAGTGGCTCGATGAAAGGACGGAGAAAGGTAAAGCTTCCAACTTGAGTTTGGGGGAATTTACTACCCTGAAGTAGTTGTTCAGGTTGTTCCCCACGTACTAAACTTGGATTTAATCTTGCTATTTGCTTTCATGATGACTTGCTGTAAGCTACGAAGCTTTAACTGAAATTGTTCTTTATATATTTTGGTCAATTCTTCAGGAGAGCTTTCTGTTGTTGTGAATTCTTTTGGATTTCACAAAGTCTCTACTTCCACTACCAGACAAATATCATGGTCTACTGATGTGGAAAACGATACCGCCAAAGTGTGATTGTTTCATTTTATATCTCTTATTCTTTTTATGGTTTTGGAAATTAGGTGTCCTAATTGAGCAACAAGTAAATGAGGAGGAGTTGAATGATTGTTTCACCAATTTCCTTTGTGTAGGTAATATTAGGCAAAGAATTTAGTCTTCAGTAAACTTCCTCTTTTTTTTTTTTTTTAATATATATATATATATAAGATCTAAGATCTTATATGATTAGAAAGAGTAGATATGTATGTGGCTTTATATGATGATATTAAGTTAAAAAAAAAAGCTCAGATAAGTTTATAAAAACTTTTTAGCAGCTATGCCTTCTATGATTATTCGCAATCAACTTGGATGATGCCAAGGCAATCCAGTGGCATAATTCTCTTTTATCCTTATTTTCTGCTTCTTCATGTTTTGGACTTTGCAGATTGTTTGATGTCTTCATGCCAGTTTCACATGTATCATTTTCTATGTATAATTTCATCATTTAATTTTATTTTTTCTAAGTGGTTGATATTTTCTGTGTTTAGGTATGTAGAATATGTGCAAATCCTGAGTAGCTGATGTTTCCGGAGAGAGCAAGGTGGGTTGTTTTCTTTAGTGTCTTGCAAATCTTGTCTGTTTGTTTGTTCACTTTCTAACGTAGAATTCCTTATGGACATATAGCGGAAGATGGTTATCACTAAAACATTTTCCATCATATGCTTATCAACCAAAGAGAGGGTCACTTTTTTGAATGTTACACCTTGTTTTTGTATGCTTTTAGTTTATATATTGACTCCAACTATAACTATGCTTTTCTTTCATATGCTGAAATTATTTGTGCTCTAATGCTTTGAATTTTCATTCTTCCCTTACATTTTTTTTAGTAGATTGTATCAGAGATACGCAAGACAGTGGAGTCTTTGGGTTTCATTGAAGTTGAAACTCCAGTTCTACAGGTCTGTTTATATCTTCAGACTTGTTTACTTTTCCGATTTCTTTTTCCTAATATTTGGTTAAATAAATCATTAATTATTTCACCTTCTAATTATAGTGCAAAAAGAATTTGCTATTGCTTCCTATCATAAAAAACTGTCTATTTTGATATTTAAAATATGTTGGTCACATTTAATTTCTTAGATATGCATGAAAGATATTTTAACCTGAAGTGCCATTGTGCCTGAAATCCTTGTGCACTTTTGGAAGAGACATAGATCCTAATGGGTGAAGATGTAATTGGAATGTGTTAGCTCATCCTCCTTAGGGATGGCAACAGGGTGAGACTTTTGTTCACTAAACCTATTTGAGAGGCTATATTTCACTTCAAATTTCACTCCATTTAAGAGCTTGAACAGGTTGGGGATGACGTTTACTTTCCTTTTTGGAATGTTTGGGCAATGGTTATTCTTTGCTTGTACAGACTTGATAGACATGTTTTCCTTCCCTTTTATGTGGAATAGATTGCACTCTTCGTTTCAATATTCTGAAACTATTTAAATAAAATTCCTATTTGCTTTACATCATTCATTTAGTTGAAAATATGTTAGACAGTTGGAAAGCTGTTAGTGAATTCATTACTTGGGTAGGTGTTGGCAGAAAGTCTGTGCATCCTGCACCATATGATTAATTTAATGTTAGTGAGAGTTGATCTAGTTGTTAAATTCAAAGGTGTAAAGATCATTAGTCTATTGAACTTGGTTTTTTAATTGATTTGTTCAATTAGGGAGCAGCTGGTGGAGCGGAAGCAAGGCCATTTGTTACATATCATAATTCACTTGGAAGGGATCTCTATTTGAGAATTGCAACTGAGCTCCATTTGAAGAGAATGTTGGTGAGTTTCTATATATATGAATTCCATTATACGTGATAAAACTTGAGTTTGTAGACACCTCTTTTCTTCATTAATTCATTGAATTTTTTTTTGTTTAAATGATAAATTCTACATTCTTAAACTACTGTAGTTTAGATTGTTGTGAATTTTAGTGCCTGTATACCTTCTTTTTAACTTAACCTGTCTGCTATTGATTTCTAAATTGTCCCATACTCGATGTCTACTTTATGCACACAATTCTGGAAAAAAAAAAATGTGCCTCTGGCCTGTTATATAATTAAAATTGTATTTAATTAAGTGAATATTGTAAAAGCTCAAATATTTTTTTCCTCTTTTTTACTCATGTAGCAATATTTTGCAACAGAAATTAAAGAAAATGCATTACCAAACTATTTTTCTTCTTAAGAATGAGATGAATTGGTTGTGAACTTTATACTTTTTCTTGAGAAAAGGAGGAAAAAAATAAGATCATCCCAATCTTTGGGTTTGTTGGAATTTTTTCCTCTAAAAACTTGGGGAATCATGTCCTGGTTATTTGACTCTACATGAATACTGCAGCAGCACTTGTCTACTACATGAGGCCTTATATTGATTTATTTAGTTTGTATTACAGGCATCTTTCCAAAATCCCTGGTAATTTTCACTTTTCTGGAGGGACGGTCAAAAACTCCTTCTCTTTAGATACTTTTAAGTCTTGGAAGAATAACACTGTCGTCTTTCTAAAATTCTTTTTTGTTTTGGTCTCTTTCTTGGGTTTGTTAAACCCTGTTTTATTTTTTCTTAAAAGGTCCTTTTGAGCCCCTCGTCCTGTCCTTTTTGGCTAAATCATTGTCACAATAAATTCTTAACTGTAAAATATGATGTAACCTACTGGTGAAGTTCTGAAATTCTTGAAAAAGACAAAACTATTTGCTCTAATAAACCTTCTTCTTGTCTTCTATCAGTTCTATGTTTAGTTCCCATTGGGTTTATGTAAATGATATCTTTGAAAAGTTTGCTACCCTTCCATTTTAAGTATAATTTTAGGTTGAGCTTATTCTGTGGTCTTCTTTGTGGGCTTCGACAAATTTGCATACTGCCTGCTGTCACTTTGTCCATGCCTCTGCCCATTTTTATTGGAATGAATCTTTGCATTCTTCTAATAGTCACACTTACCCTCGCATGTTGACATAAATTTACTGTGTTCCATACTGTGTTTGTTTTCTTTTTACTTTATGTTCTATCCTTCCACTTTAGGTTATATTGTTTTGCTTCGACTAGATTAATGTCTGAACAAATTTGAATCATGTAATGACAGGTTGGAGGATTTGAAAAAGTATATGAGATTGGTCGAATATTCAGAAATGAAGGCATTTCAACTCGCCATAATCCTGAATTTACCACCATAGAGGTATTCACTATATTGCTTTTGTTTAATACATTATGTGGTATGCTAGTATGTTTTATATGATAAGGATTGATTATTGATTTCATAACGCATCTTAAATTTCCATTTCTATTGAATGAAGGCTGATCAGCTCTTGTTTTAGCTTGATTTTAGATGTATGAAGCATATTCAGACTACCAAAGCATGATGAACATGGCTGAGGAAGTTGTTACTCGCTGTGCACTTGCAGTTCATGGGAAACTTACCATTGATTACCAGGTAAATGTCCTTTGCCAGATTGGTTCATTTGATAAAATATAGTTACTGCTTATGTCTGTTCATGTACTAGTTACTTCTCCCTGTAGTCACAAAAATTCTCTCTGTTTCAACAATCAGTAGTACATGCTAATTTTGTGAAGACTGATGAAATTCTTCCATTCAGGGGGTGGAGATAAGTTTGGAACGGCCATGGAGGAGGGAAACCATGCATAATCTTGTTAAAGAAACCACTGGGATTAATTTCCATGACTTGGGAAATGATCTTAAGGTTGCTAAAGAGGTTACTTTGAAGGCACTTGGGACTGGGCTTGATAACAAAGACAAATCTGCCATTGAAGCAAGCCCTTCTCTGGGTAACCTTCTTAATGAGGTGATTTTTCTTGCTAGTGCTATTGCTATTCATAGATTTACATCCTTTACCACGAGTATTTACTGAGCCCTTTTCTACTGGTTATATTATATTATTCCTTTACGTAGCTCTTATCAGCTTTAGGTTTTCTTCTTTTCCAGGTCTTTGAAATTGCGGTAGAACCAAAGCTCCTGCAACCCACATTTGTTTTGGACTATCCTATTGAGATATCTCCCTTAGCCAAACCACATCGAAGGTATATACATATACTTTCAAACACACACAGATACGCACATGCACACACAAAAAATATATATTGTTATTTGTTGGATTTGTTATTTTTTAGGTGCATGGAGTAAGATACTTTGTTGACCTATTTTGTTTATTACATGGGGTTACTGGAATTGCAGTCTCCTAAATTTTCCTTGAGGTGTATCATTGTGTCGATCTGCATTGATCACATTTTGAGATTTCTGTACAAAGAATTGATGGCATGGAAATATAGATTTTGTTGGTCATTCTCTCTCTTTTTAAGTAGATACATTTGGTCTTTATGACCAACTTTTATCTTCTATAACCTACAAAGATGTCTAAAATCTTTGTTTCACTATTTCTTCTATTATGTTCATTTTCCTTGGATGCAATGAAACTATATGTTAAGGTGGAAAGATTGTGCCTTTTTTTTGCTGTAAACATTTGATTCTTCCATGATGTATGCAATTTTGAAATATTTTGCTTGTTATCCAAAACAGCCATGCAAGCTTGACCGAGAGATTTGAACTCTTCATCTGTGGTCGTGAATTGGCCAATGCATTCTCTGAGTTGACTGATCCGTTGGACCAAGTAAGTTGCTGCAGTCTCTGTATATGCTAAGTTTGGCTAATACTACCTTGAGTTGGAGTATTAAACTATGATTAACCTTTATACAACTAATGAGCATAGTATTGCTGTGGATGAACTATGATATTGTGGTTGTTAGTGGGGTCAATAAAAATGTTGAAAATTTCTGTATATGAAAAAAATGCTTAACAGGATGGAAATCCTACACATTAAATTGTAGATTCATCTCAATGATTTAATCATTTTACTACTTAAATCTAGGAATAGGATCTTGGTGATGGTGTCAATGATTGATGCATAAATTCAAGTTCCTATTGGCTACTGGTGTCCGTGTTGATGAATTTATCACTTAAAACCTATTTATTGCCCTTTTGGTTTACATCAAAAAACTGCGACTATTCTTGCTTTTAGTTAGAAAGGAGAGGATATTGACATTAACTTTAAATGGCGGCAGAGGGCACGCTTGGAAGACCAAGTGAGGCAGCATAATGAGAAGAGAGCAGCAGCTGTTTCAGAAACATCAACTGCAAATGAAGATTCGAAGAAAAATGATGATAACTCATATGAAGTTACTCTCGATGATGACTTTCTGACAGCTTTAGAATACGGAATGCCACCAGCTTCAGGGATGGTATGGTCATATTTGAATTTATATTTGATTGTTATAAATTGTCCATACCACAAGTTGCAAGACTATCTTCTGTCAAATTCTTTTATCTCTGTAACAATTGCGCTGTTTAGATATTATCTTTTGAATAAAATGGCCTTGGAGTTTTTCAGTTGACATTTTAGCATAGTGAGCATTATCGTTAAACTGATATGTCTAACCGTGCTGAAAATAATTCATCTTTCAGGGACTTGGAATCGACAGGCTGGTGATGCTTTTGACGAACTCTGCCAGTATTCGAGATGTTATTGCCTTTCCTGCCCTAAAACTTCAGCATAGTATTATAGCAGCTGGTCAGACAGATTAGTGTTCTTATGCTTCAGCACAGATGTTGACATTCAAAGAGGATTTTGATATGTTCAGACAGAATGGCAGGTGCCACTTCTTTTTTGTATAATACCTCACCTTTAGGAAAATTTTGGCAGTACTTCGAAATTCTTCTTATTGTTGTGTGAATTAAATAAAAAACATACGATATATATCTAAGGTAGAGCAGAAAAAGAGCCTCAGCTAAGTAATCTGGCATAACATCTTTGAAGGTCTGCTCTTAGAGATTCATTGATTAGATGATATTCTTTTTGCGCGATTAAATCAAATGTAAACCACACATGTATTCTCTAAGTTATATACTATACAATAATGTTGAATCTCTTCCAGAATTTCGGATAATCCCACTTTCTCGTTTAGAAATTTGATTCTTACAATCTGTATTTTGCTCATTGATGTTTACTTGAAGATCTGAAACTTTTCCTAGATGAGTTATTGCTCTAGCTGAGACATTGTTTTCAGAAAGTTCAACAAAAAGGTAGGTGTACAGTGTACTGATAAATATGTTTATCATTTTCTTAGTAAAATTTACCTAGTGTTCAGGATGTAGTAGCGATTCTTTGACTTGAAAATTCTACAAACAGTCTCTGTATTGGAGAAAGTGGATAGCAACTAGTTATATATTTTATATTTAATAAACTTGATTAAGAAGAAGATTTGATTATATGATTACTTCTATAATGATTGGAACTCCAGCTAAGTTATTGGGTTAGATCTTTCAACAAAACATAAAAATATTAATTTCTTCCACAGACTAAAAACCCTATAATGGCACACATGAATAAGGTGTCAACTTTATTTGTGTTTTGTTTTTTAATCAATCAAGTAGGTATATTGATCTAATAACATTATCGATCAGTGATACGATGTCTTCGTATTTGATGAATAGGTCGATATTAGTTTGGTGAAGGTCTATTATTAGAAAACCGTTCTTTCAATTATATTTCGGCGATTTTATTCTATATTGTTTAATGATCCGCTCAATGTGATGTTGCCACATGGGTGCATTTGTGAGGGGAATTGTGACAGTTTGTACTTTTTGTGCCAGGCAAAGTTCAATTCTATTACATCCATCATAAAAATTGCATGTAGCAATGATGAAAGACAAGAGTAGTTAGAGAGGAGGGACCTTTGCCCCCCGAATCAAACACATTAGGGCATGCGTTTGTCTCTAGATACATAACAAAAGTTGAGAGAATTTGCCAAAACCAATTTGAAATTTTGATTTTTTTTTTAATTTTTAACATGGGTGTTTAACTTTTAGGCAGCTTTTGTTTGCTTCTCTAATGATTCTTGTTTCTAGAGATGTTGTATTCAAGTGGTTGACCCCATGTCCCCATGTGACACATTTGATATGTAGTGAGAATTGCATAATTTTTAGATTAAATAATGTCATTTCATGAAATGGGAGTGTGAAGGTTTCAATTTATGGACCATATGAACAAAATGCCGAAGATAGTTTCTTATATAATTGACAATACCATACACAATATCTTTCACGGTCCCCTCAGGTTATACTATATTTTAGATTTTTTTTTTCTCATGTTTTCTAGATCTAGAAATATAGAAGAAGATAAAATAAGAAAAAAAAAAATAATAATAACCCATTTGATACGTCTTCTAAAATTGTTTTGTATTTGATTTTAAAAAAAGTTTGAAATATTGTGATTTAACTTTTTGACATTGTTTGTGATTCGTGCATTTTTGTCAATAAAACAATGTTAACAGAGAAAGAATAAAGATAGTTACTTTTAATATCTACTTACATCTTTGAAAATCATTGAATTGATAAAGATAAGTAATTTACACGGAACTTAATCTCTATATATCACATTAGAAAATGATTTAAAACACATCTAGAAAGTAGAAACTTTTCTTGTATCAGTTAAAGAATATTGATAAAAGTAACATTTTTTTACCTCAAAAAACTAAAAGATGTTATTATATACCATTTTGTAATACCCTTATGACCAAATTTTATGGGCATCCAAGGATAAATTTTGGGATAAAATGAATGCCCAATATGGTTTTCGTTGAGATGAGAATAGAAGTAAAGAATAAACAATGGACGGAGGCAAATAAAGTGCATTTATGATCTTTCTAAAGGTTGTATCATATCATCCATGCAAAAAACATTTTTAATAAAGAAAAAAAGAAGAGAAAGTTGTATGATTGTTTCATTTTGCCATAAATTCTATCACCCAAAAGTGAAGAAAAAGAAACTTATGCCAATCAAAGCTTTCCAAGATAGACCATCTATCAAGGAAAAGGCAACCAAGAAGGAATAACAAAAGACACAAATTTAGATTAACATAATCCTAATTTAAAATTGAATTATCTCTTAATAGGTCATTTGCCTTAACTCTTCACAAATTCCTTGATGACCTAGGAAATATTATTAGAATAAACAAACCCAAATAGGAGGACAACTTGGAAGTTTCAATGGCAATCAATAGTAGTGGATGTCCTAATCATGGATGACCTAAGACATGTGGTTTCAAACCATTGCTTCTAATAAGAGCATACAAAAACAGTCAAGTAGTTGTGTCATGTGTGAGCTTGCTATAGGTTCATGTCAAGAAAATATTGAGTTTTCTCCAAACTATTCTAGTGTATGTGATACATGCATAAATCATTCTTATATAGTTATACAATTTCATTCACCCCAATCATTTTAAATATTTCATTCCACCCTACTAATATTTTACTTTTTTTTTTTTTTTTCCAATAAAAACACTTAAAAAGGCCTTTTAATTCATTATTTAAAAAAAAAAAAAAGGATGAAATCAAAATATTTGAGTTATATTCTTAATATTGCTAAAATCAAACGTTTGATATAATATTCAAATATTCTCTATATCCCTTCATTTCCGAAAAAAAAAAAAAAAAAAAAAAAAAAAGAATTGCATTTGAATGCTATTTCAAATTGGTCCAAATCACCCACAAAATTAAACTGCTCATAATTAATGGAGCAAGTCTAATAAAAATCAACATATTTTTAGTCCGAGTTTCATTGAATTTAGAGAGTCGTCCATGATTCATTGTACATATAACCAGCCTATAAGGATCTGCCATATCAACGCGCATAGTATTTATGGGCACTTTCATTTGCTGATTTTATGTGTAAAGGATACACACAAATTTCTTTTCTTGATTTATAATAAAAACTATCGTGTTTTGATGGTATATGAATTGAGTAATGTTATACTTACATCATTCTTTTACACAATTTTTATTACATTATGATGTGACATATGTCATAATCACACAAAATTTTAATTATTTTAAATTTTTAATATTATAATAGAATTTGTGTGGTTGTAACATATGCCACATCATGATGTTTACAAAATGGTATAAGTGTAACATTACTCATATGAATTTGAATCGGTATGATACATTAAACCTAAAAGAAAAAAAATACAATGAAACTTAATGAGCACAATTTATTTATTATTATTTCTTTTTTTTATGATTGAGCGTGTCTGAACCAATTTACACATACTTCAATTAATCTTTCAGGATCCTTAAACTACCGAGTGATAAGAACTCCAATGACTATCCCTATTAGTAATTGAGGAAAGATTCAAATTCATAACCTTTTGAGTAATACATTCAAGAATCCTTATTAAATCACTTGATCACCTAAATGTACTTCACAAGCTTGTTTTAAATCTTCATAAGTCAGCTAACAGAACATGTTTTTCCATTTCTAATTTTTGGTATCCAAACATGGTAGCTTATGATATTGTAAAAGAATAACAAAGAAGGAAGAAAGAAAAAGAGAGACATAAGCTGAGTATAAAGAAGGTATTGTTTGGTTGGTGAAGAAAGGCACTTTAAAATTGAAAAGTATCTTTACTTAAAAACAATTGTAATTGTGCTATAAAATATATAATATGGCAGTTACTATAAAACAGCTTTTTGAAGCACCAACAGTTACATTATAGAATGTTTGACAGTTGGGTTTTGTCTTCCAAAATTTTCCAAATTCTTGCAATAACTTGTGGCTCTCTTTCTCTTTCTTTTTGTTCTGTCTCTTCTCCTTCTTCTTCATCATCGAGGGCAGAACAGTCTTTTCAGTTACAGTTACAGTTACATTACAGTCTCCAAATGATGCCATAAAACAACAGAGGAAACAGAAAAAACAGGCGACTCTGTTTTGGTTTTTAGCAGAAACCCATTTGAGTTTCTGAGTTGAAACTCATCTTCTTTTTCCTCAAAAACTCAAGTTTTTATCTGGGTTTTGCTTCTTTTGTCTTGAAACATTCAAATCCAGTGGCTTTTTATCTTGTTATGTTCTTCTTGGTTGCCATTTTCATATAACGCAGATCAATGAGCTCAAGGGTTGGTTTGTTTGCTTGTTGTTTTTTTTTTTTTTTTATCTTAATCAAGTTAAAATGGAGCAAGTGTGGAGATGTTAACTAGTTTTTATTTATTACAGAAAGAAAGTTAATTTCATGAGGGTTTGTTTTGCAAAATTCATTGTCCTTCCTTCATTTGCTTTTGCAAACCCTCTCATATATACACAACCAGGGCCATTGAAGTTGGAGAACAGCCCACATGTGCCTTCAACAACAACAATTGTGGCAGCTCTGATGTCATCAAGATGTGTGTGGTGGTGATGATGAGGTCAAGAAAGTCAAGGAATTGAGAGTGTTGTAGATGGGAAACAGCAGCAGCAACAACAGCAACAGAAACAAGAACAGGAACAAGGAGAGCAAGAAGGTGGTGAGGATTGTGTGAAAAGCTGTCTCAAGAAGGAGGTTGCGGATTCGGATTCGAAAAAGGAGCAGAGAAGAGAGTTTAATGGATGGATTTCTTGGGGAAAGAATTGGTTGAGATCAGGGAATTTGAAGCCTGGTGAGTACTCTTTTTCTTTTTTTTTTTTTTTTTGTTGGGGAAATTTTGTTTTTAGTTCTTATGTTTGATGATGCTGGTTTTACAAAGTTTTAGCTGAATTTAGTTATTTTAGATTGGAACTGATAGGCTAGCTTGTATTTTTAAGTAATTGATTATTTTAGATTGGTTGGATCAATTCCTAAAGGCCTGTAAAGAAAACATAACCAAAAAAAAAAAAAAAAAATTGAATAGTTTGATATAAAGGTGGCTTTTATCAAGGGAATCCTTTTTATTGTGTGCTGGGAAAGTGAAGTGATCCAATTACGTGTTTTTCAACCAGTGGAAAGTAGTATTGCCCAATAGAAATGGATTGTGGACTTGTTTTTAAATTATCTTTAGGCCTTGAAATAACTGCTTCATGTAGTGTGAAAGAAGTTTGGTTTAACTTTTGTAACACAATGGGCCAACTTTTAAGTCTTGAAACTCATGTGGTAGTGGCATTAGGTATCTTGATGAAAACACTACAGCTAATCTGTAAAAAGGCATGTCCAATCCAATGGAATGCTCAGGCAATGGCTTGCCGAATTATGGTTTTCTTTTTTGCTAATTTCTGTTTCCTGAGATGGGGATATTTTTTTTTTTCTTTATTTTGCATTAAGTTCAGGTGAAGCCTTGGAAAAGATATGTTTTAAACTCTGCTTGTATGGAGTTTGGAGTACTTTAGTGGTGGTCCATACATTACTTTTTTTTTTTTTGTTACAACTTATAATTGGCTATGGACGGGGTTAGCTGTGGGATTTTTGGGTAACTCCCTCTTTGTTTTGTTTTGAGAAAGTGGTTTCTATGTTATACCTGGAGTCGCTTGACAGTAGAAGTTATTGTTGACTACTGTGCTTTTTTTTTTTTTTTTTTTTTTTTGACCACTTAGGGCAGGAAGATTGAGGATGTTTGATTTTAGAAATAATGCAATGGCCTAAAGTAATGTTGTTTTTGTTGGAGCGATTGTTGTAATAAAATTATCGACACTTTGTCGAATGTGTTAACAGTATAATGATGATATGATGGATGAGTAGGAGATTAGAAAAACATAAGATCTTTAAAAGATCAAGTGCAGGGAAGCCTACTGTAGACATGTGGACAGTAGACATGAAGTTGCTGTGTGATGAGTTGATTGTAGTGACATAAATTCAAGGTGTACATAGGAAGAGTTAGATAATCAGGCTACAAATAGGTTTAAAGAATGTTTACTGAATTGATCTGTTAATGTTCATCGTCCCTTGGAAATGCAATCTGGTTGCTTTGTGTTGGCATGTTCACAGTCAAGTCCATGCTCAAGTTACAATTGCTTAGTTTTCTTTTTCAGCCATTGATCAATATCCTCAGGATGGACTCTTTGGAGCTAAAATTCTGTATTTTCTGTTTTCTAAGCAGTGAAGTGGAAGATATTGACAATGATAGTGCATACTGTAAAGGCTGTGTTTGTACAATTCTATGACCCTGCCATATCAGCTTCATCTGCAAATTCTCGAAGCTACAATAGCATTGAGCACAGAGAGAAAGAATAGCTTGTGATCTTTACTACATTCAATTTATCTTCTTCTCCCGGCATTATAAAGGATCAGCATGTGGATATATGGCTTGGATTTCTTTGATGCTGCCTCATCATCCCTCACATGAGAAATACTCTAAAAGAATTCAGTATAGAAGATAGTAACATTTATTTTTTAAGAATATCACTATTGTTTCTTTTACAGAACAACATTCTGTTCATTTGATAATTAAAATTCACACAAGTTCCAAGTTTTTTCTGATATGTGACTTGTTTCATCACTTGCTGCACTTTCTGCTATTTCTGATCCAAGTACTAAAAAGACCAACATAACCGTATTACACTTTTCAGTAGACTTTTGCCTTATTTACATCATAAATAATTGAACCACATATAAGTATCGTGGTGAAATAATTTATGCATATTGATTGGAAAAAAACAACAGACAATTGCGACTGAGCACGAAGATAAAGTAATAGTCCCAAGTTCTTAAGCAAACTCTTGTGGAAAATATTACTTATTGTTATATTGACTCAAAAACTCTTAAAGAGCACCAAATTGGAAGTCTACAGAAATACCAGGCCAGCCCTACACAATCTATGGGATTGAACTTAAACCGTTTAGCCTTCTTCTTCGGCGTCTAGGGGGTGGTGCTACATGAAAATACCCTGTGGAAAATATAATCAGAACTGTTGAGAAAAACCCGACAGAGTATCCGATCCCTACTCCTTCCCATGAAAACCATGCCGCTATCTTTTCATCCTCTTGTGGCATTGCTGGCGACATCTCTATTGGACAAGGATTGCTAATTTGCATACCACACAACCCACTGTTGTTAGCATAGTAGCTTGGATTATCCATTGTGTCCATCTGGCCACCAACTGGGATTTTTCCCTCTAGCTTGTTGTTACTGACATCTAAATTAGTAAGTTGTTGCAAGTTTACCAGAGTTTCAGGAATCTGACCAGAGAGTTGGTTGTGTGACAAGTCCAAGCTCTCTAGTGAAAGACAAAACACAAAATTGATAGAGTAGGCTTTATTACCTAACTCAGAAACAAACGTTTGTATTTATAGATGTGTTGGTTACAAGTTTGAATTTTAAAATACAGAAAAACCTGCTAACAGACTTAGCTAACCTGCTAACAAACTTAGCTTAAGATTATAACAAACTAATTTAAATTTACAAAACTGTTTTACAGCTTCAACATCTGCGAGATTGATGGATAAATCTTCAGAAGTTGTTAATTAGAATTGTGGAGATCTTGAGTCAAATCTTCAGGAGTATTGAGTCTAACATCTAGACTCTCTAAATTACCGAAACTTGCCGGTATGTTTCCGGAGAGATTATTGTATGAGATGTTTAGCAGCTTTAGACCATTTAGAGAACCAAGTGAATTTGGAATTTCCCCATAAAGTTTGTTCTTTGACAGGTCTAACAAAGAGTAGATGTCCAGGCTGTGGCTGGAGAGGCCTTGTTTCGACTTCTTCCAGTTGACTATCAAGTCGTTTATCTCGACCAAGAAGGTGAACATATTGGAGATTGTTGAAAGGGTGTTTGGTGTCTCAATCATTGCAACCATATTTCCAAACTTGACAGGGATTTCGCCGGTGAGGTTGTTGTTTGATACATCAAGAATTCGGAGACTGGTCAGATTGGCAATTTCATCAGGTATTGATCCCTGGAGAGAGTTGTTACTCAGACTGAGAATTTGAAGGGTCGATATCTGGAAGAGAAACCGTGGCAATTCTCCTGAGATTTTGTTGTCATGGAGATCTAGTTGCTCAAGCTTGCTAAGATTAGTGAGGTTTCGAGGCAGGTTGCCTGAGAAATTATTATTTCCTAAGAAAAGTATTCTAGTCTCCTGAGAAAATGTCACTGGAACCTCACCTGATAATTCATTGTAGGACAAATCATTGACTGCAAGTAATGCATCAGGAGCAAACACGGGAGAGCTTCCTGTAAATCTATTTCTTGCTAAATCCAACAGAAGAAGGCGGTAAATATTGGTTATTGATGCAGGAATCTTCCCAGAAAAATTGTTTCCAGCCAACATAAGAATCATTAACTTTCTAGCATCTCCAACGTTTTCCGGCAACTCTCCAGAGAAATTGTTCCGCGAGAGAGAAAGGACTGATAAGCTTAGAGTTTGGAAGAGACGTGAGGGAAGAGAACCTGACAGCTGATTATCTGACAGAAAAATGTTGCCAATTTCCATTTCTGCAAGCCAGAATGGGAAGGGTCCTTCAAGCTTGTTCTTGCTCAAATCCAGGTAAACAAGGCTCTTCTGTGTTGAAAGCCAATCTGGGATTGTTCCTGCAAGTCCACATGATATCAGAGATAACTCAGATAGCATACACTTCGGCCCTATTTTTGCAGTGTTGTTCCAGGTCAGGTTTTTATTCCCTCCTAGAAACAAATTCTTCAGGCTCTTGATATCAAACAACCATGATGGAATTTTTCCAGAGAGCAAGTTGTTCTGCAATTGAAGTGTTTCCAGCTTGCTTAGTTTCTGAATGGATGAGGGGATTCCACCACTCAGCTTGTTGTCACTCAAGGCCACAGTGGTAATGTTGGTTAAATCACCAATTTCAACAGGAATCTCCATTGTCAAAAGATTGTCTCCCAGGTCCAGCTCTTTTAAGTCCTCCAAAGATAGAATGGAAGAAGGAATCTCACCGACGAATTTGTTGCTGCGAAGAGACAGCTGCTGCAGCTTCCTGAGGTTCCCAATTTCCTCAGGAATGTCACCTTCAAGAAAATTTGCTTCCAGTTTCAATACCCTCATGTTCTGAAGTGAAAACATTTCCTGGATTAAGTTGCCGTTAAGTGCATTGCTACTCAAGTCAAGATATTGAAGATTCTTCAAGTGAAAAATCTGAGGAGGAATTGAGCCCGTGAAGTTATTCAGCAACATATCAAGATGCACCAATTTGCTGAGATTAGCAAACCCTTTACCTGGTATTTTTCCATGTAAGTTATTTGAGTATATGTCAAGATACATCAAGCTTTTAACTTGAAAGAGTGGCGCTAACACCATGGAATCAACCAAGATTGGCTCTGAAGATGAAATGGAAACAAGTGAATCAAGATAGAGAGCAATCACAACCCTTGAATTTGATTGAGAGCTACACATGACTCTGTCCCATCTGCAACAATCTGAGCTTCCATTCCATGATGTCAAGGCAAAGAATGGATCTTCTGAAGAAGAGTTAGTAGCTTTGATGAACAAGGATTTGAATTGGAGAAGGACTTGTTTTTGATCTTCAGGACAACATAGAGAAGGGATAATGAAGAACATCATGAAGAGTGCATGCATTAGGCTTAATTGAGTCATTTTTTGTTTTTTGGTTTCTCTTTCTTTCTTGGAGCATTATTAATGAGATATTTATAGAGAAGGAGGACCAGTGAAATGATAAAAGCTTCCCATGCAGCAGTGCTACTGTGGCTAGTCTTAACTCTTAAAGTCAAAGTTTGGTATTACAAGTGAGGAAACTGGAGGAAAGATGAAAGAATACGGGAAAGAAGTTAGGCTGAAAGTATTATTAAAATCAGTTGAGTACGTTTGTCCCGTTTTTTGTTATCGGGGGAATCCAGGCTAGCTTACGGGCACCCCGATTAGTCCCCTGACGTCGAATAAGGCTTCTAAAACAGGGTAAGTCCTATGGTCGGTGGCCAACAATATTAATAACCATTCTTGTGATTCAAACTTGAGACCATAGGGGGAGCAAACCCCTTAACCCCAAACCTCTACCGCTTGGCCAACCTATTGTTGGTTTATTAATCTTTAGTTTCGTATTCCCTTTGCTAATGAACGAACCCGTAGGCTAGTATACATTCTTTGACTTCTGTTGACTAAGTAATGACAATATTGGGAAGGATTTTCCACTAATGTAATGAAAAAAAGCATAGACAAATTGCATCCAGCTTGGTTTCCAAGCAACCACACCTACCACACTAAAGTTTCAACTTTCAACAAAGGAACACTGCACCCAGTATGACCACTGACCTAAATAGAAGGAACACTGCACCCACTATGACTACTGACCTAAATAGTCAGCAGTATAATCCAAGTCAATGGCTAGTATTCAAAAACTCGACACTAGCCATAAAGTTTAGTTTTTGTATAATCTTCAATGAGTGATGTTGGAGTGAATAAGGAATGATATGTTGAAGCAAATCAGGAGATGACTGAGTACTAGATTAAATCAAGGATTAATTGATATTAGTTTTAATATCAATATTTCGTTACCTTATCTTGTATGATTATGATATTGTGGCATATATTAAGAGCGATCGGTTCTGGATACCCTGTATCTTTTTAAGGAATTGGAACCGGCCGGTTCCTAGGATTTGGAATTGGAATTGGAACCGGAACCTGAAATATAGGTTCCGATTTTAGTTCCAAGTACCTGTGTTAATTCCAATTACCCCCTAATTTAAAAAAAAAAAAAATGACAAATAAAAATTTCAATTCAATCTTGGTTCCTACTGAAAGGAAATAATGCACTAACAAAATATTTCCTACTTGAATGAATTTGTAAAGAGCAAAACCTTGAGCAAATATATCTAAAACGACAATCAAATTCACAAGAGACACAAGCAATTTTACGCGGAAAAACCTCTTCGATGTGAAGAGATTAAAAAACTACGGGATCGAATGACTCATTTAAATCCACTATAATAAAAAGTGTTTACAACAGCCACAAATCACCAATAATATTCCATACAAAATTTAGAGCTATATCACAACTCTAACAAAGTGAAATACATAAAAGAGTTACAAAAAGATAGAGAAAAATCATCAACAAAGCACCTGAAATGCAGACTGTATAACTCTAAACTCAGTCATTAAAATAGAAAACCAACTATCCCGATTGAAGAGCCAAACTTTCTCTGCGTCTGACCAAAAATCAGGTTGATCAGACTAGAGATGATCTTCCGATTGTCAGGTTGAAGAAGGACCGATGAACTAAAAATTCTGTAACTCAACTCTTTGATTTGGCTGTCTTTCAAGAGGCAAAACTCTACAAAAAAAAATGGCTATCACAAAACTGACCGTTAGATGTGAAGATCTTTCCGTCAACAACAATAATCTGAAATTTGACCAAAAACGGAGTAAGATTCAATATTGAATCGTCGCCGGAATAACCTAACGTGGTTACCTCTTTCTCGCTTATGCAGAATTTGTATCAATGAACAGTGCCCTGTTTTTCACACTATTCACCCACTCAAAAAAATGAACAAAGCTGCTGAACCTTTTTTTTTTTTTTCTTTTTTCCGTTGGGCTTGAGTTTGGACCATCCTCCTCATGAGGGAAACCCAAGCCCAACACCTACTCGGGTACCCTAAACTCAATTTCAGTTTCGATTCCCGATTCTAGCACTACAAGAACCAGAACCAGACCTGGGAATTCTCTGTTCCAATTTTCCAAAACTAGAACCAGACCGTAATAAAGTTGGTTCTGATTTCGGTCCTACCCTTTACCCATGCTCACCCCTAGCATATATTGTGTTTCCTTTTATTTCTTTTACACTTTAGTATAAATTGATAATTTATACATGTACGAATCACAATTGAATAGAAAACTATTCTTCTCCATTATCTTTCTCGACATTCTCAGTCAATCTCAGTTTATTTTCTCTTGCCTCATTCTGACAAGTGAAATATAATAGTTTTTTTAATTTAATCAGTGTCTAGGGGAAATAACAAATTGATTGATGAAATTAGGTTCGACCAACTCATATTTGCCATATTATAACATCTTCAAATATATCTAAAGAGGAAACCACCAGCTAATTAACGAGAAACTTTATGCAAAGAAAGATTAATAGAGCGAAGTAAGAAATAAAATGTAATGCCTAAAAATATTCACACAGCTTTACTTGAATATTTATTACTTAAACACGAAGCCGTGATTCTTTTTTGACATCACTCTAACCAGTACATTATGTTCTTCGTCACATCGGGTTCTTATACCAGTGTGCATATTGGCAGTTACCCAGAACTTGCTTAGGAACTTTCCACGAAGAAGATAAAGCTTTAGCTAGCCAAACATTTCATTCATACCACTTCTTTTTCTACTATATATTTAAACTTAATCAATGGTTATAAATAGAACAACACAACCGCCTTATGGACGTGTCCCTTCAAAAAGGTACTANACTTGAGACCATAGGGGGAGCAAACCCCTTAACCCCAAACCTCTACCGCTTGGCCAACCTATTGTTGGTTTATTAATCTTTAGTTTCGTATTCCCTTTGCTAATGAATGAACACGTAGGCTAGTATACATTCTTCGACTTCTGTTGACTAAGTAATGACAATATTGGGAAGGATTTTCTACTAATGTAATGACAAAAAACATAGACAAATTGCATCCAGCTTGGTTTCCAAGCAACCACACCTACCACACTAAAGTTTCAACTTTCAACAAAGGAACACTGCACCCAGTATGACCACTGACCTAAATAGAAGGAACACTGCACCGACTATGACTACTGACCTAAATAGTCAGCAGTATAATCCAAGTCAATGGCTAGTATTCAAAAACTCGACACTAGCCATAAAGTTTAGTTTTTGTATAATCTTCAATGAGTGATGTTGGAGTGAATAAGGAATGATATGTTGGAGCAAATCAGGAGATGACTGAGTACTAGATTAAATCAAGGATTAATTGATATTAGTTTTAATATCAATATTTCGTTACCTTATCTTGTATGATTATGACATTGTAGCATATATTAAGGGAGATCGGTTCTAGATACCCTGTATTTTTTTAAGGAATTGGAACTGGCCGGTTCCTAGGATTTGGAATTTAAACTGGAACCGATAGGTTCTGGTTCCCAGAAACATGAAACCGAAACCTAAAATATAGGTTCCGATTTTAGTTCCAAGTACCTATGTTAATTGCAATTACCCCCTAATTTTAAAAAAAAAAAATGACAAATAAAAATTTCAATTCAGTCTTGGTTCCTACTGAAAGGAAATAATGCAGTAACAAAATATTTCCTAGTTGAATGAATTTGTAAAGAGCAAAACCTTGAGTAGATATGTCTAAAACGATAATCAAATTCATAAGAGACACAAGCAATTTTACGTGGAAAAACCTCTTCAATGTGAAGAGATTAAAAAACCACGGGATCGAATGATTCATTTAAATCCGCTATAATAAAAAGTATTTACAACAGCCACAAATCACCAATAATATTCCATACAAAATTTAGAGCTATATCACAACTCTAACAAAGTGAAATACATAAAAGAGTTACGAAAAGATAGAGAAAAATCACCAACAAAGCACCTGAAATGCAGCCTATATAACTCTAAACTCAGCCGTTAAAATAGAAAACCAACTATCCAGATTGAAGAGCCAAACTTTCTCTGCGTTCTGACCAAAAATCAAGTTGATCAGACTAGAGATGATCTTCCGATTGTCAGGTTGAAGAAGGATCGATGAACTAAAAATTCTGTAACTCGACTCTTTGATTTGATTGTCTTTCTAGAGGCAAAATTCCATAACAAAAAATGGCTATCATAAAACTGACCGTTGGATGTGAAGATCTTTTCGTCAACAACAACAATCTAAAATTTAACCAAAAACGGAGTAAGATTCAATGTTAGATCGTCGCTGGAATAACCTAGTGTGGTTACCTCTTTCTCGTTTATGCAGAATTTGTATCAATGAACAGTGCCCTGTTTTTCACACTATTCACCCACTCAAAAAAACGAACAAAGCTGCAGCACCTTTTTTTTTTCTTTTTTTCGTTGGGCTTCAGTTTGGGCCATCCTCCTCATGAGGGAAACCCAAGTCCAACACCTACTCGGGTACCCTAAACTCAATTTCAGCTTCGATTCCCGATTATAACACTACAAACCAAAACCAGACTTGGGAATTTCTTATTCCAATTTTCCAAAACCGGAACTAGACCCTAATGGAGTTGGTTCCGGTTCCAGTCCTAGCCTTTACCCATGCTCACCCGTCATATATTGTGTTTCCTTTCATTTCTTTTACACTTTAGTATAAATTATCAATTTATACATGTACAAATCATAATTGAATGGAAAACTATTCTTCTCCGTTATCTTTCTCGACATTCTCAGTCAATCTCAGTTTATTTTCTCTTGCCTCATTCTGACAAGTGAAATATAATAGTTTTTTTAATTTAATCAGTGTCTAGAGGAAATAACAAATTGATTGATGAAATTAGGTTCGACCAACTCATATTTGCCATATTATAACATCTTCAAATATATCTAAAGAGGAAACCACCAGCTAATTAACGAGAAACTTTACGCAAAGAAAGATTAATAGAGCGAAGTAAGAAATAAAATGTAATGCCTAAAAATATTCACACAGCTTTACTTGAATATTTATTACTTAAACATGAAGCCGTGATTCTTTTTTGACATCACTCTAACCAGTACATTATGTTCTTCGTCACATCGGGTTCTTATACCAGTGTGCATATTGGCAGTTACCCAGAACTTGCTTAGGAACTTTCCACGAAGAAGATAAAGCTTTAGCTAGCCAAACATTTCATTCATACCACTTCTTTTTCTACTATATATTTAAACTTAATCAATGGTTATAAATAGAACAACACAACCGCCTTATGGACGTGTCCCTTCAAAAAGGTACTATAACCACCAATAACTTATAATTTAAATGGTATGGTTGTGCATTTTTAATATAAATTCTTTTGAAAATTTTCTTACATAAAACTCATGTACGTTTTTTAGCATTTATAAATGTGTAAAGAACAAAAATTTTGTCTATGAAATTTCCTTAAAAACACTCAAGAAGTGGAAATAAAAATCTTAAATAACATGGACGAATCACGTCATCCATATATTAATATATTATTTTCTTCATCACAGTTCACAAGGAGTTCAGATACCAAGTGTGCATTTGCCAAGAACTTGCTTAAGGACTTTCCAAGAAGAAGAGAAATTAAGCTTTAGTTAGTCAAAGGTTTCACAGCTTTTTCTCCATTAATCATCATTACTTGTTTAATCTCTTTTGGTTAAAAAGTTATTATGGGCTGCATGTGCTCGAAGTTCGTTCAAAATTTCCTGTAAATTTCTAACGACATTTCCCCTGTCGGAACTCTTTTGCCGTTTGCATATCATGAATTTATACATCATTTTGAACACAAAATTGATTCAAACTCTTTATATAATGAATTGCATCCAATACTTATCATTATCTTATCACCGATGATGTATGCTCTTAATCGCAATTCTCATGAAGTTTCTTTTTAAATACTTCTTGTACGGCAAGTTTCGAGCATATATTATACTTTTTTGTACGCGTTGTCTTGAGTTTATAATCTCCTGCACAGTCTAAATCAAGATTAGTTCTTCTTTCTTCAAAAAAAAAAAAAAAAAGAAAAAAAATGAGTTTTGACAAAACAGTTTTTGTCAATATCATCATCAAAGTGTTTATTCTTGTTTTTCTCTGTTATGTGTTGATTATTGCCGCTAACGATCCTCTTCATGTATCAGCTGGTAGAAGGCGTATGTTAATACGTTTCACAAGTCGTGAAGGTTTGCCTGAAAGTCATTGGCCTCCACTGCCACCGAAGTCTAATCCCTGCACCAACATCCCTGGAAATTCTGGTGGTCACTGCACACATGGTTGAACTTCCAATTTGTAATTATATGCGTGCATACCAAGAAAGTCTTTAAAGAAACAGATGTAGATAATAACTTCCGATGCATGCATGCAGTTTCACTTCACTGATTAAGTTAATTACAATATGATTTAAAATTTTTTATAGATGGAGGATTGAGATTTTCTAAATTTTAAGATCATAATGAAGATGATCATATGAATATCTATTGAACCTTCATGTTAATAAATGAATAAAGAAGGAATTGAGTAACACTGTTTCAGTGCTTGCATGGTTTCTCCATCTTTCTCTCTTGGTCGTTTTTTCCTTTGTTACCTACATTTAAAAAACAAATAGTAAAAGTTCCATTCCTTTTAAGAAATAAGGTTTTTGATCGGATACCGAATATGAATAAGACAGGGCCCGTGAAAGCTTTTTCTCGAGAGGGTGTTCTTGGCCCCGTGAATATAGCTTATTCTGGTGTTTACCAACGGTGGTATATAATCGGTTTACCGAAAATTTTTACGTACACTTTTCCCATACTATAATACAAAAGTTGGAAGACTTTTACATGTAGATTGTATTATAAACAATCCAACTGAGTGTAGCATTATTAAGTAATAACTTGATACACGGTTAACCAAGTAGACATCCATAATTTGAAGGATGAACCACGTGGTTACCAATCCTCATGTCAAACAATTCTTTAACAATGTGAGATTCAATTGGGTTAGAATGTCAAATCATTCTTTGGTGATTGAACTAAGAATATGTTAAACCTTTCTTTACCGATTTGAGATTCAATTAGGTTGTTACAATGCGTCTTAGAGAGGAAAACCAAATCACACCACAACTACTCTTTACAATGGTCCAATCATTGTCCACAATTAAAAAGAGTGCTATTAAATTGCAAAAGTATTCATTGTATAGGCACAAATCATTTTGTATATATTACAAGCTCTGTATCAATGAGAATACATTTTTCATCACCATTTCAATTGAGTAGTATCACGGTGGAGTAATTCATGTTCATATTTGATTGAAAAAACAACAGAAATTTTGAGAAAAACAAGCACCAGATACAACACAGGCAATCACAATTCAGCTTGAAGATAAAATGATAATATACAAGCTCTCAGTCAAACTATTGTGTAACTATTATTTATTTTTATTTTGAAAACTCTCAGACAACACCAAATTATAAGTAAAGTTGAAGCATCCTCCAAAATCTGAAGAAATTAACTTGAAATCTTGAACCGTTGAGCCTTCTTCTTGGGCGGTGCGAAGGTGTTACTGCATGAAATTATCCCCTGAAATATATAAACAGGATCTTTAAGAAAAAGGAAACAGTTTATCCAATTAATCCCCACTCCTCTCGTGTCATGGTCGGCAACATCATTTCTGAACATGGTTTGCTTATTTGCATATGAGTTTGTATCAGTCATTGTGTCCATCTGGCCACCAGCCGGGACTTTTCAACTAGCTTCTTTTTACTGACGTACATCTAGTGTTTCCGGAATCTGAACAGAGAATTAGTGGTTGTTTCATCACTTGATATACTTTCTACTAATTTTAATCCAGATTCTAACAAGATTCAATACGGTGGTTAAAGTTACGTTGCTGGTTTTGATGGCACCAAACCAAGTGCACAGAAGAAATTAATAGATTATTTTATTGTTGAACACAAGAAAGGCAGCATGCCAGAGATTTCATGGTGGAGTAATCTATAGATTCTATACTCATAAATTGAATTAAAAAACACTAGAGACTTTAAGAGAACAAGCACCAGACTGTAAACAGAAATACTTATTTATTCTGAAATATATACTGACTCGAAAACTCACATACAACTCAGACTTACTGGGCCAGCCGTATGCAAGCACCAGATGCAATAGACATGCAATTGAGCTTGAAGCTGAAATCATAATCAACAAGCTCTCAAACAAACTCTACGCTAGAACTATTATTTGTTCTTATATTGACGCAAAACTGTCAACTCCAAATCTAAAGCAACAGCCACAGTCCAATTGTTGACTTACACTGCATAATCTACAGGATTGAACATTAACCATTTAGCCTTCTTCTTCGACGTCCAAGAGGTGGTGCTACATGAAAATATCCTGAGAAAAATATTATCAGGACCGTCAAGGAAAAGGAAACAGAGTATCCAATCCCCACTGCTTCCAACGAAAACCATGCCGCCTTCTTTTCATCATCATCCTCATGTGGCACTGCTGGTGACATCTCTTCTGGACATGACTTGTTTATTTGCATACTACCTGTCTTGGCATCATGGAATGCAACCTCAGATTTTTGTCAATGGGACAGGGTCAACTGCAGTTCTCAATTAAATTCAACGTCTGTGACTGAGCTTTATCTTTACCATCTTGTTCCAGAGTCCATGCTCTTTCATGTAACAAGCTTGACGTATCTTGAAATAAGCGGAAATAACATCCATGGTGAAATACCTGGTGAAGGGCTTGCTAACCTCACCAAATTAGTTCATCTCGACATGACGCTTAGTAATTTCATCGGCACCATTCCTTCTTGGATTTTTCACTTGAAGAATCTTCAATATCTTGAGTTTCGATGCGGTTAAGGGGAAAATAAGTCAGGAAGTGCTCTCTTCAGAACTCGAGGGTATTGCAATTGAACAAAAATTTTCTTGAAGGTGAGGTTCCCGAGGAAATTGGGCACCTTAAGAAGTTGCAGGAGCTGTCTCTTCACATCAACAAGCTATGTGGTGGGATTCCCCTTTCAATTTTTTCTTTGAAGGAGTTGGAGGTGTTGCAACTGAGAGACAATCTTTTATCAAAGGAGATTCCTCTTGAAATCGGTAATTTAACCAACCTAAAAGTTTTGGATTGGAGTAATAACAAGCTGACTGGCGGAATCCCCTCACCACTACAGAAACTAGACAAGTTGGAAACACTTCGATTGGATTACAACTTTCTATATGGAGAAATTCCATCTTGGTTGTTTGATATCAAGAGCCTGGAGTATTTGTTTCTAGGAGGGAATCATGTGACTTGGAACAACACTGAAAAGATAGTGCCCAAATGTATGCTATCTATTTTAGCTCTGAAGTCATGTAAACTGGCAGGAAAAATCCCAGATTGGCTTACATCACAAAAGCTACTGTATCATTTGGATTTGAGTGAGAATAACTGAATAAGCTCAAAGGACCATTACTGTTATGGCTTGCAGAAATGGACGTAGGCAACATAATTTTTTCAGATAATGAACTTTCAGGTTCTCTTTCGCCGCGCATCTTCCAAAGCCAATCATTATATGCGCTTTCTCTATCACGCAACAATTTTTCAGGAGAGTTGCCAAAAAACATTGAAGATGGTGTTGACTTGACGTTTCTCATGTTGGCTGGGAACATTCCAACATCATTAACAAATATTTCTAACCTTCTTCTGTTAGATTTAGCAAATAATAGTTTTTCAGGAAGATCTCCACTTTTTTCCTCTGACGCAGGACTTGAAGTCATTTATTTCACCAATAATCAATTATCAAGTGAGATTCCAGTTGCTTTTCCTGAAAAAAATAAACTACTTTCATTAGCAAATAATAATTTCTCAGGTAATATCCCTCAGAAACTGGCTACCCTCAACCACCTTGAAGAACTAGATCTCCATGACAACAAAATCACAGGTGAATTGCCAAGATTTCTCTTCAAGATATTTACCATTCAAAACCTCATTCTACGCAATAACTCCCTCCATGGTTCAATACCTTATGAAATTGCCAACCTAACCAATCTTAGAATCCTTGACGTCTCATCCAACAACCTTAGTGGCAAAATCCCTGCCAAGTTTGGTTATCTGGTTGGAATGATTGAAACGTCAAATACCATGTCTTCAGAATTTCAGATTTTGACAACATGTATAGTATAGACAATACGAATTAATATTAATTGACTTGATAGTCAACTGTAAGAAGTCGACACGAGGTCTCTCAAGCCACAACATTGATCTATACTCTTTGTTAGACCTGTCAAACAACAAACTTTCTGGGAAAATTCCGTCTTCATTAGGTTTTTTGGTTAGACTAAAACTACTTAACATCTCATATAATAACCACTTCGGAAAGATACCAGCGAGTTTTGGTAATTTACAGAATCTAGAGAGTTTGAACTTGCCACACAACCAACTGTCCGGACCGGTTCCAGAAGCACTATCAAAGCTGCAACAAGTTACTACTTTTGATGTCAGTAACAGCAAGCTAGAGGGAAAAATCCCAGTTGGTGGCCAGATGGACACAATGATTGATCCAAACTCATATGCTAACAACTGCGGGTTGTGTGGTATGTAGGGATGGCAACGACGGGCCGAAGATGACCGTTCCATTCTTTCTCTGTGACCGAACTAAAAACAAATCTTGTCCCATACCATACCCGAACCCCACATAGGGAATCCCCGAAATTTTGTTCAATCCCCGCCCGAGCTTGAATTCCCTAATTGAGTTGTTTTTTTTTTTTTTTTTTAACCGTCATTTTAAAAACTGCATCAATATAAATAATGAAATAAAACACATGAATCTTTCATTAGGTGATAGAGCCATTGCACTATCTCAACACAAATTCAATAACAGAAAAATGATAACACAATTTATATTAAACAAAAGATTATTGGTTCTTAACTGCGATCTTAATTCTATTAAGAGGCATATATTTGTCCTTCTGATTTTTTTTTCTTTTATGACCGGGGTTGTTCGGGTTAGTTTACGCATACCTTAATTAATTTCTTGGAATTACCGATCGGATAAAAATTCTAATGACTATCTTTGTTAATAATCGAGAAAAGACTCGAACTCAAGATTTTTTAAATAATATATTCAAAAGTCTCTATTATATTATTCGACCATCTAAAAATAGTTTATCCTTCTGATTAATTTAAGACAAAATTAGAAAAATCTGTTTAAATAAAGTAATTCTTTTTTATTAGGTAGGCGTTACATTAACAGCATTTATTATCTAACTTCTATAAAGTGTTCTTCCACGAGAAGCCCAAGATGGCACTTAATTTTAGAACTATCTCAAATAATATCAATTCAATGTTGTTTCAATTCCTTTTCAAATGTCATCTATCACAAATATTATGCACTTTTAATTAATATGCAACATAATATTTATCTTAACAACTCATACATGCTTAAAAGAATTTGATGAAAACATACTTGAACACTAAATAGTTTCACAAAACCTAACATTTTCCTATCGTATGAAAATAAATGCATGTTTTTACTTAACATTGAAAATCAATTACATAATAAGAATCAAAGATATCCATTTATAAAACATATATTCATATAAAAATACACAGATTATGGATAATTATACTTAACTCGATCCATGGCAAAAATATGTTCTAGTCATCCGAATTCGTTCAATCCTTGAACCACAATCAAATCTAGAAATAATATCAACATCCGTTAAAATTAATATTCTTATATAACCATTACTCACTCAATCATTCATTTTCATCATCAATATCATGGCTTGTTTATTATTTCAATTATTATAATATATTTTTTTTTTTTTTTTGTTAACCAGGAGTGGCCGAGTCAACTTGTGCATACCTAAACTAATATTCTGGGCCCCTGAAATTAGCAATCGAGTAAATCCCCTCAGTGGTTACCCCTATTAGTGCTTGGGGGCTCGAATTTAGGAATTTATGTTGGACCATTTTACCATCAATTCACCCAGTAATAGCTTCATTATGTATAATATAATTAAAAAACCCATCAAATTCTCTTGAAGAAATAATCATCTATTTCATAATAATCTAACTTCCATATTGTTGATGTTTGATTTTGACACCAACAACTTCGCACGTGCAAAATGCTAAGAAATCACACGTGAACTGATTATAGTAAACGTGTGAGGTACTATGAACACATAGCATGTAAAGACGTAAATATAAAGTTGTCAAAGTGATTTTTATAATGGTTCAGATGCTTAAAATGAATCATGTATCCACTGTATTCGTTTATATAAAAATTACTTTCTTATCGCTAGATAAGCTTATAAGAGGCCGCGAACTGCGATATGAAATTACAAGTGTTTGATGTTTTACGTATTCTTATAGAATGTCAAGTCAGTCTCTTTATAGTAACGTGTCTTTGCTATTTTCTTTGTTGAATTAATGTGTGAATGCCGAACCTCTATTTTATTAAGGGAAACTGCCTATTTATACATGTTTAGCTTAAGGTAATCATTGCGCTTTTGCAAGTGGCCTAGTGTCGTGTAGATCCCTCATGTTTTCCTATTCGTTGAGAACTCAAGGAATATCTTTAAATTAAATGAGGGCTTGGACCGGTGTGCAAATCAAATTCATTCAAGCACAAATTCTTGAGTCAGTTTGGGTATGTGACAACTATATTCCTTTTGCCTTTGGAGACGTATCATGTTCTAGACGATGTAATGACTTTCTAAATTCTGATTGGTGCTCGATAACGTCAGCATACATCAACCCTTATTTTAGGCATAACACATATGCTAAAATATCGTATAAAGATTCCAGTCAATTCCATAAGTAATTATTCTCTAAACATAGCTCCAATTCAATAAAACTTCCAATTTATGATACAACATTGCATAGAGTTTTATTTTTAAGAAACTATCTTCGAATCCAATGAGTCACTTTTCAAAGAGGTAGTTAACACATACAACTTCTTCCATATCGATAGTTTAAAATCATTAAAGCATTTCAAATCTTCCAAACAGTGTTTGACATCGAGGTTGTCTTTTTAGAAAGGGCGAATAACAAGTTCCCACCCAAGGTTTGGCCTAAGCCATTCCCACCCTAAAAGTTTCAAAACAACAGTTTCCCACCCTCCAACTAATTTTTCCGTTAATTTAAACTTTTGAAGGATAGAATGGTAAATTCAGTTTATTTTAATTTTTTTTCTTATATAATTTTGATAAACTGCTGCCGGCCACTGCCCCCTCCTCTTCCATAACCTCCGTAACCACCACCTGCTGCCGGCTTGGTGCGATTCCGACGCTTTTTTTTTTTTTGGGTAAAAGTTAATTATAAAAATAATAAAGAATTACAGAAAAAGGGAGAGAACCTTAAGCACCAACATCCTTGGACATGACCAAGGAACAAGCTACACACAAGGAACCCAAGGCAGGGCACCCAGCAAAAGACTACCTATATCAGCAGAATCAGCAAAAACCACAAGACCTGTAAGATGCTAAGTATAATGTAAGTCCAAACCAACAAGTCTATACAAACAGCAAAAAGGCCCTCAGAAACAATCTCAAAAAACCAGTTTCCAACGGCTGAATCAGCCTGTACATTCTTCAAACCAGTAGCACCACACTGTAGTCTGTACACGCTGCCAGGATGCAACAACCATGGCGCAAACCAGCTGCTGCCCTTGGCTGGACAGGAACAACCATAACCCATCGAGAGGAGGCAAAGAACAGCCCAAAATAAAGTCGAGTATGATTCCAAAACTCGATTGCATCAACCGTAACAAACATGTGCTTACAACCTACATTCCAGAAATTGATGAAGGAGAACTGCATGGAGCCGTTTTTTGTGTTTCAAGTTTGTCATTTCACAGCTCTAATGTTTCTTTTTTTTTTTTTTTCGATTTTTTGTTATTCTTGTTCAGCTCTTTGCTCTTGCAGTTTCTTTACCTTTTTAGTATTTCCCGTAGGTTTTCTGTTTTGGTCTCTGGTGTTTGGATGAATATTGGTATTAAAATTTGTTCACCCTCTTTATGTTGTTCATGTTTGAGTCAACAATGGCAAAAAGTCGATTAAAGACTCTAACTGAGCTAAGACGTGTTAGAGTTGATAACCAGACACTCATGGTGCATCGTTGTGGAAAGTACGTCATTTGATGATAAATTCTGCACTTAGCAAATCGATTATGTATTTGAAGATTTATTTGTTTAACATTATGAATTATAGGTGGGTTAAGCTCTTGGGCACTGATCTATTGCCTGGTGATGTTGTCTCCATCGGGCGCTCTTCTGGTCAGAGTGGTGAAGATAAGTCTGTACCAGCAGACATGCTTATATTAGCTGGAAGTGCTATTGTGAATGAAGCCATTCTCACAGGCGAGTCTACTCCCCAGTGGAAGGTTGTTTTCTTTTTCTTATTTATTTTGTTATTTTAATTTTGGGGTAGCATCTCTTACCATTTTGGTGATCTCAACTTGATGGATATTTTATGTTGTATTGTAATTGATATATTTTCCTTTTCTTCTTCTTCTTCAGTTTTTTTTATTCTGTCCACCCACCCAATTGATGCAGATGCAATTTAGACTATTATGTGTACATGGTTAATACTGCCCTTTGTTATTTTAGGGGCCTTGAAAAATAATGTAGAATATCAGAACATTCTCCTAGATAGGCTTGCAAATTTTACATCAAGAGTTTGTTGTATGTCTTAATTCTTTGTTTTTTAATTTGGACCCTAATTTGACATATACTTTGGCTGGACTTATATTTGGTTTTGATAATCAATGCTCTTATAGAAGCAAGAGTAGTTATTTGTTTGGGTCTGATAAATTTCTAGATTTAAAAAAACTTCAATACCTGATTTTTTTTTTTCAGGTTTCGATCATGGGCAGGGGATCGGAAGAGAAATTATCAGCTAGACGAGATAAATATCATGTTTTATTTGGTGGGACTAAGATATTGCAGCACACTCCTGATAAGGTAAGTCATATCTGTTATCTTTTTCTACGATTTTAATGTTGATATGGTGCCAAGATCCCAGTTTAATGCTTTTAATGTCTTGCTGGAGTCAGACCTTTCCTCTCAAAACCCCTGATGGTGGCTGTTTGGCTGTTGTGCTGCGAACTGGATTTGAAACAAGTCAGGGAAAACTGATGAGAACAATATTGTTTTCTACGGAGAGGGTAATTAATAATTAGTCCATTTTAATTATTATTACTCTTGCTTTATTGTTATTGATTCTTCCTTGTAATTTGGATAATTTTCTTTTCAATTGTACACGTTGTAGGTAAAGGTGGAAAAATAACCCGCCCCACGGTGGGTTATGCAAAAAGGTGGGTCGGGCCTAACCTGACCCACCAATAAACTCGGCCCGCCTCTTGGCTAGAAGGGCTAGCCCAGCCCAGCACGTCAACCCTAACCCGACGGGTTTTGGTGCAAGTTGGGCCGGGTTGGCCCACAATTTTTTTTTAATTTTTAATTTTTTTGTTTTGTGTAATTATTTTTAGCTAACTTTTCAAATATCAATAATTCAATTCAATTAATTAATTTTTTTGTTAACATTTCAAATATTAATTTAATTTTAATATAATTAAATTGTAATATAAGAAAAAATATATTTATTCATTTATCAAAAAATAAAATAAGAAAATACAACAATTATTGCTTCATTAAAACCTTACCAAGAAAAACCTAATTGGGACAAAAACTTGGTAAGAAAAAAAGAGTGCAATAATTTATAATTAATTTACAAAGCTATAATTTACAAAACAATTAATTTGGGGGTTGACTAGGACCTCCCTCAGGTTGGAGTAGGTGTCATAGAGCCAATCAATTATTGTAGAATTAACTCTTTGTAATAATGTTCATTAATCAATAATAAAAGGCATTTTATTCTATATCGCGTAAATCATTATTAATGCAATACGTATTGATATATGTCCTTAGAATGGTAGAACCGTGACGAGGGTATCATGTGTTTCAAATCTTGATAGTGGGAACCCTATGAGCACATATGATGGCCATTCTAGAAACGTCCGTAGCCCCAGTATTATTCTGAAGTAAGGGCACAGATAATACGGTAAGGCTATCATAGTATTGAACGACCTTGTCAAAAGGCAGTGACTAATCTCACTTGTCAAGGTTGTTTGGTGACAACTTGGTGCAACACATGGGTGCTTGCTGTAGGCGAATACACCACAGCAAGTTCACTGGACTGACCCACCAAAGGATTCCATATGGATGGTAACCCCAGTGTCTATGGAACAAATCCTCTAACGAATAGTGGTACATGTGATCCTTAGACTTGAGATCACCGGAGCGCCTTGTGCACCGATTGGTGTAGTTTGACACTAGCCTAACGCAGTTCTTTTTAGAGCTGTCAATACGGTGGTGATTGGCTGCATCAAGTAGTGTATAAAGACTATAGTGGATTGACAGAGGATTCATCACTCCCGGGTACGGGAGAAGTTATCTCACGGCGAAATTCAGTATATCAAGACTATAGTGGATTGACAATGACACTAAAACTGTGGCCACAATGGGATTGAGTTGTTGTTCTATTCGGATTATAATACGGGTCATTGGTCCAGAAACTGAATACATAATATCGAGAGTAACCAAAGGTTGACACTATTTCTATGTCTTCGTTTCGTCGAGATAACGTATGATGAAAGGATCGAATTGTACGGTAACCATATCGTTGACAAGTAGCTGCTTTGCTGAATCCGAATCTATTGGGTGACCATAATGCCTTGCTAAAGGCCAATCTTGGTCTGTGTATTAGTGAGACAATTAACTGGTGTTAATCGCGATACTATACACTGCCGGTATGATGAGGAGCCTATGGGTCACACACATAGAAGATAATTTAAGAGTCAGGAAGAAAGAAGGGCATTTTCGTCTTTTTGGGCGAAAGGGTATTTTGTTAATTTCACAATGCAATTAAATTTGCTGAGGTCGTAGCTTTATTTAATTTGTTGGAAAAATTAAATAAGTGAAATTACGTTTAAATATGTGTTCGCATATATTTAAATATATTATCATTATTGTTAAATGTTAATATATATATATATTAAATATATATTAATTGATTTTAATTGAGATAATGATGAAATAAAATAAAATATCTAATTGGGAGTGTTTGGTAACATGGGGTGTTCGGGTTGGAGCCCAAGCCCATTCCATATGGGAATAGGGCAACTAAGTTTTCAATATAAAAGAAAACTTGTTATTTGCAAAAAGGGTGTGTGTTAATTGAGAGAAATTGATTTTTCTCTTTGAAAAAGAAAAACACAATAGCCCCTCTCACTCTCTCCCACGGCAGAATTCATTTTTGCCCAAAATCAATTCATTTGATTTTTCTTCTTTGATCTTAAAGCTAAGGAGGATCTAGCAAATCCCTCCTTAGTTCTTTGTGATAAGTTCGATCCTACACTTGGGTCGGTAGCAAAAACGAGCCTCCAAATATGTGTATGTTTTTCTAAACTCATGATTAATTTTTGCAGATTTCTATTTTAACATAAGCTGTAAAAATTGTACCTTTGATCTTGGCTCAATGGTAACAATCCTTGTTATTATGATTTTGTTTTCCGCTGCATATATGGACCGTTTCCTAACAGTGGTATCAGAGCCTAGGGTACCAAATTTTACAGTTTTTATGTGGATGGTTCATAACATGTATTTGATGATATTATGTTGCCTTATAAAATTTGCCTAAAATCTGTCTTAAAATCATGTTTTAAGAAATTTGTTAATCGATTAATTTTAATTTAATGATAATCTGCAAGTTTGGAATAATGGTTGATGGATTTTTGTTGAGATCAATGTGTTTGATTGATTGCAAAATCCGTTTAGAGTGTGTATGGTTACTGCATGCACAGATCCAAAGCTACAGATCTGTATACGCTCGCCGCGGTGATATAACCCATCGTCGTAGCGAGCGTTGTTCACGCTCACGCTGGTGACAAAACCAGCACTTGCCATGACGATATAATGCATTGCCGCGACGATCGTCCTCTAGACAAGTGCTATATGAAAACAGCACTCGCCGCGGCGATCGTCCTTAGGACAGGCGCTGTACCATATCGCCGCGGCGAACGTACGTAGAGTGTGGACGTCAGCATAACCAACGCATGCCGTAGCGATCTAACTCATCGCAGCAGTGAGAGCACTTTTGAGTGCAAAGGGGGCCAGAATGTAAAGTTTCAAAACTTTTAGACCAAATCAGATCTACAAATTGTCAAGGGGTAATTGTAATTAACCCATAAATTTCAAAAATTGATTGTTTTTGAAATTTATGCTTTATACTTGTTTGTATATTGCATGGTGCTCGATACATGAGCCTTAGACCTAAGGGTGAATGTTTTAAATTATTTTTGGGTATGTATGGTTGTAAATTTATTAAATAGGGCTTGCGTGTCCTGCCTTTCTCCTCTTCTCGATGTACATTCTCTTCTCATCTAATTCTCCTCGAATGTAAATCGAGGTTTCTAAATTTATTGAGGTAAAGAATTTGTATAATTATTTTATTGTAAATTTAGAATGATATTTTTGTAATGTACTTGAACACGGAGCAAAGGACGAGGCAACCATACTTGAAGACTCAAGATGTTTATTACAGGACCCCTAGGTGACCCACCGATTCCTCTAGGCTCGAGGAAATCGGTTTTAGTTGGGCCATGTACCGGAACATTTTATATTATGTTTAGAATGCATGCTAAGGTTGAATGTTGAATAACATGCCAAACAATGTCATTCTAACAAAGATAATAATCTGGTGAGACATTAAATAACAAAACCCTCAATTAAAGTATATTTAGTCACGTAAGCCTTCCATCACCATGGTTTTAATCAAACAATTGTTCGTCGAAACCTTGTTCCCCAAAGCGAATGGTGCACTTCTACCAGTGGGAGGTTAAAATGTATTAGAGTTTTCCTTAATGGTGATGGGTCGACTTAAAATGACGGTTTTGCTTGTTCGCCAAAGCGAAGGTTGATAAACGCGCTTCATAGGCATAGTAGAGCAGTACACATATACTGTGTACGTGGTGAGATGTAGTGTCCACTCTACTGATACTGAGAATCACACTTGAGGACGATGGCATGTAGAGACCATTAGATTGTGTGATTGGCTTGTTGGCTTTCTCACATTTGAGGTTGATAGTGGGAGCTATCATCTGATGTGGATTAAGTTTGTTGGCCTACCTAATCAACTCATTTTGGCTTGTTCGCCAAAGCGAAGGTTTGAAATGGGTAGGATGGGATCTCGATCCACTATGAAAGTCAACGGACTTTCCCGAGTTAATAGTGAGGGCTATTGAGTTGAGTAAAATAGTGGGAGCATCGTTTAATAAAAGACCTTATTAAATAATGATGAACACGGTAATAACGGTTACTTATTCTGCACTTGTAGATTCACTTAAAATTGAGCAAAATGATCCCAACATCACTGCTACAAATCATCGAACTGGGAGAGAAATAGAATGCTGAAAGTTTCGTTGACTGGTATAGAAGTATAAACAATATACTTTAGTCAAGCGATAGATTATACACCATTGAGCAAGCTCTATCACCAGAGCCTGCTCATAGTTCTATCCATGAGACTAGGTATGTATATGTGAAGCATACACATGATGCAAAAGCATAAATGACTAGATACATTGTGCTTGCATCAATGGCACCATTATTGTGACAACAGTGCCAGAAAATGGATTTAGCTTCTATTCTTTATTTTCTTCAAAGAAATGAGAAGAATATGGTGTCTTGGTCATTATTCAGATGTAGGATGGAAGAGGATACCGAAATTGGCGATCATATACTCAAGTGGACTGAGTATATGAACAAGCTTGAAATTTTGGGATGTGGACTTAAAGAAGGTTTAGCAATAAACCTAATATTATAGTCTTTACCGGATTCTTATTCTCAATTTGGCTATGACTTCATTGAGGAAGATAAGAAGAATACCCTTTCCAAGCTTTGGGATTTGTTGAAGGCTACTGAGTCAGGCATGAAAATGTCAGAAACATTGACGTTGGTTGAAGCCAACTCAAGTGAAAAGGAAAGGGCTCAGAAGTCATAAAAAAGAATTGTTGCAGAAAGGAAAGGCGTTTGTCTTCACTGTGGGAATCCCAGCCACTGGAGGAAACATTGCAAGGCCTTCCTAGCAAAAGAAAAGAAGAATGTCACTTCTTCGTTAGGTACGTTTTTGAGATTAACTTCTCCTATAAACATCTAGTTGACACAAGATGTGGTTCTCACATTTGATTGATGTGTAGGAACTATGGTAGAGTAGATTGCTCGCCAAGGGAGAGGTGGACCTACCAGTTGGAAATAAAGCACATGCTGTTGCATTTGCTATAGGATCTTATCGTCTGATTTAGCCGATGGGCTTGTTTGTTAGAACTCGTGGATTATTATGATTTTTCTTCAGTTTCTAGAAATTATATTTCTGTGTCCACTTAGGACAAATGAGAGTATTAGTTTACTAATGGATTATTATCCTTTAGTGTAAATAATATTCTTTATGGAACTGTTTCATAATAATAATATGTTCTTTAAGAAAGACAATAAGGATAATCTAAACAATGACAATTATGCCAATTTGGCAAGTTGAGCTAAACATACCTGAGGGAATGTGGGATAGTATCACAACTCACCCTTCATTATACACCCTAACACAATGGAGTGTCAGAAAGGAGGAACATGACCTTACTTGACATGGTTAGGTCCATGATGAGTTTTAATGATTTACTTGCATCGTTCTAGGGTTATGCCCTAGAGACTGCGACTCACGTTTTGAACCGTGTGCCGTCAAAGTTTGTGGATAAGACTCCATATGAGCTATGGAGTGGGCGAAAGCCCAACTTGTCTTATCTAAGGATTTGGGGTTGCGAAGCTTATGTTAAGAAATTGACTTCAAACAAGCTGGGCCCAAAATCCTGTATATGTGTATTTGTGGGATATCCAAATGAGACCAAAGGATACTATTTCTACCACCCAGAAGAGTGCAAAATTTTTTGTTGCTCGATCTGGTGTCTTCCTAGAAAAAGGAATTTTTCCTAAGAAGTACTAGTGGGAGAAAAGTAGAACTCGATGAAGTTCTAGAATCACAAATTATACTAGACGAAGGACGGGATGATGTGCCACAAGAAGTGGTTGAGCATCATGAGGAGGTTACTCCACAACTTGGGGATCAAAGTGACCCACCTCAGGTAGCACAAGAGCTACGTAGATCTGGGAGAGTACACCATGAGCCCAAGAGATACAGTTATCTCGTGGCTCAACATGGCGATGTACTAGTCTACCAAGACAATGAACCCAGAACCTATGAGGACGCTATATCGGATCCAGATTTCGTTAAATGGCTTGAAGCCATGAAATCTAAGATGGACTCCATGTACCAGAACCAATTGTGGTCTCTGGTGGAACCACCTAAAGGGGTAAATCCCATAAGGTGTAAATGGGTCTTCAAGAAGACGACTGACATGGATGGCAACGTGCATACTTATAAAGCACGGCTGGTTGCCAAAGGTTTCAAACAAATTCATGGCATTGATTATGAAGAAACCTTTTTTCCGGTTGCCATGATTAAATCCATCCGGATTATGCTTGCAATTGTTGCATATCATGACTATGAGATTTTGCAAATGGATGTCAAAACTGCTTTCCTTAACGGAAACCTTGAGGAGGATGTGTATATGACACAACCTGATGGTTTCATTCTTGATGGGCAAGCTAATAGGGTATGCAAGTTGCAGAGATCCATATATGGACTCAAGCAAGCTTCAAGGAGCTGGAACATTCATTTTGATGAAGCCGTAAAAGAATTCGGTTTTATCAAGAATGAAGATGAGCCCTGTGTTTACAAGAAAGTGAGTGGGAGCGCAGTAGCATTCTCAGTGTTGTATGTCGATGACATACTTCTGATCGGGAATGATATATTAAACTTGCAGTCGGTAAAGACTTGGTTATCCAAGTGCTTCTCCATGAAGGACTTAGGGAAGTAACCTACATCCTTGGAATAAAGATCTATCGTGATAGATCGTGTAGGTTGCTCAAACTAAGTCAGAGTACATAGACAAGGTACTGAACACATTCAGTATAGAAAAAATCCAAGAAGGGATTTCTTCTGATGGAATATGGTCTCTATCTCTGTAAGAATATGTGTCCTTAACCACACGATGAGAGAGATAAAATGAAGAGAATCCCACATGCTTTAGGAAGTGGATCCATCTTGTATGCTCAGATTGATATTTAATGTGCATTCAGCACTTTTGGTGGATATCAATCAGGCTCAAGTGAGTAATATGTTATGTACTTAGATTGATGTCTTATGTGCATTTAGCACTAGTAGAAGATATCAACTAAATCCATGTGAATGACACTGGATGAGTGTCAATAGACATTCTTAAGTACTTGAAAAAGGCTTAAGAATATATATATTCTTCTTGGATTATGGAGGAAAGATGAGCTCACTATAAGAGAATACAGTGACGCTATTTCCAAACGGGAAAAAAGATGATTATAGTTTGCAATTTAGGATTACAAAATTTTGTCTCAATGTAACTGCAGTGAGCTGGAAGAGCTCGAATTAGTGTACTGTAGTGAATTCTATAATTAATGCTAAGTGTATCACATTTTTAATGCTGTCGTGTAGGCAGTTTAGATCAAGAAGTTCATTACTAAACTTGATGTGATTTCAAGCATTGCTAATCCAGTATAGTTGTACTATGATAACAATGGAGCCATTGTTGTGGTTGAGGAATCACGGTCTCACCAGTAATCCAAACACTTACTTAGTTGATTCAATCTGATCTGAAGGATCGATAAAAAAGGGAACGTGTAGATTTGCAAAATACCTACTAACCCACTATTAAAGTTTCTGTTGTAGTAGAAGCATGATGGGCACTTGGGTCATTCAATGTTGAGTACATGAATGACTGGCTATAGTGCGGCACTTGGGTCATTCAATGTTGAGTGCATGAATGATTGGCTATAGTGTAAGTGGGAGATTGTTGGAGTAGGTGCCCTAGAGCCAATCAATTATTGTAGAATTGACTCTTTGTAATAATGTTCATTAATCAATAATAAAAGACATTTTATTCTATATCACATAAATCATTATTAATGCAATATGTATTGATATATGTCCTTAAAATGGTAGAACCGTGACGAGGGTATCAAGTGTTTCAAATCTTGATAGTGAGAACCCTATGAGCACATATGGTGGCCATTCTAGAAACGTCCGCAGCCCCAGTATTATTATGAAGTAAGGGCACAGATAATACGGTAAGGCTATCATAATGTTGAATGACCTTGTCGAAAGGCAGTGACTGATCTCACTTGTCAAGGTTGTTTGGTGACAACCTGGTGCAACACATGGGTGCTTGCTATAGGCGAATACACCACAGCAAGTTCACTGGACTGACCCACCAGAGGATTCTATATGGATGGTAACCCTAGTGTCTACGGAACAAATCCTCCAACGAATGGTGGTACATGTGATGATCGTTAGACTTGAGATCACCGGAGCGCCTTGTGTACCGATTGGTGTAGTTTGACACTAGCCTAAGGCAATTCTTTTCAGAGCTGTCAATACGATGGTGATTGGCTGCATCAAGCAGTGTATCAAGACTATGGTGGATTGACAGAGGATTCATCACTCCCCGGTACGGGAGAAGTTACCTCACAGCGCAATTTAGTATATGACAATGACACTAAAACTGTGGCCACAGTGGGATTGAGTTGTTGTTCTATCCGGATTATAATACGGGTCATTGGTCCAGAAACTGAATACATAATATCGAGAGTAACCGAAGGTTGACACTATTTCTATGCCTTCGTCTCGTCGAGATAACGGATGATGAAAGGATTGAATTGTACGGTAACCATATCGTTGACAGGTAGCTACTTTACTGAATCTGAATCTATCGGGTGGCCATGATGCCTTGCTAAGGGCCAATCGTAGTCTGTGTATTAGTGAGACGATTAATTGGTGTTAATCGCGATACTATACACTGCTGGTATGATGAGGAGCCTATGGGTAACACACATAGAAGATAATTTAAGACTCATGAAGAAAAAAGGGGGTTTTCGTCTTTTTAAGCGAAAAGGTATTTTGGTAATTTCACAATGCAATTAAATTTGCTGAGGTCGTAGCTTTATTTAATTTGTTGGAAAAATTAAATAAGTGAAATTACGTTTAAATATGTGTTCGCATATATTTAAATATATTATCATTACTGTTAAATGTTAATATATATATTAAATATATATTAATTGATTTTAATTGAGATAATGATGAAATAAAATAAAATATCTAATTGGGAGTGTTTGGTAACATGGGGTGTTCGGGTTAGAGCCCAAGCCCATTCCATATGGGAATAGGGCAACTAAGTTTTCAATATAAAAGAAAACTTGTTATTTGCAAAAGGGGTGTGTGTTAATTGAGAGAAATTGATTTTTCTCTTTGAAAAAGAAAAACACAATAGCCCCTCTCACTCTCTCCCACGGCAGAATTCATTTTTGCCCAAAATCAATTCATTTGATTTTTCTTCTTTGATCTTAAAGCTAAGGAGGATCTAGCAAGTCCCTCATTAGTTCTTTGTGATTGTCTTCGTGTGGACTTCATAAGTTCGATCCTACACTTGAGTCGGTAGCAAAAACGTTCATTGACAAATTTGGAGGAGCCTTCAAACGTGTGTATGTTTTTCTAAACTGATGATTAATTTCTGCAGATTTCTATTTTAACATAAGCTGTAAAAATTGTACCTTTGATCTTGGCTCAATGGTAACAATCCTTGTTATTATGATTTTGTTTTCCGCTGCGTATATGGACCGTTTCCTAACACCTCATCCGTATCATCTATATTACAAAATTGAAATGATTATATTAAAGTATCATTGACAACCTCTTATTGATCTTGATGGCGTGACCGTTCTCAATCTCGAAGATATGTGAGAACTTCAGTCATTTTTTGTGAAAGTTTAGTCCTCCTTTCATTTAAAATTCTTCCACTTGCACTAAATGTTTGTTCGGATGAGACGGATGAGACAAGAATAGAGAAAACATCCAGGGCAAGTCTTAATAATACCGGAAAAATATATTTTCTGGTTTTCCAATATTCTAAGATATCAAAGTTGGCTCTTTGTTGTGGATTTGCTGGTAGCACGTCAGGGGTTCCCAACTATTGGTGAAACTCATTGCTTTGTAGTTGCATGAAGGACAATAAATTTGTTGTTAATGCTTCTGAAGAGGAGATTGTGCTTCAGGTTTGGCTCCTCTTCGGCCTATTAAATGTATTCCACGAGTCGAAGTCTTCATTTGTTTCTTCTGATGCTTACTTCCTTGGGTATTTTGCCTCTTCGCTAGTTACCATACCTGCTTTCATATTGCAAATATACTTCTGCAAGACACTCTTATCTCTTATAGTTGATTGGCATATGCTTCATCTTATAAATTTTCACTTAATGTGTCTAAACCATTTTCTAAACGTGCTAATTTAATTTTAGGATTAAATATGACAGCTAAATAATAAAGAAAATGAATGAGTTTCCAATATTTTTTAAATTTTAATTCCATTGTCTCTATTGGTCCTGCTAAAATTTCATTGTTTTTGTTTTTTTTTTTTTAAATAAATCTGAAATTTTTATAATTGTATGTATTACTAATGGACTAGTAGGATAATACATACCAGAAAGTTTTAAAGTGGATTGATAAAAAAAATTAAGAAAAGAATGAAAATTTTGAGCTATATGACAATCACTGTCTACCAAATGATGACCTCTATTATTTGCTACAAAATAACCACTGTTTTAAAACCTGACCCGTTGGACAACCCGCTTTGCTGCTCGGGTCCCGGGTCAATCGGTCCAATCAGTTGGACTGGTGATGTCATCATACTAAGCATAATGACGTCAGCAATGCAAAAAAAAATCCAGATTTTTTAATTTTTATAAATTCAGCTGCATTCAAATTTTTAATAACAATTTACTTACTATCCCAACATGATTCAATAACAATCCGAAGTTCCCAACATGATGTTCTGCTCATTCAATTACAAATTAAATGAAAAAATTTAAAAAGATAGTCACATATTAAAAGGAAAATCCATGAAAAAGTTAAAAATACACTAAAAGATTGTTGGGAATACAACAGCCACCTTCAAAGGTTACTTTAAGATGTCAAACTAAGGATTGGAGGATTGCTGTGCTGTTGACCAATTCAGAACACACCACAACATTTTTTAATTCCCCATTGCATTTGTCCAGTTCTATATGGTAGAGCCCAAAACTAGGAAAAAAAAATTAGTATACAAATAAAAAAAAAAAAGCAAAAGGAAATTGGGATCAAAAAAAAAATTACATGTTCTTATCCAGTACAAACATACTACATCTTTATTAATTTTCTTTTTTATCAATAATAAGTTGCACAAATATAAAATTATAGGATCTTGAAACTTGATGAATTTTCACATGTACATAAAAGAAATACATACTTGATTATATAGTTTGAAAATTAAAACTTGAATCTTGATTGAATCAAAATAGGCAGCATTTCTCTCCCTTTTTTCCCTTCTATAATCGTAAACTCTCTCGATGGACAGAGAAAAATTTTAGCGTACATAGGGAATAGAGAGAGGACCCACATTTTATATTGCAGTTACTTAATTAACTGCAAACATCAGTTATTTTATTAACTGATGTAACCTTTCCATCAAAGGTTAAAGACCAGTATGCCCTTCAATTAAATTAATTATTACTAAACCTTATATTATATTTAATTCACATGGACCACTTTATAAGAATTATAAATAATTCTAGCATTCTCCCACTTGGTCCATGTGTCATAAAAATAAAACTTTACAGCTTAGTAATTAAACATAATGTGTACACAATAATAATTAATTAAAGGTCATATCTTAAATGGTCAAGATATAAACATTATAAAGTAGGAACCTATAAAGATCATGGTGGTCATATGTTATTAAATCAACATATTCCCTTCCATGTATCACTTTACAAATTCTATACTCATAACAATCTATAATAATTCTTAATGGTCCAACAATAATGCCCTTATCAAGGACAAATTTTGTCATCTTTATCATTCATGTATACAAAACAACATAATATAAAGAAACATACAACAGAATAACTTATATCAATCAGAAACAATACATCAAGAGCTCAGAGTGACTAAACATAAAGAGCTTTATAAAAACAACATAATGTCAAGGAACATATAGAATACATTATAAATCAATCATGACGGGCAATAATGCCCATCCTTTCAACGTGCTCACAAAAGGTCTTAAGTGATAGCCCTTTAGTCAGCAGATCCGCTATCATAAAATTGGAGCTAATATGCTCAATAGTCACTCTTTGTTTCTGAACTTCTTCTTTAACGGCAAAGTATTTTAATTCCATATGTTTAGCACCTTTTGAATATTTTTCGTTTTTAGAAAAGAAGACTGCTGCGGCATTATCACAATAAATTTTTAGCGGCTTGACAATACTATCGACAATCCCAAGTCCTGAAATAAAATTCTGCAGCCATAATCCCTGAATTGTGGCCTCAAAGCATGCAACAAACTCAGCCTCCATAGTGGAAGCAGTAATGACAAACTGCTTCACACTTTTCCATGAAACTGCTCCTCCAGTAACATAAATACGTAGCCAAAAGTGGATTTCTTGGTGTCTAAACAACCAGCGAAATCTGAATCTGAATATCCAACTACCTCAAGATAATCGAATCTCTTATAGGTAAGCATATGATCCTTCATCCCTTGTAAATATCTTAACACTTTCTTTGCAGCTCGCCAATGATCCATTCCAGGATTACTTTGATATCTACCCAACAAACCAACCGCAAAACTAATATCTGGTTTGGTACATGTCTGAGCATACATTAAACTTCTGACAACTGATGCATAAGGAATATGCTCCATTTGCTTACGTTCCAATTCAATCTGTGGGCATTGCTTAAGGCTCAACTTATCACCTTTCTGAATTGGAACTGGACTCGCAGAGCACTTATCCATTTTGTATCTCTCCGGAACTTTGTTGACATAAGCTTTTTACGCGCCATGTGTTCCTTCCCTTCAATTGGAAAACTATCAAGTTGTTCCATGTACATTTCTTCTTCTAAATCCCTATTCAGAAAGACAGTTTTCACATCCATTTGATGAAGCTCTAGATCATAATGAGCTATCATTGCCATAATAATTCTAAACGAGTCATTTGAGGAAATTGGCGAAAAAGTCTCGTTGTAATCAACACCGTCTTTCTAAGTAAAACCTTTGGTAACAAGTCTAGCTTTGTACCGTTCAATATTGCCATTAGAGTCGCGCTTGGTCTTAAAGACCCATTTACACCTGACTGTTCCACAACCTTTAGGCAATACTACTAGATCCCAGACTTCATTGTATTCCATTGATTTTAACTCTTCTTTCATGGCGTCTAACCATTTTACAGAATTATCACTTTTAAGGGCTTGTGAAAATGAAACTGGATCTGCTTCCATTCCTAAGTCAATTTCAGACTCTTGTAGATAAACCATATAATCATTAGAAATGGCAGATCTCCTTTGTCTTTGAGATCTTCTTAATACCATTTCTTGTGGTTCATTTACTACTTCATGTGGCTCACCAACCACAGGTTCATTGATTACTAAATTATCAAGTAGTGTTTGCTCAATGATTTGTTGTTCCTGATTGTTATCAGAACGTCTAACAACTATAGGAACCACAACCTCAATAGAAGTCATAGGTGTAGGGACCTATACCCTGACTTCTTGAATATCCACTTTACGTGGTTCAACACTCCCACTGGTTTCACCATTCTCAATAAACCTTGCATTTCTAGTCTCAACTATTCTCGTACTATGATTAGGATAGTAAAAACGATACCCTTTAGATTTTTCTGGATAACCAATAAAAAAATCACTGGTCGTTCTTGAGTCCAGTTTCTTTTCATGTGGATTATAAATCTTGACTTCTGCTGGGCAACCCCAAACATACAGGTGCCTCAAACTAGGTTTCCTTCCTATCCACAGTTCAAAATGAGTCTTTGGAACTGCCTTACTAGGAGCCCTATTTAATAAATATACAGTAGTCTTTAATACATATATCCACAATGATGAGGGTAATGAGGAATGACTTAACATACTCCTAACCATATCCATTAACGTTCGGTTACGCCTTTCTATAACACCATTCTATAACACTATTCTGTTACGGTGTTTCCGGCATTGTGTATTGGGCACATATGCCTCGACTTTCCTAGAATTTAGCAAATGGACCTGGACATTGTCCAGATTCATTGTATTTACCATAATATTCAGCACCTCTATCTGATCGTACTACTTTCACCTTTCTATCTAATTGCCTCTCAACTTCATTAATGAATACCTCTAGGATATTAACAGATTGAGATTTTTCATGCAATAAATAGATATATCCATAACGTGAAAGATCATCTATAAAAGTGATGAAATATCTTTCTCCACTAAAAGAAGGTATATCAAAAGGACCACATATATCGGTGTGTATTAATTCAAGGAGTTTTGTGCTTCTTGTGGCTGTTTTCTTAACTGTGGATGTGGTTTGCTTTCCTTTGATACAATCCACACAGACGCCAAGATCAGTAAAGTCCAAATCAGGTAAAACTTCATCATTTACTAATCTTTGCATCCTTTCTCTTGATATATGGCCTAAACACTTATGTCATAAATAAACAGATTTCTCATCCACAAAAGCACGTTTTGTTCCTATACTATGATGCAGGGTCAACAATGTCTCAGCAAACAAATTATCAAGATGTAATTTGTACAATCCATCACAAAGCATACTAGAACCAATTAAACAATTATATTTAAATAAACTGAAACATCCATTCCCGAACTTAAAAGAATATCCTTCTAAATCAAGTTTAAATAAAGATATTGAATTACGGGATAACTCCGGCACATAAAGAGTATTAAACAAATCTAAATGATGTCCAGTATTTAAAATTAAACGATAGGTTCCAATGGCTTCAACTCGTGCTTTGACTCGATTCCCCATGTACAGAAATCTTTCATTGTCATTTATAATCTGGGTCATAAAGAATCCTTGCAAAGTATTAGAGATATGAGCGGTACATCCAGAATCAATCCACCAAGTGTTATAAGGAACTTCCGATAAATATGATTCAAAACATACAAAAGCACTAGGCTTACCTTTCTTTTCGAACCATGCCTTACGTTTCAGGCAGTCCCTCGTATAATGTCCAACTTTCTTACAGAAATGACACTTTTCTTTAGTCTTATCCTTCTTATGGACTTGGGCAGAAGACTCGTTAATCTTCAGTGGCCTTTTGCCCTTTCCATACTTCTTGTTGGATTTGTTCTTAACTCCAAACAAGCCCACAAGATTAACAAAATGAACTCCTTGTTTCTTCAATCGTTCCTCCTCTTGAACTAACCTAGTTTGAAGCTCAGTCATATTCTATTTATCTTTAATTGTGTTATAATTAATTTGAAAGGGACTAAACTGAGGAGGTAAGGAGTTAATGACAAATTGAACAAGGAAACTTTCATCCACAGACATTCCCATGTTTCTAATTCTTGCTGCTATATTTGACATCTCAGTCACATGTTCATACATGCTATGAGAACCATCATATTTCATGGTGGTCAGCCTACTCATTAATGCCCCCGTGCGGGACTTGCCAGTGGCCTCAGACTGAGAAGTCTCTTTGGCTAATCTCATAAATTCCCTAGCATATTCTATGGTAGGAAGTGAGGTCGTGATTTCGCTCACCACTGTCATCCGTAAATATTTCAGGCTCAATCTATTCGATCTCTCCCATTCCTTATGGAAAGACCTTTCTTCATCAGTGTTGTCCTCAGTGAGATTAGCTGGTTTCTCTGTCATGAGTGCAAGGTCGAGATTTTGAACACCCAAGTAATACTCGATTTGTTCACTCCATTCATTATAATTGAACCCATTAAACTTAATAACAGATGAGGCGTGAAGAGCAGATGCTGCAAAAACAAAAATTAGGCTTACACATTAATGCTTTGAGTTTTATACCTTATACATAATTTCAGATTCAGATATTAAAATTTATTATTATTAAAACATAAATATATATTGAAAATCTCCTTTGGGAGAAATAACAATATACGATAATTAAACTTAATTGATGCAATCTTTTATAAGTTTTCTTAATTGGTAATTAAATGTACTTTAGTTAGACATGTTTGTTATCTTTGGATATACAAAACACACCTAATCAAGTACATTAATTAACCACGATTATGTTCATAATTATAGGATTAACTAATCTACATTTGGGCGATCCTTAACTATCCTATAACATATAAACTTCAAATTACTCATTTCCAATACATTATGTCATCTCATTAAAGCATCTAATGATCATGAGTAATTGAATCTTATTTAGTTTGATATCTATGGGATAATCATTTTAATTTGGCCACTTTGATGACTAACAAAGTATACATAATATAGTTATCAAACTTAAATAATAACTATAAGTTTGTCATACTTATCTTTCTCTAAAGAAAATTGTACTTTAGAAACTTATACATATTTCACGTGCCTAAACACACATTAAGGACAAAATTGGGTTGATTTGACCCTCATTATTAATTTTGATTGTCACCGTTAACTTTAACCATTGACCAGTACAGTCAACGGTCTGAACTGGTTTAACCCGTTGACCAGTCCGGTTCACCTTTTCGGATCCTAACCGGGTCGATTTGACCCACTTTTCTGGTTCGGGTCAGCCCATTTTAACCTATTTGGGTTAACTCGTTTGACCAAAAAGGGTTGAGATTCTTTATGGGTTATGGGTTGGCCTTCTTTATGGGTTATTCTTAATGGATTTGAAAATTGGGCTCACTTAATAAGGCTTTAATCATTGGGTTGGATCAAAATTTTATGGGTCAATTATTGACCCGAATTTCTGGAAAATTAGGTAAACTTCATATTCCGAATTTCTGGGATTTTTTTATTGAAAAAGGCTCAAATTTTTGGAATTTTTTTTTTATTGAAAAAAGCTTCCAGATTCTGAAAATTTGCATTTCAGAATAAGAGAAAAAAAAAAAAATTTACCACAGCCTTCCAATTTGTTAATTTCTAAACCCAAACAACTTTCTTAAATCTATTTTACCCAAACCATTCCTATTTCACAATTTCCAAAACCCAATTAATTTATACATCCCATAAGAACCCTAAAAATAACTTAATGGAAAATTCATCAGTCTGTAAACCTGAAATAGCTCTAATACCACTTGTAAACTTAAAAGCAAACTCATCAAAAGCAAAGAATCAATAATCAATTCATGTTTCTATGCCTTAAGTTGCACAAATATAAAATTATAGGATCTTGAAACTTGATGAATTTTCACATATATATAAAAGAAATACATACCTGATTCCATAGTTTGAAAATTAAAACTTGAATCTTGATTGAATCAAAATAGGCAGCATTTCTCTCCCTTTTTTCCCCTCTATAATCGCAAACTCTCTCGATGGACAGAGAAAAGTTTTAGCGTACATAGGGAATAGAGAGAGGACCCACCTTTTATATTGTAGTTACTTAATTAACTGCAAACATCAGTTATTTTATTAACTAATGTAACCTTTCCATCAAAGGTTAAAGACCAATATGCCCTTCAATTAAATTAATTATTACTAAACCTTATATTATATTTAATTCACATGGACCACTTTATAAGAATTATAAATAATTAATTCTAACGTATCGTATCTCCATTCTCCAAGTCTCCACCTTCAAAGATTGCAATTACAAATAATGGGATATGAGGCATCTAGGTCCAAAACGAGCAAATATGCAGTTGAGAAAACAGAAGATCTAAGACAACTGTGGAGGGAACGAAACCGAATATAAAGAAGAAACCACTAAAAACATGCATACTGTAAACGGGAAGAAGAAGATGAAGCAGATGGGGTTGATTTTGATTCGATTAAGCATGGACAACAAACATGAATAAGTTTTAGAGACAGTGGAAATACCTTTACAAAGATTAAGCGAGGGAGGCATCGTCGTCGACGATTGCGAGCAAGGGAGGCGTCATCATCGTCAATTTCAGAGAGTGGAGTTGAGATTGAGAAGTGGTTTTGCGATTTCATAGTGGAGTTGAGATTGAGAAGTGGTTTTGCAATTTCAGAGAGGGAGGTTCAGTTTGTGTAGAAAAAGAATCAATTTAGGGATTTTTTTTATTTTTAAATAGTGAGCCGGCTTACCAGGTAGGCCGATTAGACCGTCTGGTTTACACTATTTATCTGGTTCATTAGAGGGTTAAAGTTGGTTTTAAATAATAAACGGGTTTTATATCAACTCGGACCGGATTTAAGGCCGGATCTCGTTTGAACCGGTTGAACAGGCCGGTCCGGGTTTTAAAATAGTGAAAATAACTAATTAAATTTGCATAAGGTAAACATGAATCAAGTATTAAATAAGTACTATTCCATCTAACAGGCATGTCTAATGCAAAAGTTCTGGGAGGCATATTTGATTTATACAAGTGTCTTGAAATTCAACATTTCTTCTATTACTACTAGTAATTAGGGGTGGAAAAAAAAGACCGAAAACCGAATCGAACCAAAAACCGGACCGAAAACCGAATCGAAAATTCGGTTTTTCTAAAATCTGGTTCGGTTTAAAAAATTCATAAACCGATTAATCGATTCGGTTTTTGGTTTACAAGTATTTTTAAACTGGTTAACCGAAACCGAACTATAAAACTGGTTTCAAAAATAAATAATACATATTATTATAATTAAGCCACCGCCACTTTTCTCTTTCATCTATCTTTTCCATCATTTTCAATCTTCTCCTCAATTTTCTCTTTCATCTTTCTCCGTCACTTCTCTCTTTCAACTTCCTTTTTCATCATATCTTCTCCTTTACTTTTCTCTTTCATCTTCATCTTCTTCTTCTCCCTTTCTTCTTTTCACTTTTCACCTTTTTTTCGTCTTCTTTTCCATCTCTTCTCCTTCAGTTTTCTCAGTCTCATTCTCTCTTAGTCTCTGTCTCTCACTCTCACTCTCGCGCTCTGTCTCATTCTCTGTCTCTCACTCTCTGTCAGACTCTCATTGTCTCTCCGTTTTCAGATCTGCGTTCTCACGTCATCGTAGCTCAGCTGCAGTCGTCGTTGTCGCAGTCGCCGTCGTCGTCTGTTGTTGGTGGGTTTTCAGATCTGTGTTGTCACGTTTTCAGATCTGGGGTTTGACATTGAAGATTTTGGTTTTAATTCTTGTATATGTACTAATGGTGATGGTTGTGTATTTGTTAGTTAGAACTTAGAATGAATGATTTAGAACTACAAGTTTTTTGTGTTACTTCATCAATAAATGAATAATGATTTTGGAGTTGAGAATCAATTGTTATTTGGTTAGAAATGACTCAGTTGTTTGATTTTGGATCTTGGTGTTTCAACGTCATTAAACCTGGAAAAAAAAAATAAAAAGGACTGAATTGGGCCAAAAAATGCAGCCCATAATGGTGACCGAATTGGGCCGAAAAAGGCAGCCCATCATAAATTTTAATTAACCGGTTTATAAACCGGTTAACCGATTAACCGAACCGAATTTTCGGTTCGATTTATAACCGGTTTATGACCGGTTCAAACAACAGGTTAACCGGTCTGGTTAACCGGATTTTTCCACCCCTACTAGTAATCCAAGCTAAAGAATCTCTAAGACCATCTCCAAACCATTGCACCAAATTACTTGCATCAAATTGGTGCAAATTTTGGTGTAAAACACTATTCTATCTCCAACCCACTACACCAAATATTACACAAAAAAGAATATTCCTTAGAATATTCTTTTTCTTTTTCTTTTATTGTAATAATCAACAATTAATCTATTTCACTCATTATTTTTGTATATATTAATTAAATATTGGGAATGATATTTTTATTAAATAATAATTGTTTTGAAAATTATACTAATTTAATCAAATTAAGTATTTATTTAATCAAATAAACATTACATTTAATATAGAAAAACATTAAAATTCCATATTGATAGTAATTTAATTTTCCGAATTAGTATTTCTTCCCACAATGATCAATTAATGCATTTCGAAGAGTATGGTGAGCCTCTGTATCCTTGATTTGTTTATGTCGAGCAAGAAAATTTCGAAATCGGATATTTTCATCTACGACAATTTCAACTTCGGGAGTTGGCGCTTCCATCTGATTCTCAATCGATGCATCAACATTACGATCATCCTCGATTATCATGTTGTGCATAATAATATACGCAGTCATTATATCATGTAATACATTTTTATCCCAAAAACGAGTCGGTCCTGCCACAATTGCAAATCACGATTGGAGAACTCCAAACGCACGTTCCATATCTTTCTACATCCTTCTTGTTTCATTGCAAATAATTTTTTTTAGGACCATGTGGATTGTGAATAGTTTGTACGAGAGTAGACCACTTTGGGTATATACCATCAGCTAAATAATAACCCATATTATAATCTTTTCCTTGAATGCTATAATGAGCAGGAGGAGCAATACCTTGAGTTAGGTTGGCAAACAAATGAGATGCCTCCAACACATTAATGTCATTGTTGGAACCTGGCAAACCAAAAAATGCATTCCATATCCAAAGATCATAATCAGCTACAGCCTCGAGAATAATAGTTGGGGATCCACTACGACTAGCATATTGTCCTGCCCAAGCTGTTGGGCAATTTTTCCACTTCCAGTGCATACAATCTAAAAAACCCAACATTCTTGGAAAACCACGTTGTTCACCAATATGAAGTAGCCTTGCAACATCATTAGCATTAGGTGATCTTAGATATCGTTTTACAAATACCTCAACAACAATAGGACAAAATCTCTTCAAACTTTCAATGGTTGTAGACTCGCCTATTTTAATATTCTCATCAGTAGCATCTGTCGGTAGACCATACACCAACATCCGTAATACTGCTATTATTTTTTGAAAAGTAGACAATCCGAGCCTACCGAGCCCATCCCTTCGTTGTACAAAGTAGTTATCATGACCTTTCACGTGATCAACAATATGAATGAATAAATTGCGAGACATTCGAAATTGTCGGCAAAACATGGAATCATTAAACCGTGGATTCTCGGCAAAATAATCTTTGAATAGATTGCGATTAGCAGTTTCCCAATTGTAATTGATGACTCTATGACCAGGAATTGATCCTCTAGGATCACCTGGTTGTTCTGTTGATTGAGATAGTGAAGGAGGATAAGGTTGTTGTTAGCTCTCATGCAAAGGATTGCTTCTTGCTCTGCATCAATTGCTTCAAGATCATTCATCAATTCCTCATCATCAATTTCATTGTCGGAAAATGATGATGAATTAGAAGATGATAAATGAGATGGACCTCCAAAATTGAAATTCATCTTTGTAGATATATTAGTTGAATGATTTGGTGTGAGCTTTTATAGTTGAAGAAAACACTATTCTAGATAAAAAATAATAATTCAAAAAGATGTATTGTCCATTCAAGCTTTTGAGATTTGTGGCTTATTCAAAAAGATGTATTGTCCATTCAAGCTTTTGAGATTTGTGGCTTATTCAAAAAGATGTATTGTCCATTCAAGCTTTTTAGATTTGTGGCTAATTCAAAAAGATGTATTGTCTATTCAAGCTTTTTAAATTTATAGCTTATTTCAAAAGATATATTATTCATTCAAGCTCAAAAAGATGTGTTGTCCATTCAAGCTTTTTAGATTTAATGTTTTTAAATTAGTGTTAATTTTTATTTTGAGTTATTGTAATTTAATATTTGCATTGAATAAAGTTTTATTTTTAATTTTTCATCATTTTTTGAATTATATCATTATTATGAATTTATTATTATAAATAATAATCAAATTAAATTAAATACAAATAATCAAATTTGGTGTGATTTTTGGTGTAAAATTTAATACTCAAATTAACTTAACAAAATTAAAAAAAAAAAAAATTAATGGCACTATAGTGCCACGCCAAAATGGCGTGGCGTTTAGCGCTGGGTTGGAGATGCCTTAATTCTATCAATATTATTTTTAATTTTTTTCATACCACTTTTCACAATTAAATTAATAATGTGACATGTACAACGTTGGTGAAAAAATTTTAAATTGTCATAAAAAGGAAAATTTATTTTAAAAAAATCTATAGCTCTACTATTAGAACTTGCATTATCTAAAGTTAAACTTATCACTTTATGAACAACATCATAATCTTCTAAAACTTTAACAATTTTATTATAAATTTGTTGACTATTATGATCCACATCCATTAATCTAAATCCCAATAAAGATTTATTTAATTTACATTCGTTATCAAAATAATGACTAGTCATACAAATATAATCTTGTTTAGCTCTACTACTCCAAATATCGGCAGTTAGAGCCACACTAATATGACAATTACGTATTTTATTTTTTAATTCTAATTTCATTTTTCCAAACAATTTTATTAAATCATTTCTAGTTGCAGTTTTAAAATAACTTTTAAATCCTGGAAAAAATAAATTTTTAATAAATCTTTCAAAATATTTATCTTTAGCCATATTAATAGGTTGATCAGTTGTAGCAATATATAAAGCTAATTGTTCCCTATATATATCAGAATTATAACGTCAAGTAGTACCTATATTAGTTATTTGAGTTTGATTGGTTTATGTATTTCCATGTTGAGTAATATATTTATTAGTATGCCTTTTTAAAGTATTAGTATGATTACCTGCATCAGCTTTATAAATATTTTCACAATACTTGTATCTTACTTTCTTCATGTGAACTCAATTTTCTGTCTTGTAAAACTTATTGAAATGCATCAAAACGTCTAATGTGTGCTTATCGTCGAGTTCGACTGCAGTTGATGAACCTGCTTCTGCTTGAGATGGAGTTGGACGAGGACGACGGTTATGAGGACAACTTCTAGAACCATCAGGAGCTGTAGTAGCACGGGGAGGAAGGGAGGGAATATTATGAGGTGTATCAGATTCTGAGAATGGGAAAACAAGACTATTTGAATCTACTGAATTTACATTAGTAAATTCAGGGAGAATATGATAATTTCCTTTATCATCGAAATTGATGGGATGGAAATATCTATCCATTATAGTTAAAAAAAAAAAATTGGATATAGAAGAAATAAAAAATTAAAGAAGGAGAATTGGAATTTTGAAATATGAATTGAAAATTGCAAAAACTAATAAAAATTAAAATGAGAGCAAATTGACAATAAAGAGAATAATGGAGAGATTTCAAATTAGAAAATGAGAGAATTTAGGATGTGAGAAAATATGAGAGTTTAGGCCTTATTAATAGAAAAAAAAGGGAAAAGAAAATGACCAAAAAGACCATTCCAATTACTATAAAACGGCTATATTTTAAGGGTAAAAGAGGTATTTGAAAAAAAAATTAATTAATTAATTATTTTTTTAATTTTTTTGTCCTACCCGACGAATTGAATGGTTTTTAAAAAAAATAAAAAATATACAACCCGCCAGGCTGCCAGGTTGGTCTATGAAGACCCGCCCTGCCTGGTGGAGTATACGTGGGTCAGGTTGAGTTCGGCTTGATATGGACTGAGCTAGGGTTGACTCGCTTAACCCGACCAATTTGTTCCGCTTCTAATCGTAGGTTACTGCTAACAGTTGGGAAAGTGGACCGTTTATTTTATTTTTAGTTGTATTTGCAGTAATAGCTGCTGGTTACGTTCTCGTAAAGGTAATTAAATGCTTCTCTTGAGGTTATTATGGAAAATTATGCTTTGTTTAGTGTTGTTATGATGATGAAGACCATTGTCATGTAGGGGCTAGAGGATCCCACTAGGAGCAAGTATAAGCTTTTACTAAGCTGTTCGCTTATTATTACTTCTGTAATCCCTCCCGAGCTACCTATGGAATTATCAATAGCTGTTAATACATCACTGATTGCACTGGCACGTCGTGGAATATTTTGCACGGAACCTTTTCGAATTCCATTTGCTGGAAAGGTAAGTTGGATTAGGTTCAAGAAAGCTTTTATTTTTTGTGTTGAAGAATGTTTCTTTTGGATTTCAAGTCTTGTTACTAATGCTGCTTGGACAACTGCTGATTTTCTGATAATCTACGTTTGATGGCTTTATTGTCTTCCTTTCAGTTGTTATTGATGGGTCCTTTTAGAATTTCTGCTATTATCTTTTGCATGTTTCAAGATTTGCAACTGATTTGTAAAATAGAAAAAGACTATAAACTGTTTGTCTTAGCTCTTAGAATTGCTTCATAGCTGGTAGATAGAATAATAATTCAAAATGATTACTGAATAACATTGTTGGAAATATTTTACAAATGCAGATTAAGTGAAAATTCCCAAAGTACTTGTAGATACTGACTTTACAGATTATGTGAAACTACATACTGTAGGTTTTTAACTCTTTTGTCATCTAAGTTGAACATTTCAGATGATGTTATTCAATCACTGCCGTAACCCTTTGTCAAGCACGTATGCCTGCAGTCCTTGTACAACATCTTTTGTCGTAGATCTTTTCTTTTTGGTTTTTTGGTTAAGTTGTAGTCCATATCTCAGTTTACAATGACAATACTTTTTGTGCAGGAGTGTATCTATATGCTAATTTAGTTCTTTACTGTCTGTTGTTTTTCCCTTCACAGGTTGACATATGTTGTTTTGATAAAACTGGAACACTTACATAAGATGACATGGTATGCATATCAAGACCTGTAATTTATTCTCATTTATGTGTTAAAACTTGTTTTCTCATTATGATTTTTTTTTTTATATGCTCTTTCCAGGAGTTCTCTGGGGTTGGATTGCCTGGCAATACTGAGTTGGAAGCTGATATGACTAATGTTCCTGCCCGCACACTGGAGATTCTGGCTTCTTGTCATGCATTGGTGTTTGTTTACAACAAGCTGGTATACTAATTTTTTTTTTTTTTTATTTAGAAGCAAGAGAAGTTTTAGCCGTCAGTTATTCTTTGCTGTATATTTGTACATGCATATAGTATAAATTGTACAGGTTGCAGACATATACTTGAAATTTGGTATAAGTGCCTAATTAATTTTCTTGGATGGAACAATCTTGTGACTGTTTCTGCAATCAACTTTGAGGATCTGTCCTTTTTGAGAATTTTTATTAGAAAGAAAATGAGGGGAATTTGTAGCAGATGAGTCATCTGCAGTTTGTGGTGTTCTGGAGAGAAAGATCGACTTGAATTCTAGACTGTTGTCAAAGTCTTATTTAAGAATTGGATGCACTTTCCTATAGATGATAAGAAACAAGAATAATGAAACAGTGGATATTCAATTCTCTTTACCTGTGGGCTTGCATAGTACCATGTTAAAGAATTATTCGGGTTTGCCAAGTACAACCCACATTGTGATGAGGCCAGGATGATGCAGGTGTATGAAAGGAGAAATAAGGTAGCAAGTAGTGGATAGAGAGGAAGCTTACAGGAAGTTTCTAATAGTAGTAGTATTTTTAGAATGGTTTTAGGCTTGGACAGGTGTCGATATTTGGCTGGACAGCAGGGGAATTCGGTTACACAATTGAGAGCTGGAGAATAAAAGGAGAGAGAGAGCAGACTGGAAAAGGGAGAGGAAAAATATAGGAGGATTATAGGAGGAGCTAGCCCTCGAAGTCTAGCACAATTTTCTTGTTCTGAATCTTATTTTTCTTTGGCTGCTGTGTTAGCTCAATATTTTGATAATGTCTTTGCTGAATATTAATAGAGAAATCCATCAACTTTTCTTGCTCCTTTGCTGCTGTGTTGCTACTGTTTCATTGTTTTATTGAATATTAGAAGGTTGTTCTATCACATTGTTATCTTTTCTTCTTCTGCCTCTCCTTTTACTGCATACATACCATACGTCTGAGGTTTTTCTCCCTGAAAAAGTTCACTCTTGATTCTTAGTAAATTTATACGGATGCCTCGTGAAAATTGATAATGAAATTTTACAGTACAAAAAAAGAATTTTAAATGTTAGTTTCTACTTTTCTACTATTATTTTTGCTGCTTTGTTATTATCCTTGCTGCTTTGTGAAGTGTAATGATTATCCTTGCTGCTTTGTGAAGTGTAATGATTATCCTTGCTGCTTTGTGAAGTGTAATGATTATCCTTGCTACTTTGTGAAGTGTAATGATTTTATGGTATTTTGTATTTGAGCTCCCGTGACTGTATTACAATTCTGTTGAAATTCGCTTTATGCTGCTGCTTGTAGGATTCTTGCTGATTATTGTGTTAATCGGTCTAAAATTTGTTGCTTTAGCTGCCATTCATTCCGTCATATTCTTTGATTGCTTGTAGGTTGGTGATCCTCTTGAGAAGGCTGTGCTTAAAGGTATTGATTGGAGTTATAAATCAGATGAGAAGGCCATGCCAAAAAAGTAAGTTCGAGTGTTCATGGGACAGAGATATTAGTAGCCTAGATTGCTTTTTTAATTGATTTTAATAATATTCTGAACTTTGTACTAGTATTTTTATGGTTTAGAAGTATCTGTGGTTTAAACTTTTTTTTCTTTGAGAAATCCTACCACAAAAAACTTATTCTCTGGGAAGAGGTTCATCGCACACAGACATTCGCGTATAAACTCGTTTGATTTATGGTTTTCTGATTAATTTTGTTGACTTTTTTGAACTACTCTTAAAAGAGTATAGTTTTTCTTCCATTTTCAAAGCCTACCATTTTGAACTTCACCAACTTGGAAGTGATCAGCAAAAATGCTTTAGCCGCCAAAAGAGGAATTCCCCAAAAATTGGAAGTCACACTCGCTCAAAGTTGAAGCCCAAAATTGAAGTTTGTCTCTTAAAGAGGATAGCTATTCTTCCAAGTGATGGCAGAGATTCTCCTTGTTCATTTCTAACCAAACCACCAAAAACTAGCCATCACTGCACAATTCCACAGCCTTAAAGCTTTCTTCTCTCCCCTGAAGACTTTATGATTTTCAATTAGCAAGGTTTATACGAGAACTTTGAGCTTCCCAGCTTGACTCTAAAATTAGCTTGGAACAAAAATCAGTCCACTATCAGTTCCACGAAATTATTCTGGACAGATGCATCAGAGTTCAAATTTGTTTAACAGTTATATTGTTATTAATGCTTCTTTTGGTTTTTATATTTTCGTTGTTTATTGTTTTTCTTTAACGGCATTTTCTTTTTCCTCTTATTAGTTTATGGTTACTATGTAGTCATTTTGGTTGCCTTTTTCTCAATTGCAGGGGAGTCGGTCATACTGTCCAGATTGTTCACAGACACCATTTTGCATCCCGCTTAAAATGAATGGCAGTTGTTGTTCGCATTCAGGAGGAGTTTTTACTTTCGTGAAGGTCTGTAAGTTGCCTATTGCATCATCAAAGCCCAATACAAGTTCAACAATCTTTTTCTACTACAGAATGTTAATGATATGCTATCTATATGGATGTTAGATTCTGTAATTAGGATAGTAGTAAATTTATTTTCACTGTAATAATCGTTTGAACATGTCTCTCTCTCTCTCTCTTATAATTAGGATAGTAGTAAACTTATTTTCACTATAATAATCGTTTGAACATGTGTCTCTCTCTCTCTTAAAATTGTAGTTCTTTTGTTATGCAATTAACAACATAGGCAATGCAGTCAAAGATTTCAAAATTGTGTGAGGAAATTGTTATGAATCTCACAAGTCATAGTGGGTAATTTACTAGAAACACTGATAGAAATTGATATTAGCAGTGAAGTTGTATATAAAACTCAAATTTAAATTTTAGCGAGTAATAAACACTTTGGAAATTTATGATTAAGAACTATTGCATGAAGAAAAAGATGAGAGTTAACAGAGGAGCTAATTTTGGAAAGTTCTTATTGTGTCCAATTAGTTTATTGCGAGTTTCTAAAAAGTTCTTCAAATGATACCCCAATGAATCTCTAGGTCATCCTTGAATTTTATAAAATCAAACTTGTTACATTGCTTTTGGAAGATGATATGATTATTTAAGAGAGACATGAATTGGAAGAACTCACATAATTTAAATATGAGCAAAGCTGTCTACTATGTTGAAGTGTTTCTTTGACTGATAATCCTGCCATGTTTAGACACAGAATGATCTCTCCCTCTCCCTCTCTCTTTTTGTTATCTTTTGACTTATACACCATCTCAACTTGTAAAAATATGGAGATCAGTGAACACTCAATTGGTGAAATACTGGTCTCCTTTTTTCTGTTGTATAAATATATTCATTACTGTGCGTATCTATATGTTCTGTTGCTTTGCCACGTGTATTTTTGCTACTGAGAAATTACATTATAATACAGCTCAGGGTAGGGACTCATCAACTTGTCTTCATTAAATAATTCTTTTATGTCATTACAGGGTGCTCCTGAAACTATGCAGGGTAGACACAGATTTGCCACCATTGTATATTGAAACCTACGAGAAATATACACGTCAGGGGTCTCGTGTCCTGGCCCTTGCTTTTAAGTCCCTTCCAGACATGACAGTAAGTTTACTCTGGATGTAATTTTCCTTGATGAAATATATCTAGTCTCTCTAAAATTCTTGTACCTTTTATGAGCTTTTTGATTGGCAATTATAATTCATTTGCACATTTTATTGTACTTGTGAGCACTTAGATCTCCTTGATGACATACATCTAGTCTCTCTAAAATTCTTGTACCTTTAATGAGCATTTTGATTGGCAATTATAATTCATTTGCACATGTTGTTGGGAGAATAATCATATGGTTTCACAGGTAATTTTGGTGCAAACATTGTTGCTTGCACTGTTTTACAAGTACTTCGTAGGCAAGTTACCAAGTGATACTTTCTTAAAATTGAAATTCCACAATTGATTTAACTGATTAGCTTTTATGTGAAATATAAAAAGAAAATGAATATTTGTTTTTTGGGAGTTTGAACAGATGTTATTGCCAGACACTATAGTCCATTGAGGCCCATATTAGAAAATTAGACTTGGCCGTAGTGACATTCTAGCCTTGTGAGAGCCTTGACTGAGTCCCTTTTTTAACTTCTGCTTTTGATTATGTGTTTTCTTACTGGGTATTGACTAGTACCCATGTTATTGATTTGTATATATACACACACACATTAGGATTTTGTCCCCTGGTTTATATGTTTGTCTATTTACGCTTCGATAAAAAGGCTTGGTGATTTTCAACAAAATGAACAAGTATTTGACAAATTAATGACTAACCCAAGAGAACAGAGATGTATACAAGTATTAACACTGTCCAAAGCTAGAAGCACCAGAAAGGAAAGCTGACATAACATCAGTTCACAGAAACAGCAGTTATTCTAATCTATCTATTTTAGACTAAAACTCGCTCCCAACTTGTGAGCTATCAAGCTAAAATAGGGAAAAACGAAGAAGGAAGAATCTGGAAAATTTCTGTATATTCAGCTCAAAGAGTAGTGTACAGTAGTAGCTCATTTATAGTGATGAGCACTTCAGAAAAATAACATAAATGTAACAAACTGTTAGAGCTAAACAGAGGTGCTAAACAGAAGTAACAGATTTAACAGAACACTTGATTAACCAGGTCAATAATGTTGACCTTCTAACTAATCAGCTTAACACTTTACTAACATCCTCCCTTAAACTAAACCTCCTTGACTCAACTCTTTTACTAACACTTAACACTTCACTAGCATCCTTTCTTAAACTAAATCACTTTGACTCAATTCTTTTACTAACATCCTCCCTTAAATGGAGCTAGGTTAGGTTTTGACATCATTTGCACTTGCAACTTCATCTCTCTGTAATGCACTTGCTGTAGTCTTCAACCAGATGCAACAAAAACTTAAAATTGCATCATATCTCTCTGTAATGTACTTTATAATGCACTTTGCAGCTTCATCGTGTAGTCTTAAACCATATATACCAAGTAAACCTTTATCCTGCAGACTAATCACTGGATACCAACCAACTGAATGTCCCTTTTTAAGACTGATTAACTGGTCTTCCAACATAACTGATCAACCAGCATTTGACCATATAATGAGAGCTGATCAATACTACCACTCAACCTCAATCAAGGACAAAGAATTGATCAACTTCACCAGCAGCATTAAACCACACAATTCACATTAACAGGAAACTGCAACACTACCAGCAACATTAAACCACACAATTCACATTAACAAGAAACTGCAACACTACCAGTAGCATTTAACCACACAATTCACATTAACAAGAAACTGATCAACAACCATCATTATCTAACTCGCAAGAGGAACTTCAATGCAGAATTAATCTTCACTCAGATCCTGATCAGAGTCATTTGAGCAAACTGTCAAGCTTGTACAGAGGAAGTAACGTAGAAGAAGAGACTTCTTGTACTGGAGAAGGAACAACTGTAAGTTTGGACCTGAGAACTTCAAACCTCGAAGTGGACAGAGACTTGGTAAAGATATCTGCTGTTTGGTGTTCTATAGGAACATAGTGGACTTTTAAATTGTTGATTGCAACTTGTTCCCGAATGTAGTGTGCATCCAACTTAATATGCTTCGTTCGAGCATGGAAGACTGGATTAGATGCAAGGGAACCAGCACTTTGATTATCGCACCAAATAACAAGGATTTCAGGAAGATGTAAACCAATTTCAGTGAATAAACTACGAAACCAGGCTATTTCTGTGGCACCCTGAGTAAGAGCTCTATACTCGGCTTCAGTGGAAGATAAGGCCACTACCTTTTGTTTTCTAGAACTCCACTGTAGCAAGTTGGAACCAAGAAATAAACAGGAGCCACTAGTTGAGCGTCTATCTTGAATGCTTCCTGCCCAGTCAGCATCAATGAAGCATTCAAGGTGAAACCTGTGAATTTTAGTGAAGTTAACTCCAAAGTTTGAGGTGCCTTTAAGATATCGAAAGAGGCTTTTACATGCTTGCCAATGAAGTTGAGTGGGAGCTTTGAGGAATTGGCTTAATTGACAGAGGATGTAATATCAGGCCTTGACAGGGTTAGATATTGCAGGGACCTATTGTACTTCGGTAGAGAGATGGTTTGTCAAACAACTCACTATCCTCAAAGGTCAACTTGTTCCCTAAAACTACTAGAGTGGAGCATGGTTTTGAGTCTATCATTCCAGTTTTAACTAGCAAGTCTCTTGCATATTTGTCTGGACTCATATGAATTTTTGAAGCTTTCTTTTATACCTCAAAACCCAAAAAATACTTAAGAGAACCCAGGGTTTTTTAGGCAAATTCAATATTCAACTTATCCACAACATCTTGAACTAATTTATCTTCACTGCTTGTCAAGAGTATATTGTCAACATATACTACTACATAAATAACCTGATTGTTGTGTCTGTAAATAAACAGACTGGGATCAGCTACTTAGCAAGTAAATCCCCATTTCAGAAAAGCATTTTTGAGCTTCTCAAACCAGGCTCGAGGAGCCTGCTTGAGTCCATAAAGTGCCTTTACTAATTTGCACACATGAAGAGGATTTTTGACATCAACAAAACCTTGTAGTTGAGTCATGAAAACTGTCTCACTAAGCTCTCCATTTAAGAAATCGTTATTGACATCAACTTGTTAGATATCCTAACTATATGTGATAGCCAAGCTGAGAACAACTCGAATGGTAGAGGACTTGATAATAAGACTAAATGTTTCAAGACAATCCACACCGGGGGTTAAGTCTTGCTTTGAATCATTGAATGGAGCCATCAGAGTTATGTTTCACTCTAAAAACCCATTTACATACAACCATGTTCATATGAGGTTCAGTTGGAACAAGTTCCCAAGTGTGATTAGACATTAATGCATTAAACTTATTGTCCATGGCAGCTTTCCAGGATGGATGAGACAGAGCTTCAGCTACACTCTTTGGCTCACTTGTATCTAGATGAGAGGTAGAGGAGACTAACTCGGAGATGGGGAGTTTGGCTTTTGATCTAAGTAATCATAGGGTGAATGTTTAAGGAATGTGAACTATTGGACAAAACATGTGGAATATGAACAAGATTAGCAAGGTTGTCAACGTTGGTGTGAGTGGACTGGTGATCATCAAAGGGTAGGTCCACAACAAGGTGAATAGATTCAGGAGAACTAGAGGAGCAATCTGCTTGTAAAGAGGAGATATTGGGAACTAAAGGTGACCGAGATGATGGCACTGCTGATGATGTATTTGGAGAGTGTGAGAGGCTGGACTAAAAGATCAGTTGCTAGTGTGTTAGGGGAATGTGGAGAAGACTCCACTAAAGGTTCAGCTGCTAATCTGCTAGGGGAATGTGAGGAAGACTCAACTAAAGGTTTAGCTGCTAGTGTGTTTGGAAAATGTGTAGGATTGAAGGATCTGCAGATGGAGATAAGGGACTAGAATATAAGGGGAATTGTGATAATTGAGCTGCAGTTGACCTTTGCTGACCAATTGTGGATAGAACTGGTGAAGAAGAAGGGGACATAGGTACAGAAGATGATAATGTGGATTTGTCAGGAGAAGGAGCATAGTTATGAGGCAAAGAAGAGATGACTGTTGTAGTCATCTAAGAACTGAATGTAATATTGAAAACCTTCAGGGGATGGTCCCCCAAGGTCTGAGTGAATCGGTTCTAAGGGTTGAGAGGCTCTTGAACTAGTTCTAGGAAAAACAGAGTAGTGAAGCTTACCAAACTGACATGCTGTGCAGAAATCAAAGGTGTTTGAAATAGTGTTATTTAGTTTTAAGATATGCAAAATTTTAGAAAGAACATTTGCATTGGCATGACCTAAACATTTATGCCATAACATCTCACTGGTTTTGGTAGCAGAAAGAGACTGCAATATGTTTTTATTACTGTCAATAGCAGCATTTACACAAGAAGATAGATCTGCAGAGGAGTTTAAAAACTCATTATGAAATAGAGTTTCAAGCTCACAGGCTTTATTATTACAATCTATTGAAAGTGAAGAAGTTAAAGGCTGGAGAAACTGATTCTGATTAAAAGTTCTAGTTGAGGAGTTGAAGGCTGTGATTGTAGGTTTTGAAAAATCAGCAGGCAAGTTGGCATTTGGAGTGGCTGGAGTTTGAAGTTGATAAAGACCATCCTTAAGCCTTCCTTGAAGAACAACTTTGGATTGTTTGTCCTTAACAGCACAATGGTTAGTAAAGAATTCAACTATAACACTATTATCTTTAGTAAGCCTAGATATACTCAACAGATTTTTGGTAATATTAGGGACACACAAGACACGCTTAAGATAAAGAGACCTAGATTGACATGGTAAATAAGCAAAACCAGTATGAGATATAGGTAGAAGCTCACCATTTCCAACCTAAAGCTACTCATTTCCAGTGTAATTAGAGTTGATGGTGAGCTGAGAGAGGTCAACTGTTACATGATCCGTACCACCTAAATCCATGTACCAGGAGGCATCTTGGACAGTAGATGGTGTAGCAACATAATTGGTAGCAGAGTTGGTGTAATGTGGTGATTGAGTTTGGGACAAAAACACTTGATTGTGAGTACTAAGTGTAGATGTGGGAGAGTCATGATTCACTTGAGTCTGTCCAGAGGTTGAACTAGATCTTACTGGAAAGTTAACTGGAGTAGTATTTTGAGCTCTTGAATTGGTATAAAATGGTGCAGAAAAACCAGTTGGAATAGGCATTTGATTGGAGTTAAAACCAGCTGATATATTGGGATTATAAGCAGACTGAGATGTGTTCTGAGAAGAGTATGGCAACCCTTGATAGACAGCTAGTGGTCTGGGGTAATTAGGAGCAAAATTTTGTCTGATCAACGAGTTGTTTTCTCTTGTATAACTTGTGTCAAACCTCTGATAATAGTTGAGAGCCAGATGTCCAGTTTTACCACAAACTTGACATACAAATCTGCCTCTTGTAGCTCCTTGTCCTCTTCCTCTTCCACTAGCAAACTGTGGAGAATAAAATTGATGTTGTGGTACTGGGTTTACAAATTGGCTAGGTCCAGAGGCAGCTTGATGAGTATTCGAATTATGGTGTGTAAAACTAACAGGTTGCATAGGTACAAGCCGAGATTGTTCAACATTAAAAGGATGTTGTTCACTATGATATTTCTTGTGACTTTCACCAGTTGTGAGATTGGCGAGATGAACAGAACCTCCTTGCAATTCAGTGCTTACAATTGAGTTCATCACTAGGTTGGCCTTTTCTAATCTCAACTCATACTTTTGTAGGATAATTTGTGCTTCTTGAACAGAGTGGATCAAGCCTAGACTCAAGTCTTGTGGTAATGTTAACTATAACAATGTCGTATTCAGAACTCAGGCCATCAAAGAATGTAGTTCAATAATTCTTCATCAGTAACTACTATTCCACTAGATGATAAAATTTCAGCAAAACCTTTCATTTTCATGAAATAATCGTGAATACTTAGACTATCTTTCCTGGAATTCTGTAATAAGTTCTTAATATGTAGAGTTTTAGTCCTTGATTCAGTAAGAAACTCTTTTTCTAGAGAAATCCACATATCGACAGAAAATTGACACTTTGTGAAGAGAATTATGGAATTCTTAATTCTTATTAAACATGACTAAATACAAATAATTTATACAGTAATGAATTGTTATTCTAGGAAGTTAATCCCTAGAAATCATGAAACAATTAACTACTAATTTATAGCTAATTGATTATAATTACTCCCTATGATTACTGCTATCCCTATAATTATTGCTAAATGCAAGAATCCTAGGATTTCAATTAAATTTGAATTTCCAACACTCCCCCTCGAGCTAGGGAGTAGATATTTTCCATCCTAGCTTGCTTATAATCCTTTGAAATGCGGAACTTGTCAATCCTTTAGTTAAAACGTCTACTAATTGATCCTCTATAGAAATGTAGGGAGTGCAAATTAATCTGCTCTCAAGCTTTTCCTTTATGAAATGTCTGTCAACTTCCACATTTTTAGCTCTGTCATGCTGAATTGGGTTATGAGCTATGTTTATTGCAGACTTATTGTCACAATAAAGCTTTATTGGGTTCTTCCATTTAATCTTCAAGTCCTTTAGGATAATCTTGAGCCATAACAACTCACAAATACCTTGTGCCATCAAACGAAATTCTGCCTCTGCACTAGATCTTGCTACCACCGGTTGTTTCTTACTCCTCCAGGTTACCAAATTTCCACCAAGAAAGGTACAAAACCCAGATGTTGATCTTCTGTCAATAACAGAGCTAGCATAATCAGCATCTATGTAGGCTTCTAGTTCCATATTTGTGCTTTTTCTGAAGAGAATCCCTTTTCCTAGACTGCTTTTCAAATATTGCAATATTCGGTATACTGCATAGAGATGGACATCCATAGGGTTTTGCATGAACTGACTTACCACACTCACCGTATATGCAATGTCAAGCCGTGTGTGTGACAAGTAGATTAACCTCCCAACAAGTCGTTTGTACATGCCTTTGTCAGCTGGTTTTCCTTCCATAGACTTTCCTAGTCCATGATTTGGCTCAATAGGCGTGTCTGATGGTCTAAAATCGAGTTTACCTGTTTCTTCTAGCAAATCAAGAACATATTTCTGCTGTGAAATAAAGATTCCTACCTTGGACTGAGCTACTTTTATTCCTAAGAAATACTTTGACTTCCCAAGGTCCTTGATTTCAAATTTTTTTGCTAAATATTTCTGAAGAGCTTCCTTTTCATTTGGATCATTTCCAGTCACTAAAATATCATCCACATAAACTATCAACGTAGTGACTCCCCCTGAAGCAGAATGCTGGATAAACAATGTATGATCACCCTGACTCTGTTTGTACTTCATATTTAACATTGCTTCAGTGAATCTTTCGAACCATGCCCGAGGAGATTGTTTGAGCCCATACAATGCCTTTTTCAATCTACACACTCTGTTTTTGCCTAGATTTATGCCAACGCCAGGCGGAACTTCCATATAAATTTCCTCCTCAAGATCTCCATGTGAAAAAACATTTTTCACATCGAACTGTTGTAAAGTCCAATCATAACTTGCTACAAGAGATAACAACACCCTTATTGTATTCATCTTCGCCGCTGGTGCAAATGTCTCCTGATAATCCACTCCATAGATTTGTGTATACCCCTTGGCTACTAGTCTAGCTTTATACCTCTCAATGGATCCATTCGACTTATATTTCATTGTGAAGACCCATTTGCATCCGACAGGGATGATATGTGAGAAATTTGTGTGAAGAATGGGTCATATGGTCGATTGCCCCGGAGTCAATAACTTAGGAATTTGAAAAATCTGAACTAGAGGCACTTAAAGCATATAAGGAATAAAGTTTACCTGAATTTGCTAGGGAATAGGTACCTGTAGACTTTTCTAATGAATCAACGAGTGACCTCAGCCTTCCAATGTCTTCTTTGTTAAATTCATGCTGCTTTTCACCACTGGAATCATGTGATCTGTCCTCTCTAGATTGAGTCATATTCGCCTAGCTTCGTTGTGTTCCTACTCTAGGACCCTTATTCCATTGAGAACTTTGTGGTTTTCCATGAAGTTTCCAACATTGCTCTTTCGTATGGCGAGGCTTTTTGCAGTCGTTACACCAGAGGTTATCCTTGTTTGAGGACTGAGACTCTCTTTTGCCAATTTTTGAATTTGCAATATTGTAGGCAGATGTCTTTTCAGTATTAAACTTCAAGTTCTGATCATTGGATTTTCCCAACATTGCTGATCCTTCAACTGGTTGAGATTAGAGCATAACTCCCATTCGACTTTCTTCAACATTGATGATAGAGATGGTCTCATTCAGTGAAGGTAAATCTTCTTTTCCTAATACCTGAACTCTCACCTGATCAAACTCAACATTTAAATAGAGATGGCAATGGACCCGATATTTTTGGGTACTCGGCTCGGCCCGGCCCGGCCCGGCTCGAAAAGGTCGGGCTTTACCCAGTGTTCATGGGCTTGGGCTTGGGCCTGATTTTAAGGCCTGACCTGGGGTACGGGCCAGGCCTGGGTATATCTTCAGGCCCGGCCCGACAATTTTAGTATTAATTTTACTCAATTATCTTTATACTATATATTTAATTACAATACATATATATACCCATTTTTCCCAAACCCTAATCTCATCCCATTTGATGAGTATTCAAAAATAAATAAATATTTAAAAACTATTTTTAGAATTAAAAATATATAAACAAAAATTGAAATTTATTAATATTTAAAAATTCACATTATAAAAATGGGCGGGCTTGGGCCGGGCCTAAGGTTACAAAAACCCGTCGGGTCGGGCTTGGGCTCTACCTATCATACCCGTGATTGGCCCGGGCCAGGCTTGGGCCTTTGTCATGAGGTCGAGCTTGGGTTGGGCCAAGGGGTACCCGGTCCCGGCTCGGCCCATTGCCATCACTACATTTAAACCAGTGAGGAAATCATAAATTCAATCCTTTTCAATGAAATTCTTTAACGCAACTGCATTGTCGCTGCACCTCATCTCAATGCACCGATAATGATCCATCTCTTGCCATAGATTCTTCAAGAGATTGGCATACTCCGTGACTGAGCGATCTCCCTGTTTGATGCCGCAAATTTTAGTTTTAATCTCATAGATTTGAGCACAATCTCTTACCTTAGATTAAGTTTCTTTTGCCGTTTCCCATATTTCTTTAGACGTTGTCAGAAACACAAACGTATCACTGATTTTTGGCAGCATGGAATTCCATAGCCAATACATGACCGTGGAGTCCTCTTCATCCCAAGCGTCAAATTTAGGATCTCCCTTCTTGGGTCCAGTACCAAGGAGATGATTTAATTTTCCCTTCCCTTTCAGAAAGGTCCACACCACTTGAGACCACTTCCTATGATTTTTTCCATTCAATCAGTAAGTTGATTGAATAGTAGGTAGCTCTCTTGTTGTTTGATTAAGAGTCACTGCTTTAGACTAGGAGGTAGTGGTTTTCTCGGTTGTGGAAGACAGACATATTTTAGCAATGAAGGCTAAACAGAAAAAGAATAAGAAAAATACAGGATACAAGCAGGGCACAAAGGATCTTGGCAATGAAGGCTTGTAGGATGAGATTTCTAATCCTAGAAAAGAGCCTAAAGCTCTGATACCATGAAGAGAATTATGGAATTCTTAATTCTTATTAAACATGACTAAATACAAAGAATTTATACAGTAATGAATTGTTATTCTAGGAAGTTAATCCCTAGAAATCATGAAAAAATTAACTACTAATTTACAGCTAATTGATTATAATTACTCCCTGTGATTACTGCTATCCCTATAATTATTGCTAAATACAAGAATCCTGGGATTTCAATTAAATCTGAATTTCCAACACTTTGATGTAACCGTAAACATTGATTCAGATATAGATCCAAGAAGCCAACTTACTAGTAGCTTGTCTGTCTTTTTCCACTAGCTATAAGTTGGATTAGGTTTCTTCTCTGTGATTCCATCAGGACCTTCACTTGATGGAATCTTCACTTTGAACTTTGATAAAGGGAGCTGGACATGAAATTAGACCGGTGAGATGCTCCTTCAAGTCATGAGAACCTACTGCAAATAGAATTTGCGATTTCCAAAACCTATAGTTATCCCTAGTCAATTTGGGAGAAATGGCAGGTAAGGTTGAAGAAGACATGGTTGGAGTAATTACAGAACTTCCAGGTTCAAAGGTCAATTTGTGACCTGAATTGTTTTGATTGAGAGAGATCAACCATTTGTGACGTTTGTCAATGGCTTTGATACCATGTGAGTTATCAAGCTAAAATAGGGAAAAACGAAGAAGGAAGAATCTGGAAAATTTCTGTATATTCAGCTTAAAGAGTAGTGTACAGTAGTAGCTCATTTATAGTGATGAGCACTTTAGAAAAATAACAGAAATGTAACAAACTGTTAGAGCTAAACAGAGGTGCTAAACAGAAGTAATAGATTTAACAGAACACTTGATTAACCAGGTCAATAATGTTGACCTTCTAACTAATCAGCTTAGCACTTTACTAACACAACTTAGGTATATGAAGAGAATTGCAGTTTCATGGTATTCTCTTTCACTGGGAAGCCAGAAACTAAAAATTATATTCCAAAAAGGAATGATGTCACTATTGCTTCAAGTGTAAATCTGCCTGCTTCTCACTCATCCCAAATCATCCAAAAATACCCATAATGTTTGCTACCTGTATTAATATGTTCTATAAACCATGTGAAGTGGGACAAACAAGGAGCAAGTGGCCGCCATACTGCTGCTTTTTCTTTCCATTATTATTATTATTTTGGTATGGATGCTAACAAATTATAAAGAAATTTGACTCTTTGTTTTTCTCAAATTTCTCCGCTTCTAAAGAGATCTTAGAAATGGCTTTCGCAGATGTTGTTGCTTTTCATGTTCCATCTGCATTACATTTCCATAGGCATATAACCATTTATAGTTATTTATTGACAATAGGCTTTAAATTACAGTTAGTTACTCAATGGTTGTTTCAATTAAGTTGAAATTCGCAAATATCTTCAATTAAGTTGAAATTCGCAAATATCTTCTCGACTCAGGAGCTCTTTTTGCCCATTGTACTCTTTGTTCTATCCTCTATTATGTTTGCTAGGCCATTTAATTATAGTTTATTTAGATAACACAAATTCAGTACTTCAATATTTTCTGTCAATTTATCTACCTATTTTACTACTTTTATGCTAAAGAGTTTCTTTTATCTGTCAAATACGTGAAGGTTAGTGAAGCAAGAAACTTGGATAGAGATTTAGTGGAGAGTGGCCTTACTTTTGCTGGTTTTGCGGTAATTAGCGCAAACTTTAATTTCCCTTAATTTCTTGTGATTTGCTTATATATTTTTATTATTTTCTTTTTCTTGGATATTTCAACCAGATTCTTTAATGAATGCATATTTTGATTATTCTCTTTTTCTTGGATATTTCGACCAGATTCTTTAATGAATCCATACTTTGATTATTCACTTTTTCTGGGATATTTCAACCAGATTCATTAATGAATGCTTATTACTACTTATATTTTCTTATTTTGTTCTGTAAATGCTGGTAATATAAATTTCAGGTATTTATGCCCTATTAGAGCAGATTCGGCCACCATTTTGTCTGAATTAAAGAATTCGTCCCATGACTTGGTGAGTAATATGCTCGTGTATCTTGGTTGCGATTATGTATATTAGAAAGTTGTGAACTTTGAATCTGGAGTCCTGACTCCTAGTTTGTGCAATATTGCGTGCTGAAGATATAATTTTTTAATGATAGGCGATGATCACTGGTGACTAAGCATTGACAGCTTGCTATGTTGCTAGCCAAGTACATATTGTTTCAAAGCCAGCACTAATTCTTAGTCCCTCGAAGAATGGTAGAGGATATGAATGGATATTGCCTGATGAAACAGAGATTATTCCATACAGGTGAAGTTTCACCTATTGTTATTTACCTCGTTATCAATTTGTTGAGATCACCCTTTAATCTTTTACTAGTTTTTAATGGCAATGAACACACACATTTCACCAAAAGAAAATGCCTTGAACTTAGAATTGTAAAACTTGTTTTATCCTCAAATAGTTGATTCAATATGCGTTTACATTTCTCTATGGAGTTTCTTATCGAGCCGAAGCCAGGAACATTGATATAATGAACCTTTTTTTTTTTTTTAATTTAATTTAAAGCTCTTTATATTAAACTATAACGGAAAAAGCTTTCCTTTGTCAACTGAGGAAAGTGGGAATGTACTTGATTTGATTGCAGTGAGAAAGCGGTTGAAGTTTTATCAGAGACACATGATCTCTGTGTTGAAGGTGACTGCATTGAAATGTCACAACAGACTTCTGCTGTTCTACGAGTCATTCCTTATGTGAAGGTTTCATAATGATACTATCTGTTTCAATGTTGTTATGATGATAGCCTCATCTGGATAATATGTATGCTATATTTGTACAGGTTTTTGCAAGAGTTGCTCCTGAGCAAAAAGAATTAATCATGACTCGTAAGCATGTTATTAAATATATTTTTTTTCTGCATGCTATAAAGAAGACATGATGGAATCATACCCAGGCAGGATCTTTCTCTCTGATTGGTTCTGCTGAAATTGAAATGGAACTTGTCAGTATTGTAGCACAAGGCACATTTTCTTGTGTTGTTTCTGGGCATGATGATCAGAGATTTGTGTTGTTGACTTTTTGCTTTGCTGTTGTAAGAGATTGCAGCAGTAGACATCTAATACTTTCTTTTCAGGCACACATAGGGGTTGCTTAGTTGAATGCCATGCCTCCAACTCAAAACAAAGCCTCATCATCAGAAACATCTAAAGATGAAAACACAAAGTCAGGTAAATCAAAGAAATCTAAGTCTGCATCAGAAGCTGTTGGCAAACCTATCAGTCAGAATGGAGAAGGCACTTCTGCCAGCCACACCACAGGTAACCGCCATCAGGCGGCTATTGAGATGCCATGACAGAAGCTGAAGAAGCTGATGGATGAGATGAATGAGGAGGGTGATGGTCGTTCTGCTCCAATTGTCAAGCTTGTGGATGCCTCTATGTCGCCATCATTTACAGCAAAGCATGCATCAGTTGCTCCAACAACAGACATAATTTGTCAGGGACGTAATACTCTTGTGACAACCCTTCAGATGTTCAAAATACTCGGCCTAAATTGCCTTGCTACAGCATATGTGTTGAGTGTTATGTATTTGGATGGTGTCAAGCTCGGCGATGTCCAGGCTACAATCAGTGGTGTCTTTACAGGTGCCTTTTTCCTATTCATTTCACATGCCCGCCCTCTTCCTACTCTGTCAACTGCACGACCCGGTCCTAATATTTTCTGCCTATATGTCTTACTTTCTCTCATGCGACAGTTTGCTATTGTTTTTCCTGATGTCTTCTGTGAAAGAGGCAGAGAAGTACACGCCGGATGAATGCATTGAACCAGACTCAGATTTTCATCCCAATCTTGCGAATACAGTTTCATACATGGTAAGCATGATGCTCCAGGTGGCCACCTTTGCTGTAAACTACATGGGTTTTCCTTTCAACCAGAGCATCTCTGAAAACAAACCATTTTTGTATGTTCTGATTGCTTCCGTTGGTTTCTTCAGAGTCATTACGTGTGATCTATTAGGGACTTAAATGACTGGTTGAAGTTGGTGCCTTTGCCATGGGGATTAAGGGATAAACTTTTGATTTGGGCTTCTCTCCTGTTTTTGAGCTGTTATTGATGGGAGAAATTTTTGAAGTGGGCATTCCCAGATAGAGTTGCAGATTGGAAGAAACGACAACATGCGGTTGCAGCAAATTCGGATAAGAAGCATGCTTGAACAACCATAACCTTATATGTGGCATTTGCGGGTGTGTCGAGCACTTTGGTAAAGGCCATGATAATTTGTGTTGATGTTGTGAGTAATGTGACACAGCTAGAGTACTACAAAGGATAGCTTCAGTAAGTTGGGTTACTTAACAGTTGCCTGATTAATTACTGGTTTCTGCCCCTTCATTTAGTTGAAATTTTTGGTAATTCTTAATTTTACTGTTGAAGAGGAGGGAAATATTTTAGGAATTTTGGCTTCTAAATCTGGTGATTTAAAGTTTTTTTTTAATTTTATTTTTAATAACGCAGGAAATCTTTTAGGATTTTTCTTTTTAATAAAGTGTCTTTGTAGGAGTAGTATTACTCATTTTGTTTACTTAAAAGGCTAAAAATTCAGTTTGGACATTTAGATAAATGGTAAGTCTAGGATTAACAGATTTATAATATATGAGTAGAAGAAAGCCTGTTTTGGAATATATATTCAAGTACACTATAAAATAGGAGGCTTTTTCATATAAGCAATTTTTATTGAGTAGACATGTTTATGTACAATAAATAAAACTTAAATTAAGCCGTAGTAGTAGGTTATTCAATGTATAAAATTACTTAACTCAAATTATTCCAAATTGTATTAAATCTTTAAGTCAACCACTGTTGAGAAATATAAACTATGCTTTTTATCATTTGGAAATACTTTTTTATTTTTTCCTCAAAATATATCTTTAATAAAATACTTTGCACAAAACAGTAAAAAATTAGCTTCTATTATATTAATTATTAAATATTAACATTTTACTAGCAAAAAATATTTAACTAATTAAATGGTTGAGAACAATTTTTAATTATTTAAAAAAAAAAAAATACAGATGAAACAGACTACAAGAGACAGACTGAAGTTCACTATAAGTTTAAAACATTTTCAACTAAGAAGAACAACTTTAAAGTCCTTGTCTTCCTATTTGCCCATAATTGCCAAAAAACAAGAAGAAGAAAGATACAGAGAGATTAAGAGAAAGTTGTGAACTTTATATATTTTTTATTATTTTGATGATGTTTGTTCTTATGAGATTCTATTCTTTCTGATCTTTATTTCCTAGAATTTGATTCTTAGAGAAAAAGTGTTTATTTGCAGATCTATTTGGAGCTCTTGGCTTATGGGTTTTTCTTCAATTGGGGTAAATTTTTCTGATTCTAATTATGGGTTTGGAATTGTTAGGGGATTTTATTGATGGGTTTTGAGTATTTGCTAGTTGTTTTTTTGTGAGATGGGTGGGTTATTGAATAATACTATTCTAACAATTCTCTCTTACAAATTTTTTTTTTTTTTTTTATAATTCTATGCAACATATTACAATTAGTTAGTTCACAATAGATCTTACATGAGTCCTACATGAGTCTTACTAATTAATTGTAAGTTGACCAATTGAGATTGTGAAAAAAAGTTGTTAGAAAATGAGGAAAAAGAGATTTTTTTATTTTGAGTTATGCTTGGTTGCTTAAAAGTTATGAAAATATAACCCCTATTTTTGGCTAATTTATTTAATTTCCCTTTTATTAATACCCATCAAATTATAATAAAAAAATACGAAAAAGGTTTTCATAAATAAAACTATGTCTGACTAAATTCAGATGCTAAATAATATACTATTTACTTTTGAATTTAAAAAAAATAAACAATTATTAATAAAACCTAATAAGAGTCGGATTTATGGTCTCAACCTTATTAATCCTATTTATTTAATATACTGAATTCTGAATTACCTCCACATTCAAACGGATGGTAAATAGCGTAGGGGCAAAACGGTTTAAATTAATCTAAAAAACAAAAACCAATTGAAGGCAGAAGGAGGCGACGTCACGGCGGAAGGAGGGATTCCCAGTGGCCCAAAGCGACAGGCTTGGGTTGATCCACCCCGATTGCTCCCTAATCTCCCCTGCCAGCCTCTCACCTCCAAAACTCCGCCCTTCACTCTTTTGTTTTCCTCCAAGAAGATTTTCCCGGTGGCCGTTCAACTCCTGTACGAGCTATATACTCAATGGATTTTTATCATAAATACTCTATTTTTCTTAATATTAGTTTTAGTATATTTACGTACATAATAATTTCTTTCTTAGTCAAAGTTAGGTCAATCTCTGCTTAAGGTTATTATCGTCTTTGTGTTCATGTCTCTCCAGTGTCTGTAAAGTAGTCGGTAAAGTGCCTTGCTTTGAGAGAGTTTAAATTTAAATGTTATTATTTTACAGAAGACAATAACACAACGATGGAGAAAGAATCTTCAGCAAGTGATGCCGCTGGAGTTCAAGTATCATTATTCGATTATTCAGTGCAGAATTATTTTAAAGCAATTGACGGAATCTCGGAGCTCTGTGGTGAGCCGGAGACAAATTGCCTTGATGAATCCGACACCCAACGGTTTTCCTCCTCCATTACTTTCTTGAGGTGATTAATTTTCCTTATATTTCCTGTTTACATTTTTATATATAAATATTTTAAGTGTAATTGAGAAATTGCTGTGTGTTCAGGGAATGGAGATATTTTAATTACGAGCCAAGAACCGTTAGGTTTGCTAATGAAACGGGAATTGGTGGGGCAAAAGTTATTTTAAGTGAAATAAACTTACCTCAATTTTCATCAGCAACTGTTCCTAAGGTATTTGATACTTGTTGCATGATTAGTTTTTGTATTGTTTTTGATATTATGATTCATTTTTTTTTATTTTTTATTTTTTTGGATATTCTTGCAGAATGAAGGTTCATACTCTGATGCGACTTCACTAGAATCAGGGTACAATTAGATTGTTTGAAGAGTTTTTTATTTGATGTTTGGTTTATGGTACTTATATTTTGAATGATGCTTAGTTTAAATCAAGGCGTGTAGATATCATCCATATGTTTTGTTTATAGTATGACAACGGTTGTTCATGCGGTTGGTTTTATATATCCAGCTTTTAAAATTTTCTACTACATTGTGATATGCTTTCGACAATCAATTGTTTTTCAGTGGGTCTAATTGCAGCAAAGACTTCGTGATGTACGCTGGAGGATCTGTTTGGGCATTGGATTGGTGTCCTAGAGTTCGTGAAAGGCCTGATTGTCATACAAAATGTGAGGTACTTGTACTTTTATATCATACGGTATACAATTTATTCTGGTTTTTTATTCTACAATGTTTGCAAGTTCTAATTTTCAACTTCATATCGTCACCAAAGCCTTGCCAGTTTGATATAGATGTAAATATGATTATCTTAATTACTCACATATTGACCTATTTAAAATTCAGTATTTTCTTTATTGGATCTTTTGGTGCAATGTTTGGAAGCTCTAATCTCAGCTTCACGTCATCGCCCAAATTACTTTTGCAACAAGATCAACATGAGAGCTTCTAGTCTCTAACAAAGATTAAAAGTGAGACTCCAAGAAGATTTATTGTTAGAATGATAGAGTAGAGTGTCAATTAGGATTAATACAAAGGAAGAAAATTAGGTTTCATCAGGTTGGTATGTACTGTAATTATATATTTTCTCATTGGGTTGTTGTGTTCTTATAAATAGTTTCGTTTAACATTATTTGAGTAATAAAAGTTTTTATCAAATGGGTGGGTGTGCAGAGCGATTTTAAGGGTGCACATAAGCTCACATTATTATTTATTTTATATTCTTATGTTCTAATTTTAGTTCTTTGTGTTTTTGCCCCAGTTTATTGCTGTTTCTGCTCATCCTCCAGAATCGTATTATCACCAATTGGGTGCTTCACTTACTGGGAGAGGTATTATTCAGATATGGTGTATACTAAACGTTAGTCTAAATGAAGAAGAGGCATCTCCACCAGAGAAAAACCCTAAAAAACGAGGACCTAAAGCTGGTGATGCCATTGAAGACAAATTAAAGAGACCAAGAGGAAGACCTAGAAAAAATTCAATAAATAAGTCTCTTGATAGTGAAGCTGCAATGGATAAGTCAATCCAATTAAAGAGGCCAAGAGGAAGACCTAGAAAGAAACCGAAAGATGAATCCTCTGACAATTTGGATGTTAACAATCAGTTTGTTCAACCACTTGCTGTTCAACATTCAGATGAATCATCTGAGTTGCTATCTATACAAGAAGTTTATGGGAATACCGAACAGCATAATTTACATAAAATTATTGGTAATAAACAAAAAAATTCTGCAGAGAGAGAATCTTCAATGCATTCACCCCTTAAAACTCTGGTGAAGAGTAGAAGATTAACAAGCAAGGGAAATGCTGGGAAAAATAATGATGACATATGTCAGCCATTATCTGCCGGTGATAGCTCTAGACAGGATTCTCTGCCATGTAACAATGAATCAGGCAAGGATTCATTGGACATAAGCTTGGCCTCTTGTTCTACCCCAAAGAACATTGCTCTTCCAAGGGTCATTTTATGCCTTGCTCACAATGGAAAAGTGGCATGGGATGTAAAATGGCAGCCCAATAATGTGAAAGGTTCCAAATGCCAGCAACGGATGGGGTATCTTGCTGTCTTACTGGGAAATGGATCCTTGGAAGTGTAAGACACTGGCTTCTGTTTTCTAGATCTTTATAGACATTTTGATTCTCTTTTTCTGTTCAATATTCTAGATAGTTGAGCAATACGTATGGGTAAATAGACTTGGTTGCATATGTGATTGGTCTATGAGCTGGATAGCTGTTTCTGGGGAAAAGGATGACTGCATACACATTTTTGGTACATTGGAGGGATAAAAGTTCATTAGCTCATATAAGTGATGTAGAAATCAGTGTGAATCAATAGAACATTAAAAATATTGGAACTCTAGAAAGATAGTTACCCTTGAGAGTTGCAATATCACATGAGCAACATAGATAACATGCTAGGTTTGGGTATTAGAAAATTGATTTATAGTTATTATATAAAATAATGAGCCAATTTTCTCCTTTCCTTGAGTTTCTCTTGTTACATTGTTCTGCATGTAAGAGCTTTGACGTTCTATATCACCTATTGTTTGCCTCAGACTATGATCCTCTCTAAAATTGCTAGGTTCTGTGTTATAACGATACATCACAAGAAAATATTTGTCAGGTGTCTTCTCATGATCCCGCTTGTCATATGCAGGTGGGAGGTTCCTCTTCCTTGTACAATGAAAGCTATTTACTTGTCTTCAGTTAATGAGGGCACTGATCCTCGCTTTGTAAAATTGGAGCCAGTATTCAGATGCTCAATGTTGAAATGTGGTGGGATACAGAGGTAATTTGCATGTATGTTGTCAATTTCTTTTAAATAATTTGATATTTAATTTGAATGTCTACAAAGAATTTCCTTTTCATGGCAATAAAGACGGGGATATTTCAAATTTGCATGCATGCTGTTCAACAGAGTTTTGCCATCATCACATGAGAGTCCCTCTAGCTTACTGCAGCAGTCATTTAGGATATCTAAAACATAATGAGGGAAGTCCAGAAGAAAATAGATTTATAAATATGATTTTGTTTTTCCTTCGGTCTTATTAGCTAGAGGATATAATTTTTAAGTAGTAGATTGGAAACTTCAGAAAACTTGTTAATCTTTTTGATATGATGGGATTGGTTCAGCATGGCATGATTCAAAATGCATGTCCAGGGCAAGGTATTTGCTGGCCTAGCTACTTTGTCAATTTCAGTGTGATGTTAAAAGTGTCCATGTGGGTTGGAAAAGAAAATTTGACATGAGAGTGGGAAGAGTGCACTTCATCCCTGTTGCCACTTTCAACAAAATTTCTACCTGTTTTGATGTGCACCTGCACCCATTTCCATGTAATTATGTATTCAACCCCCTTTTTTATTCTTTTTGTCTTTAAATATATTTGTTTTGGATGCTTGGCTTAGGAAGGCTCTTCTAAAGGGAATTTTTCTAGGTGTCATGTTTCTATTTGATCACTATGGAGGTCTGAGTTTCAAATGTTGAGTATAATTGAAGGAATCAATTTAGCAAAATATTTTATGTTTCCAGATAATTAGCTTTAAAATTTCCTACTGCCTTAAGTTTCATAATTGTTTGATACTCTCAAGTGTTCTTTCTTTGATTTACTGCTTATTTACTTCTATTGTACAGCGTCCCTTTGACAGTGGAATGGTCAACCTCACATCCACATGATTACTTACTAGCCGGGTGCCATGATGGATCGGTAATATATTACTGTATATATATTTTTACATTATCCTGTTCCAGTTTGCTTCCTCGTTGATTTGGGGGGTGTAATTATCATTAACATAGATGGTAACATAAATGGGAAAAAGGGTATTTCTCTTTGTGAAATCTCTTTAAAAAACAGATATGAGAGACAGATTAGAAGTGTATTCTCCAATTGGCACATTTTGATTGAATTTATGCTGATATACATATCACATTTGTTGTTCAGTCGGATTCATAGGTTACTTATCTTTCATTTTTTATTTACCATGTTGTGAGAACTGAAGATTTATTACATCCATTCAGGTTGCTTTATGGAAATTCTCTGCAAGAGGTTCATCAGAAGGTAAATACAACATGTAATCCACTTCTATTTTATGTTAATTTTTTTTTTCTCTTGCAGACAATTGCTTGGACTTTTAAAGTATATCAAATTAATTAGTTTTACATAATTTTTCATTTGCTGATGTACAGATACAAGGCCTCTACTTTGTTTCAGTGCAGATACAGTTCCTATCAGAACAGTTGCATGGGCCCCAACAGAAAGGTCAGTGATTTGAGAAGATTAATTTTCCATATTATCTAGTCTTCTGTGTTTATATATCTCTACGATCTCCTTTTGCACTAAATGCGTGTTTATGCCTATTCTGTGGATGTAATACAATTTTTTACGTGAAGGAATTTTTTCTTATGTGGAGTGTAAATATTCTTTTTTCAACCGTTGCTTTTCATAATTACAGTATAAACTTACTACTTGGGAATGTCAATGCTCTTACAGTATGACATAGTCTGGTATGCATTCAGTAAATAAAGATAACCATTAGATCTTTATTGTTTGTAGGATGAAGAGATTGGGTTGAGTGGCTCTTTGGCTTGGTTTCAAGGTTTGGTTGGGCCATTTAACTTTGGCTTGGGTTCATTTGGGAAGCATTGATTGTATTTAGGATCCTGCTGCCACCTCAAGTATTTGTGCAGTAATTGCTTGGTGTAGGATGAAGAAATTAAACTTTTGTTTGAGAATTAATAGGTGTGGGATGGAGGTAAAAAAGAAAGTTAGGAATTTGGATCAGTGAAATATAGGGTTTGCAGCAAATTTGGGTGACTTTTTACCCCCAAAGTTGTGGACAATTTGCAAATTTTGCAAATTCCTATCAACACTTCCTTTCAAGAGTTGAGGTGCAAATTTTTATAAAAGCACGGTTTTTTAATGGGAAAAGAATATATTGTGGATGTTAGATTGACTGAGGGAAGATTTTTTTTAGCTGGCCAGATTTTATTACCTTTAGGCTCTATTTGGCACATGGGATAGATTGGACTGGATTGGATTGAATTGTTGATATTATTGTCTTGTGTTCAGTGGAAGATAGGATTAAGTTTTGAAAGATGTTACTTGATATAAAATAGATTAATCTGTAACTAAAACTAATTTATAATTTTTTTTAAGGATTTTAAATGAAGATTGTCTTTTTATTGTAAATATAATTGTAATAAGTTGTTACATCATATTATTATTTGTTACAATTTATTTTTGAAGAAATTCATATTTCCTCATTTAATACCAAAATAATTATATATCATCATCATCATCAGTAACTGCTATGTTGCAATTTCTTTTAATAAGAAGGTTCATACTCTGATGCGACTTCACTAGAATCAGGGTACAATTAGATTGTTTGAAGAGTTTTTGATTTGATGTTTGGTTTATGGTACTTATATTTTGAATGATGCTTAGTTTAAATCAAGGCGTGTAGATATCATCCATATGTTTTGTTTATAGTATGACAACGGTTGTTCATGCGGTTGGTTTTATATATCCAGCTTTTAAAATTTTCTACTACATTGTGATATGCTTTCGACAACCAATTGTTTTTCAGTGGGTCTAATTGCAGCAAAGACTTTGTGATGTATGCTGGAGGATCTGTTTGGGCATTGGATTGGTGTCCTAGAGTTCGTGAAAGGCCTGATTGTCATACAAAATGTGAGGTACTTGTACTTTTATATCATAGGGTATACAATTTATTCTGGTTTTTTATTCTACAATGTTTGCAAGTTCTAATTTTCAACTTCATATCGTCACCAAAGCCTTGCCAGTTTGATATAGATGTAAATATGATTATCTTAATTACTCACATATTGACCTATTTAAAATTCAGTATTTTCTTTATTGGATCTTTTGGTGCAATGTTTGGAAGCTCTAATCTCAGCTTCACGTCATCGCCCAAATTACTTTTGCAACAAGATCAACATGAGAGCTTCTAGTCTCTAACAAAGATTAAAAGTGAGACTCCAAGAAGATTTATTGTTAGAATGATAGAGTAGAGTGTCAATTAGGATTAATACAAAGGAAGAAAATTAGGTTTCATCAGGTTGGTATGTACTGTAATTATATATTTTCTCATTGGGTTGTTGTGTTCTTATAAATAGTTTCGTTTAACATTATTTGAGTAATAAAAGTTTTTATCAAATGGGTGGGTGTGCAGAGCGATTTTAAGGGTGCACATAAGCTCACATTATTATTTATTTTATATTCTTATGTTCTAATTTTAGTTCTTTGTGTTTTTGCCCCAGTTTATTGCTGTTTCTGCTCATCCTCCAGAATCGTATTATCACCAATTGGGTGCTTCACTTACTGGGAGAGGTATTATTCAGATATGGTGTATACTAAACGTTAGTCTAAATGAAGAAGAGGCATCTCCACCAGAGAAAAACCCTAAAAAACGAGGACCTAAAGCTGGTGATGCCATTGAAGACAAATTAAAGAGACCAAGAGGAAGACCTAGAAAAAATTCAATAAATAAGTCTCTTGATAGTGAAGCTGCAATGGATAAGTCAATCCAATTAAAGAGGCCAAGAGGAAGACCTAGAAAGAAACCGAAAGATGAATCCTCTGACAATTTGGATGTTAACAATCAGTTTGTTCAACCACTTGCTGTTCAACATTCAGATGAATCATCTGAGTTGCTATCTATACAAGAAGTTTATGGGAATACCGAACAGCATAATTTACATAAAATTATTGGTAATAAACAAAAAAATTCTGCAGAGAGAGAATCTTCAATGCATTCACCCCTTAAAACTCTGGTGAAGAGTAGAAGATTAACAAGCAAGGGAAATGCTGGGAAAAATAATGATGACATATGTCAGCCATTATCTGCCGGTGATAGCTCTAGACAGGATTCTCTGCCATGTAACAATGAATCAGGCAAGGATTCATTGGACATAAGCTTGGCCTCTTGTTCTACCCCAAAGAACATTGCTCTTCCAAGGGTCATTTTATGCCTTGCTCACAATGGAAAAGTGGCATGGGATGTAAAATGGCAGCCCAATAATGTGAAAGGTTCCAAATGCCAGCAACGGATGGGGTATCTTGCTGTCTTACTGGGAAATGGATCCTTGGAAGTGTAAGACACTGGCTTCTGTTTTCTAGATCTTTATAGACTTTTTGATTCTCTTTTTCTGTTCAATATTCTAGATAGTTGAGCAATACGTATGGGTAAATAGACTTGGTTGCATATGTGATTGGTCTATGAGCTGGATAGCTGTTTCTGGGGAAAAGGATGACTGCATACACATTTTTGGTACATTGGAGGGATAAAAGCTCATTAGCTCATATAAGTGATGTAGAAATCATTGTGAATCAATAGAACATTAAAAATATTGGAACTCTAGAAAGATAGTTACCCTTGAGAGTTGCAATATCACATGAGCGACATAGATAACATGCTAGGTTTGGGTATAGAAAATTCATTTATAGTTGTTATATAAAATAATGAGCCAATTTTCTTCTTTCCTTGAGTTTCTCGTGTTACATTGTTCTGCATGTAAGAGCTTTGACGTTATATATCACCTATTGTTTGCCTCAGACTATGATCCTCTCTAAAATTGCTAGGTTCTGTGTTATAACGATATATCACAAGAAAATATTTGTGAGGTGTCTTCTCATGATCCTGCTTGTCATATGCAGGTGGGAAGTTCCTCTTCCTTGTACAATGAAAGCTATTTACTTGGCTTCAGTTAATGAGGGCACTGATCCTCGCTTTGTAAAATTGGAGCCAGTATTCAGATGCTCAATGTTGAAATGTGGTGGCATACAGAGGTAATTTGCATGTATGTTGTCAATTTCTTTTAAATAATTTGATATTTAATTTGAATGTCTACAAAGAATTTCCTTTTCATGGCAATAAAGAGGAGATATTTCAAATTTGCATGCATGCTGCAGTAAGCTATAGGGACTCTCATGTGATGATGGCAATTTAGGATATCTAAAACATAATGAGGGAAGTCCAGAAGAAAATAGATTTATAAATATGATTTTGTTTTTCCTTTGGTCTTATTAGCTAGAGGATATAATTTTTAAGTAGTAGATTGGAAACTTTAGAAAACTTGTTAATCTTTTTGATATCATGGGATTGGTTCAGCATGGCATGATTCAAAATGCATGTCCAGGGCAAGGTATTTGCTGGCCTAGCTACTTTGTCAATTTCAGTGTGATGTTAAAAGTGTCCATGTGGGTTGGAAAAGAAAATTTGACATGAGAGTGGGAAGAGTGCACTTCATCCCTGTTGCCACTTTCAACAAAATTTCTACCTGTTTTGATGTGCACCTGCACCCATTTCCATGTAATTATGTATTCAACCCCCTTTTTTATTCTTTTTGTCTTTAAATATATTTGTTTTGGATGCTTGGCTTAGGAAGGCTCTTCTAAAGGGAATTTTTCTAGGTGTCATGTTTCTATTTGATCACTATGGAGGTCTGAGTTTCAAATGTTGAGTATAATTGAAGGAATCAATTTAGCAAAATATTTTATGTTTCCAGATAATTAGCTTTAAAATTTCCTACTGCCTTAAGTTTCATAATTGTTTGATACTCTCAAGTGTTCTTTCTTTGATTTACTGCTTATTTACTTCTATTGTACAGCGTCCCTTTGACAGTGGAATGGTCAACCTCACATCCACATGATTACTTACTAGCCGGGTGCCATGATGGATCGGTAATATATTACTGTATATATATTTTTACATTATCCTGTTCCAGTTTGCTTCCTAGTTGATTTGGGGGGTGTAATTATCATTAGCATAGATGGTAACATAAATGGGAAAAAGGGCATTTCTCTTTGTGAAATCTTTTTAAAAAACAGATATGAGAGAGAGATTAGAAGTGTATTCTCCAATTGGCACATTTTGATTGAATTTATGCTGATATACATATCACATTTGTTGTTCAGTCGGATTCATAGGTTACTTATCCTTCATTTTTTATTTACCATGTTGTGAGAACTGAAGATTTATTACATCCATTCAGGTTGCTTTATGGAAATTCTCTGTAAGAGGTTCATCAGAAGGTAAATACAACATGTAATCCACTTCTATTTTATGTTAATTTTTTTTTTCTCTTGCAGACAATTGCTTGGACTTTTAAAGTATATCAAATTAATTAGTTTTACATAATTTTTCATTTGCTGATGTACAGATACAAGGCCTCTACTTTGTTTCAGTGCAGATACAGTTCCTATCAGAACAGTTGCATGGGCCCCAACAGAAAGGTCAGTGATTTGAGAAGATTAATTTTCCATATTATCTAGTCTTCTGTGTTTATATATCTCTATGATCTCCTTTTGCACTAAATGCGTGTTTATGCCTATTCTGTGGATGTAATACAATTTTTTACGTGAAGGAATTTTTTCTTATGTGGAGTGTAAATATTCTTTTTTCAACCGTTGCTTTTCATAATTACAGTATAAACTTACTACTTGGGAATGTCAATGCTCTTACAGTATGACATAATCTGGTATGCATTCAGTAAATAAAGATAACCATTAGATCTTTATTGTTTGTAGGATGAAGAGATTGGGTTGAGTGGCTCTTTGGCTTGGTTTCAAGGTTTGGTTGGGCCAATTAACTTTGGCTTGTGTTCATTTGGGAAGCATTGATTGTATTTAGGATCCTGCTGCCACCTCAAGTATTTGTGCAGTAATTGCTTGGTGTAGGATGAAGAAATTAAACTTTTGTTTGAGAATTAATAGGTGTGGGATGGAGGTAAAAAAGAAAGTTAGGAATTTGGATCAGTGAAATATAGGGCTTGCAGCAAATCTGGGTAACTTTTTACCCCCAAAGTTGTGGACAATTTGCAAATTTTGCAAATTCCTATCAACACTTCCTTTCAAGAGTTGAGGTGCAAATTTTTATAAAAGCACGGTTTTTTAATGGGAAAAGAATATATTGTGGATGTTAGATTGACTGAGGGAAGATTTTTTTTAGCTGGCCAGATTTTATTACCTTTAGGCTCTATTTGGCACATGGGATAGATTGGACTGGATTGGATTGAATTGTTGATATTATTGTCTTGTGTTCAGTGGAAGATAGGATTAAGTTTTGAAAGATGTTACTTGATATAAAATAGATTAATCTGTAACTAAAACTAATTTATAATTTTTTTTAAGGATTTTAAATGAAAATTGTCTTTTTATTATAAATATAATTGTAATAAGTTGTTACATCATATTATTATTTGTTACAATTTATTTTTTAAGAAATTCATATTTCCTCATTTAATACCAAAATAATTATATATCATCATCATCATCAGTAACGAAATTTTTATTTGTCATCATTAATTAAAGCCTATTGGGTGGGCAAGATTCTTTTACTCATGGGAGTAAAGATATGTAAACCAATGGATAGCTAAGAGATTATGTATCCCATGTACAAAGGATAAAGTGATGTGTCCCACATATTTTATCCCTGGAATTTTTATACCACCAGACAACCAGATTGGGCTTACAATTCTCCATGATCTCCAATGTCAGCCTTTTTCCTCATACCCGAGGCCTTATTGTGTATTATCTGCCATCAGTCTGAATCATAATGTCATGAGTCACTTTTCTAGCTTATATGTAAACGCCCCCTGACCCTTTTGATCTATTCTTCTAGACATTCATTCATGATTATTTAAGCTATATAGTTAATGTCCTAATGTCAATTGCAATAGTTGCTATTTTTGGATTTGAATTATTGTTTTGTTTATTTGCCAATCTAATGCAAGGTCATTTGATGGGCTTGGTTCACCTTCACTAAAAGGAGCTGAAACATGGTAATAGCAATGTAACTATAACCACCAGCCCCCCCTCCTCCCCTGTTCCCCCCACCCCCAAAAAAAACCCCTTCTTGTTATCTATTTTACTATATGATGCTGTGATTGTTGATATAGCAATATAAAATTTTCTTTTTGATGATTTTCAGTGATATGGAGATTGCAAATGTGATAGTCACTGCTGGACATGGAGGTCTAAAATTTTGGGATATACGGTAGGTGTTATAGCTTGTTTTTGTTTAATCATATATAATGCCTTTTCTTCCCTTATGAAAAATTAATGTTCCTCCTTGAATGTGTTCGTATTATTTGAATCTCAAATACTTGATTACTTTATTGGTCACTTTATCAGACAAATATTTATAATACATAGTTTATACAGAAATCTAGTCAATATTCTAGAGTTTTCATGTTCTAAAGTAAAGCCATAGTACTATTAGAGTGAGACTGAATGCCCTATATTACTTCCTTTAGTGACTAAAGAAAGGTTTTACCTAAAGGAAATGCCCATACATGCTAGATGATGTTTTACAAATTATTGGCGAGAGAACAATTCTTAGAGTTATTTAACAAGCTAGGCATTGTAGATATCTATGCTCCAGTTTGAGGTGTGAGGTTGAAATAGCCAAAATGGGGTTTATTTTATCAGTAAGGTATAAGGGCATTTTTTGTAACTTTCATTATTATTTACAATATAGGAGGGTACTGATGTGTGTTATAGATTCTTCACTTTGCTACATATCTCTCTTACTCTATAATTCTAAATTCGATATGCCATATCACAACATCTGTTTTTCACAAATTTCAAAAGTACTTGAAAACATAAATTTTTTAAGCATTGATCTTTATGTCGAATTTCGTATTTTAAGGGAACCTCTAGTTTATTTTTGTGTAAGAATTTAAATTCTGTTGTTCATATACATATGTCCGGCATATGAGCACTTTTGGCATTATAGGTTTTCATTGGTTATCAAGGAGAGAAAGTACTGTATTGGGAGTATTCCTTGATTAGACATGTTGAAGACATGAACTCTTTAGTCTATATAAATTTTCGTTTTTGAAGATAGTAGGCAATCATATTCAACCTTGTTTAATTTATGCCTTGGTTTGATTTGGGTTTTTGCAGTGACCCATTCCGTCCCCTGTGGAACCTCCATCCAGTGCCAAAGTTCATATATGGTCTGGATTGGTCTAGAGATCCAAGGTAACTTTATGATCTATCTTATTGGATGAAACCCAAATTACATTCCTTATGTTGATTATTTTTTTTCCCTAAACTGGGTTTTTCCATGTATAGTTGTGTTATTTTATCCTTCGATGATGGAGGATTGAGAATCCTCAGCTTGGTAAAGACTGCATATGATGTCCCTGCTACTGGAAGACCTTTTGTTGGGACAAAAAATGGTTTGCACCTTTCAAATTGTTTATCCTTTGCTGTCTGGAGCGTACAAGTGTCACGACAAACAGGTATCTCTCTTATTCTTCAGTATTATTTGTGAAAATGATGTAATATATATTTGTTCCAGTTTGGAGCTCTAACCATCAGTTCAATGGGAATGGATCTGAAATCTTATGCTTGTTCCTTGCATGGAATTATTCATGTGAAGCAAAATGGATTGGCCCCTACTTTCTGTTGGCAAATTATTGGTCAACATCTAATTAGTGCTGCCTTTGCGTTATTTTTTCTATCAGGGCGAAAATAGTATTTTTATCCTTATATTTTTTCCCAAACAATCTTATGTAGATAGACAATTGTGATTCTGGTCCTGGAAATGAAAGAGAATACTGCAACATTAACCTATACTTCTGCTCTACAGTGTTTTAGCCAATGCTTTTGGATGGCTAAATTTCTATTTTCTAATGCCATTACTGTTTAATATCCATGAATTTGATGAATTTCAGTTTATACTTTAGGTATGGTTGCATATTGCAGTGCAGATGGCACAGTTCTCCGTTTCCAAGTGAGTGTGACTTTCCTTGACACAATAACTTTTGTTAATAATTTTCTGCCTGACCGGGTTTACAGTATTTTACTTTAGACAATAACCATTCCCAAGGGTAAATATTAACTATCAGTACATTCTTTTAATCAGATTTAGTTTTTTCACTAGGATGATATTTGAGCATTGGGATCTTAAGCATGAAATCAACTCCCAACGAGATTTTGATATCCAAAAATTAATATGATTTTGTCATTAAAATTGATAGATATTTATGACGTATGTCTATTTAGAAGTTTTAGTGGTAGGCTCACTAGGTTTCCTGGTGCTTGGCACTCTGAATCATCCACATCACTATATGTTATGCTTATCATAATTAGAATTGTGGAGAAGTTTAATAAGTACATGTCTATTCAAGTCCATTCTAGACTCTCAATAACCAGATGATCTTGTCTTGAGGGTAGCTCACAACAAAAGCAGTTGAGAAAGATCCTGCACGTTACCGTGCTCCACATTTTATGTGTGGGTCTCTGACGGAGGATGAATCGGCTATAACAGTGAACACTCCATTACCAGATACACCAATAACATTAAAGAAGCCAGCCAATGAGTGTGGGGAAAGATCCATGCGGAGTCTTGCAGCTGATTTGAATGCAGTCAAACGAGCAAATGATAAGAAGAAGAAAACAGGTTCAAATTCAGATAATCAAACTTTAGGTAAGCTTGAGCAATTTTGGTTAATGCATAAATTTTAACACTGGTTCTCTCCTTGCATGATAATTATATTTACATTATCAAATTTTACTTGCAGCCATTTGTTATGACAATGATCGAGGCAAGGAGTCTGATGCTGATATAACACTGAAAGCTCTTAAGAGCAAGAAAGAATCTAAATCTAGAAGTAATAGTAGAAAAAAGGCCAAAGATGATCAAGCAATGGTATGTTTAGATGAAGAGGGAAGAAATATACAGGGGAATGAAATGGAAAAAGTAGAAATCGGGGATGATGTTGAAGTTATGCCTTCGAAAATGTTAGCAGTGCATCGAGTGAGATGGAACATGAACAAAGGTAGTGAGAGATGGTTGTGCTATGGAGGAGCTGCTGGAATTATACGATGTCAAGAGATTAGAGATCCCCTGCCTGATGCTGATAAGAAAGGGCGTAAGAGAACTTGAAATGGTCATGTCCTAACATATTTGATAATGTTGTTGTCTAATCTTTTGTATATTTGATGATCATGCTAAGTGAGCTACGACAATATGTAATTGCTTTTATTGTTTACACAAAGTTGCCCAGTGGCATTTAAGTTATAGGCCAATAGATTAGGATTAGCCAGTTAATAATTTTGAAAGAAATGAAATTTCTTTATTTTACGAAGCCATTACTTGTTACCAAAACCTTTCCGCCTAATTGTGGCCCTCCCTTGGAAAGAGGAAAAATTTGATATAGTTTGTAATAACATATTCAGGAAGCCCAATTGGTGAAAAATTCTCATTCGGTAATTTCTTAATCTTCGAAAATTAATTTTTCATATCAACCAAACAAACAGTTTAATTTCTGTTGTGTCGATTGAAACTTAGTGTCAAAATTTTAATCAAGACACAATGCATCCCAGTTCAGTGACCAGGCCTAGCCTTGGTTTACACAATCGCGGATGTAGTTTCTACTTTCTAGTGTCTTCCCTAATTGAACAAAACTTTGCAAATAGAAAACGAAATCAGGGTGTGCCTGCAAAACTGTTTGCTCATGTGACACTCAAGTAGTCAAGTTAAGCTCTCCTATGAGAAGTTCATAAGTAAAAGACCCATGTCTGACCAAATATGAAAAACTAGTGTTGTATGTACTATTATCTGTAATAACCACAAAAGAGTATAACTTAACTTTAAACCAGTTTGTAAGGAAAGAGAACCTACCAGCATGGTAATTGGTAAATTATCATTAGGTTGTTTGATGGTAATAGAGTAAAAAAAGATTCTACAAGTTTCTAAATTTAAGTTTCTTTATGCACTAATGCGGATGGCTACTAGAACTCTTTTTTAACAGTTTTAGGGTTCTAAATGATAAGTTAAGATATATACAATCTAGTCCCAAGATTAAAAATAAAAATAAAAACCGCATGGTTATTAATCTGGGTATTAAGCCAATTTTTTAATGATGTAGACTCAATTAGGATTGGCACATTATCCCAGAGTCAGCGACTAAAAGGTTATCCATTTTAACTAGGAACATCCCATCAGGCCATCACCACTGGTCGTTACGAGATCTCAATAAAAGCCCAATCAGATTCCAAAGGACCAGCTTAGAAAGAAGCAAACAAATAATAATAATGTTACATGTACAATCACTAATTAAATTGTATTAATCTAAGTATTAATAATTGAAATTTAAATATTTTTTTTTTTTTAGAGTTTTTGGAAAGAACTAATGTGATAATAAAAGAAAAATACAACATCAGTTAATACTTGGATTGTATGATTTTTGGTTAGTGTACATAACATTATTCAAGAAATAAAATTCCTTTATCTTTCCAGCCCTGTGAGAGGAAGACCCAGATCAGGGGCTCAGGGCACATGCACTTTTTTTCATTTACTTAATTCATTCATCTTCTTTCCTTGTGCGGTTTTGCTACAAGGGGATTGATTTTATTTTTTTTGTTTGTTTGGCATTAACCATAAATTAGAGCTTGCTTTGAGTGTTGCATTTATCGGGTATATACAAGTCTTCGTAGCCAAATGAAGAGGCCTGCACTCCTCAATTATTGTTCTTGTTGCTGCGAGAGAGCTTGAGTTTTTACTTCTATGAAGGAGAGAGTTTTGGCGCAAGGTGGTTGATAGAATGCCACTTAGAAGAGTGAATGAATAGTTAATGGATTATATCGAGTGGACATTTTTCTCTTTCGTCTCAGAGTTTGGAGTTCCTTGGAGGGTGTTTGAATTCGGGGTTGAATGCTCTGAGTGTTAGTTTAGAGAGAAACTATGGGTATTACTTGAAAACTTAGGAGAGTTTTGGAGAAAGAGCGGAGTATATGTCTAAAGATGATTAGTTGATGCATCGTGGGACTTTGGACTGGACTTGAGTTATATTAAATGGTGTTCTTTCTTTTTATAAATGTAACTTCCCAATTACTTTTGACCCCATCATTCATTAAACATTAACTTAGGTCCTCATAAAAAAATTTCTAACACCACCTCTGGACTCGTGACACGAGAAGGCTGACTACTGTCTCCTCCACCAGAGGCCGTGGCAATCCTCCTCTCTTTAATAAAATATCTCCCACCCTTTGTTTCACTTTTTGGGTTATTTTTCTATTATTCTATTCTGATTAAAAAATATTTATTTACTTATTGAGATTATTATTTTGAAAATCAATCCAAATCAAATAAGATTTTTTTTTTTATTGAAAATAAAAATTGGATGAGACTTGTTTTCTATTAGAGTAATACTACACATACATCATTTTCATACAACATTTTCTATACAACATTATGTGGCAAGATATGATTGGTTAATTGAAAGTTAAAATTAAACTTTCACCCAATCACATTTTGCTACATAATGCTGTATGAAAAATATTGTTTGGGAATGATGTATGTGTAGTATTATTCTTTCTATTATCCCATCTTAACAATTTTCTAATTTTATTCAACTAAAAACAATTACCTTTCACAATAAAAGTTATATAAATTAACAAAAAAACCTCTACTCACCCAAACTATTTTTGGTCGCCAGCAACCATCGTCGACAAGGAATGACGCATGATCAATTGAATTTGGTTGATCGTGTGCCGATCTAGCCATTTCTGGCGAGATTTCGGCTAGATCAACCATGAATCTCGCCAGAAATGGCTAGATCTATGGCCAGAGATCTAGCCGTTGACGATGGCCAAATTTTGGCCATTAATGACGGTCAAAGATCTGACCGTTGACGTCGACCATATTTTAGCCATTAACGATGACCATATTTTGGTGATTTAACTGAAAAAGGCCAGATCGGAGCACGATCGACCAGATCCAACTGGTTGTGTGCTATTCCAATGACTGTTGGCTGTCGACCGATGGTGGTGGCTGACTGTCGACAATGGCTTGGGTGGGTGGGGGTGTTTTTATTAATTTATAAACTTTTATTGTGCGAGTGTTTAGCAAAATAACAAATGTAGAGAGTTAAAAATAATCTAAATATTTTTAGAAAATGTTTTAAAAAAATATACCAAACAACTATTCTAATTTTTATTCAATTTTGATATAATTTTAAGATATTTTATAAAACACATCCATAAAATTCTATCCTATTTGATTTAATCATATCCTATCCAATAAAGATAGTTTTTCAGAACAATATTTTTCAAATAACCTACTAAACAGGTCTTTCTGTCATTTCCCGCCCCAAACAAAATTTTCACTATAATAATCTCTTCACTTGCCACCCTTTGGCTTTGAATAAACTCTTCCTCACTCGCCAACCACTCTCACTCAGTTACCCGCAAAACTCTCCCTCCTCACTTCTATCTTCATAATCTCATTCTCCTCTCCTCTCCTCTCTGTGTACAACAAAGAAAGTAAATTTCAAGTAGCGGATTAGTGTTTTCTTCACTTTTTTTTTTTTTTTTTTTTTTTTTTTTTTTTTTTTTTTTTTTTTTTTTTTTTTTTTTTTTTTTTTTTTTGTGAGTTCCATTACATGAGCCATATAATTTCTTGTTTAAAATATTATGAGTTAAGATTGTTGAGATGCGTATTGATATTCACCTTATTATGTGTGTTTGATTGCCATTGTTGTTTGTAAATATTTGTGGAAATTCTTGTTATCTTGTATGATTATGTGTTAATTAATTGGGTTTGGTGTGGAATGATATGATATTTTTCATATTCTAATCTAGATTTCCATCTTATCCACGGCAAATCATGGCTATAAGACGCGGTTTGATCAATTTACATGAGCCACAAATTTCTTGTTTATATTATAGTAAAGTATCGTTGAGATGCTTATTGATATTTGCTGGATTATTATTTGAGTTTCTTGCCATTTTGCTTGGAAATATTTGTAGAAATTCTTGTTATCTTGCTTGATAGTTAACTGGGGTAAGTATTGTGTGAATTTTTGAGCTGATATTTTCATATTTTGGCCTTAATTTCTATTGATGCTTGTTTTTGACACCAACGATTTCGCATGTGTAAAATGCTAAGAAATCACACGTAAGTTAATTAATTATAGTGAGTGGGTGAGATATACTGCGAGCACAGTATCTTGCAAAGACGTAAAAGTAAAGTTAACAAGATAATTTTATAATGGTTCAGATGCTCAAAGCGAATCATACATCCACTGTGTTCATTTATATAAATTGTTTTCTGATCATTAGACAGACATAGAAGAGGTTGCGAATTGCGATTTGGTATTACAAGTGTTTGGTTTTCTAGGTGTTCTTAGAGAATGTCAAGCTAGTTTCTTTCTAATAGTGTGTTTTTGCTATTTTTTTTTTTTTTTTTTTTTTTTTGTTGAATTCAGAGTGTTAGATCCCGATTTTGTGGAGGGGAGCTGCCTATTTATAGTTGCTGAGCTCACAGTAATGATTACATATCTGTAAGTGGATTGGTGCCGTGCAAATCCCTTTTGACGTCCCATTGGCTGAGAACTTAGGAAATATCCTTTAATTAAATGGGGCTTGGACAGGTGTCGAACCAAATTCATTCACAGACAAAACTTGAGTCAGTTGGGTTGTTGAAAACTATATTCTCTTTGTCTTCGGCGACGTGGTAGACTCTGGATGACACAAAGCCTTCTTAAACTCTAATTGATGCTCGCTAACATCAACTTATGTCAGCCATGATTTTTTAGGCGTAACAGAAACTCCCCAGTTCTTGAGATTCAAGGAGTTGGATCTCGAGAATTTCATGATTATGCTATAACCCGACTTGATCTTAGAAATGTTTGTTCGAGCTGAGAGCTGAGTGGCGATCACATCGATGTGGACGACCTGATGCTAGTTGCTCAATTTGACTTCTAAATTTTTTTCTTGATTTGTGAACTATGTTAGATCATGAACTGTGTCTTGAGAGTAAGGTATGCAACATGAGGTGATCGTTTATTCAGATCTACTGACCTAAGGTTGATCTTGCCTCAAGACATCAGAGAATGCTTTGAACTTTGACTGCCATTCACGACCTGGGAAACTTAGATTTTCTCGCAGCTGAAATTTCTAAACCATTTTGTGTGGTGTTCATGTTTGGCATTGTGAATAAATGCCTTTTTTGAATGACCTCTTCAGATGTTATCTGTCGCATTTGACAGCTGGTTCAGTCAATAAAGTAATCTTTATCTGACAGATGTGTCATAGTGCGCATTAAGTGTCAGCCATGAACATTAAATGCTAGCCATGCTGAAACGACATTCTCTTGAGGCACAATAAATGTGGATGAGGGCGCATTAAATGCGAAAGAGATAATTACGTCGGTGATTGATGTTCTTGATAAAGGCTAAAGTCGATTGGTTTCTGTGAGGCGTGGAAGTTACTCTTCCCATGGATTGATGACACGTGGTTGTGATCTACGACAAGAATCAACTCCTGCCCAAAATTTGCTTATAAAAAAGCTGTACCGTCACCTTCTTCACATAAAAACCCTAACTTTGCCCTAAATTTTAGAGAACTCAAATCTTTTTAGAGAGAAAACACCATTTTCTTGGTCTGAAAAAACTCTTTTCTCCTTCACTAGTTCATACGAACCCAATGCTACGTCAGCGCACCCATTTTCGGTGATTGTGAGGTAAAGAAATTTCTTTCTTTTACTCTTTTTCACTTTACAGTTTTTTACAGCCATGGTGATTATGGGTATCTCGTAGGATAGAAAAGAAGCATTTTTGGGTAGTGTTCGAGAGAAACACCTAAAGGCTTAACAACTTAGGGTAAAAAGTCTTGGAGGACCATTTTTAGGTTTAGAAACTAGACGGCCATGGTAGAAACCACAAAGCTTTCCTCTACTTCTTATGAGTTGTCGTATGAAGTAGATTTTTCTAGGTTTGAGTCTCCCTTGAATGTTGTACCTTTACAGACACTAGAGCTAGTGGAGATCCCTAAAATGAAAAAAGTTGACGGTGAAAGCTCACACTCACTGGGTACCTCTGTAGGACCCGAAAAGTTGATAAGGTCCACTGTCACACTAGAGGAAATATAGAAGGCATTGGACCAACATGCAATTTTTAAAAAGGTATACCCAAAAAGGCAATATAAGACTTAAGATCCTCCCGAGGGAATGGCTGCAATCTCCAAAGCGATTTTCAAATGTGGAGTGAGAATTCCATTCCACCCTTACATCAGGTAGATACTCGACCACTTCTAGGTCGCACCATTCCAATTGATGCCGAGCACATATATGATAGCAGTTGCTATATATATATTGTTTTGCGAGCATGACCTCAGAGAGCCAATGACGTTGGAGCTTGCATGTGCCTATGTTTTGAAGAAGAGTAAAGATAAGGATTTGTACTACCTCTCCAAACGATCAGTGATCGAGGGAGGAATATTTGGTTGTCCTAGTGATGCGGGACCTTACCAAACCAAATATTTTTTCTTTAAGTATGATAGGGTCTGTAAAGTTCAGGAACCAAGTAGGTTTTCCCCTTCAATTTCAGGTCCCTTGCCCTTTTTACTTGTTCTTTTTTCAAAATATAGACTAATGAGCTCTTTTCTTATGCAAAAAACAAAACAACCAAATTGCAATTGGTGACAGATCGCAACCGCATTCAAGCTTTTGGTCAACTTTTGGACAAAAGTCGTGACGAGAAGCTGCTCAAGACGATAGAGAATCTTCAAAAGTACGGATTCTTTCCCTCTGATGCATATTTGGACAGTTCAGCTCATAAGTTTTTCTTTTGCTAAAAAACCTAAGTCTTTTATTTATTTATAGACTCAGTTTGCTAAGCGTTTTTTATTGCAATGTAGCAACCATGCAACCAAGGAGAACAAAGTGATCAATAAGAATTAGATTTCCCAAACTGTTCCAAGAATCCCAAGCTGGAGCAACTCCAGCCAATGTCCCTATAATGGGGACCTAAACTTTTGCTAAAAGGTGCCCAACTTTGGAGTGACGTGAAGAAGCTCCCCAGCCCATTGTGGCACATCCCATGAAGAAAAAGACCATGGGCATGAAGAAGAGGAAGGTGATAACGGCAGAAGGGTTGGAGTTTGAATTAGATGGCCTTGGAGTGCTGCCCACCCAATTCGCTCCTTCTTCGAAGGCCCTTTTGAAGGATGTGCCGAAGGTAACTCAAGGGAAGGAAGGCGAGGCCATTAAAGGAAAAGAATGAGTGGCTAGCCAAGAACAGATGAGGAAATTCTCGACATGAGAGGTTGGGAGTCCGTCTTGGACATTCTCGGGAAGCTTCTTAATCACTTAAGGTTAGTGATGTTCACCATGCTTGAGTGCCAACTAGAGTCAACCTTTGAAAGGTACATGGCATCTAGGCCCTCCGACCTTCTAGTCATTACGCTCCAGATACAAAACCAGGTAAAGCAAATCTCTTTTTGCGATCCCTCTGAATGTTGATCGAGATCCTTAGTTTAAAAAAAAAAACTAACTCTTACTCATTTTCTTTACAGTCTGCCCTGAATATTGCGCACAACAAAATGAAGATCAACTCCAGAGGAAAACTCCAAGAAATGAAGGAGGAGATCAACACGTTGAGGCAAGCCTTTATAGATTCCAACGAAGCCACAAGGGAAGCACAGCTTCAGGCAGACGTGTTTCTGGCAAAAATAGATTTTGCATTGCGAGCAGTAGAGTTCTAGAAGCAAGAGCTTCAAAAGAAGGGCGATCAGGTCATAGAGCTTCAGATGACAGTAGCGAGGCTTGATAGAGATATGAGTTCGTGAGAGTAAGAGCTTTAACAAAGTCCAGGAGAACTTAAGCTGCAAGAAGGAGATGGAGGAATCTCGAGCTTCACTGTGGGCGAACACAGAGAAAAAGATCAGAGCAAAAGATACAGAGCTCAAGGTGTCTTGCGGGTAGGTCATTTCAGTAACCGAGCATATGTGACAACTCAATGTCGAGGTGGAAAAGAAGGCTGGGCAGTGGTCGATACAAGTTATTCAAAGCTTGTGAAGTACAACCCAAACCTAGACATTTCCGGCCTTCTTAAGGCATATCAGATAGCCCTCGCATTGATGTAGTCTGTTGAAGAACAAGGAGACTCAGAGATTGTCCAGGAGGGGGATTACTAAGAAACAGAGAATCTCAAAGACCAAGCTATTAACCTAAGGTTGTAGCAATGAAGTCAGGGATCTTGAAGTTCAAGAGAAGTGATCATCCTCTCTTTTGCTTGCTCTTGAAGAATCTCTTTTTTCTCTTTACTTTTGTTGTAACTCTTTGATCGTCCATGTACATATTTTTTGAATATATATACAGACTCTTTGTCATTTGTGATAGCACTTTTAAAATTTAAGTACTTCACTAAACGAGTACGACTTTTCTGATTGCATAACTTGTAAAACATTGTAAATAACAAGATTATAAAAACTTGAGAATACTACACAAGTATTTCTTGGGGAGGGAGGAGAATAATCTTATTGATGAAATTCACAAGTAAAAGAGATCGTAAAAAACTGTACAAGAGGTAAGAATTTACCAATAATAAGGTCATAGATGTTCAACATTCCAAGCTCGCAGTACTTCCGAACCATTGAGTCTTTTGAGATGATACGTCCCAGGTCATATCATTTTAGCGACTCGATAAGGACCTTCCCAATTAGGCCCTAATACCCCTAGGCTTGGTTCTCTTGTACCAAGAAAGACTTCTTTGAGGACCAGGTCCCCGACTTGGAAGTCTCTTCTCCTAACTTTGGAGTCGAAGAACCTCTTAGCTCGTTATTGGTGGGAAGCTATCCTTAATCGAGCTTTATTACAATGTTCTTTAACCAAGTCCAGACTTCCACCCATAAGTGCTTCATTATCTACCTCATTGTAAAATTCTCTCCAAAAGGAACTAGTTCTTACTTCAATTAGGACAATTGCTTCACAACCATATGCTAGCGAGAATGGTGTTTCTGAGTAGAAGTTCTCGGAGCTGTTCTATATGCCCATAGAACTTCTGGGAGATCATCAGCCCAATTGCATTTTGTTGTGCCAAGCTTGGTCTTCAAAGTGTGCTTAATGGCTTTGTTGACAGCTTCAACTTGTCCATTAGCTTGTGGTCATGTTATTGAGGTGAATTTCTTATGAATCCCCAACTCTTCGCAAAACTGCTTGAACTCCTCATTTTCAAGCTGTTTCCCATTATTTGAGATAAGTGTATGAGGAATTCTATAGCAGCACACTATATTCTTAAAGACAAAGTCTTTGAGCTTCTTTATGGTGATCGCGGTTAAAGGTTCTGCCTTTACCCATTTAGTGAAATAATCCACTACGACCATAACATATTTGACGCCACCTTAACTGGTTGATATAGGACCGATGAGATCAATTCCCTATTAGAGTAGATGCCCAAGAGCCAATCAATTATTGTAGAATTGACTCTTTGTAATATTGTTCATTGATCAATAAAAGGCATCTTACACTATATCGCGTAAATCATTATTGTCTGTATTGATATATGTCCTTAGAATAGTAGAATCGTGACGAGGGTATCAAGTGTTTCAAATCTTGATAGTAAGAACCCTATGATCACATATGGTGGCCATTCTAGAAACGTTCGTAGCCCTAGTATTATTTTGAAGTAAGGGCACAGATAATACGCTAAGGCTATCATAGTGTTGAACGACCCTATCGAAAGGCAGTGATTGATCTCACTTGTTAAGGTTGTTTGGTGACAACCTGGTGTAACACATGGGTGCTTGCTGTAGGCAAGTTCACTAGATTGACTCACCAGTGGATTCCATATGGATGGTAACCCTAGTGTCTTTGGAACAAATCCTCTAATGAATGGTGGTGCATGTGATCCTTAGACTTGAGATCACCGGAGCGCCTTGTGCACCGATTGGTATAGTTTGACACTAGCCTAACGCCGTTCTATTCAGAGTTGTCAATACGATAGTGATTGGCTGCATCAAGGAGTGTATCAAGACTATGGTGGATCGACAGCGAATTCATCACTCCCGGGTACGGGGGGAAGTTATCTCACGGCGCAATTCAGTAAATGACAATGACACTAAAACTTTGGCCATAGTGGGATTGAGTTGTTGCTCTATCCAGTTTATAATACAGGTCATTGGTCCAGTAACTAAATACAAAATATTGAGAGTAACCGAGGTTGACACTATTTCTATACCCCAGTCTCGTCGAGGTAACAGATGATGAAATGATCGGATTGTACAGTAACTATATCGATGACAAATAGCTGCTTCGCTGAATCCTAATCTATCGGGTGGCCATGATGCCTTGCTAGGGGCCAATCTTGGTCTATGTATAGTGTGATGATTAATTGGTGTTAATCGCGATATTACACACTACCGGTATGATAAGGAGCCTACCGGTCACACACATAGAAGATAATTTGAGAGCCAGTTTACAAGAAGGGCGTTTTCGTATTTTTTAGGTGAAAGGTATTTTGGTAATTTCACAGTGTAATTAAGTTTGCTGAGATCATAGCCTTTATTTAATTTGATATTAAAATTAAATAAGTGAGATTACGTTTAAATATGTGTTTGCATATATTTAAACTATTTAAACAAATTATCATTATTGTTAAATGTTAATATATTATATATATTAATTGAATTTAATTGAGATAATGATAATTAAAATAAAATATCTTAAAGGGGCTGTTTGGATACAAGGAGTTGTTCGGGTTGGTGCCCAAGCCCATTGCATGATGGAATAGGGTATAGTGTTGCACTATATAAGTGCAACACTTTGTGAAATAAAATAGAGATTTTATTATTTCATTCAAAACTAAACTCCAGCCCCCTTTTCATTCTCTCCCACGCCAGATTCCTTTTGTTTGGGAAACGTTTTTGATTAATTTCTTCTTGGTTCTTAAAGGCTAAAGAGGATCTAGCAAATCCATCTTTAGTTCCTTGGGATTGTCTTCGTGTGGTCTACATTGGTTTGATCCTACTCTTGGGTCGGTAGCTAAATACATTCAGAGACAAGATTAGAGGAGCCTCCAAACGTGCGTATGATTTCTTAAACTCTAAACTGAAATTCTGTAGATTCTAAAATTATGTATAAACTGTAAATTTTTATGCCCTGATCTTGGTTCTAAGGAACGATCTATCATGTAAATTATTTCATTTTTCGCTGCCATAGATGATCGTTTCCTAACAGTGGTATCAGAGCCTAGGGTACCAGATTTTACAGTTTTTGTGAATGGTTGATTACATGTATTTGATTGATAACATGTTGCCTTGATGAATCTGCACAAAATCTGCCATTAAAGCCTGTTTTAAGAAATCAATTAATTGATTAATTTAATTTGTTGATGATCTGTAATTTTGGAATATACTGGGTTATGGATTTTTGTTGAAATCAATAGTTTAGATTGATTGCAAAATCTGTTTGGCGTATTTTGGTCTCTGGTTGAACTGTTCTGTTGCTACAAATCAGTGTATGCTCGCCGAGGCAATATAAACCATCGCCGCGGCGTGCGTTGTTGGCGTACACACTGATTGCAAAATCAACGCTTGCTGCGGCGATATAACCCATCGCCACGGTGACCGTCCTTAGGACGAATGCTGTTTGCAATTAACGCTCGTTGTGGCGATATAACCCATCGCCGCAGCGAACGCATGTGGAGCGTGAACGTGATGTTAATCAGCGCACGTTGCGGTGATCTAACCCATCGCTGCAGCAAGCACACTTTCAAGTGCGCAGGGGCCAGATTAAAAAGTTTCAAAACTTTTGGACCAAATTATAGATCTACAAATTATCAGGAGGTAATTAATAATTCACCCACCCAATTCAAAAATTGATTGTTTTTGAAATGTATACCATGTACTTGTTTGTATATTGCATGGTGCCCAGTACTTGAGCCTTAGACCTATGGTGAATGTTTTAAAATTTTTGGGTATGCATGGTTATAATTTATTTAATAGGGCCTACGTGTCCTGCCTTTCTCCTCTTCTCGATGTACATTCTCTTCTCATCTCATTCCCCTTGAATGTAAATCGAGGTTTCTAAATTTGTTGATGTAAAATTAGTTTGAGATTAATTTTATTGTAAATTTAGTATGATGTTTTTGTAATGGACTTGAGACGGAGCAAAGGATGGGGCAATCATACTTGAAGACTCAAGATATTTATTACAGGACCCCTAGGTGACCCACCGATTCCTCTAGGCTCGAGGAAATCGGTGTTAGATAGGCCACGTATCGGCACATTTAATATTTTGTTTAGAATGCATACTAAGGTTGAATGTTCAATTACATGCCAAACAATGTCATTCTAGATAATAATCTGGTGAGACTTTAAATAACAAACCCTCAATTAAAGTATATTAAGTCACGTATGCCTTCCATCACCATGGTTTTAATCAAACTACTGTTCGTCGAAACCTTGTTTGCCAAAGCAAAGTGTACACTTCTACCAGTGGGAGGTTAAAATGCATTGGAGTTTTCCTTAACGGTGATGGGTCGACTTAAAATGACGGTTTTGTTTATTCGTCAAAGCAAAGGTTGATAAACGCATAAGAGGCATAGTAGAGAAGTACACATATTGTGTGTACGTGGTGACATGTAGTGTCCACTCTATTGATACTGAGAATCACACTTGAGGACGATGTGATTGGCTTGTTAGCTTCTTCACATTTGAGGTTGATAGTAGGGGCTATCAACTAGTATGGATTAAGTTTGTTGGCCTACCTAATCAACCTATTTTGACTTATTCGCCAAAGCAAAGGTTTGAAATGGGCCGGATGGGATCTCAGTCCACTAGGAAAGCCAACGGGCTTTCCCAAGTTAATGGTGAGGGTTATTGACTTGAGTAAAATAGTGGGACCATCGTTTAATAAAATACCATATTAAATAATAATGAACTTTATAATGAATTTATCTTTTCTGCAATTGTAGATTCACCAAAATGAGCATAATGAACCTGCGACTGATAATCGAGAAAGAAAACAGGTTGAATGGATCCAATTTCTCAGACTGGTATTGTAATCTTCGGATTATACTCAAGTCCGAAAAGAAATTGTATATCCTTGAAAAGCCATACATGGTTGAGCCTGATCCTGATGCCACTCAGGAAGTAAAGGACATTTATCAAAAGTTCCTTGATGATGCTGATGGCGTTCAATGCTTGATGTTAGCATCGATGACACCAGTGCTGCAAAAGCAGCATGAGAATATGGACGATGTTGCCATTATTCTACACCTTAAAGAGCTTTTCGAAGGGAATGCTTGACATGAGAGATACAAGGTGTCAAAAGCACTGTTTGGAAGTCGTCTAACTGAGAGAGCCCAAGTTGGTCCTCATGTGCTCAAGACGATAGAGCACATAGAGAGGCTTGAGACTTTGGGATTTGAGTTGGATGCAGAATTACAAATGGATTTGATTCTGCAATCCTTGCCTGACTCTTATGCACCGTTCATAATAAAGTTCAATATGAACATGATGGTGAAAACCCTGTCGGAGCTTTTGAAAGTGATGAGGACTATAGAGCAAGACTTGAAGAAGTCGAAGCCTGTTTTACTGGTTGCTGCCTGTAAAGGAAAAGGTAACGGCAAGGGTAAGGCCAAGGCCAAACCCAAGCCCAAGCCCAAGCCCAAAGGATAGGTTGCTCTTAGGCCTAAGAGTGGCATAGAGAAGGGCAAAGTAGTCTACTTCTTTTGTGGCAAACCTAGTCACTGGAGGAAACACTGCAAGGCTTTCCTCGAAAGCAAGAAGAAGTTAGATGCTACAACTTCAGGTATGTTTATGATTGAGATTAACTTCTCTCCCTCAACATCTTGGGTCATTGACACAGGATGTGGTACTCACATTTGTACTGATGTGTAAGGACTAAGGCAGAGTAGAGTGCTCGCCAAGGGAGAGGTGGACCTACGAGTTGGAGATAGAGCACATGTGGCTGCATTGGCTGTAGGGACTTACTGTTTATGTTTGCATACGGGCTTGTTGTTGGAACTATATAACTGTTATCATGTACCTTCTATTTCTAGAAATATTATTTCAGTATCCGCTTTGGATAATATAGGGTATCATTTTGAGATATCTAATGGATTGCTGTCCTTTAGTTTGAGTGGTATTCTATTTGGAATTGCAAGGTTATATAATGGATTATATGTTTTTGATTTAAACAATAAAGATATTCTCAATGTTGAAACCAAGAAAGCTAAACATAGCGATCAAAACCAGACATACCTCTGGCACTGTAGATTGGGTCATGTTAATAAGACCCGCATTTCAAAGCTTCAAAGGGATGGAGTTTTGGACCCTTTTGAATTTCAGTCATTTGAGGTATGCGAGTCATGCCTGTTAGGCAAGATGACCAAGTCTCCTTTCACAGGACAAGGTGAAAGGGCTACTGAACTGTTAGGCATCATCCATAGTGATCTATGTGGTCCATTAACAGTTGAAGCTAGAGGTGGATATTCATATTTCATCACATTTACTGATGATTTCAGTAGATATGGTTATGTCTACCTTATGAGACATAAATCTGAAGCCTTTGATAAGTTCAAAGAGTTCAGGAATGAAGTACAGAATATGTTGGGCAAAAGTATTAAAGCTCTTCGGTCGGATCGAGGAGGTGAATACTTAAGCTCAGGGTTTTCTGAATACCTGAAGAATGTGGGATAGTATCACAACTCACCCTTCCGTATACACCCCCACACAATAGAGTTTCGGAAAGGAGGAATAAGACCTTACTTGACATGGTTAGGTCCATGATGAGTTTTAGTGATCTATGTGCATCATTCTGGGGTTATGCCCTAAAGACTGGCGACACACGTTTTAAACCGTATACCATCAAAGTCTTAGATAAACTCCATATGAACTATAGAGTGGCGAAAGCCCAACTTGTCTTATCTAGGATTTGGGGTTACGAAGCTTATGTTAAGAAATTGACTTCGAACAACTGGGCCCAAAATCCTATAAATATATATTTGTGGGGTATCCAAAGGAGACCAAAGGATATTATTTCTACCACCTATAAGAGCACAAAATTTTTGTTGCCCTTCAGGTGTTATTCCTAGAAAAGGATTTTTTTCTAAGAAGTACTAGGGAGAAAAGTAGAACTCGATGAAGTTCTAGAACCACAAATATACTAGACGAAGAGGGATGATGTGCCACAGAAGGTGGTTGAACATCAAAGGAGGTTACTCCACAACTTGTGGATCAAGTGAGCCAACTCAGGTAGCACATGAGCTATGTAGATCTGGAGAGTACCGCCTAAAGCCCGAGAGATACGGTTATCTCGTGACTCAACATGGTGATGTACTAGTCTACCAAGACGATGAACCCATACCCTACGAAGACGCTAAATCGGACCAGATTTCGTTAATGGCTTGAAGCCATGAAATTTGAATGGACTCCATGTACCAGAACCAAGTATGGTCTTTGGTGGAACTATCTGAAGGGTAAAACCCATAAGGTGTAATGGGTCTTCAAGAAAAAGACTGACATGGATGCAAGGGCATACCAACTGGTTGCCAAAGAATTCACACAATTCATGTATTGACTATGAAGAAACCTTTTCACTGGTTGCCATAATTAAATCCATCTGGATTATGCTTGCGATTGCTGTATATCATGACTATGAGATTTGGCAAATGATGTCAAAACAACTTTCCTGACGGAAACCTTGAAGAGACGTGTATATGATACAACCCGATGGTTTCGTTCTTGATGGGCAAGCTGATAGGGTATGCAAGTTACAGAGATCCATATATCGACTAAGCAAGCTTCAAGGAGCTTGAACATCATTTGTAAAAGCCGTAAAAGAATTTAGTTTTATCAAGAAAGAAGATGAGCCTTGTGTTTCACAAGAAGTGAGTGGGGGCGCAGTGGCATTCCTAGTGTGTATGTTGATGACATACTTCTGATCGGAATGACATTCAAACTTGCAATCAGTAAAGACTTGGTTATCCAAGTGCTTCTCCATGAAGTACTTAGGGAAGCAACCTACATCCTTGGAATAAAGATCTATCGTGAAGATCGCGTAGGTTGCTTGCCTAAGTGAGTGCATATATTGACAAAGTACTTAAAAGATTCAGTATGGAAGAATCCAAGAAGGGATTTCTTCTGATGTCACATGATGTTTATCTCTCTAAGGAATTGTGTCCTGGAACACAAGATGAGAGAGATAGGATGAGAGGATCTCATATGCATCAGCAATTGGATCCATCATGTTGCCATGCATGTACTCAGATTGATGTCTCATGCTTTTTCGCACTTATAGTAGATATCAATCGGATGCAATGAGCGTCACTATGGTGTCAGAATATTCTTAAGTGCCTGAAGAGACTAAGGATATGTTCTTGGTTTATGGAGGGAAGATGAGCCTCACTGTAAGGATACAGTGATGCTAGTTTCCAAACGGACAAAGATGATATCAATCGCAATCAGGGTTTATATTTTGTCTCAATGGGGTTGCATTGAGCTGGAAAAGCTGCAAGCAAAGCACCGTAGCGGACTCTACAATGGAGGCTGAGTATATTGCATTGTTAGATACGGCCAAGGAGGCAGTCTGGTTGAGAAGTTCGTTACTGAAGTTTGTGTGTTCCCACGATTGTTGATCCAATAAACATCTATTGTGACAACAATAGAGCAATAGCTCAAGCCAGGAACCATGGTCTCATCAGAAGTCCAGACCATACTCAGACGATTCCATCTCATCGAGAATAGTTGAGAGGAAGGTGTTTAGATTAGTAAAGTGCATACTGATCAATCACGCAGATCCACTAACAAATCCTCTGTCGCACCAGAAGCATGAAAGGCACTTGAATCATTTGGTATTAAATACATGAATGATTGGCTATAGTGCAAGTGGGAGATTGTTAGAGTAGACGCCCTAGACCAATCAATTATTGTAGAATTGACTCTTTGTAATAATGTTCAGTGATTAATAAAAGGCTCTTATACTAATCGCGTAAATCATCATTTATGTATTGATATATGTCCTTAGAATGGTAGAACCGTGACGAGGGTATCAAGTGTTTCAAATCTTGATAGTGAGAACCCTATTAGCACATATGGTGGCCATTCTAGAAACATCCATAGCCCCAGATTATTCTAAAGTAGGCACAAATAATACGCTAGGCTACATAGTGTTGAACGACTCTATCGAAAGGCAGTGATTGATGTCACTTGTCAAGGTTGTTTGGTGACAACCTGGTGCAACACATGGGTGCTTGCTGTAGGCAAGTTCACTAGATTGACCCACCAGTAGATTCCATATGGATGGTAACCCTAGTGTTTTTGGAACAAATCCTCCAATGATGGTGGTGCATGTGATCCTTAGACTTAGATCACTGGAGCAACTTGTGCACCGATTGTGTGGATTAAGATTGTTGGCCTACCTAATCAACCCATTTTGGCTTGTTCGCCAAGCGAAGGTTTGAAATGGGCAGGATGGATCTCGGTCCACTAGGAAAGCCAACGGGCTTTCCCGATTTAATAGTGAGGGCTATTGGCTTAGTAAAATAGTGGAGTTACCGTTTAATAAAAGACCATATTAAATAATAATGAACTTTATAATAACTTTATCTTTTCTGCAATTGTAGTCACCGAAAATGAGTATTATGAACCTGCGACCGATAATCGAAAAGGAAAACAGGTTGGATGGATCCAATTTCTCAGACTGGTATCGTAATCTTCGGATTATACTTAGTCAGAAAAGAAATTGTATCCTTGAAAAGCCATACATGGCTGAGCCTGATCCTGATGCCACTCAGGAAGTTAAGGATACTTATCAAAAGTTCCTTGATGATCTGATAGCGTACAATGCTTGATGTTAGCATCGATGACACCTATGCTACAAAAGCAGCATGAGAATATGGATGCTTCTTCCATAATTCTACACCCAAGGAGCTTTACGAAACAATGCTCGACATGAGAGGTACAAGGTGTCGAAAGCACTGTTTGGGAGTCGTCTGACTGAGGGTGCCCAAGTTGGTCCTCATGTGCTCAAGATATCGAGCACATAGAGAGGCTTGAGACTTTGGGATGTGGCTTGGATGCAGATTACAAATGATTTAATTCTGCAATCCTTGCCTGATTCATATGCTCCGTTCATAATGAATTTCAATATGAACACGATGGAGAAAACCCTGTCAGAACTTCTGACATGCTGAGACTGCAGAGCAGGACTTAAAAAGTCCAAGCCTGTTTTACTGGTTCTGCCAGTAAAGCAAAGGGTAACGGCAAGGGTAAGGCCAAGGCCAAACCCAGCCCAGCCCAAGCCCAAAGACAGGTTGCTCTTGGGCCTGAGAGTGGCATAGGAAAGGGCAAAGGTAGTCTGCTTCTTTTGTGGCAAGCCTGGCCACTGGAGGAAACACTGCAAGGCTTTCCTCGCAAGCAAGAAGAAGTCAGAGGCTACGACTTCAGGTACTTTCATGATTGAGATTAACTTCTCTCCCTAAACATCTTGGGTCTGGACACAAGATGTGGTACTCCACATTTGTACTGATGTGCAGGGACTGAGCAGAGTAGAGTGCTCGCCAAAGGAGAGGTGGACCTACGAGTTGGAAATGGAGCACATGTGGCTGCATTAGCTGTAGGGACTTATGTTTATCTTTGCCTACGGCTTATTGTTGGAACTACATAACTGTTATCACTACTCTTCTATTTCTAGAAATATTATTTCAGTACCGTTTTGGATAATATGGGGTATCATTTTGAGATATCTAATGGATTCTGTCCTTTAGTTTGAATGGTATTCTATTTGGAATTGCAAGGTTATATAATGGATTATATGTTCTTGATTTAACATAAGATATTCTCAATATTGAAACCAAGAAGCTAACATAGCGATCAAAACCAAACATATCTCTGGCTTAGATTGTGTCATGTTAATAGACTCGCATTGCAAAACTTCAAAGGGATGGAGTTTTGGCCCCTTTTGACTTTCAGTCATTTGAGGTATGCGAGTCATGCCTTTTAGGCAAGATGACAAAGTCTCCTTTCACAGGACAAAGTGAAAGGGCTACGTGAACTGTTAGGCATCACCATAGTGATGTATGTGGTCCACTAACAGTTGAAGCCAGAGGTGATATTCATACTTCATCACATTTACTGTGATTTCAGTGAATATGGTTATGTCTACCTTATGAGACATAAATCTGAGCCTTTGATAAATTCAAGGAATGGAATGAGTCCAGAATATGTTGGGCAAAAGTATTAAGCTCTTCGGTCGGATCGAGGAGGTGAATACTTAGCTTGGGGTTTTCTGAGTACCTGAGGAATGTGGGATAGTATCACAACTCACCCCTCCTTATCCACCCCAACACAATGGAGTGTCAGAAAGAGAATGGACCTACTTGACTGGTTAGGTCCATGATAGTTTTATTGTTTACCTGCATCGTTCTGGGGTTATGCCCTAGAGACGACTCACATTTTAAATCGTGTGCCGTCAAAGTCTGTAGATAAGACTCCATATGAGTTATGGTTGGGCGAAACCCAACTTGTCTTATCTAAGGATTTGGGGTTGCGAAGCTTATGTTAAGAAATTGACTTCGAACAAGCTGGGCCCAAAATCCTGTAAATGTATATTTGTGGGGTATCCAAAGGAGGCCAAAGGATACCATTTCTACCCACCCAGAAGAGCGCAAATCTTTGTTGCTCGATCTGGTGTCTTCCTAGAAAAGGAACATTTTCTAGAAGTACTAGTGGGAAAAAGAGAACTCGTGAAGTTCTAACCACAAGATAATCTAGACGAGGACGGATGATGTGCCACAAGGAGTGGTTGAGCATCATGAGGAGGTTACTCCCAAAATGGTGGATCAAAGGGAACCGCCTCGGTAGCACAGGAGCTACGTAGATCTGGGAAGTACGCCATGAGCCCGAGAGATACGGTTATCTCGTGACTCAACATGGTGACGTACTAGTCTTCAAGACGATGAACCCAGAACCTACGAAGACGCTATATCGGATCCAGATTCCATTAAATGGCTTGAAGCCATGAAATCTGAGATGGACTCCATGTACCAACCAAGTGTGGTCTCTGGTGAACCACCTGAAGGGTAAAACCTATAGGGTGTAAATGGGTCTTCAAGAAGAAGACTGACATGGATGGCAATGTGCATACTTATAAAGCACGGCTGGTTGCCAAAGGTTTTCAAACAAATTCATGGCATTGACTATGAAGAAACCTTTGGCAACCAGCATAAGCAATTGGATCCATCATGTATGCCATGCATGTACTCGGATTGATGTCTCATGTGCTTTGAGCACTTGTAGTAGATATCAATCGGATCCAGGTGAGCGTCACTGGATGGCTGTCAAGAACATTCTTAAGTACTTGAAGAGGACTAAGGATATGTTCTTGGTTTATGGAGGGGAAGATGACTCACTGTAAGAGGATACAGTGATGCTAGTTTCCAAACGATAAAGACGATTATCGATCGCAATCAGGGTTGTATTTTGTCTCAATGGCGGTGCAGTGAGCTGGAAGAGCTCCAAGCAAAGCACGGCAGCAGACTCTACAATGGAGGCTGAGTATATTGCATTGTCAGATGCGGCCAAGGAGGCAGTCTGGATTAGAAGTTCGTCACTGAACTTGGTGTGGTTCCTACGATTGTTGATCCTATAGACATCTATTGTGACAACAATGGAGCAATTGCTCAAGCTAGGGAACCACAGTCTCATCAGAAGTCCAGACACATACTCAGACGATTCCATCTCATCAGAGAGATTGAGAGGAAAGACGTGCAGATTAGTAAAGTGCATACTGACGACAATCTCGCAGATCCACTGACAAAGCCTCTGTCGTCAGATAAGCATGAAAGGCACTTGAAATCATTTGGTATTAATACATGAATGATTGGCTTAGTGCAAGTGGGAGATTGTTAGTAGATGCCCTAGAGCCAATCAATTATTGTAGAATTGACTCTTTGTAATAATGTTCATTAATCAATAATAAAGGCATTTATTCTATATCGCGTAAATCATTATTATTGCAATATTATTGATATATGTCCTTAGAATGGTAGAACCGTGACGAGGGTATCAAGTGTTTCAAATCTTGATAGTGAGAACCCTATGAGCACATATGGTGGCCATTCTAGAAACGTCCGTAGCCCAGTATTATTCTGAAGTAAGGGCACAGATAATACGGTAAGCTATCATAGTGTTGAACGACCCTGTCGAAAGGCAGTGACTGATCTCACTTGTCAGGTTGTTTGGTGACAACCTGGTGTCCACATGGGTGCTTGTTGTAGGCGGATATACCGCAGCAAGTCACTGACTGACCCACCAGAGGATTCCATATGGATGGTAACCCCAGTGTCTATGGAATAAATCCTCTAACGAATGTGGTGCATGTTGATCCTTAGACTTGAGATCACTGGAGCGCCTTGTGCACCCGATTGGTACAGTTTGTACAGCCTAACGCAGTTCTATTCAGAGCTGTCAGTACGGTGGTGATTAGCTATATCAAGGAGTGTTCAAGACTATGGTGGATTGACAAAGGATTCATCACTCCCGGTATGGGAAAGTTATCTCACGGCGCAATTCAGTATATGGTAATAACACTAAAACTGTGGCCACAGTGGGATTGAGTTGTTGCTCTATCCAGATTATAATACGGGTCATTGGTCCATAAACGATATATAATATCGAGAGTAACCGAAGGTTGACACTATTTCTTGCCTTCGTCTCGTCGAGATAACGTATGATGAAAGGATCGTATTATACGGTAACCATATCATTGACAGGTAGCTACTTTGCTGAATCCGAATCATCGGTGGCCATGATGCCTTGCTAGGGGCCAATCTTGGTCTTTGTATGAGTGAGACGATTAATTGGTGTTATCGCGATACTATACACTGCCGGTATGATAAGAGCCTATGTCACACACATAGAAGATAATTTAAGAGCCGAAGAAGAAGGGCGTTTTCGTCTTTTTGGGCGAAGGGATATTTTGGTAATTTCACAGTGCAATTAAATTTGCTGAGGTCGTAGCCTTTTTATTTAATTGTTAAAATTAATAAGTGGAATTACGGTTGAATGTGTGTTCGCACATATTCAAATAAATTATCATTATTGTTAAATGTTATATTATATTAAATATAATTAATTGATTTTTATTGAAATAATGATGAAATAAATAAATATCTAGTTTGGGAGTGTTTGGCAACATGGGGTGTTTGGGTTGGACCCAAGCCCATTCATGTGGGAATAGGGCAACTTGGTTTGCCTATAAAAGAATAGTGTTGTGTGTTTTATTAATGAATAATTTTGCCTTTGAAAACAAACACACACAGCAGCCCCTTTGAACCCCGCACTCCCACGCCACTTTCATCTTTTGATTGAAAAATCAAATACTGATTTTTCTTCTTGATTTCTTAAGGCCAAGGAGGATCTAGCAAATCCCTCCTTGGTTCTTGTTGATTGTCTTCGTGTGGACCTCTACGGTTCGATCCTACACTTGGATCAGTAGCAAACACATTCAGAGACAACATTGGCGGAGCCTCCAAACGTGGGTATGAATCTAAACCTTTGGATTTATATTTTTTCTGCAGATTCTAATTATGCATAAACTGTAAAATCTGTGCCTTGATTTTGGGTTCTAAGGAACGATCCGTGGTTGTAAAATTTTTATTTTCCGCTGCGTAACCGGGTCGTTTCCTAACACTTCACACCTGCCTATTTTTGCCACAACAACCAGTGCATCCTTATGAGTGTGGTGCACTCACTTAGCATCTTTCTCAAAGAAGGTAGTCTCTTATTCTCTGTGCAGCTTGCTTGGTCGCGATTCTAGATTGAGCATATTGAAGGGTTCATGTCAAGCTTTTTGGTCATACTTATCCTGTGCATGCCGAGAGGTCCTTGCAATATGAGATCCCCTAATGAAGGTCCCTACAAGTAGAGACCCTTGCGACCTCTAAGCGTCATCTTCTTGGTCTTTCTCCCTTAAGGAAGTTGGACCATTCACATACTCTTTGAATTGACCTTTCTAGATAAGGTCTTCAATTGCCTGTTTGAGAACTTGGCACTCATTAGTATGATGCCTATTATCCCTATGGTAACAACAATGTTTCTTGCCACTCCTTTTAGACAAGGGTTTCTTTATGGGCTCTGAAACTCTGAGTAGATTAGATTAGCCTCTACTGAATTAGCCAGAATTGCTGAGACCTATGCGTTGAGTAGAGTGAATTATCATGGTCGCGATAAGGAACTTGAACATAAGATTTCTTGGGCTCAAACTGTTGCTTCTTTCCCTTTCTCTGATCGTCATTAGCCCATTTAAGATTAGTTTATCTACTACTCTCTCCTCAAAATTCATCCCTTCGATTGGGAGCACTGGTCGAAGGCCCGGGGTCATGGTGGTTTAAAGCTACCACTGAGTTTTCTATTCGTAGATATTTTTCTATCAGGTTGTAGAAGCAAGTAAGGGAAATATCATCCTCTGATTGCAGTTTCTTCCATAGGTCAATTTGCAGATGAACTTTGGCAATAATCAGAGTTCGAACTGAATATTTAGGTGTATTAGCTACCTTATTCAGTTCTCTATGGAACATGTTAATGTAGGATTTGAAAGACTCATTTCTCTCTTGCCGTATGTCGCTTAAATAGATGAGTGGCATTGAGAACTTTCGATTGGCCTGGAAGTGTCTCAAGAACAAGGAGCTCATTTGCTACCATGAGTTGATAGACCCTAGTAGAAGTGATCTGAACCAACACTTAGCATGGCCAGTCAAAGTCACTGCTAAGCAGTGACACTTCACCAAGTTTGAAACCTGGTGAAGCTCTATTAGGTTGTTAAACTCATAGAGATGATCTTGAGTATCAACATTCCCATCGAATGCCTTCATGTCGGGCATCTTAAATCTTAACGGGAGAGGAACAGTCAGAACTGTTGGAGAAAAGGGAGATGCCTCAGTGACCACTCCTTGCTCATTTTGCTGAGCTCGAAGTTGATCTAGAGCTCGCTGTAACTCCTCTATCTAAGGAGGCAGACCCTTTTGGGGGATCACTTTCCGTAATGTAGGTACGCTCCGCATACCTACATTGCAGTTGATGAAAGACTATAGGTCGGTGCTTTCTCTACCTTGGTTGGAGCCTTCGACATGCCTTGACACTTGCGAACCTGAGCCTTGCGAAGGCGTTAAGTGGTTGGGGGAGTTTTCCCTACCTCTACGGTGGTTAGAACCAACCCGTTGACAATGGGTACTTCCCTCGCTGTGATGGTCGAAACCATCATGCCGACGATAGTGGGAATCTCCATGTCAGACACTTTGATGAGCGTGCCCTTACAACGTGTCGTAGGTATGCTCTTAGTGCGACACATTGCCAAGTCGCTGAGCTATAGGTTTCTTCCCCTACTCACGACCAGTATTCGCCTACACTTTTGAGTCTTTCTACCCTTTCTTGGCTACTTGCTTACCCTTATTCTTTTGCGCTATAGTGCGCGTGGTATGAGCTTTCACTCGTTTCCACACTTTAGAGCGATTGATAGATGTTTTAGGAGGCGACACCACCTTGTCTGAATTTGGTGGCACGACCTGGTCCAAACGATCCAACCTTTAGCTCATCGTTTGGAAAGTGTTGTTGAACTTCTCCAGGTAATTGATCAAAGTAGGATCTGCCCAGGAAGTTCAGGGGATGCTCTTTGCAACAATTTAGGAAGGAGGAACTACTTTGGGAGGAGTAATCTCCTGATTGCGGGGAGTCTCCTTGTTATTGGTGCCAGTGCGCTCGACTTCAAAACCATGAGCCATGAGTTTTTGTGGTTTGATCTTTGAAGATGAAACTGACGGACCAGTTGAAAATATCGGATAGAGAGCTAATGTGAATCTCACCCCTTCTTCTAGCGCCAAACTGTTGATACTTGATTTTGACACCAATGACGTTGCACATGCAAAGTGCTAAGAAAGTCCTAGAAATTTCAAGTGAACAATTATGAAAGTCGATTAAAGTAGTATTGTTATCACAGTTGCATGCAAAGACGTAAAGTAAATGAGACAATAAAGGTTTTATAGTGGTTCGGATGGTTAAAGCAAATCCTACATCCACTATTTTTTTATATAATAGTGAGTTCTTGGTTATTAGCCAAGATTACAAGAGATCACAAACTGTGATCTAGGCTACAGGTGCTTGGTGTTCTAACTGTTCTTAGAGAATATCAAGCTAGTCTCTTACCCATAGTGTGTCTTTGCTATTTTCTTTGTTGAATTCAAAGTGTAGGATGTAGGATGCTCAAAGCGAATCCTACATCCACTGTTTTCTTATATAGTTGTGAGTTCTTGGTTATTAGTGGTAGCATGCCGAATGCACCAAATTAATTAACCTTACTAACCTAACTACTAAATTGTATATAGGGTGAGCAAGGGTCGATCCCACAGGGAATGATTCGATTAAATCCTATATTCTATGCCAATAGCCACAATGAAAACAACACAATAAAACCCTAAACAGTGAACAATAAAATTTGGTAGCGTGCCGAATGCACCAAATTAATTAACCTTACTAACCTAACTACTAAATTGTATATAGGGTGAGCAAGGGTCAATCCCACAGGGAATGATTCGATTAAATCCTATATTCTATGCCAATAGCCACAATGAAAACAACACAATAAAACCCTAAACAGTGAACAATAAAATTTGGTAATGAAAGGGGTTTGATCAATGCAATCTAAACTGAAAACAAATAATGGTAGAAAATATCAGATTAAAACACCAGTTCTCGGTTTAAGATCCACCTAAACATGCATTGGATATACTAACTGTAACATTATTCTGTCTCGTTATTATGGAACTACTGACCCTAGGAAACAACAAGCTCTATTACCCGAATTTTTCCTTAATTGTCACTACTGAAATAAACTCTTCAAGTAGATCCTAACCCTTGAACAACCTAGAATAAACTCTCTAAGTTTAATTCAATGGCAGCCTTAAGAATTAGGAAAATAGATCAATCTAAGCAACAATCACGCAGGCTCAGATTATTTAACTTAGGTTATGTTATTCAAGATGACAGATTGAAAACTTGTCCATAGTCATCTATCACCATGTGTTACTCATTGAATAGCAATAGAACAATTACGTATCAGAATTCCTAATTCTAACAGATAAAATTCCGATTAAACAACTCAGCAGGCCATTACTAAATCACTTAAATAGAAAATTATAAACAATTGAAACAGAATAACATAAACAATTCCAATAAAAACGAGATTAAGAACAATGTTACTGAAGTTAAATTACACCAATGACATGAATTCGGGCTTCAAAATCCTCTTAAACTGAAGAAGAAAGATCAACCTTACATCTTGATGTAGAAAGTAAAAGAAAACCAAAAAAACTAAAAACTACTGCTGTTCTCTTCTCTCCCCTTTTTAACCTAACAAATCCTCAATAAATAACATGTGTTTTCCTTAATTCTAGCCTAGGAATCATGGAAATTACTTTCCTAGATCTTTGCTAAAAGATAGACTTCCAAAATTGTCAAAATCTTATCAGATATGGAAAATAGAATTCGTCTCCAGGTTGCACCAGGATTCTTGCAATGTAAAAGAACTCTTCTGGGCTTGGTCACTTCATAAAAGTTGTAGTCCCGAATGTGTAGATGAATCTGGGCTTTTGAATCACCTGCTTTCGATATCTGAAACTCCAATTAGGCCCATTCATAGACTCAACACTCGGCCAGGAATCCTTCTGCAATTAGGATTCCAGGTCCGGCTTTGCAACAACTAATGAGGACCCAAATGAACTCAGATTCTCGCCGATAATACCTTACTGGAAAGCTTGATTCGTCTACTTTATGTTTTCTGAAGAACACTTTTGCAATCGAGAAATCTGACTCCATGTAAAACCTAAAAAACGCAGCACTGGTCAGAATAACAAAAAATCTGGAATTTCCTAATCTTTTCTCAATTATTTCATAAAGTCTATCTAAATATGCCAAACCTACAAAATAAACTCTAATAAACTCAACTAGGCATAAAACATAACGAAAAACATAATATGGAAGGAATAAAAATATATAAATTACACTCTTATCAATTAACCAAGATTACAAGAGGTCACGAATTGCGATCTGGGTTACAGGTGCTTGGTGTTCTAAGTGTTCTTAAAGAATATCAAGTTAGTCTCTTTCACGTTGTGTCTTTGCTATTTTCTTTGTTGAATTTAGAGTGTCTGATCCCGATTTTGTGAGAGGGAGCTACCTATTTATACCCATTGAGCTGAAGGTAATGATTATATATCTACAAGTGGGTTGGTGCCGTGTAAATCCCTCCTTAAATTAAATAGAGCTTGGACATGTGTGCAAACCAAATTCATTCACAGACAAAACTTGAGTCGGCTCGGTTGTTGACAACTATATTCTCTCAGTCTTGGGTGACGTGACAAACTTTGGATGACATAAAATCTTCCTGAACTCTGATTGGTACTTGCTGACGTCAGCTTATGTCAACCATGATTTTTTTGGCATAACAATTGCCATCTTTTCAACGGAAAATTATGGCTATAAGAGCAGTTTGGTCAATTTATTATGAGGGAGAAAGTCTATATGTTTAGAGTGAGCAAAAATTCAAAGTCTTATTTCCAAACTTTTCCCAGTCCAATATGTGCATCTCCACCAGCTTGTGTTCACATTTTAGGTCCAAAGAACTTTTAATAATTGATATGCCGCCCAATCAGTTCCTTCTTGAGTGTTTATTTCCAAACTTTTCCCAGTCCAATATGTGCATCTCCACCAGTTTGTGTTCACATTTTGGGTCCAAATAACTTTTAATAATTGATATGCCGCCCAATCAGTTTCTTCCTGTGTATTATTTAATACAAATGTGTGTGGAAACCGAGCCCAAAATAATTCATTATATTTTCATCCCTCGAGCGAGAGCTAGCCGTGGCATTTGAAAGCAGGATCAAACTCAGGTCAGAACATGCACTTAATTTGTTTCATTTAACTTATTCACCCATTTTCTTATAGAAGAGCTATATATGATTAATGCATGAATATATTATTGCTAATGTTCTTATAGCAGAGCTATATATAATTAATGCATGAATCAATGTCTATTATCAAGAGCTTTCATGATGTTCTTGTTCAATTCAAATGGATATTGCCAGGGCCGGCTTAAGGGGTAGGCAGGTGAGGCACCTGCCTAGGGCCCCAAACAAATGGGGGCCCAAATTTTTTATAAATTTTTTTTTTTCTTGAATATCTTACATAAATGAAAATGATTTATAATTTCTTATCTAAGCTAAGGGTCCCCAAAAAAAAGCCAAAAAAGCCCAAATTTATTATAAACTTTTTATATATATTCCCACCCAAAGTTTAACAAAATAGCAAGTTTGTACCTCTAGTTTTATATATTCTAGTTTATACCCCTAAATTAACACATTGAATCTCTTTTAACAATGAAAAACTAAAATAGTTATTTACATATCTCAAATTACTCACCCCTAATTCAATCCCAAAATTTGACATTCACATAAATCATCTCCAACCCTCTTCTGCTGCCAATGGTTTGGAGTTGATTTCGGTCAATTTTGGTTCCGGTCGATTTTCTCACCAAAATCATCATTTTATCATTTCCCAACCTTGATAGCCCTCGATTTGACTAATTTTTTATGAATTTCGCAACCCAACTCCACCACACGATAGCCATTTTCAGCCTTTTTGGCATGTACTCGACATTGTTGGCCTTCCTCGACACCACCATCTTCCTCCCCTCAGCCCTCTCACCAAAACCCCTATCATACCTTATCTGTTTACTCTGCCAATCGCTGGCCATCGATACCTTTTGGGCCGTGACTTCTCAAGCATTTTCTTATCAATCTTGACATTGGAAATCACCCATTTCACCACTTATCACTTCTCCAACATCTACTCTCCAAAACCCCCCACCAACCTACCCTTGTTAGCCTGCCGGTTGCTGTCCACCTCTCCTAGTGATTTTTCATCTCAAAAAAAAAAAAAAAAAAAAAAAATAATAATAAATAAATAATTTTTTTTTTTAATATATGCTTATATTATTAGAGGCCCCCAAAATAACTCCTGCCTAGGGTCATACATGTTCTAGAGATGGCCCTGGATATTGCGTTTATAGGTTATGGTGATTGAAGAGACAGAGAGAGGGAGGATTTATCTTTGTTTACCAAAATATCATTCTATTTGTAAGAGTGGTGATATAATTGAGTGTGGGTGATGTATGTATAAACTCTTTTTACTCAAATTTATGTGAACCGCTAGATTATATTTAGATGAAGGGCAGTCAGTTTGTGTTTCAGGTTAAGTCAATAATTTGTGTTACAATAGCACAAGTCTCTCTCTCTCTCTCTACCCTTCTATAGTCATAGTGTTGTGACTAAGCTAATTTTATTATTACGAGGAGATTATAACTTAATAGAGGTATAATTAAAAAAAATATTGTTTTGATTTAGTCATCATTAGTACAAGTGGTATAAAGGTAAAATATATATTATATTAATAATTAATAAATGAAGCATGCCAAATCCAAGGTATAGATATTAATAAAAGAGATATACATAATTTTGTGCCAAGAAGCTCTAAATATGTTTGAGAACCTATAAATAGTTTGACTTTAATAAAAAAAAATATTCATGTTAATGAGTTATTATGTACCCGTAAATTAAAACATATGATAATAACTTTAAAACATAAATCATTGTCACATACAATTTTAGATAAATAGTTTAGAAAAATTGGCTTCCTCTATCACGGCCCACTGTTGGCGTTGTGTTGTTAACCAGCTTTGATGCCAAAGTTCTCTATCACGGCCCAATGTTGGCGTTGTGTTCTTAACCAGCTTTGATGCCAAAGTTGTGTCACGGTAGAGGGGAAAAAAAACCCCAACTTGTTGCCGCATTGTATTAGATACTTTTAACTAATTCAAATACAGTGATACATCGCTTTATATAATTTAACCTATTTCGATGTGTTGCTGACATTGGAATAAAATTATTTTGAAGCAGGTAAATCACTACATGCAAGAAATTAAAATGAGTTTCTTTCTAGGGTTGATTGTTGTGAGTTTTGTTTGCTGGATATTAGGACAATGAAGTTGGAGATGATGGGTGCTTCCATTAAAGATGAGGAGCATAGGCAGTTGGTAATAAACATTACTGACCATAATTTAGAGCCCTTTCCTGACTATTGTATTTACTGGGTACATAGAAGTCTCCGCAAAGTAAATGAAGATGCCTACACTCCTCAACTGATTTCAATAGGCCCTCTTCACCAGGGGAAGGAAGAACTAGTTAACATGGAGAAACATAAAACAAGATATATGGAAAGTGTTCTTCAACGAATAAATTTGGAGAGATGGGAGCAAATGTTAACCTTCATTAAAAACAATGAACAACAAATTCGTAATTGTTACGCAAAGGCATCTGATCTTGGAAGTACTGAGTTCGTAGGCATAATTCTATATGATACTATCTTTATCATTGAGCTATTCTGGAGGTATTTCAATTATAGTTTTTATGCAAGTGATTATTTGATATATAATCCATCATTAGATTCCGTTTTACGCATTGAGTTGCTAGAACTTGAAAATCAACTTCCATACTTCATCCTTGAGGAATTATATAGGCTAGCTTATGTTAGCCCTCATCATCCTACCTTCATGGAGCTTTCTTGCAACTACTTCGACCATGAGATGTTTAACGGCATACCTCGATGCACTGCACTTGTTCATTTCACTGATTTGATAAGGATCGCTCTATTGAAAAACTACTCAAAAGTCGAGCCAAATGGAAAGAGTATTGCAAATTTACCTTGTGCAGCGAAATTGTACGAGTCAGGACTCAGGAGTAAAATTTAAGGGTATCAAAAGAGAATGTTTACGTGACATAAGATTTGAAAGGCGACACCAAAGAATTCCATGCTTCAAAATACACGAGTTGCAAATACCATGTCTGGAAGTAGACTATCGCACAGAAACTATCCTTAGAAATGTGATGGCTTTTGAGCAGTATCACTATCCGTGGGATACTGGGGTTTGCAGTTATGTTGATCTAATTGATCAACTTATCGATACCGGAAAAGATGTGGATTTGCTCATTGAAGGGGGGATTATTATCAATTCTTTGGGCGACAATGCTTCAATAACGAATATGTTCAACAAACTTTGCTCTCAAACTGGTTTCGTTGGTTCTTGTTACTACGACCTCTGCGAGGAACTAAAAGCACACTATAACAATCCCTTGAACCATACCAAGGCCACCTTAAATAGGGTGTATTTCAGCAATCTTTGGAAAGGCACGGCAACTGTTGCAGCAGGGTTACTTCTATTGCTAACTATGATACAAGCCATGACTTCTATCAAGCAAGTTGCTTGATTATTTTAAGGTTTGTATTGAACTTATTATTTATTTGTCGTGTAATTTTAAAGTTGATGGTTTGGTTGCCATTATTTTGTAATAATGTATGCGTTATATTAACGTACAATAATTAGTTAAATTAAATATGTGTTTCAGATTGTTATAGCTTAAATTTTTTTTGATTAGTTCTTAAGTTATGGCATAAAAAATGTTTGGTAAATAACTTTTGAAACTGAATAATTTGAATTTCATTTAAAATACTCAAAAGAATTTAAGTTGATTTTGCAACGTAACATGACAAAAGTACCCACATATAATATTTTTTATTATAATATCATATTATATTAGAAAGATTGATTGATTTAATTTAAATAAATTAGTTTTACTGAATTGAAAAAAGATTTGGAAACACTCAGTTGCCGGACCGCCAGTACGATGGTGGCTGATGATCGAAAACTGTAGCTAGCGGTGGCGCGTCCGACGACATCATCGGCACGCTTGAATTTGTTCCCCAAATCATTTAAGCGGGGTAGGCATCTGGAATCCCCACATGGGAAATGCGTTTCCCGAACCAACTCCACTTCTCAATTTATTTATATATAAAATATATAAATAACCACATTAAAAATGAATAGCATTAATAATTAAGTAAACCATTACTATATAGTATTAATGCTCTAAATAAAAATAACCATATCATATCTTAAAAATATTAAGAAGTAAGAAGTTTAAACAAGTCATAACCAAAACAATTAAAAAAAAACTAAATTGTAAATTAATTTATAATGTGCTATAGCATCATTTATTTCCCGAGGGCTTCTTGATTTTTCTTCCTCAAGAATCATTAAGACTTCATTCCTATAAATTGTGAAATGAAAAATATACAATAATTTCATTTTACTATAACAATTATATTTTTATTGTTGTGAGTGAATGCTGAAACGACGTCGTACTGAGTATTAGTGGAACGGTGTCGTTTTGAGACAGCTCCAAGATGATCTTGACCGCTGATTCAGAGAAAATCTAACGGATGAAAACAAGCCTCCAGTCAACACTATAAAAGGATTGAGTCTTCACACAAGCAGTAGATAAAACGAAAAGAGAGAGAACCTGTGTTTCGTATTCTTCGATCTGTTAGGGTTCTTAATTTTCTAGGTCTGATTTCAGTTGTAATCTGTGGGTATCTTGAGTGGTTTTGGGTTAATCAGTCAAGGGTAGAACTTCTGTGTTCTTGATATAGGAATTTCCAGGTTAGAGTATTCCTAGGGTAGATTACGGGTTTGAATCAGAGTTGTTTCATCTAGGGTTTTGGGCATATTCTTGTAATCGTGACTGTAAGGGTTTGTTCAATAATCATAGTGCAGCGAACTCCCTTTTCCGGAGTTCAACGTGGATGTAGCTTGCTCAAATAGGGCAAGTGAACCACGGTAAAATCCAGTGTTGTTTGGTTATGTTTTTTTTTTTTTTTTTTTATGGTTTGTGATTGTTTCTTGATTGATTGCATAACAGTGGTATCAGAGCCTACGTTCTAGGGTGTATCAAGGTTTAGAAATCGATTAATTTTTTGACGAATTTGAAAATTAGGGTTTGTTCGAAAAAATTAGGGTTTGTCAGATTTTAGGGGTTTTTCGATCTAAAGGTTCCTAGAGCTTTAGGACTTCGAATCTTGCTGAGTCTTGGGGTTAATTCATGAGATTAGATCACAAACACGAGTCAGGGAGAGAAATCTTGGTTATTGCCTAGGGGCTGTACTAGTACTGTTCACTTCCGTCTTATCTGTCAAGTTTAAGGGTATATCGGCTGGAAACCAGTAACCGCCTTAAAAACTGCCTAGTAGTACTTAGCGACCTTTGGTCTAACAACGCCACTTACACTTTAGACTGTCCTACCCTGTCGTTACAATACGATGAGCGCTATCCGTATGGAGATCTCCCAATACGATAGAAAGATCGATTTCAGGAGTTGGAAGAAGAAAATGAAAGCTCTGCTTTCACACAATAAAGTTGCTCTTGCACTGGAGAAGGATCCAAAGAAATGGCCCGAGGAGAAATTGAAGGAGAAGGAGAAGGAGGAGATTGACGAAGCAGCCTACAATCTGATCGTGATGAACCTCTCAGACAACGTACTGAGAAAGGTTGATGGCATCGAAACTCCTCTGGGGTTATTGGGTAAACTCGAAACTTTGTATGCTCTTCAATCTGTACCAAATTTAGCATTTCTTATAGGGTGCTTTGTTTTCATATAAAATGGATAGTAACAAGACAATAGAGGAGAACCTAGATGAATTCCTCAAAATGAACTTAATTTTAACGGGCACGGATCAGGAATTAGGAGAAACCAGTTTAGCCATGATACTCCTAAACTCCATTACTGAGGATTATCTTGTAGTTAAGAAAGCACTTCAGTACTCCGGTATTGTTCCTAGTGTCAAATTGATTGTGGCTGGTCTTAAGGCTAGAGAACTTGAGTTAAAGGTCCAAAAATGAAATGGGAGTAACCTGTTAGTTAGGGGAAAACCATACATCTTTCAATCTGGTAAAGGAAGTCAACCTAGCCAGGGGTCCAAAAACAAGAAACGGGGTAAATGGAACAATAAGCATAAGGCAGAGTCTAGAAAATGCTTCTTCTGTAATAAAGCTGGTCATCTGAAGAAGAATGCTTCTTCTGTAATAAAGCTGGTCATCTGAAAAAGAATTGCTTTGAATGGCTTAAGAAACAAAAGCAGGGAAACACAAAGAGTAACCTAGCCTTATCCAAACACTTAGTTGAAGAAACAGAGGTGCTTACTATCTCTGTTTCTGACAATACAAAAGAGTGGGTGTTAGACTCTAGGTGCTCATTCCATATGAGCCCCAATAGGGACTGGTTTCAAGACTTTGAGGAATATGATAGGGAAACTGTTTTCATGGGGAATAACAATGCCTGTAGGGTTAAAGGTAAAGGTAGCATAACCCTTAGACTCTGTAGTAGGAAACTAATAAAACTCACCCATGTTAGGTACATTCCAGAACTCAAAAGGAACCTCATATCCTTAGGAACCCTAGATGAGGAAGGGTGTTATTATAGAGCCGAGAATGGGTGGCTGAATGTGTATAGAAACCAGAATCTTATCCTGAAAGGAGAAAAAAGGAATGGGTTATACATCCTATGTGGAGAATATTATTCTGATTGTCTAAGTTCAGCCCTAGTCACCTCAAATATGTCAATAACTGAAAAATGGCACCTTAGGATGGGACATATGAGCCAGAGGGGATTATATATCCTAAGTAACCAGGGTATGTTAGGAAAGGATACTGTATCAACCCTAGAGTTCTGTGAGAACTGCATTTTAGGAAAACAATACAGAGTCAGTTTCCCAAAGGGCATACACCTGGCCAAAGGATACTTAAACTACATACATTCAGACTTATGGGGGCCTAAGAGAGTGAGGTCTCATGGGGGCAGTAGTTACTTTATATCCATTGTAGATGATTTTAGCAGGAAAGTGTGGATTTACACCCTTAGAACTAAAGACCAGACAATGTCTAAATTCCAAGAGTGGAAAGCCCTAGTGGAGAACCAACTAGACAGAAAGGTAAAAACTCTAAGGATTAACAATGGATTAGAGTACTGTAACACTGAATTTGATAAGTTTTGTAGTGAGCAAGGAATCCTAAGACATAGAACAGTGAGAAGAACTCCTCAGCAGAATGGAGTAGCTGAGAGGATGAATAGGACTCTCCTGGAAAAAGTCAAATGCTTGCTGTTCATTTCAGGTTTACCTAATACCTTCTGGGGAGAGGCCTTGTCCACTACAGCCTATCTGATAAATAGGAGCCCTTCTACTGCCATAAACTTTAAATGTCCTGAAGAAGTGTGGTCTGAGAGAAAGCTTGGTTTAAGTCATTTGAGAATTTTTGGGTGTGCTGCCTATACACATACTGTGGGAGGAAAGTTAGAGCCTAGGTCCACCATGTGTGTCCTTCTAGGATATCAAGATGGTACCAAAGGGTACAGACTATGGGACAGAGGTTCACCAGGGGTAAAAATCATTATTTTCAGGGATGTAGTCTTTAATGAAGGGGTGTTCCCTTGCAAAACTACCAGATAGAACATTGTTAACCATACCCCATCTGAACTTACAAAGGATCCATCTGAGATTAAAACTATTGAGGTGGAGCCTGTGGGTCAACAGGCTGAACCACCTTAACATGATGAGGAACAAGCACTAGAAAACCAACCAGGACTAGAGGATCCTAGATCTGATAGTGAAGAAACTAAAGCAGATGCCCTAGAGCCTCAACATGCCCAACTAGAACACTATCAACTTACCAGAGATAGAATAAGAAGGGAGGTAAGACCCCTTGCCAGGTTTTTTTATGCTGAACTGATATATACTGCTTTGCCTGCAGGAACAGGGATTCAAAGAACAGAACTAGATTCATATGAAGAAGCAATGAACTCCAAGGAAAAGGAAAAATGGAGGCAAGCAATGGAAGAGGAAATGAGGTCTCTTGAGGTAAACAGAACCTGGTCCTTGGTTCCCAAACCCAAGGACCAGAAACTAATAAAATGTAGATGGTTGTATAAGATTAAAGAGGGAATTTTAGCTACTGATCCTCCTAGGTACAAGGCTAGGCTAGTAGCTAAGGGTTACACCCAACGGGAGGGAATAGACTTCAATGAAGTCTTTTCCCCTGTAGTCAAGTACAAAACCATTAGGTTAATGTTCTCCCTTGTTGCCCATTATAACCTAGAGCTAGAACAGATGGATGTTACCACTGCCTTCCTGCATGGTAACTTAGAAGAGGAGATTTACATGAGCCAACCTCTAGGTTTTATTGACCCTAAGAAACCTGACCATGTGTGCATCCTACACAAATCACTGTATGGACTGAAACAGTCCCCAAGACAGTGGTATAAGAGGTTTGACAATTTCATTGTAAGCATAGGGTACACTAGGAGTATATATGACAGCTGTTTCTATTTTAATTTGAATCATAATCTGCCTGTGTATCTCTTATTGTATGTGGATGATATGTTGCTGGTGAGTGAGTCTAAAGCTAAAATTCATGAGTTAAAGGGACAGCTTAGGTCAGAATTTGACATGAAGGATCTAGGAAATGCAAAAAGAATCCTAGGAATGGACATTACCAGGAACAGGAGTAAACATGAACTAATCATTAGGCAGAAATCATACTTAGAAAAATTAGTGTCTAAGTTTGGTATGGCTGATTCAAAACCAGTGTCTATGCCTCTTGCAAACCATGTTGTGTTAAACAAGAGCCAATGCCCTAAAACTGAATCTGATTTAATCAAAATGGAATATGTTCCCTATGCAAATGTTGTTGGATCTGTGATGTATGTGATGATCAGTACCAGACCAGACCTGTCCTATTCCATCTCCTTACTGAGCAGATTTATGGCAAATCCAGGCAGTGAGCACTGGACTGTCTTAAAGGGAGTGTTAAGGTATATTAATGGTACCTTGAATGTTGGTTTAAATTTCTGCAAAAGGCATAATACACTTGACTTGGTGGGTTTTGTAGACTCTGATTTTGCAGGTGACAATGACACAAGGAAATCCACCATTTCATATTATTTTACCCTTTGAGGAAATTGCATTAGCTGGAAGTCACAGCTTTAGCCTATTGTTGCTCTCTCAACAACTTAAGCAGAGTACATTGCTATTGCTGATGTGTTTAAGGAAGCTGTGTGGCTGCAAGGTTTATTAGCCGAAGCAAAGCGAACTGATGGTAAGGTTACTGTATTCTCAGATAGTCAGAGTGTAATTCATCTTAGTAAAAATCCAGTGTACCATGAGCGGACCAAGCATGTGGATGTTTGCTTCCATTTCATCAGGGACTTAGTAACACAAGGGGTAATTGATCTCAGAAAAGTATCCACTGAAGATAATCCAGCTGACATGGGAACCAAGGTTGTCTCACCTGCAAAGTTCAAGCACTGCTTGAACCTGTTGCATGTGAGATAACTTGTGAAGATCAGAACTATGAAGGAACTGGTTGGGTTTGCTGCACTGTGAATTCTTAGCATTCAAGGTGGAGATTGTTGTGAGTGAGTGCTGAAACGACGTCGTACTGAGTATTAGTGGAACAGTGTCGTTTTGAGACAGCTCCAAGATGATCCTGACCATTGATTCAGAGAAAATCTAACGGATGAAAACAAGCCTCCATTCAACACTATAAAAGGATTGAGTCTTCACACAAACAATATATAAAATGAAAAGAGAGAGAGCTTATGTTTCGTATTCTTCGATCTGTTAGGGTTCTTAATTTTCTGGGTCTGATTTCAGTTGTAATCTGTGGGTATCTTGAGTGGTTTTGGGTTAATCAGTCAAAGGTAGAACTTCTGTGTTCTTGATATAGGAATTTCCAAGTTAGAGTATTCCTAGGGCAGATTACGGGTTTGAATCAGAGTTGTTTGATCTAGGGTTTTGGGCGTATTCTTGTAATCGTGACTGTAAGGGTTTGTTCAATAATCATAGTGCAACGAACTACCTTTTCCGGAGTTCAATGTGGATGTAGCTTTCTCAAATAAGGCAAGTGAACCACGGTAAAATCCAGTGTTGTTTAGTTGTGTTGTCTCTTGTTATTCTTTATGGTTTGTGATTGTTTCTTGATTGATTGCATAACATTTATAATAAAAAATATTTTATATTTAATTTTATAAGAGGGAATAGAGTGGGTTTAGTGTGGGGAGTACTAAATCCATCCCCTATCTATTTTAACATGGGAGTTAACTTGCTCCCTAAACCCACCCATTCCCCAAATTAACTTCCCCATCCGTGCCGCAATAGACTTCCATGTGCGTCAGTCTTGTTTAATCCAGCTACTGAAGCATGTTTACATCATTTTATGGCAAGGCAAGGGAGTTATGGATCACTGTTGTGTTTTATGTTTTAAAGAACTGACACTTGTTGGTGGAGTCGGTAAAGGATGGCTACAAAGAGCATAATACGATAGGCTACCGACGATGTTTTTCGCGTCATTATCCAGGTACACCAACGCATTTTAAAGGTACTCTAAGGCATTGTATACGTTGGAATATACCAAATTTCTGGTGGTGGCAGTTCCCCATGGGTACCCAAACTTGTGGGGCATTCCATCCATGAGTTAATAGGACATCTAGAGGTAAAGCACTATTTCAATAAAGGTCGCGAGAGCATACCAATCAAGGTAAACTCTGAATACTTGATATGACCTCAAAATAGTTGGGATCAAGGTTGACTAGTGAGACAATAGGGAATAAGCTTCATCATTGAGAGGGAAATAGGTCGAATCACCAACTAAGGCTTTGAATGACTACTCAATGATAAAAGGGGTAGAAGTGTAGACTGTAGAGACAACAAACAGGTTTGCCTAGATTCAAGTTTGTGGTCTATCGAAAGTTGTGTTCTACGGTTTGGAAGTAGGTTGAGGAAGACCTTAACTTGTGTGGACAGATGTGCACACGGTTTCATTCATTTCTGTTCCAGATCTTCAAATCAGCTAGCACATCAATCAGGTACATGGTGTTTGAATTTGATAAATGTTATCCAAATAATAAATCTAACAATTTCTAGTACCATTCGATAGAAATGGATGGAGAATTGACTTTTTTTTTTTTTTTTTTTTTTTTTTTTTAAGGTTAGAATTTGAGAATAATAAAGTCACATGCAGTGATTAGAAACCCGACCCATGCAGTGACCCGGCTAGGCCACTAGTGATAATTAGGATTTGAGAGAGATAAGAGAAAAATCAGAAATGAGAGGAATTACTGAGCTCTAACTATATTATTATTGAAGTTAGTTACAAGCTCGGTTTATATAGCAGGAGCACAATACACATGAGTCTAAGCTACTCATTAGCAAGGCTAAAGTCACTTGCCAGTTACTAAAATCATAGTAGTCTATCTAGGAAACTAATTCTAACATCCTCCCTTAAGCCAAGCTTCCATAAACTTGTGACTTAACAGCTGATCCTAACATCCTCCCTCAAAAGAAGCTTCCTTAGTGAACCTACAAGAACATTCAGAAAGCAGTTCCATCAGTAGAGAGTATAGTTCAATTCAGAGGAAGGAGAGAATTTAACAAATAGCATCTTAAAAAGAATCAGAAACTCCGTAGCTTGTTACACTGATTGAGGAGCTCTTACATTGAGCTTATCTCAAAGGGTTGCAAACTTTGAAGCTGGCAATGGTTTAGTAAGGACATTTGCTTTATGAAATTCAGTAGGAACATTCAAAGAAGGACTTCTTGACCACTTCTTGCATTGATGGATTCAATCTTCTTTGTGGTTGGATGGTAGGCTTATAACTTTCCTCCATTAGGATCTTGTGCGTGCAAATTGAAGGACTGATACCTTTTATATCCGCAATTGTCCATCCAATGGCCTTCTTGTATTTTCTCAATATGCACAGCAACTTTTCTTCCTCTACAACATTCAAAGAAGCATTAATAATTATTGGAAAAAATTTACCCTCTTCTAAAAATGCATACCTTAAATGAGATGGTAGTTGCTTGAGCTCAAGTGTAGGTGTCTTTGTGATTGGTAAAGTGGACTGAGACACCACGGCTCCAATTTCTTTGATCGATTTAGCTTCAGGACGAACCAAGGGTGGTAGAGCATTTAACTATCTTAAACACTCTCTTATCTCTTCACTATCTACTTCATCCTCATGATCTCTAGAATTCATCAAACAATTCTCTAAAGGGAAAATGGGGTAGCTTTCTTCAAAATTCTGCTCCACTATGGTGTCGAGAACATCAATCTTAAAACATGAGTCTAATTCAGATGGACACTTCATAGATTCAAAAACATCAAACTCTACTTGCTCATCTTCTACCCTTAAGATTAATTTCCCTTGGTGGACATCTATCAATGTTCTACCCATGGCTAGAAAAGGTCGTCCTAAAATTAAAGGTATTTCCCTATCTTCCTCCATGTCTAACACTATGAAATCTACTGGGCAAATCAGCCTGTCTACCTTAATCAAGATGTCTTCTACCACCCCCTTAGGATATGTTATTGATCGATCAGCTAATTGGAGCGACACGGTGGTTGGCTTCACTTCTCCTAATCCAAGCTTCCTGTAAATGGAAAATGGCATTAAATTTATACTTGTCCCTAAATCACGTAAAACCTTATTAAAATAACACCAATAATACAAGGGATAGTAAAACTCCCTGGATCTCATAGTTTAGGTGGTCATTTCTTTTGAATTCGCTCGCTGCATTCCTCCGTTAACATAACTTTCTTGTGTTCCTTGAATTTTCTCTTGTGCGTGAGGATCTCCTTTAAAAACTTCGCATATTTCAACATCTATTCTAGGATATCAACAAAAGGGATATTAATATGTAAACTTCGAAACATGTCAATAAACTTACCGAATTGCTTATCAAGCTTCTGATTCTTCAACCATTGTGGGTATGGAAGGGTTGCCTGGCTCGAAGAAAGTTTTTGCTTAGATGCACACTCGCCGCGGCCACCAGATTCATCGTCGCGGCGATGAGTTGAAAATTTTGACGAATTGGAAGCAGATTCACCTTGCCGCGGCCACCAGATTCATCGCCGCAACGATCGTCCTTATTACTGACAAGCTTCTCCGAATTCTCATGATTGTTGCGGCAATTAATTTCATCGCCATAGCGATCGTTCTTCTGCTCTTCCTTCAAATCTTTCTCTTATTCTTGCTCCTGTTTTTCACCTTTTGAATTTTCCAAAATTTGTCCACTCCTCAAGGTGATTGCATGTGCTTGTTCCTTGGGATTCTTCTCTGTATCGCTTGGCAAAACTCCTTGAACTCTTCCCGCTAATATGTTATGGATTTGCCCAATTTGAGTCTCAAGGTTCCTAATAGAGGCTAATTGATTTTGAACAAGGATGTCAGTCTTCTCAAACCTCTTGCTTGTCTCTTCAATGAACTTGGTTAGCACATTCTCTAAATTAGATTTTGGCTCTTGAGTTTGAAAAACAGGAGGTTGTTTTTGCTCATTGTTGTTTCTCCATGAAAAGTTCGAGTGTTTCCTCCATGTTGGATTGTATATGTTGGAATGTGGATTCTCTTGCCCCCTTTGGAAATTATTGACGTAATTGGCTTGTTCAGGCTGAGCAAACGGGTTCCCTTCTTGACAATACTTGGATGAATGATTTCCTGCACAAAGGTCACATGTTAGAGAAGAAGATTCAATTGCATTTATTTTTAACACATTACCTAATTGCTTCTGGATGTTTGAAAGTTGAGCAGCCAATGCGGTGTAACTGTCAACTTCGTGCACTCCCGCTAATCTCCTTGCTGAATTTCTTTCTGGAGTCCTCATATAGTTGTTGTTCGCCATCACCTCGATCAAATTGTATGCTTCTTCTGGTGTTTTGGTGTTGTATGCTTCCTCTGGTGTTTTATTGTTCAAGGCTCCCCTACTTGCAGCATCAATCATAGCTTGAATAGTTGGTAGCAACCCTTGGTAGAACGTTTGCACTTGCGACCAGATTGGTAAACCATGGTGAGGGCACCTCCGTAAGAGATCCTTATACCTTTCCCATGCTTCATACAATGACTCCGAATCTTGTTGGTAAAAGTTGGTAATCTCACTCCTCAGCTTGGCAGACTTGGCAGGTGGAAAATATTTAGTAAGGAACGCTTGAGCTAACTCGTTCCATGTGGTGATGCTCCCAGATGGCAGAGAAATCAACCAAGCGTTAACTTTATCCCGAAGTGAGAATGAGAAAATCCTTAGCCTAATTGCGTCATCGGATACTCCATTATGCCTAAATGTTTCGTATAACTCCAAAAAATTGGCGATATGCAGGTTGGGATCATCATTAGGTAACCCAGCGAATTGGACCGACTGTTGAATCATTTGAATAATTGCTGGCTTAATCTCAAAATTATTCGCTTGAACGGGTGGTCTCATGATGCTAGAATAGTACCCATTAATAGTAGGACTAGAGTAGTCCTTCAATGCTCTTTGAACCACAATTGCTCCACCCATTGCATTTCCTCCTAACGTATCCTCATTCTCATTCTCTTGATTTTCCACATTGGGATTGACAATTCCTGTGTTAGCATTGATTTTTCAAAGTCAGCTTGCCTCTTTTCTTTCCTCAATTGTTCAGCCGTTCTCTTGATCTCAAAATCTAGTGGATTAAGATCACCACCACCTCTTGAACGTAAACTCTCCAGATTCTAGCTAAAAGCAACAAACAAAACAAACAAAAATAAAAATTAATTTCTAAACAAAAATAAAACAAATCAAATTAGCAACTAAATATTTCTTATTGATATTGGTAAAACAAAATAGTTCCCCGGCAACGGCACCAAAAACTTGACAGGTTATTCGCAAGTGTACAAAATCGCACAAGTAATAAAACTCGAGTAAACGAGTGTCGAATCCCAAGAAAACTACCTACCAAGTACCAAACTAGTCTATTTTGTTGCTATTTGATGAAACAGAGTTTTAAGAATGAATTTAATGAAAAAGAAAAAAAACTAAAAACTAAACAAAAATATAATTTTATTAATACTTTGGTAAACAGATCAATATGACTAAACCTAGGGCATAGATTTCACACCAATTTAATCCTATGCATTGACAATTATTGCTAACCTAATTAAGCTTATTCTGAAGGCCAAACTCCCTGATATTCCACTAACTTTCTCTCAAACAATTAGCGAATTAACCCTTAAGCAACAACCCAAAAGGTCTCTAAGTTGGATTTAGGAGCTAAGAGATCATTAAGTTCTATAGAATTTACCATAGCCTCATAGATCGCGGTAACCTATCTCCAACGTTCGCTCAATCTATGGTTTTATTACCTTAGACAAATCAGGTTTCATCTCTCGATCTCAACCCAACCCATGATATCATTCAACTCTTGGATCCTTAAGAATTGAAAGCATTACACACAATAATAAAACTTAGAATTAATGCTCAATAAGAGTTAACAACAATAAAGTCAACACATATTCATAAATTGGGCTACATCTTTAGCCCTAGAAAAAAGAAATTTAGTTCATAATTGCAATAATAAAAACCATCATTGTATTCAATAACATGAGTTCAAGAAAGACAAATATAAACACTTCTCTAATTGGTGAACGAGAACTTCAAGAATTCCAATCTCCAAAATAGTAGCCATCCTTTCTCCTTCTCTAAAAACTCCCCCAAAACTACTTAAAGACCCTTATTTATAGTCCTAGGGTTTTGATCTTACTTAGGAAAAAGTTAAATGCCTCAACCCATTCAGATTCGGACTAGGATAATGCATTAACCTAACAGGCCCATGACCCATCGCCGCGGCGGTAAGAACAGTTGCTATGACGATCGTTCTTTTTATCCAATGAGTCTGTGATCTTTAGAATTTGGTAAAGTCATAAACACAAACTTTGTAGCTCTTTGAATAAGATTTCCAATGCCACCAGGATCTTTGAATTCCGATTTCTACAGCTCAAGTTATGACAGAAACATTGAAGCATGCTCATCTTGAAGGATTTCCAGATTTTAGGTTGTATCTTCGACGTGTCACAACTTTCTCGTTTCAACTCCGATTCTTGTACCGTTTGTTCCTACGCGTCATGAATTCCATCGAAATCATTCTTTTCCCTTTAAATATCTGTTTGAACCTGAAAATACTCAAAATACACCCGTGATCCCCATAAAAGGTATTTATGAAAGAATTAATTCAAATTCCATAATTTAAACGCATTTTTCCATAAATAATCCAATTAAATCACTAAAAAAATATAAAATTTCAAGCTCTTATCAAGAGCACTTAGGTCAACATGCACCTTTCAAGTCATTTATATATAAACTGCAATTTTGGTGGCAAAAAGGCCCCATATTTATTAATGTAATCAAAGCTACTTTAATTAAATTGTACTTGCAATTTTCCCAGGAAGCGCAATGAACCAAACAATTAACATGTGGTGATTGATCCTCTATATTACAAGAAGTCCTGTGGAAGCAAAGCCCAAAGTTCATTATCTTTTCATCCCTGTGAGCTAGAGCTGGTTGTGGCAATCGAAAGCAGGAACTCAGGTCAGCACAAATCCGTCTTTTTTTTTTTTTTAAAATAAAATTAATGTAAAATTTTTATTGCTAGACTGTTGTATAAGTTTTACTTTAGAATACTTTAATAATTTTTTTTAGTAGATCACTGCATTAAAAATGAGTATTTTCTAGGGTTTATTGTTATGACTGTGTCTGTTTGACATTAGGAAAATGACATCCGAGATGATGAGCATTTTCATTAAAGATGAGGATGACATACAATTGCAAATTAATATTGTTGATGCTTGATTTTGACACCAACTATTCGCACGTGGGAAATGCTAAAGAGAATTAGAAGTCACACGTGATATGAGGGGATTGAATTTAATAAAGGGTGAAAGGCAATGTTTAAAGTGGTTCAGATGCTCAAAAGCGAATCCTACGTCCACTGATATTGTATTAATGAGTAAGGTCAGGTTGCATTCAGCGAGCTAAGTTACAGCTCAGAGAATACAAGAGAGAGAGAGAGAGAGGAGAGAGAGAGAGAGAGTAAGCTATTCTAGAGTAAAATTAGCTAACCCCGCAAATGAGAGGGAAGACCTCTATTTATAGTGGGATAAATCAAGGTTATGATTACTAAATCTGTAAGTGGGTGGGTACCGTGCAAATCCTTCTCTGCGTCTCATTGCTCACCTGCCCAAGTGATTTCCTCGACTTATGTAGGGATTGGACACGTGGACGATTTCCAACCATCCGCTAACTTGGCACTCACCCACTGCACTAACAGGGGCATGCCACTTACGTCATTATGCGACGTGGCTGCGTTTGAATGGTCACAGAAATTTCCCAAGTTCTGACCACCCCATGCTGACAAGACTCTGTGTTAGCCTTACCTTTTTAGGCATAATAGAAGTCCCCTAGTTTTTAAGGTTTGAGAATCAAACCTTGAGAACTTCACAATTATGCCTTGATTTGATGTCCCGAATGACGTCTGGTCGATCCGACCTGGCTACAAGGAGGTCGCAAAACATTTTCCTATGAGCGACCTGATATGGTCTCCTTCCACAAGATTGATGACCCAAATCAGACCCTATTCTGTAACACCCACAGTGAGGTATGAAATTTTATTCATGTCTTAAAGTCTTTATGCCTTTATTTCAAGCTGAATGCATGAAAATTTGTTAAAGAAAAATTTTGCAGACTTCGCCGCGGCAAAGGAAGTTTGTCGTCACGGCATTGTACATTCTACCCAACTTCGTGGCAGAAGGGGCAAAGAAAGTGCTTCGCCGGGGCGAAGAACTCCCTGGAAATTTTAGTGATTTTGGGGAAAATCTTGTTCATGGGCAAAATGGTTATTCCACCCATAATTAGTTGAGAGTGTGAGGAGTAAAAAGAGATAGAATGTCATGGAGAATGCAATGGAATGAAGACTTTTTGGTAATTGACTAAAGGACATAGATGGAATTTCATGGAAAGTGTAAGGGTAAAATGGGAAGCTATGAGCAACTTTTTGTTATATTAAGAGCTTAAGATGAAACCCTTGCCATTCTTCTTTGTCTTTCACGCCACTCTCTACCCAAATTCTCTCAAGTTCCTTCAATCAATTTTCAAAGGAAATTCATAGATTTTGGTCTAAGTTGGTAGATTTCCAATCCTAAGCCTCACGGTAAGACTCTTGCACCCAGATATGAGTTTTAATTTTTGTTAAGTGGTGAATTCTTATGGTTGTTGTTAATAGGGTGTAAGAGAAAGAAAGAGAAAGAAAGTTGTGTCAAGAGAAGACTGGAGTGTTGAGTTGCTCACTTTCAAGGTAAGTAAATCTAACCCAAGTTATGATTTGAGAAATCAATTGAGTAGAGAATTTTTACATGTATGTATGTGCCTATGATTTTAAGAATTGTTGATGAGATTGATGTTTATTGATGAATAGAATTCCGCCATGAGAAGAGGAATTTGTTGTATGGTGATTGATGGAAGTTTGCTTGAAATTAGAAAGAGTTTGAGTAGAATTTATGGAGTGTATTTTCCTGGCCAATTTTAGTATTGATTTAAGGGAGATTTACTCCAAATATTTGTGGCTTGAGAAAGAAGTAGAAGTGTAGCCAAAGTAGGGTTTGAGAGTGCATGCAATATGTTTGATGAATTGTCCAAGAGAAGTGTATGCATGAGTTTATTCACTTGTGATCTTGATGTGAGCTTGTAGATGGTAGAGAATGACTTATTTTTATGCTACATGACATTCTTGCATTTAAACATTTGCATTTAGAAAGAATAACAAGCATGAACCATCTACATGCATACATATACATATTGTAAAGACTTCTTTCTACTAGTATACTTAGAAAAAATATACTATGATAAAAGTATATTTATAGCAAATGAAAAATAGATGGGCCCAAAAATTTTCTTTACTAAACATATATTATTCTGTACATAGCAAAATAACATATATATAAGCTTTTACAAAGGTGGACAGTAATGTCATTTCTCTCCACTTACCGACATCCCTCCGATCGCTGCTAACCTGTTTCCTGCAAAACATGGGAAACAACGGAGTGAGCATAAAAATGCTCAGTAAGTAAATCCTTTATCTCTTTTATCCCCGCAACTTCTTCTTTGTTCTTTCCTTACTTAATTCTCTTCTTCTTCCTTCTTAGTTCTTTCTCTGTTTCTAATTTTTACTGCTCTTTCTTTCTTTCTAATTCTCCCCGTTCTTTCTTTCTCCTTGTTCTTTCTTTCTAATTCTTTCTAACCATAAGAGAAGTCATGGTAATATGCATGAATGAAATGCATATGCAATAATGCATAGAAAATGCATTTTCTTTCTTCTTTTCTATTTCTTTTCTTTTCTTTCTATTATATTCTTTTCTTTCTTTTCTTGCTTGCTTAAGCTCCTCTTTTCTTTCTTGTTTTTCTTTTCTTTTCTTTTCTTTGCTTATTCAAGCTTTCTCATTCTTTCTTATTCTTTCTTTTCTTATTCTTATTCTTATTCTTTCTTATTCTTATTCTTATTCTTTCTTTCTTTCTTTCTTTGCCGATCGGACTCAGTTGATGCATGGATTCGGAACCCTAGCAGTGTGAGTGAGTATGGTCCTCATCTACATGCACTCTTGCGGACTGTACAAATTCTTTATTTCTTCTTAGGCCACTCAATTAAGGTGGCGCGCATGTAGGAATTCTTCTTGGTACAACCCTCATCCACATACACTCTTACGGGTCGTGTAAATTCTTCTTCTTCTTATGCCACTCAATTAAGGTGGCATGTATGTGGGAATTTCTTCTTCTTAGCACTCACGGGTTCCCCATCACAACAACCTATTCTTTTCTCTTCTTTAACACTTTTTCTTTCTTTAATTCTTTAGTGCTTTTCTTTCTTTTTCTTAATTCTTATGAATTCTTTATTCTTTCTTTAGATTCTCATGCATATGTAAGTATATGCATATGGATGGCTCGTGCTTATGTTTCTTCCTTAAGTGCAATTATGCAATGTAATTATGCTATGTTGCACAAAAATAAGTTTCTCTACTTATGCATAAGCTTCTCTTAGGCATTTCATCAAACATCATGCATGCATACTTCAAGTCTACTTTAACTATACTTCTCCTTCTTTCTTACACCATCCATAATGAGAGTAAAACTCCCTTGAATCATCTCAAATCCTAGCATAGAAAATACACTTCATAAATGTTCTTAAACTCCCTCTAAATTCAACCCAACTTCTATCAACTCAACCATCCCTTCTCATGACCCATTCATGGATCATCATCAAACTTAATAACAAGTTCATACACAAATCTCAAGCATATGGACTTCATAAAAAAATCCACATAACACAATCTTTATGCTTTACTTGCTCAAACAAAGAGGTTAGGATTGGATTTACTTACCTTATGCTTGAAGAATTGCACAAAAGTTCCCTATCCTTGTTGGACTTGTTCTTTCTCTTAAACCCTAAGCATAAACTTAATAAGAATTCAACATTAACACAACTTAATCTTATGTCTAGAACAAGAATCATTACCTCTTGATGCTTAGGATCAAATCCTTATAAGAATCCAACCAAAAGCCCTCAATTTCCTTTAGCAAATAGATAAAGAGATGAGAGAAGTTGGCGTAAGAGGGAGTAGAGAATGATAGAGTCTTTGTGCTTGAACCCTTACTATCTCATTTTATAGGCATACTTTCCCATTTTGCCCTTACACTTTATTGGAAATTTCATCTTTGTCCCTTAATCATTTACACTAATGCCCTTACCTTTATTACATTCTCCATCAAATTTCCTTATTTTTCACTCCCCACATTTTCAACTAATTAGGGGTAGAATAGTCATTTTGCCCCTAAGGAAGATTTCTCTAGAATTTTCTCACGGTTCTTCGCCTTGGCGAAAAAATCCAGAGAGTTCTTCGCCTCGGCGAAGTTCTGACACCAATTTGGGAAAAGTTCATTACCGCGGCGACAAGATTCCTTTGCCGCGACGAAGTTTGCAAATGTTGATTTTTCAATTGAAATAAGCAAAACTAAGGGCATAAAAGCAACAATAACACATATCCATTTAACTTAGGCCAACATGCAACATTAAAAGGCAAATAACTTGAGTAAATGATGTACCTCAAAGTAGGCGTTACACATATGTATGAGAACTTAAAGAATAAAGAGAAAGAAAGAAAAACTATTAAAGAATGCTTTAAAAGAAGAAAAGAACAAGTTGTTGCGATGGAGAACCCATGAGTGACAGAAGAGAATAGCCCCACATGCACGCCACCTTCAGTAAGCAGCCTCAAAATCAGAAAGAAGAAAGAGTACAGTTTGTTAGAAATGCATGTGGATGAGAACTGTACCAACAGAATATACCTACATACACACCGCTTTCAATGAGCGGCTATAGAATAGGAAGAAGAATTGTACAGTCCATTAGAAGTGCATGTAGATGAGGACTATACCCACTCACATTGCCAAGGTTTTGAATCCATGCCTCAACCAAATCTAATCGGTAAAGAAATAATAGGAAAGAAAGAACAAAAAGAACAGAAAGAAAGAACAGAAAGAATGGAAAGAAAGAACAAAAAGAAAGAAAGAAAGAAGAATAGAATACAGAAAGAAAGAATAGAATATAGAAAGAAAGCATAGAACACAGAAAAGAAAGAAAGAAGAGCAATAGAAAACAGAAAAGAAAATGCATTATTGTATGCATTTATGCACATGCAACATGTCATTTATATTATTCAGAATTAGTTTCTCTAGTGGTACTTACATGTCAGTAAGTGAGAAAAACTAGAACACAGAAAGAATAGAGAAAGAACAGAGAGAAAGAATAGCAAAGAATAGAGAAGAAGAGAGAAATGTTTGTAAGGAAAGAAATTCAGAATCTGAACAATAGAGAGAGAGGAGTAGCTTAGCAGGTTTACTTACTGAGCAATTAGCGCTCACCCCATTGTTTTCAATGTTTTTGTAGGTAGGAGATAAGATGCAATCAGAGGGAATGTCATGAGCGGAAGGGTCTGGCAACCACTGTCAAGTTTATTTTGAGCACTTTTATTTCTTAATGTATAGTTTTGTGTATAATAAAAGAAATGGGCCCAACTTTTGTATACTCATTTACATGTATAGATTTTCCTATTTATATGAGTTTTACTGTTTATTTTACTAGTATACTAGCTAGAGAGAGAAAACATTACATATTAAGTGCCGTATTGATGTGCCTCTTGACTTAATCGAGGTCTGGGACCTGGTTATACTTAGCAAATTTTTGCTAAAGGCAAGGAATCACATCGATCCGCAACTGACGTGCGACGAAGAGTGTTCTATTCCAACAACCTCTTCAGATGTTATCCGCTGCGCTTTGACAACTGATCCATTAATGAAGTATCCTTTATTCTAACAAACGTGTCCTGTGCGCAATAAGTGCCAGCCATGTGCATTAAATGTAAGTCATGCTGAAACGATAGTCTTTATCAGGGCACTAAATGCGGATGAGAGCGCATTTAATGTGGAGGAGGGAAACGAGTCGTCGCTTGATTATTTCAACGGAGAGAAGCGAAGATTGAATTTCTTGAAGTGTGGCGGTTACTCATTCTCGCTGATTGACGACATGTGGTCTCGATCAACGACGAGAGATGATTCTGCCTAAACGTCGCTTGGCTTCGGGAAAACCAATCGTCGTTTTCTCCACTATAAAATCCCAGGCTTGCCTTAAGCAATGTCACAACACTCACTCTTTCAGAAAAAGAAAGAAGCTTTCACAAGACCAGATTTTCCATCCTTCGAGTTGGTGCGCATTTGACGTTCATAGTAGGAAGTTCAATCCCCACATCCAAGAGGTAAGGAAGATCCTTCCATTACTTTCCTTTTTCTGTTTTGTAGATAACCTTGCGATAACAGTAGGTGTTTGTGGGCAGTCGAACGGAGAATGGGCTTTCTTCTAGGGCATGAATCTTTGGGGGTGATCCCCAAGGATTCTTAAGGCTTTTCTAGGGTTTAAGGAAGACACATTGTGTTTTTCTGTTCTTCCACGTCATTGTACAAAACTTTGTACGAAGACTGAGTAATCCCTGCATGTCGCTCTTTTTCAAACCATTGAAGAGATGGACCCTTTAGCTACCAAGACAGACAAGGGGACGAGCTCGCTGGTGTAGGACGTCCTAGCAGGTCCCTCACAAGAAATTCTATCGGTGGCCACCGAAGAGGAAATATAGAAAGTAGTTGACCAATACGCACTTAGCGTAGGCATCTACCAGTACAGGACGCATACAACTCGGAATCTGCTAGAGGGAATGGCTGCAATCTCTGAGAATATATTCAAATACGGAGCGTTGATTCCCTTCCATCCCTATATAAGGTCGATCCTCGATCACTTTAGGGTCGCACCTTTACAGCTGACGCCCAATGCATATATGATAACCGTGGCTATGTATATCGCGTGTGGCAAGAATGATCTTGACGAGTTGACTACGCTAGAGCTCGCTTGCTCGTATTATTTGAAAAAGAGCAAGGATAAGGACTCTTATTACCTCTTAAAGCGATCCACGATCGAGGGAGGCATATTCAATTACCCCAGTAATGTCGAGGCATATGAGATGAAGTTTTTCTTTTTCAATTACAATGTCATTTGCCATTTTAGGGAGCCGAGTAGGTCTTCCTTTCTTTTACTTGGTGAATTTATTTTCTTTTAATCTTGCTAACGAACTCTTCTGTGTCTTCGCAGGAAACAAGACAACCAGGTTGACGGCTCTCACTAACTTTAACAAAATAACAGCTTTTTATTTTCTGCTCGATCAGAGTCACGATGCAAAACTGCTCATGATGACCGCTAACTTGAGGAAGTATGGCTTTTTTAATTCCGAAGCGACCTTGGAATCCTTACCGAGTAAATGTCCGTAGCCTTAGCCAATCTTATTTCTTGTATGCAACGAACTATTTTGCTAATGATATTTGCATGCAGCGACCATGCCACTCAAAGTGCCCAGGTCGCTGAGAGCCAGAGGGTTTGTCTTCCCTAGGGTTGGTGCCATGGGACCAATCGATGCAGGCCCCAATGGTATCCCCATCGGAGAAAGGCCGATGGGAGCACCAACTCCTGTCGAACAACTAGCAAACACTCCTCAGCCTGCGACTACTCATCCTAAGTAGAAGACTGTGGCCCCAGAAATCCAAGAAAAGGAAGAAGCTGTAGGTTGAGGAATCAGAGTCCGAGCCGGAAGGCTTGGGTATTCAACTTGGAAGGTCGCAGCCTTACCAGGCCTTTCGTTCGAGAGGGCCCTCTAGGCGCGCGACTAGCATTATATTTGCCCATGAGGGTTCACACAGGGGGAAAGGGGAGACCTCGGCTCCTGGGAGAAAAGCGGGTAAAGAGACGATGAGCGAGACGCCACCTGCTATCGGAACTGGCACACCTGTGCTGGACTCTATGAGGCAATTCCTAGAGCACTTGCAGCCGGTGATGTTCATCCTACTAGAGTGCCAGCTCGCAAAGGCCTTTAAATAGTTTATGGCTTCCAACCCTGTGGACTTGATGACCATGGCATTTCAGCTGCAAAGCCAAGTAAGAGGGTTCATCCTCGTCAAGGACTTTCTTATATTTCCCTCGCTTTTTCAATGAAATGGAATTTAACCCCCTGTTCCTTTTGCTATGCAGTCTTTGCTCGCTATGCACTTGGCCCAGCAGAAGACTCGTCGAGCTAAAAGAGGAGAACGCGCAGCTGAAACAGGACTTAGAGGCTACGCAAACAGAGATAAACCTATCCACCGTTCAGGTGAACTAGTACTTGTCGGAGAGGAATTCTACGCTCTACACGGTGGACTTCCAGAAGGCCGAGCTAGAGAAGACGGGAGAGGAGATCAAAGAGCTCCAAAGGACAGTGGCCAGGCTTACCAATGAGGCTGGCAAGAAAAAGCTGGAGCTATGAGCGAACTTTGAGCGGGCCTTGCGAGTAGAGGAAGAAAGAACGCGGTTGTGGGAAACCACCGAGAAGCAAAGGTGGGCACTTGAGTGATGAGTTGTAACTACAACATGCATAAATAGCAAGTGCACTAGTAGCACAAGTAATAAAGTGATGAGTGAGTATCGTTCCCACGAGGATTGGTTGCTAAGCACTAAGTTTTCTACTGTTTTCAAGTTAGAGCAATCGAATTGTTTGGATTAAAGGGAGAGAATTAACTTAAAACTAAAACAGAATTTCTAAATATTGAAAGCTAAAATGTGAAAACAAAATTTAAAACAAGGTAATATTAGTTTAAAACAATGGGTAGGGTTTTGATTTCATTCGGACTCTATGGATTAAACCTACAGATTATGCTATTTCCATATTCCCATGCATTGATTGTAAATCGAATTCTCTAAATTGTAAACATACCTTCTCAGGCTATGTTTTCCTATTTTTCCCTATTAAACTTCCGCACCCAACAATTTGAAGATTAATAGTTCTAACTTCTAAGCTCATTAAGCACCCAGAATCCTAAATTGATTTCATTGATTCTTAAATCTATCTCTAGCATTTAATACTACAATAGTGATTACCCAAGAAGCTTAACATGAATTATTTCTCAATCTCATCATGTTCATCACTTAATAAGATTTGAAACAGAATAACCCCACAATCATTGCAATAGCATATGAAAATAATAAAAATCAATTGCTTAATGCATGAGAATCCGAACTACATCAAAACCCTAACCCAAAATGGGTTAGTTCATAGCTAAATCCATACAATAAGTAAGAAAAACCATAAACATAAAGTTCAACATAATCAAAATGAGGGAAAAGACAAGAGATTTCCCCTAATTGAAGAATCCACCAGAGTTAATCCCAAATCTTCTCACTTTTCAACACAAATTCATCAAAAACCAAAACTAAGAAGATGAAAGAGCTGTTCTAGACTAAGAAAATGCGACCTCCCTCAAAATGGCAAAGTTTCCTTTTTATACCTCACCCAAAAACCTAAAACTCTGCCTAAAACTGAAACTGTGCGTTTTAGAGAAACTGAAAACTGTAGACTTCGCCGCGGCGAAGAACAAACTTCGTAGCGGTAAACCTCCATGAAGAATTCTGAAATTACAAAATTTCCCTCCGCTTGCTTCTTTGCTTGAATCTTCGATCTTCGATGCTCTCCTATGGGAACAAGCTTCATAGTGCTTCACTCTGCTTCAGAACTCTCCCAAATTCTGAGATCTGCTTACTTCTGAGTCCAGAAACTCCAATTTGCTCATTATTTGCTCAAAATGTCCATTTTAGCCTGAAACACAAAATGTAAAGAAATAAGTGGCAATTCAGGCATAAATGAACTAAAGAGTATCTAAAATCCAGCCTAAAAGTCAAATAAAAACAGCATAATTCTCGGATTATCAAATACCCCCAAACTAAAGACATGCTCGTCCCCGAGCATCAGGTACAAAAAAAAATGAAAGAAAAACAACAAACGCCCAATTAAACGCAAAACAGCAAAGTTGACAAAAATTAAAAAGAAAAACATAAGACTCAACTCAACACACAAACTACCTAGAATTTATACAAATCTCAAAGGTTGTTGCAAAATTATTACTAGAAAATGTTCAACACTCCAAGAAGTTATAAGTTGCATCGACTATCTTTCTCTATTGGTCCCCCGAGTAGGTGATCCCCACTTCAATCCACCTTCTGACTTCTCGGATTATTTTATGTAGAAATGCAAAGACTCCATAAGCCTAAATATCGAACTACTCTCCACTAATGAGGATTAGACATTGCTAAGAATCAAAAGGTCTTTGCAAGCTTGTAACATTAGGCTCGGGTAGTGGGCTCCACGGGAAAGGAAAACGATAAGCAAACAAAAGAATTTGGTTTTCTTAAAGCAAAGACTAAGACTAAATCAAATTCCCACTTCCTTTCTCAACCATCACTCAATATGTCAACCAATTAACAACCCTCAACCATGCACAATTCTTATTTTTGCTTCTGCAATGCAGTTCTCAAAATATATATATATATATATATTGAAGATAATAAAAAAAAATAAAAAAATAATTCAAATTGAGGTTAACTACCTCTCTTATTCTTTTTGCTCATCTCACAAACCCCAAACTATTCCTTTAGTTCATTCATACAATTCTTCAGGTTCCTTGTGTTTGCATTAAGTCCAAAATTCTCCTAAAGGGTATGATTATGTGTTTAGGGTAGTTGGATTTGGAAATTTTTTGATTTGCAAGAAAATAAAACGCAATGATAATCTCATAAGGCTCAAGTGGGTGACTAGGGACAATTCATTCGTGGGTTGGCTGGAAAGGTTCAAACGTTCCGAAAAATACCTAAATCATTTCCTCAACAATGTCTATTCCTAGAATTTTGCCTCAAGCACTTCTCTACTAGGTTCTAGAGTCCACCAACATTATCAAACTTTACTTAACCATATAAAATGAATCTAAGCATGCCAAAATAAATGAAAATGGTGGCTAAACCACTCAACAAACCTCAATCAAAATCCAGTCAATAAACAAAAACTTGACGCAATGTTTAACATTTTTCAACAATAAAATCCCAACAACCCTGATCTCATCATTGATTTATACAATTCATCATTGGCATACACAACAAAACATAGAAATAAAATAAAATAAAATGTTCAAAAATTCTCAAATTTTTCCTACCCCCAAACTAAAGATGACATTGTCCCCAATGTCACATTATGCACAAATTAGGAATAGAAAAACAAAATCTGTAAAATTACGAGATAGTTCCCTGATTAATCCGTGAAGCTGAAGTGTCGCTCAACATTGTGCACACCCGGTCCTTGACTTTTTCATCACCAAAATCTGTAAACACAATTGAGAACTATGGTGTCCACTGTGTTAGAAAACATTTCACGAACTAATATGAAAATATTACAACCCTAATCTCGTCTTTTCAACTAAAAAGTTCAACACAAATTAAAACTAAACGAAAAACAATCCAAAAACAAACCACAAACAAATCAAAAATCAGTTCAAAGTTCCACAATACCCAACAATAATACCAAAATAAAAACAAAAAAAAAAAAAATACAAAACATGTGTTCCGACTCATTCGTCGGCCTCCTCGTCTCCCTCGGTGTCGTCCTCTTCTGACTCGGAGCCCATCCACTCATCTGAATCCCAGTCAGCCCATTAGAATGCCGAAATATCAATATCCATCTTCTGGCAGCAGCTTTGTTGCAAATTATAGATCATTCGGGTCTGTTCTGCCAGCCATTCCTGTCATTTTGACATACGTCTCATCTGACCCATCATCCACTGTATCATTTCCTTCATAATAGCTGTGGAACTGGACGATGTGGTAGCTCCATGTGTGGTTCTCTATCGTTTTGTCCTGATGCTAGGTTGCTCATCGTCTGTACGTTCAAGGTGTTTGTGATAATAGTCTAAGTCGAGGACTGGGGTAGCATGGATCAGGGGTTCATCATCAGTCTTCTCGACTCCTGCTTTGAGGAACAATGTTGTAATGAGATGTGGGACCGGGAAACTGCCTCGCCCTGGTTGAGCTGCATTCTTGATACTGTTCAAAATAATGTTCCCCACATGAATTTGTTTCCCTGTGGTAATGGAATAGAGAAGCAATGTCTTTTCATAAGTTACTGTGCTATAATGCATCTCCGGAATCATCCTCGCACTCACAAAATATTGCCACAACCGAGCCATTAGAGTCAGATTTGTTCCCTTGATAGACTTCTTTCCTTTCTTCGAAACCTCCCAATTGGTACCTGGTTTTGTTAAGACCGGAAGTATTACACCAGCATCAAACCGTTTCGACTTCTATTTTGTATTCTCATCACGGGAGATTTTAGGTAACTCAAAGAATTTGTTGATCTCCTTAACATCAAAAGGTAATCAATCCCCCTTACATAGACAACGCCCTCTTTACACTCAAGGAGGTTGGCATAGAACTCTCTCACAATCGGTTCTATGACCGCATGCTCGAGTTGACTCATAAACAACCCCCAAAGTTTCCCTTGACTCCATTCGTCAGCGTGGTCAGTGGTCAATCCATGCTCGGGGATAAATCCTTTATCTTTCCTTTGGGTTGCCCCTTCATAGCGTTTTCGAGCCTCATCACTCACAAATCGGTTGTCCACTTTCTTTCCTTTTCCTTTCCCCTTGGACGGTACTTTGACCGGCATTTTTCCCACAACAAATTTAACTAACAAATTCAATTCTAAACACCCTACGAACAACCACACTCAATCCTGCACAAGCATGTAACGCCCACATGGAGGTACATAATTTAATTTATGTTCTTATGCCTTTAATTGATTTTTGCTAAGGTTATTTTAAGGAAAATGTGAAGAAAATGCCTTAAACTTGCATTAAGGGTAAAATGGTCTTTTCACTCAAAATTAGTTGAAATTGTGGGGAGTGAAAAGAGATAGAATTTCATGGAGAATGCAATAAAAATGAGGGCATTATGGTAATTGACTAAGGGAATGATAAATTTAAAGAAAGTGCAAGGGCAAAATGGGAAACTATGTTAGTAAACGGTCCCATATATGCAGCGGAAACAACGAAAAATATAATACAAGGATCGTTTAGATGAGCCAAGATCAAGGGTATAATTTTACAATTTATATTAAAGTAAATCTAAACAAAAGGTTAATCATGAGTTAAAAGAAACATACGCACATTTGAAGGCTCCTCCAAATGTCAATGAAAGTTTTGCTACCGATCCAAGGTAGGATCGAACCCACGTAGTTCACACAAAGACAATCGCAAGGAACTAAGAAGGGATTTGCCAAATTCTCCTTACCTTAAGAATCAAGAAGAAAAATCAAAGAGATTTGTTTTAGGCTAAACCAAAACTGGCGTGGGAGTTTCTTTCAAGGGGCTCTGTGTGTGTTTTCTTTTCAAAGAGAAAAATTCAATTCATTTATTAACACACACACTTTTCTTTTATATTAAAACTTAGTTGCCCTATTCCCATATGGAATAGGCTTGGGCTCCAACCCAAACACCCCATGTTACCAAACACTCCAATTGGATATTTTTTTCCATCATTGTCTCAATAAAATCAATTATATTATATTAACATTTAACAATAATGATAATATATTTAATTATGCAACACATATTTAAACGTAATTTCACTTTTAATTTTTCTAACAAATAAATCAATGCTACAACCCCAGCAAATTAATTGCTCTGTGAAATTACTAAAATACCCTTTCACCTAAAAAAGCGAAAACGCCCTTCTTTCTTCTTGAGTCTTAAATTATTTTTATGTGGGTGACATAGGCTCTCATCATACCGGCAGTGTATAGTATCGCGATTAACACCAATAATCGTCTCACTAATACACAGACCAAGATTGGCCCCTAGCAAGGCATCATGGCCACCGATAGATTCGGATTCAGCAAAGTAGCTACCTGTCAATGATATGGTTACCGTACAATTCGATCTTTTCATCATACGTTTTCTCGACAGAGAGGCATAGAAATAGTGTCAACCTTCGGTTACTCTCGATATTAATATTCAGTTTCTGGACCAATGACCCGTATTATAAATGGATAGAGCAACAACTCAATCCCACTGTGGCCACAGTTTTAATGTCATTGCCATATACTGAATTGCGTTGTGAGATAACTTATCCCGTACCCGGGAGTGATGAATCCTCTGTCAATCCACCATAGTCTTGATACACTCCTTGATGCAGCCAATCACCACCGTATTGATAGCTCTGAAAGAACTGCGTTAAGCTAGTGTCAAACTACACACATCGGTGCACAAGGGGCTCCGGTGATCTAAGTCTAAGGATCACATGCACCACCATTCGTTAGAGGATTTGTTCCATAGACACTGGGGTTACCATCCATATGGAATCTTTGGTGGGAGTCCAGTGAACTTGCTGCGGGTATTCGCCTACAGCAAGCACCCATGGTTTGCACCAGGTTGTCACCAAACAGCTTGACAAGTGAGATTAGTCACTGTCTTTTGACAGGGTCATTCAACACTATGATAGCCTTACCATAGTATCTGTGCCTACTTCAGAATAATATTGGGGCTACGGACGTTTCTAGAATGGCCACCATATGTGCATAGGGTTCTTACTATCAAGATTTGAAACACTTAATACCTCATCACGGTACCATCTAAGGACATATATCAATACATATTGTATAATAATGTTACGCAATATAGAATAAAATTGCCTTTTATTGATTAATGAACATTATTACAAAGAGTCAATTCTACAATAATTGATTGGCTCTAGGGCACCTACTCTAACAATATATATAATTTTTTAGTTATATCAATGAAGAGTGAAACCCTAGCCACTCTTACCCATTTGCACGCCACTTTCACCTCTATTTCTGTCAATCTTCAATGCTTCTTCAAAGGAAATTCAAAGGTTTTTGGTGTTTTTGAGGGGATTTTCAATCTTACGTTTATAGGTAAGATCCTTGCACTAAGAAGTGAATTTTAGTTTTTAAGTGTTGATTTTGATGGTTTATGCTCATAGGATTTAAGAGGAAGAGAGTTTGATCAAAGGAGATTCTTAAAGGTTGAATTTGCTCATATCAAAGCAAGTAAATCCTACCCTAAGTATGATTTAAGTATGTTGTGTAGAGAACTTTCTTTATGCATATATATGTGTTATATGTAGAATTGCTGATGGATTTGGTGTTGAATAATGATACAACCATCCATGAGAAGTTGGTTGGTGTAGTTGTTATTTGATGAATGCTTGGATGAGATTTGGAAGAATTGAAGTGAAAATTTTAAAGTGTGATTTGGGCAGATTTGGTGTTAATTATGGAGGAGTTTATTCCAAATTTTTGGTGGTCTAAAATAGAGATAAAAGTGTAGCCAAATTAGTGTGATTTGTGCACATGAGTTGTTTGATGAAATGCCAAGGAGAAGTGCATGTATGAGTATGATTACGTGTACTGGGAGTGTTTGTAGATAGTAGAGAAGGACATGTTGCATTCTATAATGCATATTGCATTTAAATTGTGAAGTTAGAAAGAATTATAAGCATGAGACCATCTACATGCATACATATTCATAAGAGCATGAAAATGCCCTAAATATGTTAAAGAGAAAATAAAAAGAATGAGAATATTAAAGGCTCCGTTGGTTGCCAATTGGGAATACTACTTTTAGTATTCCCAAAAAAGTTAACAAGTAAAATACCCAAAACTTTGATTTTTGGGAAATACTACTCCCAATATTATTCAACTTTTTTAAACCCCTTAATTTTATAATTAATTAATACCCCTAATATTTTTTTAAAAATTAACAAAACACCCCAGTAATTCATATTTACCAGATTCTGGCCACCACTGTCGGAAAAGGCCGGAATCTGTTAGAATGGCGCACTACTGGCTGAATCTGGCTGGTAGTGCGCCGATCTAGCCTTTTTCGGTCAGATCCACTGTGGATCTGGCGGAAAGGCCAGATCTAAGGCCAAAGATCTAGCCATGACGGCCAGATTTTGGCCTTAACAGTTTATAACGACGGCCACAAACGGTCGTCGTTGACCATCAACGACGACCGTTTGTTGGTCTTCGTTGACGAGAAATACGGCCAGATCTGGCCGTAGATCTGGCCTTTGTCGGCCAGATCCACGTGGATTGGCGGTAAAGGCCATATCGGCGCGACGGTAAGATCCAGCTGGTCATGCGCCAATACGGTGAACCCGGCCACCCTCGGCGGTGGTGGCGGCTGTCTGTATTTGACATTGGGTTGGGGGTGTTTTTGTTAACTTTTAAGATTTTATTATAGGGGGTGTTTTGTAAATAAACAAATATAGGGGGATTTTATTAATTTTAATCTTACATCATAATACCCGCCCAATTCAACCTTTTTTTAACTTTTTTCAGAAAACTTTTCCAAAACACCCAATTGTGAACAAACGGAGCCAAAGATATTCAAATCTGAATTTTTCTTAAAGAAGTGTAAAAAAAGATAAAAAGAATAGAAGGTTGTTGCAATGGGAGCCGTGGTGACATAGTCCCACATGCACGCCGCCTTTAGTGAGCGGCCTCAGAATCAGAAAGAAGAAATGTACAGTCCGTTAGAAGTGTGTGTGGATGAGGACTGTACCCAGAATTAGAGAATTCACTCACACGGCCAAGGCTCCAAATCTATGCCTCAACCAAGTCCGATCGGCAAGAATAGAAAGAATAGAAAAAAAAAAAAAAAAAGAAAAAAAAATAGAAAGAAAGACTAGAAAAAAAAGAAAAAAAAAATAGAAAGAAAGAAAGAATAGAAAGACTAGAAAAGAAAGAAAGAAATAAAGAAAAAGAATAAGAAAAATAGAAAAGAAAATGCATAATTTATGCATTTGTGCATTTGCATCATGAATATGCAAAATACCATGCTCATTATCATGGGTAGTGAAAAAATTAGAAAACAGAGAAAGAATAGAGAAAGAACAAAGAGCAAAGCAAATAAAGAATAGAGAAAGAACAGAGAGAAGAACAGGGAAAGAATAGAGAATAATCGGGAAATGTGATATAAGGAAAGAAAATTTGGAATTTTAAGCAACGGAGAGAGAGAAGGGTAGCATAGTGGGTTTACTTACTGAGCCATTAGTGCTCACTCCGTTGTTTTTAATGTTTTGCAGGTAATAGGTGAGTTGCGGTCGCTCGGAACGTCACGTAGTGGAAGGGTCGGGCTACACTGTCAAGTTGCTATTTTTTAGAACATTTTGTAAATATTTGTATATAAAGAAAACTTAAATATGGGCCCATAATTTATTACTCGTATATATATGTGTATTTTCTTATATATATTTTTAATGAGTTTTAGTGATTATTTTACAAGTATACTAGCTAGAAAGAAAGCATTACAAAGCACCACAACTTCCAAAAACTACAAAATGACCCCCAAACTACAAATTTTCCGCAATCAACCAAATACTCCAAAAATCAAAATCCACACTCCTCAATATCACACAATGTAAAATCAACACTTCCTCCAACACAAAATTAACGCACCAAATCACCAAAATCCACAACTCAACCACAATCAATATTTTCAGATCTTCAATTCTAAACACGAAAAATTTCGATTAAAAGCTTAGGGAACGTGAAATCTTACCAAAACAATGGAGTATTCGCCACCAATTTAGCCAAAAATCACCTAGATTGCAAAAACCCCCAATTTCTTGAATCAAAAATTTCCTTCAATTTTTCGCAAAAATCTTGGTTAGATCGAGTTGTGTTTGTGTTTGGGATGGTTTACGAGTGAGAGGAAGTGATGGAAATGCACTGGAAAGGATCAAGATTGAAAGTGAAAAAATTTTCTCTCAAATGTGTTTGAAGGGTGGTGTGGAAAAAGAATAACGAAAAGTGGGTATTTATATAAAGCAGACTTCGCTGCGGCAAAGTTCATCATGTCATTTTAGGGTTTTTAAAAACCTAGTCGATGCCGCAGCGAAGACAAATTCTTCATCGCGGTGAACAATTCCAGTAGCTACTCGCCGCGGCAAATTTTCCTTTGAAAATTTTGCTCAACTTTCTTCGCCGCGGCGAACAATTCTAGTAGCACACCGCCGCGGTGAAGTCTAGGACTTTTCGAATTCCAATTTTTCACAAATGTGTTTCGCCACGGCAAAAACTGGACAATTCCGTTTTCCGCCTTGATTCGATAACTCACCTGAAACACACAAATTAGACTTCATCTAAAATTATAGGAAAACTAAACAATTAAAAATAAACAACAACAAATGAAAACACTTGGGTTGCCTCCCAAGTAGCGCTTGTTTATAGTCGGAAAGCTCGACTCTTTTAAGTTCTCATGTTGGAATGTCGAGCCGGAGAGGACTTGACTTGCAACTCATCACTCCGTCGATGTATGGCTTCAACCTCTGGCCATTGAACTTAAATGTGCCTTTTTCTTCATGTGACACTTCCACCGCTCCAAATGGGTAAACTCTTGTAACTATGAAGGGTCCAAACCATCTTGACCTAAGTTTTCCTGGAAAAAGCCTAAGTCTAGAGTTAAACAATAACACTTTCTAACCCACTTCAAAGTTCTTCTTCCGGATATGCTTGTCATGCCACTTCTTGGTCTTTTCCTTGTACATTCTAGCATTCTCATAAGCTTCCTGACGGAACTCATCGAGCTCATTCAAAGTTAGCATCCTTTCTTCCCCAGCAGCTCGTAAATCCATGTTGAGCTGTTTTACTGCCCAATAGGCCTTATGCTCAAGTTCTACCGGCAAGTGACATGCCTTCCCATAAACCATCCTGAATGGAGACATTCCAATCGGAGTCTTAAATACAGTTCGATATGCCCATAATGCATAATCCAATTTTCGTGACCAATCTTTCCTAGATGCATTTACTGTCTTTTCTAAAATTCCCTTCAATTCTCTGTTCGACAATTCCACTTGCCCGCTGGTTTGTGGATGGTAAGGTGTTGCAACTCTATGTTTTACCCCATGCTTTCCCAAAAGAGCATCAAATTGCCTATTGCAAAAGTGCGATCCTCCATCATTAATGATTGCCTTTAGTACTCCAAATCTTGAGAAAATATTCTTTCTCACAAAATTAATCACTACCCTGGCATCATTAGATGGCAATGCAACTGCTTCCACCCACTTTGATACGTAATCCACTGCTACCAAAATGTATGTATTCCTAAAAGAATTTGGGAAGGGCCCCATGAAATCAACTCCCCACACATCAAACAGCTCAAGTACAAGGATGTTGTTCAACGGCATCTTATCCCTCTTTGAAATATTACCACTCTGTTGACATTGGTCGTATTCTTGAACCATCCGGAAAGAATCTTTAAAAAGGGTTGGCTAGTAAAACCCAGATTGAAGAACCTTGGCTGCTGTCCTAACTCCTCCAAAATGGCCACCTACTTCCCTCTCATGACAATGCCTTAGAATACTTTCCATTTCCTCTTCCGGCACACACCTACGTATCATCTGATCAACACAGTGTCTATAAAGGAATGGTTCTTCCCAGAAATAGTATTTCAAATCTGAGAAGAATTTTCTCTTTTGTTCGAAGGTCATGCCAATGGGGAGCACTCTCGCTAACAAGTAGTTTGCAAAATCTGCATACCACGGTGCTTCCTCCACTCTCATCAATTTCTCATCCGGGAAGGTTTCTCTTATTTGGGTTTCTTCTTCATTTCCTTGAATTGGTCGTTCAATCCTTGACAAGTGGTCCGCTACCTCATTTTTCGACCCTTTCTTATCTCGTATCTCCAACTCATACTCTTGTAGCAATAGGATCCATCTTATCAGCAGAGGTTTCACTTCTTGCTTTGCCATCTGGTGCTTGAGTGCTGAATGGTCCATGTAGACTATCACCTTGGCACCTAACAAATATGAACGAAATTTATCAAAAGCAAAAACCACAGCCAACAATTCTTTTTCAGTGGTGGTGTAATTCAATTGTGCATCAGTGAGTGTTCTGCTAGCATATTGAATTACATGCAACACTTTATTTTTCTGTTGTCCTAACACTGCTCCTAAAGCATAATCACTAGCATCACACATCAATTCAAATGGTAGTCCCCAATCAGGGACTATAATAATAGGTACAGATACAAGTAATTTCTTTAAAGTTTGAAAAGCATGCATGCATTCATTATTAAAATCAAAAGCAACATCTTTAATCAATAAATTGCAAAGGGGTTTAGAAATCTTAGAAAAATCTTTGATGAACCGTCTATAAAACCCCGCATGCCCTAAGAAACTTCGAACTACTTTAACATTGGAGGGTGGTGGCAGCTTCTCAATCACGTCCGTCTTTGCTCGATCCACTTCTATTCCGTCTTTAGAGATTCTATGACCAAGCACTATCCCTTCCTGAACCATGAAGTGGCACTTCTCCTAATTGAGCACCAAGTTCGTCTCCTGACATCGCTACAAAACAAACGAAAGATTAGATAAACAATTATCAAAGGACGAACCAAAAACAGAGAAGTCATCCATGAAGACTTCTATAAACCTCTCCACCATATCACCAAAGATCAATATCATGCATCTCTGAAATGTGGCTGGTGCATTGCATAACCCAAAGGACATCCTTCGGTAAGCAAATGTGCCATATGGACAAGTGAAGGTCGTCTTCTCTTGATCCTCAGGAGCGATGGCAATCTGATTGTACCATGAATAACCATCCAGGAAACAGTAGTAAGCATGCCCTGCCAACCTCTCCAACATCTGATCGATGAAAGGAAGTGGGAAATGATCCTTCCTTGTCGCTTCATTTAATTTTCAGTTATCAATGCACACTCTCCAACCTGTGACCGTCCTAGTTGGTATCAATTCATTGCTCTCATTCTTTACCACTGTGATACCTCCCTTCTTCGGAACCACTTGCACCGGACTCACCCATGGACTATCAGAAATGGGATAAATTATTCCCGCATCTAGAAGTTTCACCACCTCTTTTCTCACCACTTTCTTCATCTAAGGTTTCAATCTTCTTTGTGGTTGAACTCTAGGCTTGATATCATCCTCCATGAGTATCTTATGCATGCAAAAAGATGGAGAGATGCCTCTAATATCCGAAATAGTCCATCCAATTACTGATCGATGTTCTCTCAAAACCTGAATCAATCGCTCTTCTTCCAAGTTGCTCAACTTTGAACTGATGATTACTGGGAATGTTTCCGATTCCCCAAGATACATGTATTTGAGGTGGGAAGGTAAGGGTTTCAATTCAAGTTATGGAGTTTCCTCATTTCTTTCCTTTGCCTTCTCTTTCTCAAAATCAAATTCCTCAAATTCAAGATCTTGGTTTTCATCAATCGGCTGAAGTGCTTCCAACAATCTAGCACATTCATTCTTTTTCGATTCCTCTACGTCTACTATTATTGATTGTGCAATACATGCTTCTAGAGGTAGTTATGAAATATTCTCTTCAATGGTCTCCGCTACTAGTTTATCCACCACATCAACACTAAATCATGAATCCGTCTCGGATGGAAACTTCATAGCCTCAAACACATTGAATGTTACTGTTCATCCTGAACCTTCAACAGTAACTTTCCTTCTTGCATATCTATGAGTGCTCTTCCTGTGGCCAGAAATGGTCGGCCCAAAATAAAAGGCATTTCCTTATCCTCCTCCATGTCCAATACGACAAAATCTGCCGAAAAAATAATCTTGTCCACCTTCACAAACACATCTTCAACTATACCCCGCGGATGTTTTATATATGGACCTATCTGCAAGTTGCAACGACATGGTCGTTGGCTTCACTTCACCAATTCCCAATCTCCTGAAAACAGAAAAAGGCATTAAATTGATGTTAGCACCTAAATCACATAAAACACGATCAAAAGTAATATCTCCTATAATGTAAGGAATAGTAAAACTCCCTATATCTTTGAGTTTCAGAGGTAGCTTCTTTTGGAGAATGGCACTGCACTCCTCCGTCAGCATCACTGTTTCCTCATCCTCTAACTTCCTTTTGTTTGATAAAATTTCCTTAAGAAATTTCGCATAGCTCAGCATCTGTTGCAATGCATCTACAAAAGGAATGTTAATATGCAATTTTCTAAATATCTCAATGAATTTGGAAAACTGCTTATCCTGATTCTTTTTCTTCAGTCTTTGAGGAAACGGCACAAGTGGAGTGTGATATGCCAATTCTGGTGGTATCTCGGGAAATGGTAATTTCTCTTTCCTTCTCTTTTGCCTCTCTTCCCGTTTATGTTCTTCTTCCCTAGAAATAGATGGTTTCTCTTCAGAAACTATCTCTTCATCTACTTCCTCATCAGATTCTTCATTTTCCCTTGGTGGCTTTTCTTCTTCTATTGATTGTTCCACCTCTTCCAAAATTGTCCACTTCTCAAAATTATTGCAATTGTTTATTCACGTGGGTTAGTCACTGTGTTGCTTGGTAAAGACCCCTGTGGTCTCTCATTTAGCTTTTTAGCTAACTGCCCCATCTGTACCTCCAAATTTCGAATGAACGCCCCTTGATTTCTGAAATTAGTTCTCATCTCATTCATAAAACCTGTGGTCTCTTGCATAAACTTCCTAAACATGTCCTCCAATTTTGTCACTCTTGGGTCTCCTTATTGGTTGTTCACCCCTGTTTGGTTGTTTGGCAATGCCCTTTCATTCCATTGATTGTTTTGCTGATTCTGTTGGTTTTGATTACCCCAAGACAGGTTCGGGTGATTCCTCCAACTAAGATTATATGTGTTGGAGTACGGATTGTTCGGTTGCCTTTGATTTCCAGCCAAGTAGTTAACTTGCTCCGATGATGACGATGTTGAGGCAAACATGTTCCCTACTTGACATTCACTGCTCACGTGATTACCTGCACAAAAATCACAAGTTAGTTGAGGGGCTTGAATGGAATTTACCTGCATACTTCCCAACTATTTCTGAAGTGCTATCAGTTGGGCTGAAATGGCTGTATATGCATTAACTTCATGAAGACCCATAGATTTCTTCGGTTGCACCCTCTCATTAGGTCTTTGATAATTGTTGCTTGCCAGAACCTCAAGCAACTCGTGAGCATCTTTCGGAGTCTTATTCTGTAATGCTCGTCCCGAGGCTACATCCACTATAGTTTGCACATTCAGTGTTAATCCATTATAAAATGTTTGGACTTGCATCCAAACTGGCAACCCATGATGTGGACACCTTCTCAGTAATTCTTTGTATCTCTCCCAAGTCTCATACAATGATTCTGCCTCTTCTTAAATGAATGACGTGATGTCATTTCTCAACTTTGCTGACTTTGTTGGAGGAAAGAATTTGGTCAGGAACTTCTATGCTAAATCATTCCATGTGGTGATTGTTCCTGTTGGTAGTGCCAGTAACTATCCCTTAGCTTTATCCTTCAATGAAAATGGGAATAGTCTCAATCATATTACATCATCTGACACTCCGTTTGACTTGAAAGTATCACAAATCTCTAAAAAATTTACAATGTGTAGATTTCTATCTTCCTTCAAATCACCCCTGAACTGAACCGACTGTTGGATCATCTGGATGATTGCCGGCTTTATCTCGAAATTGTTGGCTTGTACCGCTGGTCTAGTAATACTTGACCCACTGCCTTCAACTGTGGGAACAGAGAATTTCCTCAGTGCTCTATTCTCTGCCATCTCTACAACTATTACTTCTGGTTCAATTGTAGCTTCTCTTTCTCTTCTTTCTCTGTTCAGTCTTCGAGTGGTTCTTTCAATCTCAGGATCAATAGGAACCATTGGCTGACATCTTGCTCTTCGCATAAACTACACAGAAAAGTAGAAAGAGTGAAATCACACCAAACAAAAAAGAAAAATAACAAAAATTAAACAAATAACAATTAAGTAAAAATAACACTCCAATCTAGCTAACACAAGAAAATTTTAATCTTAACACAAAACTCAATCCCCGGCAATGGCGCCAAAAACTTGATGAGTTGTAACTATAACATGCATAAATAGCAAGTGCACTAGTCTCACAAGTAATAAAGTGATGAGTGAGTATCGTTCCCACGAGGATTGGTTGCTAAGCACTAAGTTTTCTACTGTTTTCAAGTTGGAGCAATCGAATTGTTTGGATTAAAGGGAGAAAATTAACTTAAAACCAAAACAGAATTTCTAAATATTCAAAGCTATAATGTGAAAACAAAATTTAAAACAAGGTAATATCAGTTTAAAACAACGGGTAGGGTTTTGATTTCATTCGGACTCTATGGATTAAACCTACAGATTATGCTATTTCCATATTCACATGCATTAATTTTAAATCGAATTCTTTAAATTGTAAACATACCTTCTCAAGCTATGTTTTCCTACTTTTCCCTATTAAACTTCCGCACCCAACAATTTGAAGATTAATAGTTCTAAGCTCATTAAGCACCTAGAATCCTAAATTGATTTCATTGATTCTTAAATCTATCTCTAGCATTTAATACTACAATGGTGATTACCCAAGAAGCTTAACATGAATTATTTCTCAATCTCATCATGTTCATCACTTAATAACATTTAAAACAGAATAACCCCACAATCATTGCAATAGCATATGAAAATAATAAAAATCAATTGCTTAATCCATGAGAATCCGAACTACATCAAAACCCTAACCCAAAATGGGTTAGTTCATAGCTAAATCCATACAATAAGCAAGAAAAACCATAAACATAAAGTTCAACATAATCAAAATGAGAGAAAAGACAAGAGATTTCCCCTAATTGAAGAATCCACCAGAGTTAATCCCAAATCTTCTCACTTCTCAACACAAATTCGTCAAAAACCAAAACTAAGAAGATGAAAGAGCTGTTCTAGACTAAGAAAATGCGACCCCCCTCAAAATGGTAAAGTTTCCTTTTTATACCTCGCCCAAAAACCTAAAACTCTGCCTAAAATTGAAACTGTGCGTTTTAAAGAAACTGAAAACTACAGACTTCGCCGCGGCGACGAAGTAAACTAGATTCTCATGCGTGACTCATTTCGCCGCAGCAAAGAACAAACTTTGCCACCGCGAACCTCCATGAAGAATTTTGAAATTACAAAATTGCCCTCCGCTTGCTTCTTTGCTTAAATCTTCGATCTTCGATGCTTTCCCATGGGAACAAGCTTCATAGTGTTTCACTCTGATTCAGAACTCTCCCAAATTCTGAGATCCGCTTACTTTTGAGTCTAGAAACTCCAATTCGCTCATTATTTTCTCAAAATGTCCATTTTAGCCTGAAACACAAAATGTCAAGAAATAAGTGGCAATTCAGGCATAAATGAACTGAAGAGTATCTAAAATCCAGCCTAAAAGCCAAATAAAAACAGTATAGTTCTCGGATTATCATTGAGGTGGAACTCTAATTGTCCTAGGGGCGTGTCGCTTCGTTAACCGAAAAGATGAAGCGACAAGAGTTGGAAATTGAGAGGAGAGTCGCTGACTGGTCGATCCAATCCATTTATGCCCTATGTCCGAACATGGACCTTACCAATCTCCTGGGTGACTACCAAAGGATCCTTGCTTCCATGGCGCAGGTCGACGAGGAGGAGGAAGATCAAGGGCCTTATCCGGAAGGCGATCATCCAGAGGAGTATGTTTCGGAGGAACTGGCAGTTGACCAGGTGGTCGACAACCAACCTGGAAATACTAAGGTCGCTCCTTCAGGGCTTGGGAACGAAGGCCAATGATTGTTTCTGCTTTTCTTTTTTACAACTGTACTTGTGCTCACACATCTGTATTTGCATTTGACTATAATAAATAAAGAGACTATTTCTTTAATCATTTGTGAGTACTTATAATTTTTCGTGCCTTACAAACATTACACATGCGGACACAAGGTCGCTTTATAACTATTTGTGATAGTATTTGTACAAATGTTACATACGCGAATAAAAAGGCACACATGCGAGAAACAAAATTACATAAGAGTTATCTTATTTACAAAGCTTAAAAGAGTAAATCCAAGAAAATTAGAAAACGAGTTTGGAATTACTGATAATAGGGGTGAAGATGTTCAGCATTCCAAGCTCGCGGTACTTCGGAACCATTGAGCCTTTTAAGGTGATAAGTCCTTGGTCGTATCACCTTAGCGACGCGGTACGGGCCTTCCCAATTCGGCCCCAATACTCTTGCACTTGGTTCTCTTGTACCGAGAAGGACTTCTTTCAAAACCAGGTCGCTAACCTGGTAGTCTTTTCTCCTAACTTTAGAGCCGAAGAATATTTTCGCACGCTGCTGGTAGGCTGCTATCCTCAGCTGAGCCTTGCCGCGATATTCTTCAACTAGATCTAGACTTGCTCGCATAAGCACTTCATTGTCTGTTTCATTAAACAGGTCTCTCCAAAGTGAACCAATCCCTGCTTCCACTGGGATCATTGCCTCGCAGCCATACGCTGGCGAGAAAGGTGTTTCTAAAGTAGAGGTTCTTGGAGTTGTCCTGTATGCCCATAAGACTTCTGGGAGGAGGTCGACCTAATTACCCTTGGCAGCGCCAAGCTTAGCTTTCAAAGTATGCTTGATGGTCTTGTTGACAACTTCAACCTAGCCATTTGCTTGCAGTCTTACGACTAAGGCAAACTTTTTATGGATCCCTAGCTCATCGCATAACTGCTTGAATTCCTCGTTATCGAACTGCTTCCCATTATCAGAGATGAGTGTATGAGGAATTCCATAGAGACACACTATATTTCTGAAGACGAAGTCCTTGAGATTTTTGGTAGTGATCGCAGCCAAGGGTTCGGCCTTAGCCCACTTGGTGAAGTAATCAACCGTGACCATCGCATACTTGACCCCTCCTTTTCCAGCTGGCATGGGTCCAATAAGATCAATTCCCCACATGGAGAATGGCCAGGGGCTGGTCATGGCTATCAGCTGGTGGGAAGGAGCTCTTGGTATGTTCACGAACCGCTGGCATTTGTCACACTTTTTTGCAAAGTTGAAGGTATCCTCTTGGAGTAGGGGCCAATAGTACCCTTGACGAACAACTTTGTTAGTGAAGGATCGCGCGGCACTGTGGTTATCGTAGATCCCTTCATGTATCTCCCTCATGATATAGTCTATTTCCTCATCGGTTACACATCGGAAGAGATAAGGGCTAAACGCTCGCTTGTATAATTGATCTCCTATAAGTGTGTAATGATTAGTTCTAGTTTGCATGGTTCTTGCCTCGATCTTGTCGTTGGGTAAGGTCCCATCTCGGAGATACTGAATAATTGGGGTCATCAAGGAAATTGATTCTGTCACATTCACGACCTGTTCGGGCGAGCTAATACTAAAGATCTCTATGAACCGAATAGGAATACTTTCTGGTGCATTTGAGTCCAGTGACGAGGCTATTTTACAGAATTACTGTCTCTAGGAATCTGCGTGATCGTGAAGTGCTTGAATGGCTCAAGCGCGGCATTAGCTTTCTTCAAATAACGGATCATGTTTTCTTCCTTGGCCTGATATTCCCCTAAGATCTGGTTAACAACCAGTATGGAGTCGCTATGAATGCTGATCGCGGTTGACCCCATTTCTTTTGCCAATCACAGACCAGCGAGCAATGCTTCATACTCGACCTTGTTGTTGGTCGCTTTGAACCCAAACTGAGGAATACCGTGGATGCAAGTTCCCTCGGGACTAAGGAGGAGAAGGCCTGCCCCGGCCCTTTTCCTATTCGAGGATCCATTGACATAGAGGCTCTAGGTTGATAGATTCTGAATGGTTTCCTGGGTGACTTCGCTGGCCTGTTGCTCGAATTCCTTAACCGGTTGGTATGAGAACTCCGAAATGAAATCGGCAACAGCCTGCCCTTTAATGGTTGCTTTCAGTCTGTACTGCAGATTGAACTGATATAGTTCCATCGCAAATGTAATACACTATATAGCTAGTAATTCTTTGAAAAATATATGATAAAATCCACTAAATAACTTTTATAAACATATATACATAATGTAAAATCCGAAAATTCTAATTTTAATTCGTATAAATATATACACAAAATACTGATATACATTAGTAAGCATAAGGTAATCTTGAATAGTGCCGCCAAACTCCTGCCACTTCTTGACGTCCCACCCAATTGCAAATCATCTAGTACCTGCAAAACAGTAAAATAACGGAGTAAGCACTAATTGCTCAGTAAGTAAACCAAACTGCACGACTGTTTTTCCTCCGTTACTCATGTTCTGATTTTCCTTTTCTCACTTTATTCTTTGCTAATATTATTCATTCCTTTCTGTTATTATGTATTCTTTTCTGATCATCTACATTCTTTTCTGATACTCTGATTTGCTACTTACCAATGTGCAAAGACAATGAATAAAACTGTACATCGTCGAGCACATAAAAATACTGAATCATATAAGTAGCATAATACATATGCAGAATAATAAAACTTCCTGAGAAAAGAACTTTCTTTTCTTTTATGTTTCTGTTTCTCTTATGTTGTATCTCTTTCTTTTCTTTCTTCTTTCTAGTTTGCCGATCGGACTAGGTTGATGCATAGATTTGGAACCCTGGCCATGTGAGTGGGTATAGTCTTCATCTACATGCACTACTCACGGACTATACAAGTACTGTATCTCTCTAATGTGGCCGCTCGCTCGTGGCGGCGTGCATGTAGGTATACTCTACTGGGTACAGTCCTCATCCACATACACTACTCATGGACTGTACAAATACTATATCTCTCTGCTGATGCCGCTTGCTCGTGGCGGCGTGTATGTGGGCATCTCTGTCACTCACGGGTTCCCCATCGCAAAAACCTTCTATCATAGTATAGAATAGAAAGAGATACTATGCACGTTTCAACATGAATTTCCAAGCTATGGAAATTCTACACTTGCATTCTTTAAAAAACATAAACTTCCATATATGAACATATCATTTCATCATGACTATTTTGTGGATGCATAATAAATTCATAGAAATATATCATCCTTACGCTTGTTTATACATGCACAAGCTCATACTTAGGTGATATATAACATAATAGCCTCTATGGTCCTTCATTACATCAAATATATATGTTCATACAATCATTAAATAATCATAAAGACCACTCATTCAAACATGCTTCACAACCCTTTAAGCATCATTTTCATACTTGGAATCAATTATAGATTATTAGACTACAATTAAACTAATAAAGTCGAAGCACTTTTGAGATAGTCATTCTGCACATGTCATATTCAAGAAGGAATATCTTGAGTTATACACCTCTGATTGCTATGATCTTGGTTCATTTTAAAGCTTATAGAAAGTTCTACAACTTTTATGTTTATGACTCAACCCAGTTTGATAGCTAAGATGCCCAAAAATCACTCAGAATGTCACAGATTTGGCAGGGCAACCTTGGTAACATGCCTACTTTAAGGCTGTTCCATACCTATTTACCTCCACTTACTCCCTAACCTTTCCTAACCATTCTCTCCTGTGAAAACAGGTTAAAATATCAATAATATACATTCAAACTTCAAGTCTTTCCTTTCTCTAACCCTTTCCTCATTAGGGTTTAGCCAACTCATGCATGCAATTTCTCTTTGGATTTTCATCAAACACTTCATATGCACATGCAACTACCTTGTTGGCTACACTTCCACAACTCTCTAATTCAACCAAATTGTGAGCCAAAAATTCACTAATTATAGAATCAAACCTGTCCATTTTCACAATTCTCTACACTTCAAAAATTTCAACACCAAATCTTCCACAACTTCACCAAATCTTCACATAACCATACACTACTTCTCATGGCTAGAATTAATACATTAATAAACATCAAAACAGCCCATAATTCTCTTATACCATCACTACAACATGCAAAAATTCATTCAACACATGTTTTTCTCAAATTAAGTTTCAAAGTAGGTTTACTTCCTGAATATGTGAGAACATTTCCGTTTTGCTCTAAATCTCTTCCCTTGGACCTAGATCTATAAAAACCATAAAAATTTAAAAGTTTAAAGTTTAATCACATTCCTTTTGCTAGAATCTTACCTTAGATGCTTTAGGATTGAAAATCTCCAAAAATCCAAACCAAATCCTATGTTTCCTTTGAAATTAGTGAAGGAAATTGAGAGAAAATGGGGTATAGGTGGTGTTAACAGGGCCGAAGTACGTTAGGGTTTCTTCAATAAAGCCTTATATCAAATAATATATGCATGTATTCCCATTTTGCCCTTGCACTTTTGCTAAAATTCCATCTATGTCCCTTAGTTTATTACCATAATGCCCTCATTTTTATTGCTTCTCCATGAAATTCTATCTCTTTTCACTCCCACACATTTCAACTAATTTTGAGTGAAAAGACCATTTTACCCTTAATGAACTTTTAGAAATTTTCTTCACATTTGTCTAAGGTAACTTCAAAGAAATCGAACGAAGGGTATTAGGTATAAGTAAAATTACGTACCTTGATGTGGGTGTTACAGCCCACTTGAGCACTTACTTGAAGCCTCTGGTTTCTGGAGAACTTGCTTGAGCGGATAGTTGGTCTACATGGATTGTGTGGGCGTGGAATAAGGTCGTAACTTCCTAGAGGCGATCAGCAAGGCATAAGCTAACGCACCATTTCTGGATACCGCATTTTGGTGTCCAGCAGACGTTTACTCGCATAATATACCAGCCATTGGACCGTGCCTTCTTCCTAATTGAGCTGCATTGACCACATGCTAAGAGACGGACAGATACAGAGAAGAATTTCTTGAGGGAGAGGCTTAGACAGAATAGGTGCTTTCTAGGTGCTCTTTAATGCTTTGGAAAGCCTGTTCGCATTCGGAAGTCCATTTGAACTTCTTGTTGGCCCTGATTATATTAAAAAATGGCAAGTAGCGATATGTTGCCCTTGATATGAAGCGATTGAGAGCTGATATTCACCCATTGACCCCTGAACCTATTTTCGGTTGGTCGGGCTTCTCATATCTAGAGAGCTTGAATCTTTTTGGGGTTGATTTATTCCCCTCTGGTTAACCATATACCCCAGGAATTTTTCCAATGATACTCCGAACGAACACTTGAGAGGATTGAGCTTCATTTTGTACCTCCGAAGTATACCGAACATCTCAACAAGATGCGCTATGTGATCTAAAGTGACATGCATTTAACCACATGTCATCAACATAGACTTCCATTGATTTTTCTATCTGCTAAAAAACATTTGGTTAACCAGTCGCTAGTAAGTCCCCCAACGTTCTTTAGGCCGAAGGGCTAACCTTATAGTAATAGCCCTCGATCTGTAACAAATGAGTGTACTCTTCGTCCGACGCGTACATCAGAATTTGATTAATCTGGAGTAGGCATCCAAAACTCAGTAGCTCGTGCCTAGAGGTGGCATCAACGAGTTGGTCTTTCTTGGCAAGGGAAAGTTGTCCTTCAACAAGCTTTATTGAGGTCGGTGAAGTCATGCAGGTCTGCTATTTGCCGTTAGGCTTCTTTACCAAGACCAGGTTGCAACCATTCGGATAGAGTGCCTCTCGGATTAATCCGTTTAAGAGGAGATTATCTACCTCAACTTTTAGGGCAGCATATCGCTCGGGATCCATTGCTCTTCTCTTCTGTGAACTGACCTGACCTCACCATCAATATTCAGGCATGGCATATATATTTTGGCTGATCTCGATGATAACGACAGTATTTTTTATGTTTATGGCTAAGGGGGATTTTTCACGGGCTCGGGCTCTCCGAGCAAACCGACCCTCCTCTGATTATCCAGAATAGCCAATACTGAGACATTCAGATGAGTGTATTGACTCTTATTGCGATCGTGATGAAATTAAGGCATATAATTTCTTGGGCTCGTACCGCTGCTTCTTTCCTTTTCGCTGATCATCATTAGTCCATCTACGATCAACCCTCATTCTCCCCCCAGTTGGGAGCATTGCCCAAAGGACCGGGGTCGTGGCGTTTGAGTGCAGCCACACAGTTTTTAATGCGAAGGTACTTTTCAGAGGTTGTAGAAGCAGTGAAGGAAACATTATCCTCAGATTGCAGCTCCTTCCACAAGTCTGTCTGCGGGCGAACTCCCGCGATAATGAGAGTCCAAACAGACTCTTCGGGAGTGTAGCCATTTTGTGGAGCTCTGTGAAACCTATCTATATAAGATTGAAGGGATCCACTCTCTCTTGCCATATGTTGCTCAGGTAGCTTAGCGGCATTGAGAACTTTATGTTCGCTTAGATTGCCTTAGAAATGTCGAGCTCATTTAAGGCCACGAGCTGACTGATCTTGCTGGGAGCGATCTAAACCATCGCTTGGCATGGGCGGTAAGGGTTACCGCCAAGCAACGGCACTTTGCCAAGTCAGGGACTTGGTGGAGTTCCATGAGGTCGTTGAACTCGTACAGATGATCCTGTAGATCGAAATCCCATCGAATGCTCGCATTCGGGCATTCTGAATCTCAATGGAAGAGGAGCAGCTACACACTCTACAAGTGGGTGGGTACCGCTCCTTCTCTGCGTCCCATTGCTCATCTGCTCGAGTGATTTCCTGACTTATGCGTGGATTGACAGTGGACGATTTCCACCCATCTGCTAACCTGGCACTCACCCACTGCACTGCAAAGGCATGCCACTTATGTCATTATACAACGTGGCTGCGTCTGAATGGTCGCAGAACTTTCCCAAGTCTGACCACCCCATGCTAACAACTCCACGCCAGTCCTACTTTTTCAGGCTAACAAATATTAACCACAATTTAGAGCCTACTTTGGAATGTTGCATTTACCGCGTACATACAAGTCTTCGCAAATGAATGAAGAGGCTTACACTCCTAAAATGATCTCAATTGGTCCTCTCCCCTACGAAAAGACGAATTAGCTGATATGGAAAAACATAAAATAGATATATGGAAGGTTTTCTTAAACGAATATCTTTTGAGAATGGAGAATATGTTAACCTTCATTAAACGCAATGAGCATTATTGGTAGCAAATATTTTGATTTAATGGATCGCCTTATTGATACTGAAAAAGATATGGATTGAAAGGGAATTATTATCAATTCTTTGTGATGATTTGCTTCAGTAGCAAATATGTTTAACAAACTTTGTTTACAAATTAGTATGTCTGGTTTGTGTTGCTATGGGTCGGCGAGGAGCTAAAAGCACATTTTAACAATCCTTTGAACCATGCTGACGTTCTCGAAAGGGGTGTATTTCAACCATCCTTGGAAAGAAACAGCAACTTTTGCGGCAACTATATGTTGGAGAGAGCTAGAAGAAGTGTAAGTGTGTAACGTTAGTCCAGTATTATGATCTTAAAATATTATTGTAGAATCTCTTCCTATAATTTATATAATAAATACAAAAGAAACAGAAGATTATATGAATCCTAATAAAGAATGTCCACACATCACATTTTCTCTTTATCTTGTTTTTTTCTACAATTGAGAGTTAATAAAAAGAAAAATTACATATGAAAAGAAAAAAAAAAAAAAAGGAATATGTTTTGACCATTAATTCAAGAATAGTCTGTTTCAGGATTGGGAATCACATAAGCAGTGTTCAAACAAACATTTTGGTTGACCATCCCAAAGTTTAGATTGAGCTGAAAATTCAAAGTCTTGTATCTACAGTTTTTCTTCCAACTGTCTTTACATGTCCAAAATCTGAATAAGTTTGCCCAATCAGAATCCAAACTCCCACGTTGCTAAGATGTGCGTGGAAGCACAACCAAAAGTTCATTATCTTTAATTTTCATCCCTCTGAGCTGGAGCTAGCTTTGGCATTCCAGAGCGAGAACTCAGGTCAGCACACATCAATCTTTCAAGTAACTCCCCACCACTCTCACTCAATTACCCGCAGACTCCCCCACCTCACTTCTATCTTCACAATCTCATTCTCCTCTCTTCTCTGTATACAACAAAGAAAGTAAATTTCAAGTAACGGGTTTGTATTTTCTTTCACCTTTTTTTTTTTTCTTTTTTTCGGTGAATTCCATTTACATGTGCCAGATAGGTGTGTTTGTTTTATTATTTTGTGGCTATCGTTGATGGTTAACGACAGCCATATCTTGGCCATCGTTAATGACCAACTACAGTCAAAGATTTAGCCGTCAACGACTAGATCTTTAGCTGTAGATTTAGCTTTTTCCAAAAAAGACTAGATCGACGCACTACCGGCTAGATCCAACCGGTAATGTGTCATTATACCAAATTTTGGTCACCTTTCGACAGTGGTGGCCGAAATCTGACAAATGTGGGTGAGTAAAGTTGTTTTTGTCAATTTCTAAACTTTTTTTTGGAGGTGTTTATTTAAATTAATAAACCTAAGAGGTTTAAAATAATTCAATAAATTAGAATAAGATTTTTAGAATAGGGAAACAAATGTGTATTTTGGGTAGGATATAAATAGAATAGTGCAAAAATAATTAAACAAACAGGCTAATTTCTTGTTTAAAATATTATGGCTAAGATTGTTGAGATGCGTATTGATATTCACATTGTTATTTGTGTTTGACTGCCATTGTTGTTTGGAAATATTTGTGGAAATTATTGTTATCTTGTATGATTATGTGTTAGTTAATTGGGTTTGGTGTGGAATGACATGATATTTTTGACATTTTAATCTAGATTTCCACCTTGTCCACGGTAAATCATGGCTATAAGAGCGGTTTGGTCAATTCACATGAGCCACATAATTTCTTTTTTATAATAAAGTTTCTTTGAGATTGTTGAGATACTTATTGATATTTACTGGATTTTTATTTGAGTTTGATTGCCATTATTGCTTGGAAATATTTATGGAAATTCTTGTTATCTTGCTTGATTGTGTGTTAGTTAACTGTGGTAAGTATGGTGTGGAATTTTGCGCTGATATTTTCATATTTTGACCTTAATTTCCACCTTCTCGACGGCAAATTATGGCTATAAGAGCGGTTGGTCAATTTATTACGAGGGAAAAAGTCTATCTTCTACTCACATGTACTCACCATTGCTGACTTTTGAATGAATTTAACACATTAATTAATTAAACTCTCATTTCAAGCCTTCATGCCTCGAATTCTCTCCGCTGCTGACTTGTGTGTACGTGAAGCGTCCTAATTTAGGAAGCTTCATTAATTGTATAGATTTTACTTAACTGTAAGAGTAGCAAGAGCGCATATAATTGAGCATTTCTTGTCCCATCCCTTTTTGGTAACCGAAGTATTTACTGGTTCAGGGAAATATGTTGGTCTAGCCAAAACAATTATAGGGTTTAAATTGATCCTGTCCGAGTGTCCGGAGAATTAGATGGTCTTCGTGAACATTTATTTGGTAGGTAGCTATTGACGAAGTTATTGGGAAGACTACAAACTTAGAAACGGAGAACAATTTGAAGAAATAACCTTAAATCTTTGTGTAATGACCCCAGGTTACGCAACTTCAACTTCATTAATTGTATATACTAATTTATGAAGGATTGAGATTTTGTGTTTTGTTTGAAGTTAAAATTTGATAGTCATAAGATTATATGTATCTCTTGAAACCTTTATGTTGATGAATAAAAAACACCTCTTTATATTGTGGTTACGTGGTTTCTTTTATATACCGCATTATATTTTGTGAACAAAAGATGCTAATTTATATATGCAGAATAAATCTATTCTATACCTGAATATGTAACGGACAACATTTTGTCTATGAAAACTCTTTAAGCACACTGTTTATATAAGTCACTCTGGTAATGACAATGCTTAGACTTAGCAGCTCAATAGAAATTATAAGAATTTTATCTAAAACTTCTCCCACTTCGACACCCACAAACAGCCAAACAATGCCTAATCAGAGTCCATGTTCAAGACCTCATTTTGCCTACATGGACTCTGTGATATCTATAGATTAATAAGAATTAGCCTTCAACATAATTATTAGAGTGCTTATTCTTCTAGTGAGTGGTTAATTTGCTATGTTTGTCTAATGCTAATGATGTTCACGTATCAGCTGGTGCTAGGCGTCCTTTTGGAATGAAGGTCAAAATATCATTATCAAAATGGTTATAACTAATGAAAAAAAAAAAAAAATGGCAGTTATTTATTAAAAAAGGAGTGGGTGGATATCAGCCGGCTATGAATAATTTCCTTCTTGAGAAAGTTGCTTAAATGCTAATGATGTTCACCAATTTTCCTTGTTCAAACTAAATTTTATTTCACCAGATTTTATATAGTGGATGCATTTTGGTGTAGGAAGTCATAAAGAAGCAGAGGAGTGATACACAATTTGAGCTAGATGTGGCATTCGAGAGAAGCAACTCAGGTCAGGTCTTTGATAATTATTCTATATTGTTCTTTTATTCATTTCACCACATGAAAAAAGATTATCTGTCTAGGGTTGATCTTATCTAATTAATCAAGACAATGAGTTTTGAGATGATTAGTTGCTTGATCAAAGATGAGGGTTCGAGACAGTTGCTAATTAACATTAAGCATAATTTAGAGCCTGCTCCTAACTGCTGCATTTACCGGGTACCCAGAAATCTTCGGGAATTGAATGAAAAGGCTTACACTCCTCGGATAATTTCAGTTGGCCCTCTTCATTACGGGAAAGAAGAACTAGTTGACATGGAAAAACAAAAGAAACGATACATGGAGAGTTTTATTAATCGAATAACTATCGAGCAGTGGGAGCAAATGTTAACTTTCATTAAAGATAATGAACAACATATTCGTAATTGTTATGAAGAGGCCTCTAATCTTGGGAGTATTGAATTTGTAGGCATGATTCTTTATGATGCTATCTTCATTATTGAGCTTTTCTGGAGATATTATGATCGTAATCTTTATTATAGAAGTGACTTTTTGCTGAATAGAAAAGCATTAGATTATAATTTACGCATGGATTTACTACTACTCGAAAATCAGCTTCCATATTTCTTCCTTGAGAAATTATATAACTTAGCTTTTGTTAATCCTCACCGTCCCACCTTCTTGGATCTTTCTTCCATTTATTTCAACAAGGTTATGTTCAATGGCCATCTGCCCCAAGAGGCGGTAGTTATACATTTCACTGATTTAATAAGAACTGCTCTGTTGAACAACTTCCCGAAGGTGGAGGATGCAAAGGGTATTGAGGATTTACCTTGTGCAGTGAAGTTGCACGAGTCTGGAATAAAGTTTAAGCAGATTAAAAGAGAATGCTTACTTGACATAAGATTCAAAAAGCGAAATCAGAGAAATATTCCATTCCTCCAAGTACATGAGTTACAAATACCAGTTTTGATAGTACATGAACATACAGAAACTTTTCTTAGGAATTTGATGGCTTTGGAGCGGTGTCACTACCCAATGGATACTCGGATATGCAATTACGTTCTTCTAATGGATACTTTCATCGATACTGATAAAGATGTGGATTTGTTTGTCGATAAGGGAATTATTAGCAATTGTTTCGGCAACAGTGCTTCCGTGACAAATATGTTTAACAAACTTGGTTTGCAAATTAGTATGCCTGGTACCTGTTATTATGAGCTTGGAGAGGAACTAAAAGCACATTTTAACAATCCTTTGAACCATGTGAAGGCCACTTTGAAAAGGGTGTATTTCAGTAATCCTTGGAAAGGCACAGCAACCATTGCAGCAATTGTACTCCTCTTGCTCACTGTCATTCAAACCATATGCTCTATCAAGCAAGCCGTTTGGATAGTGTAATTTGAACTTTAAAGTTTTCCATTATTTCTGATAATGTATACTACCCTGGATGGGGAATTGGGATTTTTTGTTTTGTCTGAGTTATAATTTGTGAATATCATAATATTCTATCTCTCTTGAATCCTTTATGTTCATGAGTTTGGGTGTAGGTCGGGTACCAACTTGGGCTTTTATTATTGTGTTTATATGATTTCTTTTACATTCATAGTCATTCTTATGCGGATATCTTGATTGTTTCTGCAGTTGAAAATCTATGTTTACATACATATATACTGCATTATATGAATATCTTGTGAACAAGTGATGCTCAAGTTTAGAAGTTTCATGAATATTCATCCCAATATATTGTTGCTTTTTCAAGTTTCCAATGACATATATGCTTCGCATATAGCAATTCTTACCATTCTTCTTTAATTAACTGTTCATGCATTCTTAAATATTAGTCATTTTGGCTCTGAAAAAGTTTGGACTGTTCATAGTAACAGAAAATTTAAAGTATTTCTGTGAGAACTTCTCTCTCATCCGGTATATAAAAGCTTTAAGATTTCTTTTAAGGCCTCAATAAGGCAGCGCACTACCCTGGTCTAGCAGCCTACATGATTTAAACAATCGAGGGCATTAAGTTGGTTAACCACGACCAATATTCTCCTAATAGGCCAACAAAATAAGATGTTCTGATCAGAATCCATGTTTGCCATACATGGACAGTGAGCGGGTCAGCGTGGGGAGTGTGTTCCCAACCCAATCCATTCCCTAATCGATTATAATTAAATAAATCATTACTTTTCTTACAAAAAAAAAGATTAAAACATATTGTGTAGTAAGAAGTAAGAACTTTAATCAAGTAATAGCCAAAACAATTTAAAATAAATAAATTACAAAATAATTTCTAATATGCTGCAACATTATTTATTTCTTGGCGTCTTATCGATTTCTCTTCATTAAGAATCATCAAAATTTCATTCCTATAAAATGTGAAATATATATGTTAATTACTATTTATTATAACCATTATACACTATTTCTATAATAAAAAATATTTATTTGTAATGGACCAATTTATAATGGAGAACGAAGCGGGCTTGGGAGGGATACCCATCTCCTATCCATTTCAAGATGGGGAATCAATTTCCTCCCCAAAGGCCCAAATTATTTCTCTCATCCCTTCCCCAATAGAGGCTACTTTCGACGGATACCCAAACCCATCCTCAAGTCATAGAGAATGACAATTCCCACAAATAGCACCACCCTATGTAACGAACTTCCAAACATTTTGTTCTTATTTTAGTTGCCATTTCTTTTTGTTCATTCATTATTTCCAAACAGATGGAAAGAGAGGTAATGTTACTTCGTTACTGTAATATGACACTTTTTTTTTTATGGATTTCACTTTCAAGTATTATATAGAGACTAATGAGAGTTAATGTTAAAGTTCATTATTTTCATATATTTTGACAATTATATCTCCTGCATCTTCAGAATTGTGTTGTGCCTTAGCATAACATCTTAACATATTTTATTATAAAAAGAAAATTGTCCGTAAAAAGAATGTACTGAATGTTGAGAATCAAATTCAAATATGTGATAAGGAGGCCACATCAGCTCATGCAGTTATCACCACATCCTAATCATCTTGTTATTTGAATTCATGTTTACGTATATAGATAGGATTTATATAACCTCGTGTAAACTCTATATATATTGATCAATACAATCGCAGCAGTAAGCACTGCACTTCATTATCTTCAAGTCTCAATTCTTATATGGTATCAGAGCCTCATTAGGTTAACACCTTCTTCGATTCAATCATGTCTTCCGCAAACAATCTTTCTGTCACCACTCCCTTCACTGCACAAAATTTGGCTCCCCTCATTTCCATCAAACTAGATCACACAAATTATCTACTCTGGGTATCCCAACTCACACCTGCTCTCCGAAGCATTGATCTATTTGGCATCATTGATGGATCTGAACCCTGCCCTCCCAAATTTCTATTTGATTCTGAGGGTAAGGAAACTTCAACTATTGATCCAGCCTTTGCCTTATGGCAAAGAAAGGACCAATTTGGATAAATGCAACTCTATTCGAGACTGTCTTGTCTTCTGTATACGGTCTCACAACTTCCAAGCAAGTCTGGAATCAACTCGCCTCTCGGTTTGCTTCTCAATCCAAATCTCGAGTGGCTCATCTCAAAAGACAACTTCAATCATTGCGCCAAGGATCAAAATCCTGCACTAATTTTCTTCAAACTGTCAAATCATTATCTGATCAGTTAGTTATTGTTGGAAAGCCAGTTGATGATGATGATCTCATATCATATTTGATCAGTGGTTTAAATCCTTCTTTTCATCCATTTGTTACTTCTTATTCTTTTGCCACTCGACAAACATCACTCTCTATTGGTGAATTTCTGACTGAACTGCTCAACTATGAGCTCATGGTGCAGAATCATAATTCCATCACTGAATCAGGAGGATTTGCTTTATATTCTCATCAAAAGAAATACAACAATCACTCCAACAAGAAATTTTTTTCTGAAGGGCAGTCTAAGCCTCCTCACACATTCAATCCGAAGAAAGCAGAACCATTAAAACAGTTTCGCTTTGATGTCTCCTCTGCATCAAACTCCACTCGACCTCAGTGTCAAATTTGTGGCAAGACTGGTCACCTAGCCATTGACTGCTATCACAGAATGGATTTTGCATACAAAGGGCGTCATCCTCCAGCCTAACTTGCTGCCATGGTTGCCTCCAATCAGAATATCAGTCCTGAATATCAAGCTTGGCTAGCTGACAGTGGTGCTAACCAACACATCACTGCTGATCTTAATAATTTGCACATCAGTGAACCATATCAAGGTGAAAATGAGGTTGCAGTAGGTAATGGCTCAGGTTTGCATATTTCCCACACAGGTTTTACTAAACTTCAAACCTCTTCTCAGTCTTTATTCCTCAACAACATTTTACATTGTCCCACTGCTGCAACCAATCTGCTTTCCATTCAAAAGTTTTGCCAAGATAATCATTGCTGGTTTAAACTAACTGCTGACTATTTTGTTGTGAAGGACAACCTCACGGGCCAGACTATTTTGCAAGGGCCAAGTAAAGATTGACTCTATCCCATTATTCTTCCTACCTCTCTCAATAAACATGTCAATAATAAAGTCTCTGCCTTCACTGCCCAACATGGTGTTGCAGCAGATCTATCCACTTGGCATCTTCGATTGGGACATCCAACTTCTCCAGTTCTTCATGTTTTAAAGTCTAAGAGTCTTATTTTTGTCAAAGGCCATGAACACAGTCATTCCATATGTGAATCCTGTCAAATGGCTAAAAGCAAAAAGTTGTCTTTTCCTATCTCTAGTCGAGTGTCCAAACATCCTCTTGAAATAATTCACACCGATTTGTGGTGTTCTCCAATTGCTTTAATAAGTGGATGTCGTTATTATATAATCTTCATTGATGACTTTTCTCGATTTTCTTGGCTCTATCCATTGCACTCAAAATCAGAAGCGTTTCCTTGTTTTCTTAAGTTTAAAGGCTATGCTGAAAATCATCTTAATCACAAAATTAAATGCTTACAATCTGATGGAGGTGGAGAATTCACCTCACATCAGTTTCAAGCTTTGCTTCAAACCAATGGAATCCTTCATCACATGTCATGCCCTCACACTCCTCAACAAAATAGAGTTGCTGAGAGGAAGCATAGACATATAACAGAAACAAGTTTAGCCATGCTTGCTCATGTTCACCTTCCTCTTAAGTATTGGGTTGAAGCCTTTAACACAGCCATTTTTCTTATCAATCGACTTCCCACTGCTGTACTTCACAATATGACTCCTTTTCAGCAATTACTCAACAAGACTCCAGACTATTCAATGCTCAAAGTATTTGGTTGCTCTTGTTATCCGCTGCTCAGACCATATAATTCCCACAAACTGCTTTACAGATCCAAAAAGTGTATTTTTCTTGGATATAGCTCCAATCACAAGGGCTATAGATGTCTCGATCCATCCACCAATCGTGTCTATCTCAGCAGGCATGTGGTCTTTAATGAGTCACAATTTCCTGCTCATACCTCAAGTCCATTCTTTACTCAGCACACGGCAAAGGATTATGGTCTGCTGCAGGGAAATCCTTCATGCACAAGCTCATCAGTGATCCAGGTATCTTCTTTTCCCTCTTCTTCTTCATCTAACACTTCCTCTACATCTAACACTTCCTCTATACCTACTGCAGACCACCCCATCCACTCACCAACCAGTTCTCACACCTATCTAGCTGAATCCCAGAACCCACTTCCAGACAATCACTCCCCATTTTTCACATCCAGAGTCCCCATTGTCACAGTCAGCATCTCAACAAGTCATCGACAATCCATTTTTCCCTGCCTCATCCTCGCTAGCAGAACCTCTTAATAGTCATCCAATGCTTACCCGATCAAAAACACATTCCTCACAACCCAAAACCTTTCCTGATTTTCAGACCTACTACTCCACCAAACATCCTTTATGTGCATGCACCTCACATGTTATTCCTACTGCACCATCTACCTTTCACAAAGCAGCCAAGATTCCTGCCTAGTGCGCTGCTATGAAGGAAGAATTTCAGGCCTTACAATCAAATGGTACCTGGTCTTTGTGCCCGAGACCAAGTCATGCTAATGTTATTAAAAATAAATGGGTGTATAAAGTCAAACAAAGGGCTGATGGCTCAGTTGAGAGGCTTGTCTTGTAGCGAAAGGCTTTCAACAATTGGATGGCTTGGACTATTCTGAAAAATTTAGTCCAGTTATTAAGCCCTCCCCCATTCGGGTTATCTTAGCACTTGCAGTTAACTTTAATTGGCCTCTAGGGCAATTAGATGTTTCTAATGCCTTTTTACATGGACATCTTGAGGAGGAAGTTTTTATGGAGCAACCTCCTGGTTTCATTGATGAGTCATACCCCCATCATGTCTGCAAATTGCATGAGTCACTTTATGGCCTAAAACAGGCCCCTAAAGCTTGGTTCCATTGGCTGTTTCAAGCATTGCTCCAACTAGGATTATGTGAATCACATGTGGACTACTCCCTATTCACTTATCACCGATCTAATATTCATATATATATACTTGTGTATGTCGATGATCTCATAGTGACAGGCACCCACATCTCTCTGAGCATGGATATTATTCACAGACTAAAGCAGAATTTTGCTATGAAGGATTTAGGCCCCGTCAATTATTTCCTCGGCATCCAAGTCATCAGAGATCAGTCTAGACTTTATTTCTCATAGTCCAAGTATATTACAGATGTCCTTCATCAAGCTAAGATGGCAGGTGCTAAGCCACGTTCTTCACCATTAGCTGCAGGCACTAAACTCTCCTTGAATGCAGGTGACCCGCTCCAAGATGTTACTACCTACAGGCAAATCGTTGGAGCTCTTCAATACTGCACTCTTACCCGACCTGAGCATGCCTTTGTTGTCAATCAGTTATGTCAATTTATGCGTGCTCTTACCTCCATACATTGGTCTGCAACCAAACAGGTCCTGAGATATCTCAAGGGTACACTGCATCACAGCCTCTACTTCACCAAAGGATCTTTACAGCTACAAGCCTTCAGTGACTCAGATTGGGCTGGTGACGTGATGGACCGTCGGTCTACAATAGACTATGCCATGTTTCTTGGTCCCTGTCTTGTTTCTTGAGTGCCAAAAAGCAGCCAGTTGTGTCTAGATCAAGTACAGAATCCGAATATAGAGCAATGGCATTTGCCACAGCTGAGCTATCTTGGCTACGCATGCTTCTAAAGGATCTTCAAGTCCCACTGTCCTCTCCTCTTACGCTCTGGTGTGACAACCTTGGAGCCTTGTCATTGGCCAGCAATCCAGTTTTTCACGCCAGGACCAAACATATAGAAGTTGATTACCACTTCATACGTGAAAAGGTTGCTCAGAAAAACATCACACTTCGATATCTATCCACCTATGTTCAATTGGCTGACATTTTCATAAAGGGGCTTACATCCTCACGTTTCATCTATCTTCGAGACAAGCTTGCAGTCTGTGAACTCCCTATTAGCTTGAAGGGGGATGTTAAGGAGAATCAAATTCAAATATGTGATAAGGAGGCCACATCAGCTCATGCAGTTACAGATCATGCAGTTATCACCACATCCTAATCATCTTGTTATTTGAATTCATGTTTACGTATATAGATAGGATTTATATAACCTCATGTAAACTCTATATATATTGATCAATACAATCGTAGCAGTAAGCACTACACTTCATTATCTTCAAGTCTCAATTCTTATACTAAACACGACTTATACTAAGCACTACATCTTGTTATTTCATGCATGCTCAACTTATATGACATCTTCAGAATATACAATAAATCATATAAATTGTGTATTTTTGGAATATTATCATTAATTATTTAATTAATCCCTTTTGAGCTATTGCTGTTTAGATTAATTTAATATTCGTATTGATCAACCCCACCATCCATTTATAGTCTACTTTTGACTTCGAATTCGCCTTTATTATTATTATTATTATTATTATTAATAATGTAGGTTTTAACTCAGAATTTTTAGTAATAAGATTAGATTAATTAAAAGGTCATTACCTAATCAGACTGCCTTACAATTTTGGTTGTCATTGACAAGTTTATATTTTTAGTCCTTATGGTTTCAGTTCGGTACTGTTTAAGGACAAATATTTCAAACACAAGAGTTTTGGTCCTTATCATTTTGAAAATACTGCTATATTAGTATTTTAACTCAGTAAAATGTTAGTATTGTTAAATTTATATTGAAATAACAAAAAATGCCCCTATTAAATTAATATTTCTTTTTTAATAGTTAAAAAACCTATTCGCCCATTAATTTTAATATCCTTCCGTTAAAAAAAGGGTATAAAGGGTAGCTAGTGGGAAAGTTGAAAGTTGAGGAGAGGGGAGATGTTAGAGGATTTATGATACTTGCAAGATAGGGGTGAGCAGTTCCAGGTACCCTGCATTTTTCAGGGGAACCGAAACAGGAACCGCACAATACAGGTTTCCAAAAAAAAGGAATCGGAACCGGAACCGCACAGTGAAGGTTCTTCAATTCAAGGAACCGAAACCTAAAATACAGGTTTCGGTTCCTTTCCCGAGTACCCTGTAAAAAAATATTGCCCCCCTATTAGTTTAAAAAATGACAAAAATACCTTAAAAGTTTACAAATACACCCCTAACAAATTTTGATTACTCATTCATTTGTGTCCAATGTAACTCATAAATCCTCTAATCTCTAGGCAACACTTGAATTCAATCAATTCATCACAATTCACATAAAATTTCTCAATTTCCACCCATCTCTAACTGGCACTCACCCACTGCACTGCAAAGGCATGCCACTTATGTCATTATACAACGTGGCTGCGTCTGAATGGTCGCAGAACTTTCCCAAGTTCTGACCACCCCATGCTAACAACTCCACGCCAGTCCTACTTTTTCAGGCTAACAAATATTAACCACAATTTAGAGCCTACTTTGGAATGTTGCATTTACCGCGTACATACAAGTCTTCGCAAATGAATGAAGAGGCTTACACTCCTAAAATGATCTCAATTGGTCCTCTCCCACTACGAAAAGACGAATTAGCTGATATGGAAAAACATAAAATAGATATATGGAAGGTTTTCTTAAACGAATATCTTTTGAGAATGGAGAATATGTTAACCTTCATTAAACGCAATGAGCATTATTGGTAGCAAATATTTTGATTTAATGGATCGCCTTATTGATACTGAAAAAGATATGGATTGAAAGGGAATTATTATCAATTCTTTGTGATGATTTGCTTCAGTAGCAAATATGTTTAACAAACTTTGTTTACAAATTAGTATGTCTGGTTTGTGTTGCTATGGGTCGGCGAGGAGCTAAAAGCACATTTTAACAATCCTTTGAACCATGCTGACGTTCTCGAAAGGGGTGTATTTCAACCATCCTTGGAAAGAAACAGCAACTTTTGCGGCAACTATATGTTGGAGAGAGCTAGAAGAGTGTAAGTGTGTAACGTTAGTCCAGTATTATGATCTTAAAATATATTGTAGTAATCTCTTCCCTATAATTTATATAATAAATACGAAAAGAAACAGAAGATTATATGAATCCTAATAAAGAATGTCCACACATCACATTTTCTCTTTATCTTAGTTTTTTTCTACAATTGAGAGTTAATAAAAAGAAAAATTACATATGAAAAGAAAAAAAAAAAAAAAGGAATATGTTTTGACCATTAATTCAAGAATAGTCTGTTTCAGGATTGGGAATCACATAAGCAGTGTTCAAACAAACATTTTGGTTGACCATCCCAAAGTTTAGATTGAGCTGAAATTCAAAGTCTTGTATCTACAGTTTTTCTTCAACTGTCTTTACATGTCCAAAGTCTGAATATTTTTCCCATCAATCCAAACTCCCACGTTGCTAAGATGTGCGTGGAAGCACAACCAAAAGTTCATTATCTTTAATTTTCATCCCTCTGAGCTGGAGCTAGCTTTGGCATTCCAGAGCGAGAACTCAGGTCACAACATCAATCTTTCAAGTAACTCCCCCCCACTCTCACTCAATTACCCGCAGACTCCCCCACCTCACTTCTATCTTCACAATCTCATTCTCCTCTCTTCTCTGTATACAACAAAGAAAGTAAATTTCAAGTAACGGGTTTGTATTTCTTTCACCTTTTTTTTTTTTCTTTTTTCGGTGAATTCCATTTACATGTGCCAGATAGGTGTGTTTGTTTTATTATTTTGTGGCTATCGTTGATGGTTAACGACAGCCATATCTGGCCATCGTTAATGACCAACTACAGTCAAAGATTTAGCCGTCAACGCTAGATCTTTAGCTGTAATTTAGCTTTTTCCAAAAAAGACTAGATCGACGCACTACCGGCTAGATCCAACCGGTAATGTGTCATTATACCAAATTTTGGTCACCTTTCGACAGTGGTGGCCGAAATCTGACAATGTGGGTGAGTAAGTTGTTTTTGTCAATTTCTAAACTTTTTTTTGGAGGTGTTTATTAAATTAATAACCTAAGAGGTTTAAAATAATTCAATAATTAAATAAGATTTTTAGAATAGGGAAACAATGTGTATTTTGGGTAGGATATAATAGAATAGTGCAAAATAATTAAACAAACAGGCTAATTTCTTGTTTAAAATATTATGGCTAAGATTGTTGAGATGCGTATTGATATTCACATTGTTATTTGTGTTTGACTGCCATTGTTGTTTGGAAATATTTGTGGAAATTATTGTTATCTTGTATGATTATGTGTTAGTTAATTGGGTTTGGTGTGGAATGACATGATATTTTTGACATTTTAATCTAGATTTCCACCTTGTCCACGGTAAATCATGGCATAAGAGCGGTTTGGTCAATTCACAGGAGCCACATATTTCTTGTTTATAATAAAGTGTCGTTGAGATCGTTGAGTACTTATTGATATTTACTGGATTCTTATTTGAGTTTGATTGCCATTATTGCTTGGATATTTATGGAAATTCTTGTTATCTTGCTTGATTGTGTGTTAGTTAACTGCGGTAAGTATGGTGGGGAATTTTGCGCTGATATTTTCATATTTTGACCTTAATTTCCACCTTCTCGACGGCAAATTATGGCTATAAGAGCGGTTGGTCAATTTATTACGAGGGAAAAAGTCTATCTTCTACTCACATGTACTCACCATTGCTGACTTTTGAATGAATTTACACATTAATTAATTAAACTCTCATTTCAAGCCTTCATGCCTCGATCTCTCCGCTGCTGACTTGTGTGTACGTGAAGCGTCCTAATTTAGGAAGCTTCATTAATTGTATAGATTTTACTTAACTGTAAGAGTAGCAAGAGCGCATATAATTGAGCATTTCTTGTCCCATCCCTTTTTGGTAACCGAAGTATTTACTGGTTCAGGAAATATGTTGGTCTAGCCAAAACAATTATAGGGTTTATTTGATCCTGTCCAGTGTCCGGAGAATTAGATGGTCTTCGTGAACATTTATTTGGTAGGTAGCTATTGACGAAGTTATTGGGAAGACTCAAACTTAGAAACGGAGAACAATTTGAAGAAATAACCTTAAATCTTTGTGTAATGACCCCAGTTACGCAACTTCACCTTCATTATTGTATTACTAATTTATGAAGGATTGAGATTTTGTGTTTTGTTTGAAGTTAAAATTGTGATAGTCATAAGATTATATGTATCTCTTGAAACCTTTATGTTGATGAATAAAAAACACCTCTTTATATTGTGGTTACGTGGTTTCTTTTATATACCGCATTATATTTTGTGAAAAAGATGCTAATTATATATGCAGAATAAATCTATTCTATACCTGATATGTTAACGGACAACTTTTTGTCTATGAAAACTCTTTAAGCACACTGTTATATAAGTCACTCTGGTAATGACAATGTTTAGACTGGCAGCTCAATAGAAATTATAGAATTTTACTAAAACTTCTCCCACTTCGACACCCCAAACAGCCAAAACATGCCTAATCAGAGTCCATGCTCAAGACCTCATTTTGCCTACATGGACTCTATGATATCTATAGATTAATAAGAAGTAGCCTTCAACATAATTATTAAAGTGCTTATTCTTCTAGTGAGTGGTTAATTTGCTATGTTTGTCTAATGCTAATGATGTTCACGTATCAGCTGGTGCTAGGCGTCCTTTTGGAATGAAGGTCAAAATATCATTATCAAAATGGTTATAACAATGAAAAAAAAAAAAAATGGCAGTTTTTTAAAAAGGAGTGTTGGATATCAGCCGGCTAAGAATAATTTCTCTTCTTGAGAAAGTTGCGTAAATGCTAATGATGTTCACCAATTTTCCTTGTTCAAACTAAATTTTATTTCACCAGATTTTATATGTGGATGCATTTTGGTGTAGGAAGTCATAAAGAAGCAGAGGAGTGATACACAATTTGACTAGATGTGGCATTCGAGAGAAGCAACTCAGGTCAGGTCTTTGATAATTATCTATATTGTTCTTTTATTCATTTCACACATGAAAAAAGATTATCTGTCTAGGGTTGATCTTATCTAATTAATCAAGACAATGATTTTAGATGATTAGTTGCTTGATCAAAGATGAGGGTTCGAGACAGTTGCTAATTAACATTAAGCATAATTTAGAGCCTGCTCCTACTGCTGCATTTACCGGGTACCCAGAAATCTTCGGGAATTGAATGAAAGGCTTACACTCCTATAATTTCAGTTGGCCCTCTTCATTACGGGAAAGAAGAACTAGTTGAATGAAAACAAAAGAAACGATACATGGAGAGTTTTATTAATCGAATAACTATCGAGCAGTGGGAGCAAATGTTAACTTTCATTAAAGATAATGAACAACATTTCGTAATTGTTATGAAGAGGCCTCTAATCTTGGGAGTATTGAATTTGTAGGCATGATTCTTTATGATGCTATCTTCATTATGAGCTTTTCTGGAGATATTATGATCGTAATCTTTATTATAGAAGTGACTTTTTGCTGAATAAAAAGCATTAGATTATAATTTACGCATGGATTTACTACTACTCGAAAATCGCTTCCTATTTCTTCCTAGAAATTATATAACTTAGCTTTGTGTAATCCTCACCGTCCCACCTTCTTGGATCTTTCTTCCATTTATTTCAACAAGGTTATGTTCAATGGCCATCTGCCCCAAGAGGCGGTAGTTATACATTTCACTGATTTAATAAGAACTGCTCTGTTGAACAACTTCCCGAAGGTGGAGGATGCAAAGGTATTGAGGATTTACCTTGTGCAGTGAAGTTGCACGAGTCTGGAATAAAGTTTAAGCGATTAAAAGAGAATGCTACTTGACATAAGATTCAAAAAGCGAAATCAGAGAAATATTCCATTCCTCCAAGTACATGAGTTACAAATACCAGTTTTGATAGTACATGAACATACAGAAACTTTTCTTAGGAATTTGATGGCTTTGGAGCGGTGTCACTACCCAATGGATACTCGGATATGCAATTACGTTCATCTAATGGATACTTTCATCGATACTGATAAAGATGTGATTTGTTTGTCGATAAGGGAATTATTACAATTGTTTCGGCACCAGTGCTTCCGTGACAAATATGTTCAACAACTTGGTTTGCAAATTACTATGCCTGGTACCTGTTATTATAGCTTGGCGAGGAACTAAAAGCACATTTAAACATCCTTTGAACCATGTGAAGCCACTTTGAAAAGGGTGTATTTCAGTAATCCTTGGAAAGGCACAGCAACCATTGCAGCAATTGTACTCCTCTTGCTCACTGTCATTCAACCATATGCTCTATCAAGCAAGCCGTTTGGATAGTGTAATTTGAACTTTAAGTTTTCCATTTTTCTGATAATGTATACTAGCCATGGATGGGAATTGGGATTTTTTGTTTTGTCTGATTTATAATTTGTGAATATCATAATATTCTATCTCTCTTGAATCCTTTATGTTCATGAGTTTGGGTGTAGGTCGGGTACCAACTTGGGCTTTTATTATGTGTTTATATATTTCTTTTACATTCATAGTCATTCTTATGCGGATATCTTGATTGTTTCTGCAGTTGAAAATCTATGTTTACATACTATATACTGCATTATATGATATCTTGTGAACAAGTGATGCTCAGTTTGAAGTTTCATGAATATTCATCCCAATATATTGTTGCTTTTTCAAGTTTCCAATGACATATATGCTTCGCATATAGCAATTCTTACCATTCTTCTTTAATTAACTGTTCATGCATTCTTAAATATTAGTCATTTTGGCTCTGAAAAAGTTTGGACTGTTCATAGTAACAGAAAATTTAAAGTATTTCTGTGGAACTTCTCTCTCATCCGGTATATAACTTTAAGATTTCTTTTAAGGCCTCAATAAGGCAGCGCACTACCCTGGTCTAGCAGCCTACGATTTAAACAATCGAGGGCATTAATTGGTTAACCACGACCAATATTCTCCTAATAGGCCAACAAAAAATGTTCTGATCAGAATCCATGTTTGCCATACATGGACAGTGAGCGGGTCAGCGTGGGAGTGTGTTCCCAACCCAATCCATTCCCTAATCGATTATAATTAAATAATCATTACTTTTCTTACAAAAAAAAGATTAAAACATATTGTGTAGTAAGAAGTAAGAACTTTAATCAAGTAATAGCCAAAACAATTTAAATAAATAAATTACAAATAATTTCTAATATGCTGCAACATTATTTATTTCTTGGCGTCTTTCGATTTCTCTTCATTAAGAATCATCAAATTCATTCCTATAAAATGTGAAATATATATGTTAATTACTATTTATTATAACCATTATACACTATTTCTATAATAAAAATATTTATTTGTAATGGACCAATTTATAATGGAGAACGAAGCGGGCTTGGAGGGATACCCATCTCCTATCCATTTCAAGATGGGGAATCAATTTCCTCCCCAAAGGCCCAAATTATTTCTCTCATCCCTTCCCCAATAGAGGCTACTTTCGACGGATACCCAAACCCATCCTCAAGTCATAGAGAATGACAATTCCCACAAATCAACCACCCTATGTAACGAACTTCCAAACATTTTGTTCTTATTTTAGTTGCCATTTCTTTTTGTTCATTCATTATTTCCACAGATGGAAAGAGAGGTAATGTTACTTCGTTACTGTAATAGACACTTTTTTTTTTATGGATTTCACTTTCAAGTATTATATAGAGACTAATGGAGTTAATGTTAAAGTTCATTATTTTCATATATTTTGACAATTATATCTCCTGCATCTTCAGAATTGTGTTGTGCCTTAGCATAACATCTAAACAATTTTATTAAAAGAAATTGTCCGTAAAAGAATGTACTGAATGTTGAGAATCAAATTCAAATATGTGAATGGAGGCCACATCAGCTCATGCAGTTATCACCACATCCTAATCATCTTGTTATTTGAATTCATGTTTACGTATATAGTAGGATTATATAACCTCGTGTAAACTCTATATATATTGATCAATACAATCGCAGCAGTAAGCACTGCACTTCATTATCTTCAAGTCTCAATTCTTATATGGTATCAGACCTCATTAGGTTAACACCTTCTTCGATTCAATCATGTCTTCCGCAAACAATCTTTCTGTCACCACTCCTTTCACTGCACAAAATTTGGCTCCCCTCATTTCCATCAAACTAGATCACAAATTATCTACTCTGGGTATCCCAACTCACACCTGCTCTCCGAAGCATTGATCTATTTGGCATCATTGATGGATCTGAACCCGCCCTCCCAAATTTCTATTTGATTCTGAGGGTAAGGAAACTTCAACTATTGATCCAGCCTTTGCCTTATGGCAGAAAGGACCAATTTGGATAAATGCAACTCTATTCGAGACTGTCTTGTCTTCTGTATCCGGTCTCACAACTTCCAAGCAAGTCGGAATCAACTCGCCTCTCGGTTTGCTTCTCAATCCAAATCTCGAGTGGCTCATCTCAAAAGACAACTTCAATCATTGCGCCAAGGATCAAAATCCTGCACTAATTTTCTTCAAACTGTCAAATCATTATCTGATCAGTTAGTATTGTTGAAAGCCAGTTGATGATGATGATCCATATCATATTTGATCAGTGGTTTAAATCCTTCTTTTCATCCATTTGTTACTTCTTATTCTTTTGCCACTCGACAAACATCACTCTCTATTGGTGATTTCTGACTGAACTGCTCAACTATAGCTCATGGTGCAGAATCATAATTCCATCACTGAATCAGAGGATTTGCTTTATATTCTCATCAAAAGAAATACAACAATCACTCCAACAAGAAATTTTTTTCTGAAGGGCAGTCTAAGCCTCCTCACACATTCAATCCGAAGAAGCAGAACCATCAAAACAGTCTCGCTTTGATGTCTCCTCTGCATCAAACTCCACTCGACCTCAGTGTCAAATTTGTGCAAGACTGATCACCTAGCCATTGATTGCTATCACAGAATGGATTTTGCATACAAAGGGCGTCATCCTCCAGCCTAACTGCTGCCATGGTTGCCTCCATCAAATATCAGTCCTGAGAATCAAGCTTGGCTAGCTGACAGTGGTGCTAACCACACATCACTGCTGATCTTAATAATTTGCACATCAGTGAACCATATCAAGGTGAAAATGAGGTTGCAGTAGGTAATGGCTCAGGTTTGCATATTTCCCACACAGGTTTTACTAAACTTCAAACCTCTTCTCAGTCTTTATTCCTCAACAACATTTTACATTGTCCCACTGCTGCAACCAATCTGCTTTCCATTCAAAAGTTTTGCCAAGATAATCATTGCTGGTTTAAACTAACTGCTGACTATTTTGTTGTGAAGACAACCTCACGGGCCAGACTATTTTGCAAGGGCCAAGTAAAGAGGACTCTATCCCATTATTCTTCCTACCTCTCTCAATAACATGTCAAAATAAGTCTCTCCTTCACTGCCCAACATGGTGTTGCAGCAGATCTATCCACTTGGCATCTTCGATTGGGACATCCAGCTTCTCCAGTTCTTCATGTTTTAAAGTCTAAGAGTCTTATTTTTGTCAAAGGCCATGAACACAGTCATTCCATATGTGAATCCTGTCAAATGGCTAACAAAAAGTAAGTCTTTTCCTATTTCTAGTCGAGTGTCCAAACATCCTCTTGAAATAATTCACACCGATTTGTGGTGTCTCCAATTGCTTCAATAAGTGATGTCGTTATTATATAATCTTCATTGATGACTTTTCTCGATTTTCTTGCTCTATCCATTGCCCTCAAAATCAGAAGCGTTTCCTTGTTTTCTTAGTTTAAAGGCTATGCTGAAAATCATCTTAATCACAAAATTAAATGCGTACAATCTGATGAAGGGGGAGAATCTCACCTCACATCAGTTTCAAGCTTTGCTTCAAACCAATGGAATCCTTCATCACATGTCATGCCCTCACACTCCTCAACAAATGGAGTTGCTGAGAGGAAGCATAGACATAAACAAACACGTTTAGCCATGCTTGCTCATGCTCACCTTCCTCTTAAGTACTGGGTTGAAGCCTTTAACACAGCCATTTTTCTTATCAATCGACTTCCCACTGCTTACTTCACATATGACTCCTTTTCAGCAATTACTCAACAAGACTCAGACTATTCAATGCTCAAAGTATTTGGTTGCTCTTGTTATCCGCTGCTCAGACCATATAATTCCCACAAACTGCTTTACAGATCCAAAAGTGTATTTTTCTTGGATTAGCTCCAATCACAAGGGCTATAGATGTCTCGTCCATCCACCAATCGTGCTATCTCAGCAGGCATGTGGTCTTAATGAGTCACAATTTCCTGCTCATACCTCAAGTCCACTCTTTACTAAGCACACGGCAAAGGATTATGGTCTGCTGCAGGGAAACCTTCATGCCAAGCCATCATTGATCCAGGTATCTTCTTTTCCCTCTTCTTCTTCATCTAACACTTCCTCTACATCTAACACTCCTCTATACCTACTGCAGACCACCCCATCCACTCACCAACCAGTTCTCACACCTATCTAGCTGAATCCCGAACCCACTTCCAGACAACACTCCCCATTTTTCACATCCAAGTCCCCATTGTACAGTCAGCATCTCAACAAGTCATCGACAATCCATTTTTCCTGCCTCTCCTCGCTAGCAGAACCTCTTAATAGTCACCAATGCTTACCGATCAAAACACATTCCTCACAACCCAAACCTTCCTGATTTTCAGACCTACTACTCCACCAAACATCCTTTATGGTGCATGCACCTCACATGTTATTCCTACTGCACCATCTACCTTTCACAAAGCAGCCAAGATTCCTGCCTAGTGCGCTGCTATGAAGGAGAATTTCAGGCCTTACAATCAAATGGTACCTGGTCTTTGTGCCCGAGACCAAGTCATGCTAATGTTATTAAAAATAAATGGGTGTATAAAGTCAAACAAAGGGCTGATGGCTCAGTTGAGAGGCTTGTCTTGTAGCGAAAGCTTTCAACATGGATGGCTTGGACTATTCTGAAAAATTTAGTCCAGTTATTAGCCCTCCCCCATTCGGGTTATCTTAGCACTTGCAGTTTCCCTTTATGGGGTATAGGTGGTGTTAACAAGGGCCGAAGTACGTTAGGGTTTCTTCAAATAAAGCCTTATATCAAATAATATATGCATGTATTCCCATTTTGCCCTTGCACTTTTGCTAAAATTCCATCTATGTCCCTTAGTTAATTACCATAATGCCCTCATTTTTATTGCATTCTCCATGAAATTCTATCTCTTTTCACTCCCCACAATTTCAACTAATTTTGAGTGAAAAGACCATTTTACCCTTAATGAACTTTTAAGAAATTTTCTTCACATTTGTCTAAGGTAACTTCAAAGAAATCGAACGAAGGGTATTAGGGTATAAGTAAAATTACGTACCTTGATGTGGGTGTTACAGCCCACTTGAGCAACTTACTTGAAGCCTCTGGTTTCTGGAGAACTTGCTTGAGCGGATAGTTGGTCAATACATGGATTGTGTGGGCGTGGAAATAAGGTCGTAACTTCCTAGAGGCGATCAGCAAGGCATAAGCTAATCGCACCATTTCTGGATACCGCATTTTGGTGTCCAGCAGACGTTTACTCGCATAATATACCAGCCATTGGACCGTGCCTTCTTCCTGAATTAGAGCTGCATTGACCACATGCTAAGAGACGGACAGATACAGAAGAAGAATTTCTTGAGGGAGAGGCTTAGACAGAATAGGTGGCTTTCTAAGGTGCTCTTTAATGCTTTGGAAAGCCTGTTCGCATTCGGAAGTCCATTTGAACTTCTTGTTGGCCCTGATTATATTAAAAAATGGCAAGTAGCGATATGTTGCCCTTGATATGAAGCGATTGAGAGCTGATATTCACCCATTGAGCCCCTGAACCTATTTTCGGTTGGTCGGGCTTCTCATATCTAGGAGAGCTTGAATCTTTTTGGGGTTGATTTATATTCCCCTCTGGTTAACCATATACCCCAGGAATTTTTCCAATGATACTCCGAACGAACACTTGAGAGGATTGAGCTTCATTTTGTACCTCCGAAGTATACCGAACATCTCAACAAGATGCGCTATGTGATCTAAAGTGACATGCGATTTAACCAGCATGTCATCAACATAGACTTCCATTGATTTTTCTATCTGCTAAAAAAACATTTGGTTAACCAGTCGCTAGTAAGTCGCCCCAACGTTCTTTAGGCCGAAGGGCATAACCTTATAGTAATACAGCCCTCGATCTGTAACAAATGAGGTATGCTCTTCGTCCGACGCGTACATCAGAATTTGATTATATCTGGAGTAGGCATCCATAAAACTCAGTAGCTCGTGCCTAGAGGTGGCATCAACGAGTTGGTCGATTCTTGGCAAGGGAAAGTTGTCCTTCAGACAAGCTTTATTGAGGTCGGTGAAGTCAATGCAGGTCTGCTATTTGCCGTTAGGCTTCTTTACCAAGACCAGGTTGGCAACCCAGCTCGGATAGAGTGCCTCTCGGATTAATCCGTTTAAGAGGAGATTATCTACCTCAACTTTTAGGGCAGCATATCGCTCGGGATCCATTGCTCTTCTCTTCTGGTGAACTGACCTGACCTCACCATCAATATTCAGGGCATGGCATATAATATTTGGGCTGATCTCGATGATAACGACAGTATTTTTTATTGTTTATGGCTGAAGGGGGATTTTTCACGGGCTCGGGCTCTCCGAGCAAACCGACCTCCTCTGATTTATCCAGAATAGCCAATACTGAGACATTCAGATGAGTGTATTGACTCTTATTGCGATCGTGATGAGGAATTAAGGCATATAATTTCTTGGGCTCGTACCGCTGCTTCTTTCCTTTTCGCTGATCATCATTAGTCCATCTACGATCAACCCTCATTCTCCCCCCAGTTGGGAGCATTGCCCAAAGGACCGGGGTCGTGGCGGTTGAGTGCAGCCACACAGTTTTTAATGCGAAGGTACTTTTCAGTGAGGTTGTAGAAGCGAGTGAAGGAAACATTATCCTCAGATTGCAGCTCCTTCCACAAGTCTGTCTGCGGGCGAACTCCCGCGATAATGAGAGTCCAAACAGACTCTTCGGGAGTGTGAGCCACTTTGTGGAGCTCTGTGAAACCTATCTATATAAGATTGAAGGGATCCACTCTCTCTTGCCATATGTTGCTCAGGTAGCTTAGCGGCATTGAGAACTTTATGTTCGCTTAGAAGTGCCTTAGAAATGTCGAGCTCATTTAAGGCCACGAGCTGACTGATCTTGCTGGGAGCGATCTAAACCATCGCTTGGCATGGGCGGTAAGGGTTACCGCCAAGCAACGGCACTTTGCCAAGTCAGGGACTTGGTGGAGTTCCATGAGGTCGTTGAACTCGTACAGATGATCCTGTAGATCGAAATTCCCATCGAATGCTCGCATGTCGGGCATTCTGAATCTCAATGGAAGAGGAGCAGCTAACACTCTACAAGTGGGTGGGTACCGCTCCTTCTCTGCGTCCCATTGCTCATCTGCTCGAGTGATTTCCTTGACTTATGCGTGGATTGGACACGTGGACGATTTCCAACCATCTGCTAACCTGGCACTCACCCACTGCACTGACAAAGGCATGCCACTTATGTCATTATACAACGTGGCTGCGTCTGAATGGTCGCAGAACTTTCCCAAGTTCTGACCACCCCATGCTAACAAGACTCCACGCCAGTCCTACTTTTTCAGGCATAACAAATATTAACCACAATTTAGAGCCTACTTTGGAATGTTGCATTTACCGCGTACATACAAGTCTTCGCAAAATGAATGAAGAGGCTTACACTCCTAAAATGATCTCAATTGGTCCTCTCCACTACGGAAAAGACGAATTAGCTGATATGGAAAAACATAAAATAAGATATATGGAAGGTTTTCTTAAACGAATATCTTTTGAGAAATGGGAGAATATGTTAACCTTCATTAAACGCAATGAGCATTATTGGTAGCAAATATGTTGATTTAATGGATCGCCTTATTGATACTGAAAAAGATATGGATTGAAAGGGAATTATTATCAATTCTTTGTGAGATGATTTGCTTCAGTAGCAAATATGTTTAACAAACTTTGTTTACAAATTAGTATGTCTGGTTTGTGTTGCTATGGGTTCGGCGAGGAGCTAAAAGCACATTTTAACAATCCTTTGAACCATGCTAAGACGTTCTCGAAAGGGGTGTATTTCACCCATCCTTGGAAAGAACACAGCAACTTTTGCGGCAACTATATGTTGGAGAGAGCTAGAAGATTTAAGTGGTGTAACGTTAGTCCAGTATATATCTTTAAAATATATTGTAGTAATCTCTTTCCTAATAATTAATATAAATAATAAACGAAAAGAAACAGAAGATTATATGAATCCTAATAAGAATGTCCACACATCACATTTCTCTCTTATCTTAGTTTTTTTTCTAAACAATTGAGAGTTAATAAAAAGAAAAATTACAATGAGAAAGAAAAAAAAAAAAAAGGAATATGTTTTGACTTAATTCAAGAATAGTCTGTTTCAGGATTGGGAATCACATAAGCAGTGTTCAAATCAAACATTTTGGTTGACCATCACAAAGTTTAGATTGGCTGAAAATTCAAAGTCTTGTATCTACAGTTTTTCTTCCAACTGTCTTTACATGTCCAAAGTCTGATAATTTTTCCCAATCAGAATCCAACCTCCCACGTTGCTAAGATGTGCGTGAAGCACAACCAAAGTTCATTATCTTTAATTTTCATCCCTCTGAGCTGGAGCTAGCTTTGGCATTCCAGAGCGAGAACTCAGGTCAGCACACATCAATCTTTCAGTAACTCCCCACCACTCTCACTCAATTACCCGCAGACTCCCCCCTCACTTCTATCTTCACAATCTCATTCTCCTCTCTTCTCTGTACACAAAGAAAGTAAATTTCAAGTAACGGGTTTGTATTTTCTTTCACCTTTTTTTTTTTCTTTTTTCGGTGAATTCCATTTACATGTGCCAGATAGGTGTGTTTGTTTTATTATTTGTGGCTATCTTTGATGGTTAACGACAGCCATATCTTGGCCACGTTAATGACCAATACAGTCAAAGATTTAGCCGTCAACGACTAGATCTTTAGCTGTAGATTTAGCTTTTTCCAAAAAAGACAGATCGACGCACTACCGGCTAGATCCAACCGGTAATGTGTCATTATACCAAATTTTGGTCACCTTTCGACAGTGGTGGCCGAAATCTGACAAATGTGGGTGAGAAAAGTTGTTTTTGTCAATTTCTAAACTTTTTTTGGAGGTGTTTATTTAATTAATAAACCTAAGAGTTTTAAAATATTAATAAATTAGAATAATTTTTTAGAATAGGGAAACAAATGTGTATTTTGGGTAGGATATAAATAGAATAGTGCAAAAATATTAAACAACAGGCTAATTTCTTGTTTAAAATATTATGGCTAAGATTGTTGAGATGCGTATTGATTTCACATTGTTATTTGTGTTTGACTGCCATTGTTGTTTGGAAATATTTGTGGAAATTTTGTTATCTTGTATGATTATGTGTTAGTTAATTGGGTTTGGTGTGGAATGACATGATATTTTTGACATTTTAATCTAGATTCCACCTTGTCCACGGTAAATCATGGCTATAAAGCGGTTTGGTCAATTCACATGAGCCACATAATTTCTTGTTTATAATAAAGTGTCGTTGAGATCGTGAGATACTTATTGTATTTACTGGATTCTATTTGAGTTTGATTGCCATTATTGCTTGGAAATATTATGGAATTCTTGTTATCTGCTTGATTGTGTGTTAGTTAACTGCGGTAAGTATGGTGTGGAATTTTGCGCTGATATTTTCATATTTTGACCTTAATTTCCACCTTCTACGGCAAATTATGGCTATAAGAGCGGTTGGTCAATTTATTACAGGGAAAAAGTCTATCTTCTACTCACATGTACTCACCATTGCTGACTTTTGAATGAATTTAACACATTATTAATTAAACTCTCATTTCAAGCCTTCATGCCTCGATTCTCTCCGCTGCTGACTTGTTTACGTGAAGCGTCCTAATTTAGGAAGCTTCATTAATTTGTATAGATTTTACTTAACTGTAAGAGTACAAGAGCGCATATAATTGAGCATTTCTTGTCCCATCCCTTTTTGGTAACCGAAGTATTTACGGGTTCAGGAAATATGTTGGTCTAGCCAAAAATTATAGGTTTAAATTGATCCTGTCCGAGTGTCCGAGAATTAGATGGTCTTCGTGAACATTTATTTGGTAGGATCTATTGACGAAGTTATTGGAAGACTACAAACTTAGAAACGGAGAACAATTTGAAGAAATAACCTTAAATCTTTGTGTAATGCCCCAGGTTACGCAACTTCAACTTCTTAATTGTATATACTAATTATGAAGATTGAGATTTTGTGTTTTGTTTGAAGTTAAAATTTGATAGTCATAAGATTATATGTATCTCTTGAAACTTTTATGTTGATGAATAAAACACCTCTTTATATTGTGGTTACGTGGTTTCTTTATATACCGCATTATATTTTGTGAACAAAGATGCTAATTTATATATGCAGAATAAATCTATTCTATACCTGAATATGTAACGGACAACATTTTGTCTATGAAAACTCTTTAAGCACACTGTTTATATATCACTCTGGTAATGACAATGTTTAGACTTGGCAGCTCAATAGAAATTATAAGAATTTTATCTAAAACTTCTCCCATCGACACCCCAAACAGCCAAACAATGCCTAATCAGAGTCCTGCTCAAGACCTCATTTTGCCTACATGGACTCTATGATATCTATAATTATAAGAAGTAGCCTTCAACATAATTATTAAAGTGCTTATTCTTCTGTGAGTGGTTAATTTGCTATGTTTGTCTAATGCTAATGATGTTCACGTACAGCTGGTGCTAGGCGTCCTTTTGGAATGAAGGTCAAAATATCATATCAAAATGGTTATACAATGAAAAAAAAAAAAAATGGCAGTTATTTATTAAAAAGGAGTGGGTGGATATCACCGGCTAAGAATATTTCCTTCTTGAGAAAGTTGCTAAATGCTAATATGTTCACCAATTTTCCTTTCAAACTAAATTTATTTCACCAGATTTTATATAGTGGATCATTTTGGTGTAGGAAGTCATAAAGAAGCAGAGGAGTGATCCACAATTTGAGCTAGATGTGGCATTCGAGAAAGCAACTCAGGTCGTCTTTGATAATTATTCTATATTGTTCTTTATTCATTTCACACACTGAAAAAAGATTATCTGTCTAGGGTTGATCTTATCTAATTAATCAAGACAATGAGTTTTGAGATGATTAGTTGCTTGATCAAAGATGAGGGTTCGAGACAGTTGCTATAACATTAAGCATAATTTAGAGCCTGCTCCTAACTGCTGCATTTACCGGGTACCCAGAAATCTTCGGGAATTGAATGAAAAGGCTTACACTCCTCGGTAATTTCTTGGCCCTCTTCATTACGGGGAAAGAAGAACTAGTTGACATGAAAAACAAAAGAAACGATACTAGAGAGTTTTATTAATCGAATAACTATCGAGCAGTGGAGCAAATGTTACTTCATTAAAGATAATGAACAACATATTCGTATTGTTATGAAGACCTCTAATCTTGGGAGTATTGAATTTGTAGCATGATTCTTTATGATGCTATCTTCATTATTGAGCTTTTCTGGAGATATTATATCGTAATCTTTATTATAGAAGTGACTTTTGCTGAAGAAAGCATTAGATTATAATTTACGCATGGATTTACTACTACTCGAAAATCAGCTTCCATATTTCTTCCTTGAAAATTATATAACTTACTTTTGTTAATCCTCACCGTCCCACCTTCTTGGATCTTTCTTCCATTATTTCACAGGTTATGTTCAATGGCCATCTGCCCCAAGAGGCGGTAGTTATACATTTCACTGATTTAATAAGAACTGCTCTGTTGAACAACTTCCCGAAGTGGAGGATGCAAAGGGTATTGAGGATTTACCTTGTGCATGGAAGTTGCACGAGTCTGGAATAAAGTTTAAGCAGATTAAAGAGAATGCTTACTTGACATAAGATTCAAAAAGCGAAATCAGAAAATATTCCATTCCTCCAAGTACATGAGTTACAAATACCAGTTTTGATAGTACATGAACATACAGAAACTTTTCTTAGGAATTTGTGGCTTTGGAGCGGTGTCACTACCCAATGGATACCGATATGCAATTACGTTCATCTAATGGATACTTTCATCGATACTGATAAGATGTGGATTTGTTTGTCGATAAGGGAATTATTAGCAATTGTTTCGGCAACAGTGCTTCCGTGACAAATATGTTCAACACTTGGTTTGCAAATTACTATGCCTGGTACCTGTTATTATGAGCTTGGCGAGGAACTAAAAGCACATTTTAACAATCCTTTGAACCATGTAAGCCACTTTGAAAAGGGTGTATTTCAGTAATCCTTGGAAAGGCACAGCAACCATTGCAGCTTGTACTCCTCTTGCTCACTGTCATTCAAACCATATGCTCTATCAAGCAAGCCGTTTGGATAGTGTAATTTGAACTTTAAAGTTTCTCATTATTTCTGATAATGTATACGCCCATGGATGGGAATTGGGATTTTTGTTTTGTCTGAGTTATAATTTGTGAATATCATATATTCTATCTCTCTGAATCTTTTATGTTCATGAGTTTGGGTGTAGGTCGGGTACCAACTTGGGCTTTTATTATTGTGTTTATAGGATTTCTTTTACATTCATAGTCATTCTTATGCGATATCTTGATTGTTTCTGCAGTTGAAAATCTATGTTTACATACATATAACTGCATTATAGAATATCTTGTGAACAATTGATGCTCAAGTTTAGAGTTTCATGAATATTCATCCCAATATATTTGTGCTTTTTCAAGTTTCCAATACATATATGCTTCGCATATAGCAATTCTTACCATTCTTCTTTAATTAACTGTTCATGCATTCTTAAATATTATTCATTTTGGCTCTGAAAAAGTTTGGACTGTTCATAGTAACAGAAAATTTAAAGTATTTCTGGTAGAACTTCTCTCTCATCCGTATAAAAGCTTAAGATTTCTTTTAAGGCCTCAATAAGGCAGCGCACTACCCTGTCTAGCAGCCTACATGTTTAAACAATCGAGGGCATTAGTTGGTTAACCACGACCAATATTCTCCTAATAGGCCAACAATAAGATGTTCTGATCAGAATCCATGTTTGCCATCATGGACAGTGAGCGGGTCAGCGTGGGGAGTGTGTTCCCAACACATCCATTCCCTAATCGATATAATTAATAAATCATTACTTTCTTACAAAAAAAAAGATTAAAACATATTGTGTAGTAAGAAGTAAGAACTTTAATCAAGTAATAGCCAAAACAATTAAAATAATAAATTACAAAATAATTTCTAATATGCTGCACATTATTTATTTCTTGGCGTCTTATCGATTTCTCTTCATTAAGATCATCAAAATTTCATTCCTATAAAATGTGAAATTATATGTTAATTACTATTTATTATACCATTATACACTATTTCTATATAAAATATTTATTTGTAATGGACCAATTTTAATGGAGAACGAAGCGGGCTTGGGAGGGATACCCATCTCCTATCCATTCAAGATGGGGAATCAATTTCCTCCCCAAAGCCCAAATTATTTCTCTCATCCCTTCCCCATAAGGCACTTTCGACGGATACCCAAACCCTCCATCAAGAAGAATGACAATTCCACAAATAGCACCACCCTATGTAACGAACTTCCAAACATTTTGTTCTTATTTTAGTTGCCATTTCTTTTTGTTCATTCATTATTCCAACAGATGGAAGAGAGGTAATGTTACTTCGTTACTGTAATATGACACTTTTTTTTTTATGGATTTCACTTTCAAGTATTATAAGACTAATGAGAGTTAATGTAAGTTCATTATTTTCATATATTTTGACAATTATACTCCTGCATCTTCAGAATTGTGTTGTGCTTAGCATAACATCTTAACATATTTATTATAAAAAAAATTGTCCGTAAAAGAATGTTGAATGTTGAGAATCAAATTCAAATATGTGATAAGGAGGCCACATCAGCTCATGCAGTTATCACCACATCCTATCATCTGTTATTTGAATCATGTTTACGTATATAGATAGGATTTATATAACCTCGTGTAAACTCTATTATATTGATCAATACATCGCAGCAGTAAGCACTGCACTTCATTATCTTCAAGTCTCAATTCTTATATGGTATCAGAGCCTCATTAGGTTAACACCTTCTTCGATTCAATCATGTCTTCCGCAAACAATCTTTCTGTCACCACCCCTTCACTGCACAAAATTTGGCTCCCTCATTTCCATCAAACTAGATCACACAATTATCTACTCTGGTTACCCAACTCACACCTGCTCTCCGAAGCATTGATCTATTTGGCATCATTGATGGATCTGAACCCTGCCCTCCCAATTTTTATTTGATTCTGAGTAGGAAACTTCAACTATTGATCCAGCCTTTGCCTTATGGCAAAGAAAACCAATTTGGATAAATGCAACTCTATTCGAGACTGTCTTGTCTTCTGTATACGGCTCACAACTTCCAAGCAAGTCTGGAATCAACTGCCTCTCGTTGCTTCTCAATCCAAATCTCGAGTGGCTCATCTCAAAAGACAACTTCAATCATTGCGCCAAGGATCAAAACCTGCACTAATTTTCTTCAAACTGTCAAATCATTATCTGATCAGTTAGTTATTGTTGGAAAGCCAGTTGATATGATGATCTCATATCATAGATCAGTGGTTTAAATCCTTCTTTTCATCCATTGTTACTTCTTATTCTTTTGCCACTCGACAAACATCACTCTCTATTGGTGAATTTCTGACTGAACTGCTCAACTAGCTCATGGTGCAGAATCATAATTCCATCACTGAATCAGGAGGATTGGCTTTATATTCTCATCAAAAGAAATACAACAATCACTCCAACAAGAAATTTTTTTCTGAAGGGCAGTCTAAGCCTCCTCACACATTCAATCCGAAGAAAGCGAACCATCAAAACAGTCTCGCTTTGATGTCTCCTCTGCATCAAACTCCACTCGACCTCATGGTCAAATTGTGGCAAGACTGATCACCTAGCCATTGATTGCTATCACAGAATGGATTTTGCATACAAAGGGCGTCATCCTCCACCTAACTTGCGCCATGGTTGCCTCCAATCAGAATATCAGTCCTGGAATCAAGCTGGCTAGTGACAGTGGTGCTAACCAACACATCACTGCTGATCTTAATAATTTGCACATCAGTGAACCAATCAAGGTGAAAATGAGGTTGCAGTAGGTAATGCTCAGGTTTGCATATTTCCCCACACAGGTTTTACTAAACTTCAAACCTCTTCTCAGCTTTATTCCTCCACACAACTTTTACATTGTCCCACTGCTGCAACCAACTGCTTTCCATTCAAAAGTTTTGCCAAGATAATCATTGCTGGTTTAAACTAACTGCTGACTATTTTGTTGTGAAGGACAACCTCACGGGCCAGACTATTTTGCAAGGGCCAGTAAGATCTCTCTATCCCATTATTCTTCCTACCTCTCTCAATAACATGTCAATAATAAGTCTCTGCCTTCACTGCCCAACATGGTGTTGCAGCAGATCTACCACTTGGCATCTTCGATTGGGACATCCAGCTTCTCAGTTCTTCATGTTTTAAAGTCTAGAGTCTTATTTTTGTCAAAGGCCATGACACAGTCATTCCATATGTATCCTGTCAAATGGCTAAGCAAAAAGTTAAGTCTTTTCCTATTTCTAGTCGAGTGTCCAAACATCCTCTTGAAAAATTCACACCGATTTGTGGTGTTCTCCAATTGCTTCAATAAGTGGATGTCGTTATTATATAATCTTCATTGATGACTTTTCTCGATTTTCTTGGCTCTATCCATTGCCCTCAAAATCGAAGCGTTTCCTTGTTTTCTTAAGTTTAAAGGCTATGCTGAAAATCATCTTAATCACAAATTAAATGCGTACAATCTGATGAAGGTGGAGAATTCACCTCACATCATTTCAAGCTTTGCTTCAAACCAATGGAATCCTTCATCACATGTCATGCCCTCACACCTCCTCAACAAATGAGTTGCTGAGAGGAAGCATAGACATATAACAGAAACAAGTTTAGCCATGCTTGCTCATGCTCACCTTCCTCTAATACTGGGTTAAGCCTTTAACACAGCCATTTTTCTTACAATCGACTTCCCACTGCTGTACTTCACAATATAACTCCTTTTCAGCAATTACTCAACAAGACTCCAGACTATTCATTGCCAAAGTATTTGGTTGCTCTTGTTATCCGCTGCTCAGACCATATAATTCCCACAAACTGCTTTACAGATCCAAAAAGTGTATTTTTCTTGGATATACTCAATCACAAGGGCTATAGATGTCTCGATCCATCCACCAATCGTGTCTATCTCAGCAGCATGTGGTCTTTAATGAGTCACAATTTCCTGTCTATACCTCAAGTCCACTCTTTACTAAGCACACAGGCAAGATTATGGTCTGCTGCGCAGGGAAATCTTCATGCACAAGCTCATCAGTGATCCAGGTATCTTCTTTTCCCTCTTCTTCTTCATCTAACACTTCCTCTACATCTAACACTTCCTCTTACCTACTGCAGACCACCCCATCCACTCACCAACCAGTTTCTCACACCTATCTAGCTGAATCCCAGAACCCACTTCCAGACAATCACTCCCCATTTTTCACATCCAGAGTCCCCATTGTCACAGTCACATCTCAACAAGTCATCGACAATCCATTTTTCCCTGCCTCATCCTCGCTAGCAGAACCTCTTAATAGTCATCCAATGCTTACCCGATCAAAAACACATTCCTCACAACCCAAAACCTTTCCTGATTTTCAGACCTACTACTCCACCAAACATCCTTTATGTGCATGCACCTCACATGTTTATTCCTACTGCACCATCTACCTTTCACAAGCAGCCAGATTCCTGCCTGATGCGCTGCTATGAAGGAAGAATTTCAGGCCTTACAATCAATGGTACCTGGTCTTTGTGCCCGAGACCAAGTCATGCTAATGTTATTAAAAATAAATGGGTGTATAAAGTCAACAAAAGGGCTGATGGCTCAGTTGAGAGGCTTGTCTTGTAGCGAAAGGCTTTCAACAATTGGATGGCTGGACTATTCTGAAAATTTAGTCCAGTTATTAAGCCCTCCCCCATTCGGGTTATCTTAGCACTTGCAGTTAACTTTAATTGGCCTCTAGGGCAATTAGATGTTTCTAATGCCTTTTTACATGGACATCTTGAGGAGGAAGTTTTTATGGAGCAACCTCCTGGTTTCATTGATGAGTCATACCCCCATCATGTCTGCAAATTGCATGATCACTTTATGGCCTAAAACAGGCCCCTAAAGCTTGGTTCCATTGGCTGTTTCAAGCTTGCTCCAACTAGGATTATGTGAATCACATGTGGACTACCCCTATTCACTTATCACCATCTAATATTCATATATATATACTTGTGTATGTCGATGATCTCATTGACAGGCACCCACACTCTCTGAGCATGGTATTATTCACAGACTAAAGCAGAATTTTGCTATGAAGGATTTAGGCCCCGTCAATTATTTCCTCGGCATCCAAGTCATCGAGATCATCTAGACTTTATTTCTCATATCCAGTATATTACAGATGTCCTTCATCAACTAAGATGGCAGGTGCTAAGCCACGTTCTCACCATTAGCTGCAGGCACTAAACTCTCCTTGAATGCGGTGACCCGCTCCAAGATGTTACTACCTACAGCAAATCGTTGGAGCTCTTCAATACTGCACTCTTACCCGACCTGAGCATGCCTTTGTTGTCAATCATTATGTCAATTTATGCGTGCTCTTACCTCCATACATTGGTCTGCAACCAAACAGGTCCTGAGATATCCAAGGGTACACTGCATCACAGCCTCTACTTCACCAAGGATCTTACAGCTCCAAGCCTTCAGTGACTCAGATTGGGCTGTGACGTGATGGACGTCGTCGTTCTACAATAGACTATGCCATGTTTCTTGGTCCCGTTCTTGTTTCTTGAGTGCCAAAAAGCAGCCAGTTGTTTCTAGATCAAGTACAGAATCCGAATTAGAGCAATGGCATTTGCCACAGCTGAGCTATCTTGGCTACGCATGCTTCTAAAGGATTTTCAAGTCCCACTGTCCTCTCCTCTTACGCTCTGGTGTGCAACCTGGGACCTTGTCATTGGCCACAATCCAGTTTTTCACGCCAGGACCAAACATATAGAAGTTGATTACCACTTCATACGTGAAAATTGCTCAGAAAACATCACACTTCGATATCTGTCCCCTATGTTCAACTGGCTGACATTTTCACAAAGGGGCTTACATCCACGTTTCATCTATCTTCGGACAAGCTTGCAGTCGTGTAACTCCCTATTACTTGAAGGGGGATGTTAAGGAGAATCAAATTCAAATATGTGATAAGGAGCCATCGCTCATGCATTACAGATCATGCAGTTATCACCACATCCTAATCATCTTGTTATTTGAATTCATGTTTACCGTATATCACATATTCTGTAGACATATTAAGTAGCACTACACTCATTATCTTCAATTCTCAATTCTTATCTAAACACGACTTATACTAAGCACTACATCTTGTTATATGCATGCTCAACTTATATGACATCTTCAGATATACAATAAATCTATAATTGTGTATTTTTGGAATATTATCATTAATTATTTAATTAATCCCTTTTGAGCTATTGCTGTTTAGATTAATTTAATATTCGTATTGATCACCCCACCATCCATTTATAGTCTACTTTTGACTCGAATTCGCCTTTATTATTATTATTTTATTATATATAATGTAGGTTTTAACTCAGAATTTTGTAATAAGATTAGATTATTAAAAGGTCATTACCTAATCAGACTGCCTTACAATTTTGGTTGTCATTGACAAGTTTATATTTTTAGTCCTTATGGTTTCAGTTCGGTACTGTTTAAGGACAAATATTTCAACACAAGAGTTTTGGTCCTTATCATTTTGAAAATACTGCTATATTAGTATTTAACTCGTAAAATGTTAGTATTGTTATTTATATTGAATAACAAAAATGCCCCTATTAAATTATATTTCTTTTTAATAGTTAAAAAACCTATTCGCCCATTAATTTTAATATCCTTCCGTTAAAAAAGGGATAAAGGGTACTAGTGGGAAGTTGAAAGTGTGGAGAGGGAGATGTAGAGATTTATGATACTTGCAAGATGGGTGAGCAGTTCCGGTACCCTGCATTTTTCAGGGGAACCGAAACAGGAACGCACAATACAGGTTTCCAAAAAAAAGGATCGGAACCGGAACCGCACAGTGAAGGTTCTTCAATTCAGGAACCGAAACCTAAATACAGGTTTCGGTTCCTTTCCCGAGTACCCTGTAAAAAAATATTGCCCCCCTATTAGTTTAAAAAATGACAAAAATACCTTAAAAGTTTACAAATACACCCCAACAAATTTTGATTACTCTTCTATTGTGTCCAATGTAACTCATAAATCCTCTAATCTCTAGGCACACTTGAATTCAATCAATTCATCACAATTCACATAAAATTTCTCAATCAAAACCAAGCCACAAACATTATTCATCTGTAAATTGTTAATTTAATGTTATAATTGTTAATATTTATAATGTTTATTAATAATTTGTAATTATTTAATTATAATGTTATGTTATAATTAATTAAATTTCTAATTATTTAATTAAATATTGTACTAATGTTATAATTATATTTATAATTAATTAAGTAATCATACTATATTTATAATGTATGTTAATTAATATTTTTAACCATTTAATTAAGTAATGTACTAATGACTAATGTAGTAAATTATAATGTTTATAATGTAATGTTATAATTTTAAACTATTAGTAATCATTTAATTATGTAAGCTATAATTATTAGTGTATATAATATAATGTAATGTATATTGTTATAATTATAGTATAATTTAATTAAGTAATTATTGTTATAATATAATGTTACAATTAATTAAGTAACGTACTATAAATTTATAATGTATGTTAATATGTTATAATTAATTAAATTTCTATATTTAATTAAGTATTTGCTAATGTTTATATAGTAAATTACTAATGTTTTATATTGTTTAAATTAAGTAATCATTTAATTTATAATGTTTAATTAATTATCTGATCATATACTAATATGTAATGTTATAATGAATTAAGTAATCATTCTATAATCTATAATTTAATATTGTAATTAATTAATTTCTAATCATTTAATTATTATTTTATTTTAATGGAATGTTATAATTGATAAGTAATCATACTATAAATCTATAATGGATGTTATAATTGATTAGTAATCTATTATAACTCTATAATATAATGTTATAAATTTAACTAATTAAGTAATCATTTAACTATATAATGTTATACTTAATTAAGTGATCATAAATAATATGCTGTAATAATGTTATAATTTATTAGTAATTATTTAACTATAATATAATGCTTAATTAATTATTTCTAATCATTTAATTAAATAATCTTTTTTTATTGTAATGTTATAATTAATGTTTATAATATAATGTCAATCAATTAAAAATCAGTAATTTAATATGTTATAATTATTTGTAATCATAATATAATGAATTAAGTAATCATACTATAAATCTTTAATATAATATTAAATTTTTTTTTATATATAATGTTATAATTATTAAGTAATCATTTAGTTATAATGTAATGTTACGATTATAGTAATCGTACTATAAATTTATAATGTAATGTTATAATTAATTAAATTTCTAATCATTTATTAAGTATTGTACTAATATTTATGTAGTAATTACTAATTTTAATATAATTCATAATCAATTAAGTAATTATTATTATGTATGTTATAGTAATTATGTGATCATCTATAATGTAATGTTATAGTGAATAAGTAATCATACTATAAATCTTTAATGTAATATTATAATTAATTTTTTTTAATCATTTAATTAAGTAATATAATAATGTAGTAAATCTAATGTTTATATAAATGTTAAATTTATAACTAATTAAGTAATCTTTAACTATGTAATGTTAAATTAATAAGAGATCATAATATATGTAATAAATAATGTAATTATTAATTAAGTAATTATTAACTATAATGTATGGTAATTAATTAAATTTCTAATCATTAATTAAGTAATCATTTGTTTATAATTAATGTTATAATAATGTTTATAATATAATGTCATAATCAATTAAATAATCATGTAATTATGTAATTTTATAATAATATTGTAATCATACTAATGAAATGTTACAATGAATTAGTATCATACTATAAATCTTTAATATAATATTATAATTAATTTGTTTATAATAGAATGTTATAATTAATTAAAAAATCATTTAATTAATGTTACAATTAATTAAGTAATCGTACTGTAAATTTATAATGTAATGTTATAATTAATTAAATATTTAATCGTTTAATTAAATATTGTGCTAAAGTTTATGTAGTTAATTAGTAATTACTAATGGGTATAATATAATGTCATAATCAATTAAGTAATCATTTAATTATGTAATGTTATAATTAATTATGTGATCATACTATAATGAAATGTTATAGTGAATTAAGTAATCATACTATAAATCTTTTATGTAATATTATAATTAATTAAATTTTTAATCATTTAATTAAGTATTGTACTAATGTTTGTAATAAAATGTTAAAATTAATTAAATAATTAACTAATTATACTATAAATCAATAATGTAATGCTATAATTAATTAAATTTCTAATTATTTAATTAAGTAATATACTAAATGTTATAAGTAAATTAATTAAGTAGTAATCAATTAATGTAATGCTATAATTCATTATACTATAAATCAATTAAGTAATGTTATAAAATTATAATTAATTAAGTAATCATTTAACTATAATGTAATGTTATAATTAATTAAGTATGATAATTAACTAGTAATTAAATTTATTAATGTTTATCAATTTATCATATATAATTAATTAATTGCTAATTTATTATAGATATACTTAGAACTTGATAATTGAAATAAATAACTAAATATATTATTATTCAATCAAATATACTATTTTATTAAAAAATGATTCTTGTAATAACATTAAAACACTTTTAATTGGATCATAATTCCAATTATATACTTAATTAATCAAAACTTTAATATTAATATATTATAATATATTAAAGTTTTTAATATGGTATAGTTTATATGTAATAAGTATCATTGTATATTTATTTAATTAGGTTATTCTAAAATTTTAGGCTATGTTTGACTTATTATTTTTATTCATATTTTGGACCCAATTCTTCAAATAGCGTTTGTTTTATTATTTACATAACCCTGTCCTGATAATTCAATCCTGACAACTATCCTCAAAATTTTTTTGACCGTTACAGTTTGCTTTCTCACTTTTCTTCACTGCATCTTCACTGCTTCACCATTTCACTTTCTCATTCTCAGTATACTACCAACTTCGTGCTTCACTTCTCAGTTTGCATTACTGTTTTCAGTGCTTCACTTTCTCAGTATCCATCACCACCATTTCAGTTTCTGATAATCCATTACCAGGTTCAGTGCTTCACTTCCCAGTTTGCATCACCACCATTTCACTTTCTAGTATCCAGTGGCAGCTTCAGTGTTTCACTTCTCACCGTGAACCTGCAAGTCCCTCTGTCACAAACCCACATCCTAACCCAACGTGAACCCACCACTGTGAACCCGCAAATGCCTCTGTCACAAACCCACCGCGGACCCACTTCAGATCCCCAACCGTGAACCCGGAAATAGATCTGTCACAAACAAACCTACCGTGACAGATCTGTCACACACAAACCCACCATGACTCGATTTGTCACAAACAAACCCACCGTGATAGATCTGTCACACACAAACTCACCATGACCCAATCTGTCACACACAAACCCACCGTGACCCGATCTATCCAAAACGAACCCACCGTGATCGGATCCTTTGCAACCCAACCACCATGACCCGATTTATCCACAACGAACCCACCGTGACCCAATCCTTCGCAACCCAACCACCGTGACCCGATCTATCCAAAACGAACCCACCGTGACCCGATCCTTCGCAAATCCACACCCCCATCTAGATCAAACCCACCTCAGATGCTGTTTTACGTTTTTTATTTGTTTGGCAGGAATTGATTGTGAACGGGTTTTTATTTGATTTGTGTAGAAGGGGATGATGTTTTGCGTTAATGGTGTGAATGGGTTTTTGTTTGATCTGTGTAGAAGAGGATGCTCTTTTGCGTTAATGGTGTGAATGGGTTTTTGTTTGATCTGTGTAAAAGAGAATGTTTTTTGCGTTAATGGATACAGAGAATGCTTTTTGTTTGATCTGTGTAGAAGAGGATGCTCTTTTGCTTTAATGGTGTGAATGGATTTTTGTTTGATCTGTGTAGAAGAGAATGCTTTTTGCGTTAATGGATACAAGGAATGCTTTTTGCGTTAATGGATTGTTGAATGGGTTTTTGTTTTGTTTTATTTGGTATTTGGAATGGGTTTTGCTTTTATTTGCCATTTGGCACACGCATGTGAATGGGTTTAATTTGGCATTTGGTACATGATTGTAATTGGTTGTTTATTTTGTTTGGCACGGAATTATTTTTTTTTTTTTTCGTTTTTGTTTTATTGGGCATAGGCATGAATCCTTTTCAATGTGTTTTTTTTTTTTTTTTTGGCAAACAGATGAATTGTTTTAATAAGTTTTTTGTTTTGTTTGATAGGTTTTTAATCTCATGTACACGCACCCTTTAATTGTGTTTGATGTTTATCTGTCTCAGAGAATGGTTAACATAACGAATGCACTGTGGGTGGCACAGTGGACCATGTCGTAGTTGTTAATAGAGTATACGTGTAATAATGATTGTAAGGGTTGATAATTAGTACTTTTGTCATATATATATTAATGTGGTGTTTTTAAACAGTTGGATTAGTACTTGAAAATTAATATGGGTTTTTGTTTTTTAATATATACTGGTGATAAAATTACCAATAAAATATTTAGTATTATTAAAATGTAATTTGATAAATTAAATATATATAATAATACATTATTTTAACAAAATGCAACAAAATATTATATTAATAAATCATTTATTAAAATATTCAACACAAATATCAAGGTCAAAATACTCTACCAAACACATATCCTGCAAATCATATTCTCGTAATACTCCTCTATCCAACTATCCAATACTATCCCCAAAATCATATCTAAAATAATAAACCAAACGCACCCTCAACTTTTTCTATTTTAAATTTTTTATATGTAAAATAATGAATCCCCCCATTATTCACAAATATTTCATTGGAGCCCAGGTTTCAAAAATCGGTTCCAAACAGGTTCCAAATCAGGTATCCGTTACAAGTTCCAAGCAGGTTCCAAACCAGGTATCCGTTTCAGGTTCTTTTTCTAGGTTCCAGTTTCGGTTTCGGTTTCTCCACACATAAGAACCTGAACCGGAACCGCACAGTGTTGGTTCTAATAAAATGGAACCGGAACCTACTAGCACAGTGTTGGTTTTGAGTAGGTTTCAATTCCGGTTCCAGTTTAATCTGCTACTTGTGCTCACCCCTACTGCATGAGGACTTTTGAGAAAAGTTAAAACCTCTGGGGAGGTATTTGATAATAAGCATTATATATTTCTTAAACATTTAATACTCTCCATTTCCTAGTCAGGTAGTTCTCACGCGATAGAAGATTTTGTACGAAATTCAAATCTATATTTTATTTTATCAAGTTTGTCCCATTCAAGTAAATCTCCAAGAAGTCTCCCTTAGATACACTGATAGTTGACATTTGGCCGTGGAATTTATCAAGACTTTTACTTAGCTAGTTAATTACTTGGCACGTACGATATGATTGAACAAAAAGAAGGCTACTAGACAACAAAAATACATGCATGTCAACTTGATAAGCTTGTTTTTTCCTCTTACCTCTTTTCCTGTAAAATTCATACTACATTCTCCTTTAATGAAGGCATTGGATAACCTTCAAATAAAAAAAAAATAAAAGCTGATTTAATTAAATTCTATCTGCAACTTCCCCAAATAAACTGGATCCACAGGTTTCAAAAGGGACATTCTCAAGACAGTAAACAATTTCACCGTTAACTTTCTTATATTTTCTCACTAACCAAACACCATTTATAAATTAAATAACCAATATAAAGTAAAAATGAAAATATTCTTCAAAATTCAATCAAGAAGCTGCTTCCTAAAAGTCAAGTTCAAATCACCACTATGCTTCAAATAACATATATAAAGAAAGTAGATGAAATTCAAAGTAAATGAAACAAAGTGCGCCTGGTGTGTCACCCTTTCAGGGAAGAAAAGATAATGAACTTTCTTTCCCCTCTGCATCCACACATTTTTGGTGGAATTTTCCATGGACTGACTTAGCAATTTACTTTGCACTAATATCGAACATTGCATTGCATTCTATATAAAAAAGTATTGCTAAAAAAATATGATCTGATCAAAACGCGTTTAGTCTAAAACTTGTCCTATAAGTTTCATCTACGTGTATATAACAACGTTTAACATCTCCAATTGCAAAAATCAATTCTCTTCTCTCATAAAAAAAATATTTTTTTCAACATCATGATCACTAAAGTGTTTATTATAATCTTTGTATGTTATATTGTGATTACTGCTAATAATCCTATGGTGGTTGAAGCTGCTGCAAGGCCTATGCCTATGGATGGCAATGGAATCAAGCACTCATCTCCTGTATACGTCCCTCACGATCATCAGCTGCCGCCGCCTTCTACTCCGAATTCCTGCTCCCATATCCCACGATACACTCCAGGCAACTGCAAACCTCCTCACTAGAACTTTCATTTTCTCTAAGATCCTATCTTTTAGCACAAAAACTAATTTTCTCGATATCATTCATAGAGTACTTATTGTAATCCTTGTCTTTTAGCTGTGAAACCTTCGTTTCTCTAGAATAATTTATTCTTCATGTTATGATCATAAGATAATATTTTATGTACATATCACTAGAATCCTTCATATTGATGAACAAGGAAACATGGATCCATGTAATATATTGCTTGGTTTCTTTTGTATATACTATATATCATTAATTATTTTTTTTCTCGTTTTTGAAATTACATTATTTAACATTATGATATAAAAGATAATATGAACAAAGTTTAGATACGATAAATTTGTCCTTTTATATGTTTATTCAATTAAATTCTGTTCTGCATGTATTTATTAGCCGTTTTATCCACTCAATCATCATCATAATTAATTAAATTTTATATAAATGTTTATATGAATAATATTTTATGTACATATCTCTAGAATCCTTCATAGTGATGAACAAGGAAACATGGATCCATGTAATATATTTCTTGGTTTCTTTTGTATATACTATAATCCTTTTTTTTTTTTTTTTTCGTTTTTGAAATTACATTATTTAGCATTATGATATAAAAGATTATATGATCAAAGTTTAGATATGATGAATTTGTCCTTTTATACGTTTATTCAATTAAATTTTGTTCCGCATATATTTTATATCTGTTTTATCCACTCAATCATCATCATAATTAATTAAATTTTATATAAATGTTTATATGATAAGTTTGTCATTGGATGAAATACAAAAAAAAAAAAAAAAAAAAAAATGATAATAATAATAATAATAATAATGAGTGATATATTTGATCCGTGAAATTATCATATTCATAAACTAATATTTTATGATGTGTAGTCATAAAATAACCTATTTATAAGATCAATTTCACAAATGAACCTGTTTATAGAATTAACCATTATTCATAAAGCATGTTTTTATATATTTATAAAAAGCTACATATTACATGTGATTATACTTACCTCAATCCCAAGCAAATTCACAACCTTTCACTAATAACTCCAAAATTCCCACGTCGCACCTTAAACATACAAACAAACCAATTTTAATTACCTTCACAATCATACAAGTAATTGCCTTGTATATCGAAATTTCTTCAACAAATTAACATTTATGTAACCTCAAGGGCCCGTTTGGATGGGAGAATATAAGATAACTGGGGTAATATTTTTTAAATTGAGCAGATGACGTTGATTGGTTAATTTGTAAAAAATTATTCGCGGAATCTTTTATGATAAACAGTGACATTTGGGGGTAAGTTCCCACGTAATCATATTTTCTGTCTCATGTTGCCCCTAAACAGTTGAGCATTTGATCCAAATTACCCTTATATTTGTTAAGATTTACAAAATACCCAATTCACTGATGTAGACCCTTTTGTCCTCACTTTTAAATTTTTCGGACGACATTGTCCTTGTTATTGTCATTATTTATAGAAATGTCATTGTACCCAGAACTGGCCACCACTGCCAACCGCCATTGACCGCCATAGGAGGTTGCCGAAAGCCGCCATAATGGTGTATACGACCGGTCATGCGCCACTGAGGCCTTTTTTGGTCATGTATCATAGATCCATGGTTAGAAATGGCGAGATCTGGCTGTTTCATGGCCAAAGATGTGACAATAAAATGGCTAGGTCTGTGGCACTACCGGTGTCATGACCAGATCTGTGGCCGTTTCACAGCCATATTTTTAACGGTGAAACGACCAAATCTGTGGCACTGCCGACGGTGGTGGCTGGCAGTGGCTTGGGGTGGGTAGGGGTGTTTTTGTTAAGTTTAAAGCATTTTTAGTTGCTAGGCTGTTTTTGCTAAATTTGAAAAGTAAGGGGTTAAAAGAAATTATTCAAAAAATAATAAAAAATACTATTATATTAATATTTAAAAAGGGGGGCAATTTAGGAATCTATATAACATACATGCCCATTTGTCCTCCCAACTAAAGATATTATTCACTAATTTATTTGAATCAACCAAACACATTTTCTAAACATTCATAGTAATCTTCAAGATGATCTTTCTTTCCGTTAATATAATATATCCCCTTATAATAAAATATTATATGATCCAAACGCCCTTAAGGGGTTACCTACCACAATAATATTGTAGATTACCTAGTCATTTGGGTTTGTAGGGTATTTAATAGATCATAAGGATTAGTTGATGTGATTAAAAGTTGGCCCGGACACCCCGATAACCCAAATAAAAAAAAAAAAAAAAATTTATGTATATGTAATTTACATAACAAAATTCTATGTAGTCCTTTACATGTTAACAATGTCATAAAAAAGAATTTCTTTATTTAAGTTATCTAAAAATAAATAAAAATTTCAGAACCTAACATTGTCAGTAACTAAGCAAAATTTCAGGTTTATTGAAAGTAAACAAAACTCCAATTTCCAAATCATATTCTAGTTACACTAGAGATGGACAGGGACCGGTCCCTTGCGGGACTAGGCCTGGGCCCGTTTGGGACTGGTCCCTTAGGACTGGTCCCAAATGGGACCAGTCACTCGTGGTCCCAAGCCCATGAGAAAAACCAAGACCCGGACCAGGCCCTAGGCCTGGTCGAGACTGGTCCCATGGGCCCAGGACGGATCCTAGGACCGGTCCCATGGGACTTGGATAATTTTATTTTCCCCCCGAGTAAAATGAAATTTTATAGGGGGTTTTTAGTATTTTTTTAGGGGTAAAATTTATAAATTTTTTAGATCTGGAAGAATTATTTTTTTATAAATTTTGTAAAATTTTATTTTAACCCTCGTAATTTATATTTATTTTAAAATTAATAGTGGGTTTTATGTAATTTGACAGGGGACTATATTGAAAAAATACAAAATTTTTTGGGCCCAAGCTGGGACCGGTCCCAAGCCCGGGCCTTGGAGGAGGGCCCAATGGAGGGCCCGGGCCCTCCTCCGTAGGCTTGGTCCCGTTTTGGGACCAGGCCTCCTAGGTCCGGTCCTCTCAAGGACTGGTCCTAGGACCGGTTTTTGGAGCTGGGCTTTTGGGCCCGGTCCCAAATGCCCAGCTCTAAGTTACACAATAAAATAATAAAATATTAAAAATGATGAAAAAGTTACTAGGAAATTTGATGAAGCTTAAAGGAAAAGCTCTCAATTAGCAACCAAAGATCTTGAATTTGAGTGAGAACTACTACAACAAAAATGGTCTACGGTAACACTGGACAATGCACTTTTCTTTAAAGTGTTACTGTAGACTATCTATGATAACATTTGATGTTAAAATATTACAATAACTATTTTTATATGTAACACTTTAACTTTTTGTAACACAATTTATATCAATAGTAACTCTTTTTTATAAAATATTACTAATACCGGAACTACAGTAGCATTTTTAAAGTGTTACAATAGACCTAGTAATATAGTAGTTTTTTTATAATGTTACCATATAATCAAAATACAGTAACATTTTATAAGTGTTACCATAAACCCAATTATTTAACGGAAAACAAAATATCATTCCCACCAACATGAAATGAGGTTGATTTTGTCTCATTTTTATTGTTTAGGGGTCATATATATTATTTGGGTTTATTTTGTCACTTTTCATTTACAATACCCAAATATTAACGGGGAAAATAACACTTTAATACCACCAACCCAAAATACTTAATTAAACAAAATTGTTTTAACCCTTAAAATTAAAAAAAGTTAATAAAATTAAACACTCTAACTTTTCCATTGCATCGTCACTCATCTGATGCACAAAATCCCCAAAAGTAATTTCACCCTAGGGCAACTTAAATTTCTCTCCACTTCTCCACTCCGTTAGCCTCTTCTTCTCCATTTTAGCCTGAAATCTGTACTTCTCCACTCTGTTCGCGTCTTTTTCTCCATTTGACGACTGAAATCTGGACTTCTCCACTCCGTTCGCCTCTTCTTCTCCATTGTACGCCTGAAATCTGGACTTCACAACTCTGTTCCCCTCTTCTTCTCCAAAGTATTACTACTTGCTTTCACAGTGAAGTCAAGAGAGCTTTGAAGAAAAACACTTAATTGGTAAACATTTACAATCACTTTCTTTCAATTTCCTTGTTAACATTGTTGTGAAACCTAAAGACCCTAATTAAATTTATTATTCACAATTGTTTTTTATCCTTTTTTTTCTTGCATTTGTCTAGGGTTTCTGGGTTTTTCTTGAATTGTATTGTGAAAACTGGAATTGTATTGTATTGGGTTTTTCTTGGCTAGTTATTATCATGAGGACCTTGATAAATAATAACTGTAATTTGTCTTGCAGTTCTAGGAAACCTGCATTCACCTGATTCGTGGAATGAAGCTTTGAATGGGGTGACTGCTATTGTTCGATTTCGTATTAACCCTTCAATAGAGAGGAATTCTAGGAAACCTTCTTTCACCTGATTCATGGGAATGCAAACATCAATGCAATTAGAGCCATTTCAGAAAAAGGTATAAATATATAGTTGTTTGCACGTATTAACGCTTATTTAAATCTTGAATTTTTCTCAAAGACTGGGTTTTTCGAGGGCTTTTTTCTTGGCTATTAATTTGGTAATTTGACTTTTTTTTTTTTTAATTTATCTCTATGGGGGATTTAGGTGAAACCTGTGTTGGATGAAGAGAAATCCAAGGCTATCAACGTAGTCTTTAATAATGGGCGCGTGAAGAAGCGACCTGCAAAATTAGCGAAAGTAAGTTTCAAAATTTCTTGGGCGAGACTTATTTCACAGTATTCGGAGGTGCTTTTCTTTGTTTCCTTGATCTATGGTATGTTTGGTCATTTGTGTAAAGATTAAAAACAAGACTAAAAGGTATTCGTAGACATGTTCAACATATTAATTCATCTTCTTTTTTAGTCTAAAATAACCATTGTTACTCTTGTCAATTCAACTGGAAATGGAAGGTTCTTTGATTGAATTTTTTTGATTTTGGCTCTACATATGGTGGGTTTGTTGGTAATTGCTAAAACAGGTTGGTAATTGCATACAAGTGAGGGATAGTGTTCCAATGGCAACTTGGCCAGCGTTTATGTTCTTAAAGAAAAAGAAGGTGAGTAAAGTTGTGGTATTTGTCAGAAAAGTAGCTGAAATGATTGTTTCTTTAGGACTTTTAACATGCTCTTTAGTGAGACCTCCTGCGTTTGGATCAGGTTTCAATTTGCATAATTGGTAAAATTCTTATTAAACACTTCAGGTGCCATATAGTGAGTTTGTGACCTGTCTATTTCTTGTATCTTGTTTTATTGGTAATGTTTGCATGTCAATTTTTAAGGAGTATATTGAATATTTGTAAATTGCTTCGTCATGTCAATGAGTGAGGATTGCTGATGTTTAAGACAAATCCAGATGTTATCTGTTTTTCTTATCAATCATATATTGTTTCTAGTGCTTTGAAGTATTGTGTTCATTGCAGAATTGTCACATGAACATGCGTGGTACTGCTTTTACTGTTGAAAGTTCTTGAGAATGGGTATAAGATGAAGGTATAGTAGACTTCTTTTCTGTGCTTGTGCCTTGAGTGACTTCTTTTATATTAAGTCATTAAACTATAATTTCAGTAATGCATCACTTTTTAAAACCTATTGCTAGAAGTGTTTGGATCTGTTAGGGAAATCTAATCATTTGGCTGTCTCCTTGATAGCATTGCTAGTAAACTATTTTCTTTTTGATCATATCTATGACCACATAGGTTTTAATCCTTATTTTCAATTTAGATTGCTAAAATGTTCATACATTTAGAATGATAGATGACTGCCATATTGGTTTTATCTTATAACTCTGAAACTAATTATCAGTGATGAATTATTGGTTAGTAAATGCAGCAAACAGGATTTTCCAGCTTCCATACACTATCAGCAATGGGTACGAATCAAACCTACCTCTCTATCTGCAATTAAGCCAGCCGCAGCCTAAAAAAAATGAGACGCTATCAAAATCAATGCAACTGGGGTAAACTTTTTTCCTTGATACAGTTGTAAGTTATATATAATTTATGTTTAATAAGTTTATTAATTTAATTCAACCTTGTACATTTTTTTTCAATATTTGCAACAGACTGCAGCTGCATTAACAAAAAGTTGACAACTGAGGAAGGACATCACTCCTTACTCTATCAATAACTGGCCCCACGGTTCAAAAGTCAAGCTTGATCAGTAAGCTTCTGCTACTTAATACAAGTAAAATTAAGCTGCAGAATCAACAGATTTAGCGTGCAATATTGTATGAAACAAGCTTTATATATTACTATAGAACAATCTGCCATGGTAGTTTGCAAACTGCAGTCTGCAATTTTGCAGTTGGCATTTTTGCATACTACAATCTGCATTTTGCAAACTGCAATTTTATAGATAGCAGTTTGCAAACTGCAGTATGCAAATTGTAGACTGCAGTTTGCAGTCTGTAAAATTGCAGTTGGCATTTTTGCACTAGTGATTGTGAAGTTGAATATTTAAACATGTTCTTTTAAACTTGCATGGAGCCATTTTTTAGAACTAGTGATTGTGAAGTTGAAGATTTAAATATGTTATTTTCCTCTTTCTTTTGCATTAAATATTTGGGGTGCTTTTGTCTTAATCTTTTCTTGAATTTACAATATATATGCATTGTCATCTTTGAGAATATACATGGAAATTGAAGATTTTTTTGTATTAATGGTTTTGTAGGTTGTGAAAATGCAAGAGTACTTTTTTGGTAAAGCACAATTTGGAATGGAAGATGGTATGCATGATGGTGTTTTTTGTTAGAATTTTTTGAATGATTGGAAGGTATTAACTATTGTTCATAGTTAATTTTCCAATCATCTAGGTATTATAATGTAAAAATGATAGGTGCATATTTGTTAGGCATATATAAAACTTTTTGTATATGAAGGTTTATATGTTACAAAATGTGATATGATATATGAAGCATATTAGATTTTATGGATGTAAAGGATGTTGGGTGCCTATTTATTAGGCATATATGCAAACTTTTTGTATATGAAGGTTTACCATCAATGAAATATTCATTGGAAAATTAGTGTATCATTATTTATAATTTGTATTATTTAAATAACAACTATAACAGTTTTATATTTGTTATAACAGACACATTGATAACACTTTCAAAATGTTATGGAAAATAATTTTGTAACATTTACTAAATGCAATGAATGATATTTTGGTAGCACTTTTAACATGTTATTAAAAACTATTCTGTAGCATTTTAACAATGTTACAGAAAACTAAACTGTAACAGGTTAATAATGTTACAGAAAACTTATTTATAGCATTTTGATAATGTTACAAAAAATTAAACTGTAACAGGTTAAGAATGTTACAGAAAACTTATTTATAGCATTTATGCAGTGTTACCAAAAATCATTTGTAACTACGAATAAGTGCTATATTATACTTAACAACGGCATTTTATGACAGTTACTAAAATGATTAGTAACATACAAAAAGTGTTACCAATGTCTACTTTTTAGTAACATGGGCTGTCATAGCATCTTTATAAATGATACGAATTACCTACGGTAACATTTTTTGCATGTTACCGTAGGCCATTTTTGTTGTAGCTTGTTTTATTGACAACAATCTGAGCTTGCATTCCATGATGCCAAGGCTAAAGAAGAGTTGGTAGCTTTGATGAACTGTGTTCAGTATGGACATGTTGGAGCTAATATTCTGCATTTTATGTTATCTAAGCACTAAAGCATATTGTAAAGGCTGTGTTTATGCCGTTCTATGATCTTGCCCTATCATGTATGTTTCACTGCAAATTCTCTGTTCTTTCTTTTATAGAAAATAATTCTGCTCATTTGATTAGGGGTGAGCAGGTGTAGCGGGTAGAACCGGAACTGAAACCTACTCGAAATCGGCATTGTACGGATAGGTTTTGGTTCCATTTAATTGGAACTGACACGGTGCGGTTCCGGTTCTTATGTGTGGAGAAATCGGAACTGGAACCTGGAAAAAGAACCTGAAACAGCTACCCGGTTTGGAACCTGCTTGGAACCTGTAACGGGTACCCGGTTTAGAACCTGCTTGGAGTTGATTTTTGAAACCTGTTTTGGAACCTGGGCTGTAATGAAATATTTGTGAAATCCCTTCTTGACAATCTTTGGACAAATGATTCCTTGCACAAAGTTCACAAGTTAGAGAAGACAATTCAATAGCATTTACCTTTAGGGCAACTCCCAATTACTTCTGGATGGCTAAAAGTTGAATAGCCAATGCGGTGTAGCTATCAGTTCGTACACTCCCACTACTTTCTTTGTTAAATTTCTTTCCAAAGGCATCATGTAGTTATTGCTCACCATCACCTTAATCAAATTATAGGTTTCTTCCAATGTTTTGTTATTCCATGCTCCCCCACTTGCAGCATCTATCTGTTAGAGTAGGTGTCCTAGAACCAATCAATTATTGTAAAATTGACTCTGTAATAAATGTTTATTTATCAATAAAAGGTATATTCTTCTATATCGTGTATGTAATGATATATGTCCTTAGGATGGTAGACCGTGACGAGGTATCAAGTGTTTCAAATCTTGATAACGAGAACCCTATGATCACATATGGTGGCCATTTTAGAAACATCTGTAGCCCCAGTATTATTCTGACCAAGGACATAGATAATACGATAAGGTTATCATAGTGTTGAATGACCCTGTCGAAAGGCAATAACTGATCTCATTTTTCAAGGTTGTTTGACAACAACCTGGTGCAATGCATGGGTGCTTGCTAGAGGCAAGTTCACTGGACAGACCCACCAAAGGATTCCATATGGATGGTAACCCTAGTGTCTATGGAATAAATCCTCTAACAGATGGTGGTGTATGTGATCCTTAGACTTGAGATCACTGGAGCGCCTTTGCACCAATTGATGTAGTTTGACACTAGCCCAACGTAGTTCTATTCAGAGCTATCAATACGGTAGTGATTGGCTACATTGAGAAGTGTATCGAGACTATGGTGGATCAACAAAGGATTCATCACTCTTGGGTATGAGAGAAGTTATCTCACTGGGTAATTCAGTAAATGGCAATGACACTAAATCTGTGGCCACAATGGGATTGAGTTAATGCTCAATCCAATTTAATATTCTTGTCATTGGTCCAATAACTGAATACAAACATGTCGAGGATATCTGAGTTGACACTATTTCTGTACCTCGGTCTCGATGAGATAATAGTTGATGAAAGGATTTAATTGCACGGTAACCATAATTCTTTTGTGTATGAAGGTGCAGCACATTGTCAGTGGCCTCAACCTTACAGAAGTCGTCCTTCTTTATGCAATTGTGGATTTTAGCGTCTACAATTACCAAAATTCACTTTTTACATTTGACACTTCAAATTAAGCACACTTTTTAGATTAAAAAAAAAGGCATAATCTTGATAAAAAACAAAAAACAAAAAAAAAAAAAAGTTTATTTTTAACTTATTAAAATGAAATTCTAAATGGGTCCTTAATGTTAGGATATAAAAGAAAGGACTAGTTTATCATCTACCAAACTAATGAGGATCAATTTGTAAATGTAACCAATGGTGTCATTTTTGACATAATTGTTTAGTTAGTTGTAGATAGCTCATCTTCTACACTTTACTCTTATATAAAGTGTATTGTAATATTCCCCAGTTAGTTGATAAAAAATTATCAATTCATTGACTCTTTTGTTTTTGTGTTTTTGGAATTCTTTCAATCGTGTTTTGTTTTCTACTTGGTATCAAAGCTACGACTAACTTCTATGGCTAAAACACCTGGTTCTTCTTCTCCTCCTTTGCCTAACAGCATTGAGGAAATGCTAAGAGAAACACTGAATTGATCTACGTTTGTAGTTGCTTCGAGTCTACGAGTGATTAATCCAAAACTCACTCGCAACAATTATAGGTTTTAGAGCTCCCAGGTTCTGTTCGCAGTTGGTTCACATGAGCTTGAAGATCACTTGTTAGGTAAAATTGCTTGTCCTCCTCCTCTAGTACTGTCGGATTTAAGTGTTGATGATGATCTAAGCCAACTGACTGGAAAATTTAGGGCTAAAAATGAGTATGTCGAAGACAAAATCTAGCGGTGAGCACGGGTAGCGTGTAACGCCCAACATGGAGGTACATGATTTAAATTATGTTTTATAGCCCTTAGTTGATTTTTGTTAGAATTATTTTAAGAGAATATGAAGAAATTGCCTTAAACTTGCATTAAGGGTAAAATAGTCTTTTCACTCAAAATTAGTTGAAATTGTGGGGAGTGAAAAGAGATAGAATTTCATAGAGAATACAATAAAAAAGAGGGCATTATGGTAATTGACTAAGGGACAAAGATGGAATTTCCAAGAAAGAGTAAGGGCAAAATGGGAAAGTGTGTTTATAAAATAAAATGTTAAGGGTTTGAAACCCTTATTTCTCTCATTCCACAACCACTCTCCTTCTCCATTTTCTGTCAATTGTTCACTCAATTCTCCAAGGATTTTGAGGGCTTTTGAGTGGATTTTAATAGGGTTTTAATCCTAGGCAACAAGAGGTAAGAATTCTTGCTCTTTATTTATGATTTATTTGTGTAAAAGTTGAGTTCTTATGAAGTTTATGCTTAGGGTTAAGAGAAGGTTTGAATCCAACAAGAGTAGAGAGCTTAGTAGAGACTACTCAAGTATAAGGTATAAGGTAAGTAAATTCCACTCAAAATCCAACTTAAATTAAAGTTTAAGAAATCAAGTGAGTAGAGATTTCTTTTAAGCATGCATATGTTAAGATTATTGGGAAATTGAGATGAGATTGATGATTATTTATGCTTGTTGTTGGATATATTTGAGTATGAGAAGTGTATGTGATGGTATGATGATGGGTTGAAATTGGAAGAATTTGAGAAAACTTTTGGGAGTGTTTTTGCCGTGTAGGTATGATGATGATACAAGAGAGATTTTCTCTCAATTTGGATGGTTTAAGAAACAAATAGAATGATAATTAAATTAGGGTTTGTATATGCACATTTATTGTTTGATGAAATGCTTAAGAGAAGCATGAGTATGAGTAGAAACCTTAATTTTATGCAACATTGCATATTTGCATTTCATGAGTGCATTTAAGTAAGAATTTTAAGCATGAGCCATCCATATGCATATATTTGTATATGTGTAATAATTTAAGAAAGAATGAAGAATTTTTGGAATAAAACACTTTAAGAGTAAAGAGAAAGAAAGAATAAGCATTAAAGAATTAAAGAAAGAAAAAGTGGTAAAGAAGAGAAAAAAATAGGTTGGTGTGATGGGGAACCGTGAGTGTTAAGAAGAAGTTCCCACATACACGCCACCTTAATTGAGTGGCATAAGAAGAAGAAGAATTGTACAACCCATAAGAGTGTATATGGATGAGGGTTGTACTAAGAAGAATTTCCTGCATGCACGCCACCTTAATTGAGTGGCCAAGAAGAAAAAAGAATTTGTACGGTCCGCAAGAGTGCATGTAGATGGGGACTATACTCACTCACACGGCCAAGGTTCCAAATCTATGCATCAACCGAGATTGATCGACAAAGAATAAGAAAAGAAAGAATAAGAGAATAAAGAACAAGAAAAGAAAGAATGAGAAAGCTTGAACAAGCAAAGAAAAGAAAAGAAAAGAGAAGCTTGAGCAAGACAAACAAGAAGAAAGGAAAAGAATAAAAAGAAAAGAAAAGAAAAGAAATAGAAAGAAGAAAGAAAATGCATTTTTATTCATTATTGCACATGCATTTCATTCATGCATATGACCATGTATTCCACCATGGTTAGAAAGAATAGAAAAAAAAAGGAAGAATAGAAAGAAAGAACAGAGAGAAGGAAAGAACAGTGAGAATTAGGAAGAAAGAAAGAATAGTAAGAATTAGGAACGGAGAGAGAAAAGAGAAAGAACTAAGAATGAAAGAAAGAAGAAAAGAATTAAGTAAGGAAAAAATCAAAGAAGGAGAAGAGTTAAGGGATTTACTTACTGGACATTTTTATGCTCACCCTTTTGTTTTTCCATGTTTTTGCAGGAAATATGTGAGCAGCGGTCGGAAGATAGTCATCGAGCGGAGAGAATTGGCATTACTGTCCACCGTTACTAAGTTTTTGTACTTGTTATTTTAGTATATGTAAAGAATTATATTTTATAAGTAAAGAAAAATTTGGGCCCAACTATTTTCATATGTTAATTATGTATGTTTTCATTGTATATGTTATAAAGTATACTAGTAGAAAGAAGTCATTACATAGCGGGTAAAATTGGAACCTATAGGTAGAACCGGACCCAGAACCTACCCGAAACCGATACTGTGCAGATAGGTTCCGATTCCATTTTTTAAACCGACGTACTATGCGATTCTGGTTCCGGTTCCTACATGTGGAGGAACCGGAACCGAAACATGGAAAAAAGAACCCGCAAAGGGTACCCGGCTTGGAACCAGTAGCGGGTACCCTGTTTAGAGCCTATTTTGGAACCTAGGCTGCAATAAAATATCTGTGAAAAATAGGGGGTCTATTATAATTTTACATATAGAAAAATTTAAAATGGAAAAAGTTTAAATTTTTACAATAACCTAATTAAATAAATATACAATTATACTTATTACATATAAACTACACCATATAACAAACTTTAATATATTATAATATATTAATATTAAAGTTTTGATTAATTAAGTGTATAATTGGAATTAGGACCAATTAAAAGTGTTTTAATGTTATTAAAAGAATTATTTTTGAATAAAATAGTATATTTGATTGAATAATAATATAATATTTAGTTATTTACTTCAATTATCAAGTTCTAAGTATATCTAGAGTAAATTAGTAATTAATTAATTATATATGATATATTGATAAACATTAATACAATACTAGTTAAATGATTACTCAATCAATTATAAAATTACATTATAGTTAAATGATTACTTAATTAATTATAAATTTAGTACATTACTTAATTAAATAATTAGAAATTTAATTAATTATAACATTACATTATAGATTTATAGTATAATTTCTTAATTAATTATAACATTACATTATAAACAAATAATTACTTAATTAAATGATTACTTAGTTAATTATAACATTCCATTATAAACATTAATACAATACTTACTTAAATGATTAGAAATTTAATTAATTGTAATATTACATTAAAGATTTATAGTATGATTACTTAATTCATTATAACATTAAATTATAGTATGATCACTTAATTAATTATAACATTACATAATTAAACAATTACTTAATTAATTATGATATTATATTATAAACATTAGTAATTTACTACATTAGCACAATACTTAATTAAATGATTAGAAATTTAATTAATTATAACATTACATTATAAATTTATAGTATGATTACTTCATTAATTATAACATTACATTATAAACAAATGATTACTTAATTAAATAATTATTTAATTAATTATACCATTTCATTATAAACATTAGTACAATACTTAATTAAATGATTAGAAATTTAATTAATTATAATATTACATTAAAGATTTATAGTATGATTACTTAATTCATTATAACATTACATTATAATATGATCACATAATTAATTATAATATTACATAATTAAATGATTACTTAATTAATTATGACATTAGATTATAAACATTGGTAATTTTTTACATCAGTACAATACTTAATTAAATGAATAGAAATTTAATTAATTATAACATTACATGATAAATTTATAATATGATTACTTAATTAAATGACTAAAAATTTAATTAATTAAAACATTACATTATAATTAAATAATTATTTAATTAATTGTAACATTACATTATAGATTTATAGTATGATTACTAAATTAATTATAATATTCTATTATAAACATTAGTACAATACTTAATTAAATGATTAGAAATCCAATTAATTATAATATTAAATTATAGATTTATAGTAAGATTGTTTAATTAATTGTTTGTATTTTGGTTTTAATTGAGGAATTTTATGTGAATTGTGATGAATTGATTGAATTCAAGTGTTGCCTAGAGATTAGAGGATTTATGAGTCACATTGGACACAAATGAATGAGTAATCAAAATTTGTTAGGGATGTAAACTTTTAAGGTATTTTTGTTATTTTTTAAACTAATAGGGGGGTAATTGACTTTTTATAGGATACCCGGGAAAGGAACCAAAACCTACATTTCAGGTTCCGGTTTCTTGAATTTACGAACTTGCACTGTGCAGTTCTAGTTCCGATTCCTGTTTTGGGAACCTGCACTTTGCGGTTTTGGTTCGGAGTCCCCCCAAAAATGCAAGGTATCCGAAACCGCTCACCCCTCAATATGCTGATTGTTGTGTTATTAAGGACCAACTGACCAAAGCAATGTTACTGCAAAGGGATCTTAAAGGTGGCCTATATCAACTAAAAATTCCTCATTCAGTTCCTCATTCAAAACATGTTTGTTCTCTATCATCTACATTCCAAAATTCTGGTTTAAATAACTATAGCTTCAAATGTAATAATGCATTGAGTAATAACTCAAAGTCAAACTGTCAAAGAAATCTCGGTGATCAAAAAGTTGTTGATTTTCATTGTGATTCAAGTTTAAATGTTGCCACTATATCTTGTAGTTCAAGTTCAGATTTTGTTTCATTGAAGTCTATTGTTGCTAATAAGGTACCATTTGTACAATATACTGATCTATCTATTAATAAAATTGTCTTCTTTGATTCGTCTGCTAATGAAACAATTTCTAATGCTAATGCTGCAAACAATCTAAGGCTAATGCTTCTTGTTTTACTGCAAGCATGTCTGCTCAACATTTTATAACTTGGCATAAAAGATTATAGGACACCCTCATTTCACTGTTATGTTAGAGCAGGTGCACTAAAGCCAACATTTTAGCTCTTGTAAACTCATTTTATAAATGAATAAAAGGCATCGCTTATTTATGAGCATATATACTATAGCATCCATTTATTGCACGAAAAGAAAATAGTATAGGTCCTTAGAAAGGTTGAAATCAGTGACGAGGGAATTAAGTGATATAAATCTTAATTGTGAGAACCTTATGAGTACAAATGGTGGCCCTTCTAAAATCATTCGTAGTCATAGTATAAATTCGACTAAGGACATAGATTATACGGAGAGACTATCATTGCGTTGAACAACCCTATCAAAAGGTAGTGATAGATCTCACATGTCAAGGTTGTGGGCATCAGCCTGGTGCAACACATAGGTGCTTGCTTGTGCAAGTCCACTAGACTGACCCATCAGAGGATTCCATAGAAGATGGTAAACCCAGTATCTATGGAATATATCCTCTCACAGATGGTGGTGCATGTGATCCTTCGACTTGAGATCACCAAAGCGCCATGTGTAAATATCAATGTAATTTGACACCAACCCAATGTTGTCTCTCTTAGGGATTACTAGAACGATAGTGACTAGTTACATCGAGAAGTACACTATGGCTATGGTGGATCAACAAATGATTCATCACTCCTGGTTACAGGAGATTTTATCTCATCGAGATATTTGGTTAAGAACTACAACCTCAAATCCGTGGCTATAGTGGAATCGAGTTGGTGCTCGAATCTAATTTTATAGTCGTAAGATTCGAGAACCAAATATAGAATATGTCAAGGTAGACGTTTTGAAACAGACACTATTTATATACTTCAAACCTTGATGAGATATAAGATGATGAAATGGATCGAATTGCACGATAACCATACCATGGAAAAGGTAAGCCTAAATCGTTGATTCTTTACTTACCAGCATCATGATGCCTTGCTTGAGCCCCATCTTGATTGGTGTACGAAAACACTAATTGGTTGATGCTTAATTAGTTATTGGGACACTGCCAGCAAAGTAAAGAACCTTCGGGTTACACACATCAAAAGTAGTTAAGTGAGAAACGAAAGTGGAACGAAAATCTTGTCCTTGGGCCAAAAAGGGTATTTCGGTAATTTAGGAGTCTAGGGGCATTTTCGTCATTATGAGCGAAAAGGGCACTTTGGCCATTTTGCTAAGGGGTTGACACCATTATCCAATTCATTGGGAGAATTTGTAGCAAAATTGGACTTATATTAATTTTAATGAATATGGAGAATAAATATTTAATTTAATTAAATATGTATTAAAACCCATTATTAAATATGATAAATACGTATATATGGATTAAATAAATAGTAATATTTATTTAATTAGAATATGTATTTATACAGGAAATAAATAAATAGGAATATTTATTTAATTAGGATTCATATTTAAGGAGAATATCTTAAAGAGACATTCTAATCCCTTATATCAAGGATTGCAATCCAATTCAAATAGGAATTAAAGGATCGTAATCCAATCCAAATAGGAATTAAGGATTTACAATCCTTATTGGATTCTTATCGGGATTGCCTATATAAAGGGTCATATATTATATATATATATATAATATATATATATATATATATATATATATATATTATCAAGTCGTGATCTTGGGTAAGGGGGATCGAGTGCCATGGCAAGAAATTTTTTTGTTATTCCGCACTTGCCACGATACGATTCCTACATGTTATGCATACAATTCTTTCTTCATTAAATAGACATCATCATACCCTTCCTTCCAAAGTTAATGATGATCATTTTTCTGGATTCTATGATGCATGCCAACTAGGCAAATTGCTAAGGTTAGTTTCCCTACATCACACTCTTAAGCTTCTTCTCTTTTAGAACTAGTTCATAGTGATGTATGGGGTCTTGCACCCTGACCATCCTTAGAAGGTTTTAGGTATTTTGTTCAATTTTTGGATGATTACAGTAGATATACCTAGCTATTTCCACTTAGAACTATAACTGAGGTCAAATCCATCTTTATTAAGTTTCATCATTTGGCTGAAAGACAATTTGGAAATAATTTAAAATGTTTACAATCTGATCAAGGAGGAGAGTTTGTTGCCCTTCATTCTTATCTTATAGACTTAGGTATCCAATTTAGTCATTCAGGCTCTCACATTCACCAACAAAATATGAGAAGTGAAAGGAAACACGAACATGTCGTAGAGACAAGCCATACATTACTTGCACATGCATCAATGCCTCTCTAATTTTGGTGGTTGTCCTTTGAAATTGCTACCTATTTGATAAATAGAATGCCTACACCTGTTCTTGATAATACTTCTCTTTATCAGAAACTTTTTAAAAAATCCCTTATGTATGAAAGTCTGAAAGTATTTGGATGCTCTTGTTTTCCTTTTCTTAGAGTCTTTAATCAACACAGGTTTAGTATTCACTCAGCTAAGTGTGTCTCTGTAGGCTATAGTCTAGTTCACAAGGGTTACAAATGCTTGAGGTCTGATGGTAAGATTGTTATTACACCTAGTGTCAAATTCAATGAGCAAGAGTTTCCTTTTTCTTCAAACAATTTTAGCTCAAATTTTAGTTCAAATTCTATTAAAAACCCTTCTGTGCTTGACTTTCAATATGATACACTTAACACATCTCTTTCATTTCTATACACTGCTATTCAAATACTATTCCTATAGAGCTAGCTTTTAAAGATCCTACTACAATAACTAGCTCTCAAAGGCAATCTGATAACATCACAACAATAAGCACTGATTCTTCAGTTCCAGATTATTCTCCTCAGTCACATGCTCTTTTACCTACTGATCTTTCTTCAGTGCAAACAACACCAATTCCATCTTCAAACTCTGCTCACACAAATCTTAACAACACATATACTTCTCTAACATCACAAACTCATCCTTCACCACATAAATGTCCTTCAATTTCAACTCTTCTTGTCATTCCATCATTACATTCTCTCCCCACTTGCTCACTTGAGATTGATCTCACATCATCAAAGTTCTCCACTAACTTGCTATTTGGCACATTTACTATTGCCAACTCTCATCCCATCTTGACCAGATCCAAAACAATAGTTAATCATCTTTTTGTTAATCTAAATCAGGATAATTGTACAACCTTATTAGTACAGAGGTTTGTGGAGCTATTTTTAAGCCTAGTACAATTTTTTAAGCTCTTAAAAGTCCTAAGTGGAGAGATACGATGCAAATAGAGTTTGATGCACTACTAAAAAATGAAACTTGGATCCGTATTCCTTTTCTTCTTGATAAGAACATTGTAGGGAATAAATGGGTTTTTAGGACTAAATTCAATTCTGATGGCTCATTACAAAAGTACAAAGCTAGCCTAGTGGCTAAGGGTTTTCAACAAACTCTTGGACTTGACTACTTTGAAACCTTTAGTCTAATGGTTAAACCTTCTACAATAAGGATAATTTTTACCCTAGCAGTTACAAATGGGTAGGATATCCAACAAGTTGATATTAATAATGCCTTTTTTAAATGGCACATTACATGAGGAAGTATACATGAAACAACCTACTGGTTTTGAGGACCCCAGTAAACCTACTTATGTTTGCAAGTTCAACAAAGCCCTATATGGACTTAAACAAGCTCAAAGAGCCTAGTTTGATAAGTTAAAAACGACTCTTCACAACAAAGGTTTTTAGAATTCAGTTTCTGACACGAGCTTGTTTGTTCTTCAACAAAACTCTCATCTAACCTATGTTCTTGTCTATATCGATGACATACTTATAGTAGGTTCTAATAACACTTGCATTACTCAGCTTATGAAAGATTTGAATGATGAGTTTGCACTTAAAACACTTGGTTCTTTACACTACTTTTTTTGGGCTGGAAGCAATCAAATCTGCTATTGGTATTCTTTTAAAGCAAAGCAAATATGCTTTTGATCTTCTTTCCAAACCTAAGATACTAGAGTGTTGTGCTTGCTCTACTCCTATAACTGTAGGCACTAAATTGTGCTCAACTGATAGTGCTCCTTTCCCTGATCCAAGTCTTTACAGAAGTACAATAGGGGCTTTACAATATCCAACTCTCATTTCTTGTGAACAAACTAAGTCAGTTTTTGCAAGCCCTACAGAACTGCAGTGGTAGGCATGCAAAAGAATTTTGAGGTACATTAAGGGCACAATGGACTATGGTTTACACTTCAAGCTAGCAAGCACATTGAATGTGCTTCTATGCTGATGCTAATTAGGGTAGCAACTTGGAAGACAAGAGATCAACTAGTGGTTACTGTGTTTACACGGGACCTAACCTAATTTAGTGGAGTTCAAGGAAGCAGAAGGTTGTAGCTCTCTCTTCAACTAAAGCAGAATATAGAGCTTTGGTTCACACAACTACAAAAATTACTTTGCTTCAAAGTATGCTTATAAAGTTGGGTTTATCAATTCATATCATTTGGTGTGACAATGTGAGTGCAGCAACATTGGCAACCAATCCTGTATTCCATGCCAGGACTAAACATATAGAAAGATGCTCATTATATTAGAGAGAAATTGTGAGCTAAAAAATTGATTATCCAGTATGTACCCTGTTGATGTACTCTTAGTTAGTAAATACTGGTACGGCAAAAAAACGGTACGGGAATTATACAGGTATAATATGGTAAACGGTGAAAAATACATTTATAAAAATTCGGCCATAAAATTCGGATACGAAAAAAATACGGTACGGGTATATACAGGTTTAATACGGTGCATTGTCAATAATACGTTTTGAAAAATACGGCCCGTATTAGTTTCTTCAATGAGTTTCGTGTTTTGTTCACTCTTAACTGTTCTTATAAACTAGTTTACAGTGTGGAGATAACATTATTCTTCATATGAACTATTTGACCAGAATTGGGTTATGAGATGTGATAATTTTAACGTTATTGATGAGCCCTCTTCTGCTTTTCAGGCCTTGGGATAAGAGGGTTGAAATTAATCTAGTACTATAGTCAAACTATTTTGAAGTATATTTATTTATTGGTTAGAATTGGATTATATAGTATATTTATTTATTTGAATATAAGAAATAATTTTTATTTTACAATTAAATAATAGAGAGTCACATCATCCAATGTATATTAATCTAATATATTAATTCAGAAATTCCATTAAATCCATCTATGTTTTTACTAATAACTGATCAATCAACACTCAAGAATATGCCAAAATTTGATATAAAAATTATACTGATGCAGTGACACCAAGAAAGTAAGTCAGCTAAAAATATAAACACATCTAAAATTGGCATCAACACTTCACATTACACAGATTATATAAAAATATAATATAGATATGAATTTAACAAGGTACTGAAATTTTCTACAGGCAAGCTACCAAAGCACACCAGGTTCAGTGTCAATACATCATGGATATTCAATTATGCAGTCATCAAAACAAATGACTTCTAAATGTATAAATTATCAGAAAATGCGATCACGGTCTCAATCACGCTTAAAACCTTTACGAAACTCAATTTCACAACTGTGAATTGCTTGTAACTCATGGTTGATCCCATTCAGCTTCCGCAAATCTCTGGCTAAGTCCTTTCCACAAAAAACTGTAAGCCTCTCCAAAACGTTTGAATTCCTAAGCAAATGTTTTAAGAAAAGAACTTCCCTATACCAGCCTTCAAAATGTGCGATGCTAACAGTCTTGATGCAAGACTTTAAACATTGAGGGAAAATGTTTTTTTCCTAAGAATTCGACGGGAACAATAAATCCAAATAAAGTTCATTCCCTTCCCAACTAAGATCCGACAGAAGCCAAAAAAGCAAATAGATCAAATCACTCCAGCAACCCATCTAGCTACATCTTCACGCCCTCTAAAGAAGCCACTATCCATCACAATCCCCTCAAGCCATTCGTGTAACCAGACAACCAATCAAGCCCAAAGTCCTCACGACCAACCACAGTAACAAATACAAATATAACTCTCGGTTTCTCACAAGCATTTCATCAAATATGTTTCAAACAAATCCATCAATCCACCAGCCCCTCCTACTACTAGTCTACTACTACTCACAAGTCACAACACAAGTCACACCAACACAAACACAAGCAATCAACCAATAACATTCAAAGAGAAGAGAATAAGTGTAAAGTGTGTACCTTGAAGTCTCGAACTTGAAGTTGAAGCCTGGAAGAAGAGAACAAGAGATGAAGAAAGTTGAAAATGTGAAGAACTGAGGAAGAAAAGTTGAAGAAGAACTGAGGAAGAAGAAGAACCGAACTGAGGAAGAAGAACTGCTGCTGACTGCCGAAGAACTGAAGAAGAACGACTGAACCAGATCTGTTTTAATTTTTTGTATAAACCCACCAAAACGACGTCGTTTTGGGGGTGTGAGATTTTTTTATTTTGTTTTCAAAAATTCGCGAATTATACGGAAAACCTTATTATACGGCAGATTTTACAATATACGTATATGCACGTTTTATACGCGAATTATATGGCTGTCCGTACAATTCGCCTATAATACACGTTTTTACTAACTAGGGATGTACAAACCAAAGCTTTGTCAGTGGCCCAAATTACTGAGTTGAGAAACAAGTTAATTGTTGTTAGAAAAGAGGCAATGAGCAAACTGGTCAGTTAAGTAAACTAGTCAAGATTCAAAGTTTGATTGGTGCTAGCTAAAATTTTGTTATTAAAGCAGGATCCTAGTTAAACTGGTATAAGTTGATTGGTTGTTCTGGAAATTCTAAAGTTTTAGTTGGTGTTGTATTGGAAACTCTGAAGAAAATTATGAAGTTTCAGTTGTTGTTGTACTGGAAACTCTGAAGGAAATTCTGAAGTTTTATTTGGTGTTGTTGCATATTGGAGTTGGTATACGTTTGGTTGTTCTAGAAATTTTGAAGTTTTAATTGGTGTTGTTGCATATTGGAGCTGGTATAAGTTTGGTTGTACTGGAAATTTTGAAGTTTACTTCAGTTGGTATTATTGCATTTTGAAGCCTTATTGATTAGTTGCACTGGAAATTCTGAAGTTCACTTCAGTTGGTATTATTGCATTTTTGGAGCTTTATTGATTTGCTGGAGTTGTTGATTATTACAAGAAGTTTGAAGCAACTGTTTTGAGTTAAATTGTAGTTAGCTACTGGTTTTTAAATATTGGAGGATATTCCAGCTGAGACAGATTGAATAGCTTGTTGAAATGCTAAAGTTGAAAGCTGGAGCTCTGTTAAAATGAGAATTATTCAAGTTGAAAGCAAGATTGTAGTAAAGCTGCTATAAAGATTTTTTTTATTTTTTTTATTTTTTTTAAGATGCTGAACAAAATTAGTGAAGAAATTGTTAATCTAGAAAAGCCTGGTCCAATTTAAGGGGGAATATTAGGATATAAAAGAAAGAAGGATTAGTTTGTCATCTGTCAAACTAATGAGGATCACTTTGTACATGTAACCAACGGTGTCGTTTTTGACATAATTGTTTAGTCAGTTGTAGATAGCTCATCTTCTACACTTTACTCTTATATTAAGTGTATTGTAATATTCCTCAATTAGTTAATAAAAAATTATCAATTCATTGACTTTTGTTTTTATGTTTTTGGAATTCTCTTAGTCGTGTTTTGTTTTCTACTCTTAATAGTGTTCACTAAAACAAAAAAAACCTGGGTGCGTTTGGTTTATTATTTTGGATAGGATTTTGGGGATAGTATTGGGTTATTGGATAGGGGAGTATTACAAGGTAAATTTTAAAAATTTGTAAAAAAACCCTTAGGTTTACTAATTTAATTAAAAACCCTAACAGATAAAATGACAAAAACACCCCCACCACCTGCAGTGCCAGATTCTGGCCACCACCGCCGGAATCTATTCTGAAAAGGCCAGATCTACGGTCTGTTATGGACGTCGACGGACGGAAAAGGCCAAACAACGATGTGGCCATCGTTTTCGATCAACGACGGCCATTTCTTTGGCCGTCGTTGAAGGCCAGATCTGGCCTTTTCCGGCCAGATCCGTAGTGGATCTGGCCGGAAAAGGCCACATTGGTGAACTTCTGGCCATTTCTGGTCGGAAGTTAGGCCGTTGTACAGATTCCGGCTATCACCGACGGTGGTTGCCGAAATCTAACAAGTTGGGTTGATAGGGGTGTTTTTGTTAATTTTTAAACTTTTTTTTCAAGGGGTATTTAGTGAAATTAATAACTTTATGGGGTCTAAAAGTAATTAAAAAAATAGGGTAATATTTCTAGAATAATGTGCCAAACATTATTTGGAGAATAGGATCCAGAATATGGGTAAAAATACTAAGCCAAACATAGAATATTACTATGTATGTATCCAAGCTGAATCCTTTTCCTTGATAATCTCAACAGTTGACCCATGTTAAAAACGTAAAGCAAATTTAAGTTACATAACTATTTGCCATTAACCCAAACACTATAAGAAAATGTATATTCTATAACCAAATTTTTAGCAACTGACCAATATTAGTTGCAGATATCCCACATTTAACAACTAAAATGCAATTGGTCGGCAAAAGTTGGATAAAATTTTGGGGACCATTTATTCCCACATTTGGCGTCTAAAATCAATATTTTGCGACTACTTAATTAGTTGCAAAACAATTTACATTAACATCTAATTTATTTAGTTGGCAAATTTTGCGCAGAAATTTTTCCTGGTAAAGCGGAACAATTAGTATCTAAATATGTGATTTCCCAACTAAATTTTTTGTTATAGAAAACAATTATTGGCAGCTATACTATAGTAGCTAAATTAGATGACAAATATTTGTCAATTAATTGATAACTATTTTGATTAGTCACAGAATAACAAAATTATCGAAATATCCAAGTTTTTACAATAATTACAAAGGGTCCAAGGTATATTTAGCAACAAATTATTTTGTGCATATTAAAAATAGTTGCAAAAAAGCATCTATAGCAATTAAATTGGATTTAGTTGCCAAAATTAATTGAAATTTTTATGTTCCCAACCAACTTTCGTATTCCTGCCAAAGGAAAATCATAGGCAACTAAAATGATTATTTGGAAACTAAAAAATTAGTTCTAAATTAATGTGTCTGGCAACTAAAATTTTAGCTGTTAAATTAGGGGTGTGGAAATCCCGTTAACCTAACCAAATTGCCCATTTTTCAAACCGAACTGGTTTTTTGGTTCAAAAGATAATCTAAACCGAAACCAAACCGAATTATCCTTTGATCCAATTATTAAGTGAATCGAATTATCTGTTCGATTATCAGTTAACCGGTTTTAAAATCACCCTAATGAAATTTGAAGTTTGACTACTTAGAATAGAAATGGGCACCTTACAATCCGTTGGTTTTAAATACCCCAAATCACAATCCAACGGTCACATAACAAGTAAACCAAGACTTGAGATACATAGAATCAATCTCACTTAGTCTCAAATTAAGACATCTCATAAACAAAAATGCAGAGCTTCCAAACAAACCCTAACACTAAAAATCTACTAAACCATCGAAGAAAAAGAAGGGGGAAGTTATTAAAAAGACATTTGAAGTTTACATTTAATTAAAAGGCTATCAAGTTTTGAAATGTTAACTAAATAGCCATATTATTGATTAAGGGTAATTAGTGGGGGGAAGTTATTAAAAAGACATTTGAAGTTTACATTTAATTAAAAGGCTATCAAGTTTTGAAATGTTAACTAAATNTTTGATATGCACTCGGACATGAATTTCTAGTTTTGAAATTAAAGGTAACATGTTAACTTGTATTTCACATGTTTTAATATTTTAGTTTGTTAATATATGAAGATAGGTAACTTATCTTTTAAATGTTTTAAATTTTGTTAATTGTAGAAGATGAAAATTGATGATGCTCAGCTTCTTGTGCCATTAGCCCAAGCAGAGATTAGGGAATCAAGGGCGTCTTCTAACACCAACATTGTGTAATAGAATTTGTCAATTCAATTGAACAATTCTGTTGCTATTTTTGTTTATTATGTTTACTACGAAGTTTGTTTACCATGTATGTTTGGTGAAATTGATGATGAAATTGTGTTGAATGTATTAATATATATGTTGAATGTTGATAATGATGTTTTTGAAATTTGAAGTAATCTATTAATATGTATGTTGAATGTTGATAATGATGTTTGGTGAAATTTAATCAAGTTTGTGTTTGTCCATTAATTTAATCAAATTAACCAAGTTTTGAAAGCCTAATAAAAGAATTTTATACCAAGTTTTTAAATTAATACCGTATACATTTTTAAGTTTGAAATTTGAATAACAAAAAGTAGCGGAAAAAAATAAATGAAAAAACTTCATTCTTTGTGGGTGACCTGCGAGTTGACCCATACCCGTACAGGCGGGGACGGGTCATGCATTTTCCTACTTGTGAAAAAATTTTACCCATGTCTGTTTTACCTGTTATCCGTAGCTACCTAGCCCGCCTGTTTGCCAGGTCTGGTATTGCATAGAATTACTTTTGAATAAAGGTATATGCAGTAGCAAATCCAGAAATTTATGTTAGGGTAGGCCAAAATAAAAACTAATAATACATTGATATTTTTGTTAGAATTTACCAAAATCTAGAAATTATACATATTAGTATTTAAAAAAAAAAAAAAATTGAGGATAGACAAAACTTGGCTGAATCTGCCCCTGGGTATATGTACCAATCAAGTATTAGACTCGATATACAATTTGGCATAATATTGTTTTATAATTATCATTTATTAGTAATTCATTAAATTGTTTATTTTCAATCATATAATACTTTATATATAATTCATAGATATACAATTTTTTTTAGTTATTTAAAGGTTATTTCCTTTGGACAATTGTTCATTTGTTCTAGTTATTTGGGTGCGAACATTCGCTGTCAGCAACTTAGCACAAGTGCAGAAGTCGAAACACGAGCGGAGTCTTCGTCAACAAAGAAACGGTCACTCAAGAAAAGAACATTCGAGACTTGCACAGCTGGACGAACTTTCTCGAATTCCTATTTCTACCCTCGAAAATTAATTAAACTACCTTTTAGCCTTTAACCAATTAAACCATAAAACCTTCCCGCGAAAACAAGGAAAACGACCTTAAAATAACACCGTAACGTGAGAAAACCAGGAAATTCAAATAAAAACGACATCGTTTATCCGAACAATCCAGAACCTCTCTTGTTCCTTTTTTCCCGTTGATTTCAGAGAGCAGAGTCTCCACAGCTCTCTAGTATAAATACGTCCAAATCTTCGACTCTGCACAACTTAGCTCTATAATATCTCTTAGTACAAGCAATCTCGCTTCGATCAATCAAAAGACTTCCTTGCTTTTTTATTATTAATTTTTTCTTGAGGAGCAATGGCGAATGCTGAGTCCTTCGCCTTCCAGGCAGAGATCAACCAGCTGTTGAGTTTGATCATCAATACTTTCCACAGCAACAAGGAGATCTTCCTTCGTGAACTCATTAGTAATTCTTCTGATGTACGTGTTTGATTTCTCTGCTGAGTTTTAAATATTTGTGTTTTGGCTTTTCGATTTTTGTTGATTAGTGGTTTTGACTTTTGAGGCTAATGACGTTGTGGATTTGGTGATGGTATAGGCCTTAGACAAGATCAGATTTGAGAGCTTGACAGACAAGAGCAAGCTTGATGCTCAGCCGGAGTTGTTCATTCGAATCGTGCCTGACAAGGCTAACAAGACTCTCTCTATCATTGATAGCGGTGTCGGGATGACCAAAGCAGGTAATTAAACTTTTCTACATTTTTTATATGCGTTTTTATTTTTTGACCTTTAGAAGCAGTGTATCTAAACTCGATTGTGTTTTTATTATATTTATGACCATCACGAAAAAGAAATTCAATTTGGTTTCAAGTTTTCTAGTGAATGAATGATATGGAAACGTAGATTACAGTGCAGTATAATCTACTCTGATTGGTGGCATCGAATTACTGTAGAGGTGGAACTGATTTTACTTGTTCCTCCTATTTTGTAAGTGCTTTGTTTTCACTTATTTTCGTAAACAGTAATTAGAAGCAGCGTAACAAAACTCAATTATATGCTTGCTCTGTTTATGAATATTACGAATATCAGTTGAAATGTTTAAAATTTTCCCGATATGAATGTTTAGAATTCAGTGCATACTATCATCATGCTTGATAGATTGTGATTGAAGCTTTAGAATTGGAATGTATTTTGCAGAGAAAGATGAATTATCTATCGGGCTTTTGAAATTATGTTGACTATTTTATTGACTTTTGTAGATTTGGTGAATAATTTGGGTACAATTGCAAGATCTGGAACCAAGGAGTTCATGGAAGCTTTGCAGGCTGGAGCTGACGTGTCCATGATTGGTCAATTTGGAGTCGGTTTCTACTCTGCTTACCTTGTTGCAGAGAAGGTGGCTGTCACACAAAGCACAATGACGATGAGCAGTATATCTAGGAATCACAAGCTGGTTGTTCCTTCACTGTTATAAGGGACGTTAGTGGAGAGCCGCTTGGCAGGGGTACCAAAATGACTCTCTTCCTCAAGGAGGATCAGGTAAAAACATAAATTCAATATCTAAGTTGTACTTCATGATGTATATTATGTGATTGGTTACTGATGGAATTTCTTACAAATATGTTTTTGCAGCTTGAATACTTGGAAGAGCGGAGAATTAAGGACCTTGTAAAGAAACACTCTGAATTCATTAGCTACCCTATCTACCTCTGGACTGAGAAAACAACCGAGAAAGAAATCAGTGACGATGAAGATGATGAATCCTACAAGGAGGAAGGTGCAGTTGAAGACGTTGATGAAGAGAAAGAGACCAAATCAAAGAAGAAGAAGAAGATTAAGGAGGTTTCTCATGAGTGGCAGCTGATCAACAAGCAGAAACCCATCTGGTTGCGCAAGCCAGAAGAGATCACCAAGGATGAATATGCTGCTTTTTACAAGAGCCTGACCAATGACTGGGAAGAGCACCTTGCTGTCAAGCACTTCTCTGTTGAGGGTCAACTTGAATTCAAGGCAATTCTCTTTGTCCCTAAAAGGGCACCATTTGATCTCTTTGACAACCGCAAGAAGATGAACAACATCAAGCTCTATGTCAGGAGGGTGTTCATTATGGACAACTGTGAGGAGCTTATCGCTGATTACCTTGGATTTGTCAAGGGTGTTGTTGATTCTGATGACTTGCCACTCAACATCTCTCGTGAGATGTTGCAACAGAACAAAATCCTAAAGGTAATCAGGAAGAACCTTGTGAAGAAATGCATAGAAATGTTCAATGAGATTGTGGAGAATGAGGAAGATTATAACAAGTTCTACAAGGCTTTCTCGAAGAATTTGAAGTTGGGTATCCATGAAGACAGCCAGAACAGAGCCAAGTTGGCAGACCTGCTCAGGTACCACTCAACCAAGAGTGGTGATGAGTTGACAAGCTTGAAGGATTATGTCACCAGGATGAAGGAAGGTCAGAAGGACATCTACTACATTACTGGTGAAAGCAAGAAGGCTGTTGAGAACTCTCCATTCTTGGAGCGACTCAAGAAGAAGGGCTATGAAGTCCTCTTCATGGTTGACGCTATTGATGAATATGCCGTTGGTCAGTTGACGGAATATGACAGCAAGAAGCTGGTTTCCACCACAAAGGAAGGATTGAAACTTGACGAGGAGACCGAGGAAGAGAAAAAAAAGAAAGAGGGAAAGAAGAAGTCTTTTGAAGACCTTTGCAAGATAATCAAGGATATCTTGGGCGATAAAGTTGAGAAGGTGGTTGTTTCTGACAGAATTGTGGACTCTCCTTGCTGTTTGGTGACTGGAGAGTATGGTTGGAGTGCTAACATGGAGAGGATCATGAAGGCCCAAGCCTTGAGGGACAACAGCATGGGTTCATACATGTCAAGCAAGAAGACAATGGAGATTAACCTTGACAACGGAATCACGGAGGAACTCAGAAAGAGAGCTGCGGTTGACAAGAATGACAAGTCCGTCAAGGACCTAGTGATGCTGCTATTCGAAACCGCTCTTTTGACCTCTGGATTCAGCCTTGATGATCCAAACACATTCGCTTCAAGGATTCATAGGATGTTGAAATTGGGTCTTAGCATTGATGAGGAAGAGACTGCCGAGGATGACACTGACATGCCCGCATTGGAGGAAGACGGTGCTGAGGAGAGCAAGATGGAGGAGGTTGACTAAGTTTTAGGATGTGCAAATAAGTATTACGAGTAATTAGAGATGTGCTTGGTTAAGCTCATAAATCGTCCCTTCCTGTCTTTTGTATGAGTCTCGTTTTCTGTTTTTTGTTTTGCAAGGTCGTAAGCAGTGTTAGTAACTAGTTTGTCCCATTTCTACCTTGCCAAAGTGTCAATATAAGGCTGTTTCACACTTTTCTGTTCCACTTATACTTTATCTATTTGATACGTTGAGGGCATTAAATCTTACAATAACAATCCCAGAATGGTTGATTCACTAGTTGAAGAAGCATATTTTTACAGTAACAACCTCAGACTGGTCGATTCTCTAGTTATAGAAGCATATTTCTCCAACCGAAAAGCACAAGCGGCAAAGAGAAAATGCTTTAGACGATTTTCCTTAAATCTTTTAATGATTAAAATCCTTTTTCTGTTTTTTAAACAGTAATTTACGCAAGAAGGGATGAAGCATATATCCGCGAAAACTCGCTATAGCATATGAGAGATGAGATGAGGGCTTTGAATATTTCACCGTATCTGGTCTGTTTGTTTCATTATTCCATATCCTGTATTCAATCTTATCTAACTGTTTGTTTCATTATCCTCAAAATGCTATTATATTTTCTTTAACTATTTTTCAATCCCTTAATTGTATTAATTTAATTAAACACCCTCAGAAAAAAGCTTAAAAATTAACAAAAACACCACCACTTACTCACATTTATCAAATTCTGACCACTACCGTCAAAAAATAGTCAGAATCTGGTATAATGATATACTACTGACTGGATCTGATCGGTAGTATGCTGATCTATCATTTTTCGGCCAGATTCACGATCAAAGCTTTGGCCGTTGACAACCAGATCTTTGGCCATAGTTAGTCGTCAACGACCATATCTTTGGTCGTTGTTGACGGCTAGAAATGGCCGTAGATCTAGTATTTTCCGACCAGATCTGTGGTGGATCTAGCCGAAAAAGGTCATATCGACATACGAACGGTCAGATCTTACCAGTCCTGCGCCGTAACGCCAGATTTTGACGATGATGGCCGAAATCTGACAATTGTGGGGTGGGAGTGTTTTTGTCATTTTACAAAATTTTATATATTAGAGTGTTTCATAAATTAGCAAACCTAGAGAAGTGTTTTTGTTAATTTTTAAATCTTATCTCGTTATTCTCACCCAACTCTAAAAATATCAAGTACGTTTGATTTATTATTTTGGATAAAATTTTAGAGATAGTATTAGATAGTTGGATAGGGTTATAATTACGAGAATATGATTTAAAGAATATGTGTTTGGTAGAGTATTTTAATTTTGATATTTGTGTTGAATATTTGATTGATATATTTTTTTATAAATGATTTATTAATATTATATTTTGTTAAAATAATATATTAATATGATTTATTAATATTAATATTATATTTTGTTAAAATAATATATTAATATGATTTATTAAAATTATATTGTGTTGTTAGAATTGAGAGGAAGATGGTTTTACAGTAGATTAGTCCAATGAGAGGCAGGTGTGACGGTGAAGCAGTCAGGACAGAAAAAAAAAAAAAAAAGTAATGTATCAGAATTTGATTTTCAAAATAGTTTCTGTGAATAATAAAACAAACGTTATTTGGTTAATAGGATATAGAATCCGGTTGCAAATAATGAAACAAACGCAATCAAAAAATCTTATTTAAAATATTAAGGCTCTATTTGATTTATTATTATAATAATTTTTAAAATAATCTTTTAAAAAAATTAAATTAGGCAGATATTATTATATAAGATTTGAAAATTAACAAAAAATATCCCCTATATTTGTTTATTTACCAAACACCTTTATAATAAAATATTAAAAATTAACAACAATATCCTCAACCCAAATTAACAACAATATCCTCAACCCACCAATTAAATACGGACAACTGACTACTACCGTTGAAGGGTGATCGAAGTATTTTTACAACTTCTAAAAAAAATATTTGAAAGTATTTAATTAAATTAATAAATTTAGAAGGTTTTAAAGAAATTAAAAAATATAAAATAATATTTTAAAAATAATAACATTTTACTGTTTATCTTTTTTAGAAATACTAATAATAGTATTCCGAACCTAAAACAAACTAACCCTACTCTAAATATGCAATAACGGTACCTATTCTAAATATGCAATAACGGCACAATGCGTGCACTTCCATCTGAGAAGAAATCTTGAACATCCAAGAATCGAAGGATAGTGCATAATCAAAAACAAATTCCTTAATTTTTTTATATGCAAAGTCCTTTCGTCTTCGAGAAAATCAAGATACGCCCAAGGATGTGACATGGAGTAAAAGTTACGCTTATAAAAACACTCTTTCCACCACGAGCCCCGGGGGGGCACAACAAATGAATAGTTTATGTATTAGATCGCAGCCATGTTTATAATTCTTGCACTAAACATCAAATTACCCCCGAAATAACATGATGCAAATAATGATGAGAGTTCCATTTCCATCAAAAACCAAGGTTGGACAAAATTAAAGATCTCATAATAAGCTCCTAATATTCTACTTTAAAGCTTACAAAACACTATAGAAAACTCAATAAAGGCATTAGATCTGTTCTTAGACATGAAACTAACTTTGAGACAAACTTCAACTAAGAGAACGATCTTCATTTCAAGGAAATCCTGAACCTGAAGGAGCTGCGCCATATCCTCCACCTCCACCTCCACGACCAAAGCCAGGCCTTCCACCAGCACCCTGCAGGCCAAAACAGCAATTAGTTTCACATATGAGACATGTAATCTACCCATGAAAACAATACAGTTTCAGCACTTGTGAAAATTTAAATTTATAGGAGAGTAACCACATATCAACAGAACATAGTATTCATTCATTTTAAACCAAAAACCCAAAAATAAGTATCCTCTTTTCCTCTCCTTCAATAAAACTATAGCAAAGAAGATTGATAACTAAATCAATTAAGGGACAGAGTCAACAATGTACTTTAGATGCTTCATAATTCTTTCTCCACAAATAAGAAGCAAGCATCCATGTAACTAAAGCAACCTTTTCTCCAACTAGACTCCTCTATCATTTAATCATTTATGTGATTTTCTCATGCATACCAGACAGAATTCAAGTATGTCATTGATCTTAATCTTATATTGCTCAAATTCAATCCGGCGCATTCACAATGGAATGCAATATTGAATAGCAAACATAATCAGAAGTAAAATCAGCAACCAGCCCCTAAAAATTCATCCTAATCACTACTTCGATTCCTTATCTTGAGGTACCACATAATCATCCAAAAACACAATGCTCTTGAATATATAAAGTGGGTGCATCTGTAGTCCTACAAGGAAACCAGTTGGAAAATGGAACAAGACAACAGCCATTTCGGTACTTGCTTAAGTGGATTTTTAAAGATTTTGATTGTTCAGCCACTCAAGCATATATTATGGAAAATGATTAAATAAGAAAATGAAAAGAAAATGCAGGCTCTCATTCATTAACCAAAATACAAACTAATCAAAATGTGAGGTCTTCAAATAAAGAGAAAGTACCCTAAAGGATGGCTGGAAATCTGCAGGGGCTCCTCCCTTCTCACCACCAAAATCACCACCACGGGGGCCTCCACGGTATCCTTCACGGTCACCAAATCTTGGACGGTCTCCATCAAAGCGAGGTGGGCCCCTAAAGGTCAAATAATAATAACATTTTCAATCACATTATAACTGAAAAATGTAAAACCACTCCAACAGAGACATAATTAAGACCCAAAAAAAGAATAATTAATAAAAATAAAATACCTTGGACGATCACCAGGAGGGCCACCCATAGGGCGGCCAGTAGGCTTTGCAGACTTCTTCAAGGTGGCAGGCACAATTTCTGATGGAAGATTGAGGTAAGTCCTCAAAAACTCAATTCCATCATTGGTAAGATACCAGTAGTAGTGCATCCAAGCGAATGTCTCACGCACATATTCCCTGGATTTGAAGCTCTGCATTAGCTTAATCACTTGCAGATTGGGAACATCAATCTCTGGATGCTTCGCGAGATTATAATCCTTCTTTGCGTAACAGACTCCCTCTGTGGATCCAAAGGAGTTTTACAACATTTAAAAAAAAAAAAAAAAAAACCCTTATATCACTGATCAACCGCCAAAAAGTGCAGGAAAGCATGCCAGAATTTTGTATATTAGAATCTCCCTAGGCATACTATGTTATCAGACCACATTACGAGGAGAATGTCACACTTTTGACATAAAATGCCATTATAAACAACATTATTGACACTAATTAAGGCCGAAAGTTACTTGTATAATAATATATATTAAAAGTGCTAGGTTGCAGTTGCAATACATTAATCCAGCAGTACCAAGCAATTCCAACAAAGAGACTTAGTTTAGCTTAATTATAACACTACGTTGGCTCAAGTTTTCTACTATTAAAAAGCAATTAAAATCACCGTAGCGAAACTGCAGTTTTTACGGAAACCAACCACAGTTATCATCCTAATTATTTATTTGTAAATCGACGTAAAGAACACACAAGATCATTTAACCCTATGTGCTATTACAGAAAGCATAAGATCTGGAAACATCTATAATACTAAAATGTGAAGCGAACAGTAACCAAACAAATTAACTAGTCAAAAAACGAACTCATGATTGAGTACAAGTAAATCATAAGAGACGGACCTTGGAAGAGGTATTTGCAGATTTCTTTCCGGTTCTTCTCTGGAATAATCTGAACATAAAACGAAGAACATCGTTAAACATATTAACCATTAGCTAGACTGCACCAACACTAGTTAAAGACAGAAATAGTCACCATGGCTGCGAAGCGAAAATAAGATAAGCCCTTTCTGTCCGGCTGGTTTCTCGCGGCAGCTACAGGAGCAAGAGAAATGTAGAGCTACTTTCGGGGCAGAAGGTAAACCCTAGTAAACTGACTGTTTATTTATACAGGTCACTTCGGACCCGCTAATTGGGCTACTGTAATTTTTATCGGGCTAAAAGGAATTTCATGGGCCTCCAAAACCCACCTAAGTTTTGTCTGCATGAATATCAAATTAGGGGTGTTCAAAAGCGGTTAACCGTTTTTTTGAATCGAACAGGTTTTTCGGTTTGGGAAAATTCCCAAACCGAAATCAAACAGGTTTAGAGGGAAAACCGGTTTTTCGGTTAACCGGTTTTCCCTTTTTTTTATAAAACTTATTTTTTTTATTTTTTCCTAAATTAAATTGTAAATATAAATAATACATATCTAAATAAAAATTAGACATTCATATATATCTATTGACCACTACTAACGATACATTAAAAATATTATTATTATTTATTTAATATATAATATATAATATTATTATTTTTTATTTAATATATAATATTTATTTTTATTATATATATATATATATATAACCGGTTCAAAAAACCGGTTTCGGTTAACCGCTTTTTATTTTTTCCCGAACCGTTAACCGAACCAAAAATTCGGTTTTTTGAATTTTTCGAACCGTAACCGAACCGTTTTTTCGGTTAACCGGTTTTTCGGTTCGGTTCGGTTTTTACATTTTTTTTAACACCCCTATATCAAATAATTTAAATTTTGAAAAAAGTTATTTATTTATGCAATGAGCATATCTTATTGTAAGGAATTGTATATTATAAAGATAAGTTTATTATTTTTATATTATGTAATAAATAAATAAAATAGTTAAAATATAGTGATACTCTTTTCTTTTTCTTGATCAAACATTAGTGTAACATTTACATGTACAAGGGGATTAAAAAGAAATTAATAACCTGTTTCAATTATGATATACAAGGACGTTGTAATTAAACTCAAATAAATGGAATTTAGTAATAATATAGTAATACATATATTAATATAATCATAAAAGCTATTCTTATTAATGACATTATTAATTGTGTTACCAAAAAGAATATTTTAATCATTTATTATTACATATAAATGGCAAAATCAGTGTGTAAAAAAAGGTTAATAAAATTAATTTTCTACAATTTAAACTAAATAGCAGCTGACAGATAGTATACTCCCCCTAAACTGCAGGTCCTATTTCTTCCTACATATAGACTCCAACTGCCAGTCTGCCACTCTGGCACAATAACCAGTTCACGCACAACGCAAGGAGGTGGTCCTTCTCTGCAAATCACCTTCACCTCTTTCTTCACTTCATTTAACTCTCATTTAGCCAGTTAAGAACATAAATATCCTAAACTTTTTCTCACCAACTTTCCGAGAAAATTCTTTTACTTAAGTTTTGCATTCTCCATTTTGTCTTTTGCAGTAGCTTTCATAATACAAAAGCAAGTTAATGTCTTACTCTCTGTGAAAAGATAGACACCGTTAGGGTTTAGACTCACACAGCATACTATACCGCATTTGTTTGGTGATTTGAAACTTTAATGTGTTAAGTTTTGGACTTGTAAGCTAAGTCGCCTTGTTTTCATGGCGTGTATTTTTCCGCAGAAAATGAGATCAGCAAGTGAGGATTACATTTTACTGGAACAGTCAAAGTCAGATGATGAACTTCCACAGTTTCATAAGTAAATATTCAAAGTCTATTATGTGTTTATGTTTTAAGTTCGAGACAATTTATTGAAAGTTATTTTTATAGTTACCTGTTTGGTTGCTGAGAAAGTTATAGAAAAGGATTGAAATGAAATTATGTGTTTGTTTCGCATTAAAAACTTTTGGTGAAAATTTTTAAGATCCTTACACTTCAGTCACCGACTTTCTGGTGAAATTTTTAAATTTAGTTGTAAGAGTTTGATTCTCCACTTTGTCTGTGCTTCCTATTTGATCACAAAAACGAGTTAATCCTCAGCGTAAAGATCGTAATGATTAGAGTTTTTATTCACGCAAAAAGTACGGCATGTTTTAGGTGAATTAATTTTGATATGCTAAATTTTTTACTTTTAAGCAAAGTTAGATACAATAGCTTTGCTTGTATAGCAATGAAAGAATAATGATCAGAGAGTCAGGATCAATGTTCACTGGCACAGTTAAATGAAATCATGATACTGCAGAGTTTGAGCAAATGTTTAAAAACATGTATTTGTATTCTATTCTGGTGGTTGATGTTTTCAGGTTGTAACTCAGTTCTGTTGAATTTTATATTTTATATTTTTTAATTTATGGTTATGTGTTTGGTTGCTAAAAAAATGGTAGGGGAGGAAAAAAAATTAATTATGTGTTATGGCTTATAAAAAGTTGGTGAAAGTTCACCTTATTAACTATCAAATGGGTGTATCAGGAAAAAGTAGAGAAAAAATTTTACTTCTAAGAGTTTAACCATGTAAACAAAAAAGAGTTAGAAACTGAAATTGTTGTAGTAAATTAATGCATATTAGTCATCAAAACAGATTATCCCTGTTTTTTTTTATAATGTTTGAATTGGTCTTGTTTTGTTGTTCAGAGAATCAATAAAATCATATACCAGAAACTTTCTCCTTTCTTTATCTGAGCTGGATACTTGCAAAAGTTTACCTTGTGGGCTTGACCAATCAATTTTAGGGTAAGAAAGTGGTAACTAATAAACAATAGCCAGGATTGACATTTGTGCTGAAATTTATAATCCTTGTTTTGATTTTCTTTTAAAATTTTTGTTACAGGGAAATTCCTGATTCTAGGACTGGATTATTGCATCCTTGCCATGGTTCAGGTATGTAGTTAATCTATTCACTTAATTTTTTATACTGACTTTAGCCTCTCAAGTTTGTATGGAGTTATTAGTTTTCTTTTGATGCTGATACCATGTCATCATGAATTCTGTTTGAGAAAGAATGTTTTAGTAAAATCTATACTTTAATAATATTCATGGCTTTATATTGAATTTGAATAAATCACAGTACATACCTCCCAGTAAGTTGGATAATAAAGAACATTTGGAGTATTTTCACTATCTAAATGAATATGGTGTTCTATATGGTTGGAATAAAAATGAAGTTGAAATTAGCTGACTAACAAAGGTTATAGTGGTGAGAAGTCATTAAGGCAACACTAATTTAGTAATTTGTGTTAAATGTCCAGATTTAGTTTAATTGAAGGAACTCTGTCATTAAAGATATCCTTTCATGCTGTATCCGGCTGTTAAAAAAGTTCAGAAAGGAAATGCATAGTGGTCCATATTAATCTTTATCATTCTTCTGACATTATATCTCTCTCTCTTGTAACCAAGCCCCAAAGAAGAGGAAGGGGAAGATTTGTTTTAACTTTTTATTTAACCTTAGTCACTAGTTTCTAAAGAGAGCTTCTGCTTGATAGTGACAAAACTGATGAACCTGAATAGACTCTTTGCCATGATCATTCCCTCTTTTTCGAGCCTGGCCAAATGCTTAGGATTGATTTTGCATTTGAAGAAGGCACTGGTAAAAGGCTCAAATTTCTAATGTTTACAATAATGCATACATCCTTCATTTAATTGGAGCCCATGCTTCTACAGCTGGCCATCAGATTAAGATTGTACTACTGGTGGTCGTGCAGTGTTAAACACCATGTGTCACCTGAAATGTATCCAATCAACTTAGTAGTGCATTCAGTAACCTTTTGGTGAAAATATGCCTTTAGGAGGTTCAAAGTTATTAAGTTAGCATGTTATAAATCTCATGCTTATAATCTTGTGGATAGTTTCATAATGGAAGGTAGAATTGCTTGAAAGATTGTGGTATGTTGAAACATTCAAAGCCCAATGCAGATTCTAGAAGATTTCACGGACACCTATCTCGACATCCAAGCCCAAATCCTGAACTTGGAATTTTAGGAAGTGGTGCTTTTCCTAGGGTATCTCGTATTTCTGGAGATTCTGCTTCACTGGTTCAAGGCAAAGGTTATAATCTACTTAAAAGGAGTAATGCAGCATATAAGCCTCCCCATTGCTGTAAGGTATTGAGAGTAGAAAATATCTTTTGTCCAGTACTGATGTAGTAGTATCTTCACAGCCTCAGATGATGTGATTACAAATAATGTTGGATAATGCTCATTGTCCTTTTTGGTCCAGAATATAAGGAAAACTATATTTGAAAAATTATACCAAAGAAGTATGGTTCATTATCAGAATTTGTTTTCTTTTCAGGCAAAAGTTCATTCTAGGACAGAGAGTGAAGACCTTAATAATGATGAGACATTTGGTTCGTCTGAGCTTCTGACTTGGGATAGGGCTGAGGATGAAAGGAGAAAAGGTAAAATCTCCTTTAATTTCCCATTGTAGTTACAGACTTGCATTCTTGCCTTAATGGTTGCAGTCAACCAGCCAGTCAGTAAAGCTTTAACGGTAAACTGATCTTCTGATGCTAATATGGGTTCCCTCAATTAGATTTGTTTGAGCTGATGAGAAAGGAACAGCATAAAACTTTTCAAGAGAAGCAAAATAAAACGTGTGATGAGTATAAAGAGAACTTGGATCCAGAGGTTGCCAAACCCCTTGAGGCTTCTGGAAATTATAACAGTCCTGTGAGCAAACACAATGAACCAGACGAATTTTTGACATCCCTATCTCCAGCTACCGATCCTGTTGGGCTTGATTTTAATGCACAAACTTCCGCTGAAAATCTACTTCCCCTGGTTAATAAAACCATGAATTTTGGGACAAAGTCCTTAATCAATTCCTCAATATCAGAGGTAATTGGTTACTACGCTGGTTGGAAATCTTAGGCACACAGTTAGCTGTAAATCTTATAATCTTTACGTACTAACTTCAAATTACTACTTTGTTGAATGCATGCTAACCAGCTTATTCATCGTTTCTCTCCCTGAAAGTGAAACTTTTAATGAATACAACACTGAAGTTTTTAAACGATGATATAAATATATGTTTGGTGTCCTTTTTCTTATTGCCTCATCAGCCCTTTGAGGTTAGAAGAGATCACATGGAAGGCTACAGTTTTCATTCTTCTGATTCTGCTCATCAGTTTCTTGAAGGTATACTTGTATCATATATCTGAGTTTGAAAGTTTTAAATTTTAAACAATGTATTTTATGCAAAAAAAACTTCAGTATCAAATGAGGCTAGTTACATAGAGAAACTAAAATTAATGTTTTCTCTTTTTTCCATAGAGAACAAGCCTTCTGTGAGCACATCATCTAACGAAATGAAAGGGGGTACTGTGTGGAATGAGAAACTTGAGGGGCACAACTCCACAAATCTATCTTCTGGAAGAAATGAACTTGCTCCAAAGCTTATTGCTTCTACCTCCACTCCTGATACCAATGTAATCTCTGAGCAACTGTACAATTGTCATACACCAAATGTGATTCCAGGAGTTCTTACTGGTGAAGATTTTGAAGTATCCATGCTGTCTGAGCTCAATGAATATTATTTAACTCAGCGTCACTCTGTTAAAGGCTGGAAATCTTATAAAAAAAAGGACAGGCAGCCAAATTCTGTTGCTGAGCATGGTGCATCTCGGCATCTTCTCTCTTTTCTAGAGGAGCCAGACCAAACAGATAAGGAAAAGTTTTCAAAGCTAAGCATGGCTTCCATAGGTAAATTCCTCGTTCTTGAAATTGGAGATAACGGTAAAATGCTTAACATTCAAAGAAATACTTGGTATTATGAAAAAATCTGACTCATTAACCAAATTTTGAACAGGTTTTGCAAAGGATTCACAAACAACAGAATTTGCAGGTATTCAGGCACACTCTGTTGGCATGGTTACAGGAAATGATATGTTGAAGCCTCGTGAATTTCCATTTCCAGCTAGTGGTAATAATAAAATATTTTGTCCAGCAGTCAATGAATCTAGATCCATTGGGATTAATTGTGAAGGTATTATTTCAAAAAGCTGTTGTAAGAGAACTGCAGTGAGTAAAATTGGGGAGAGTATATCGATCTCTGATGATAGCCAGACCAATATAGGATATAACCTTGGAAGTGAGTCAGAGTCCAAGCTCAGTCCTGTCAGTGGCTTTGATGAAAGTGCTGATTCAATAGAAGAAGTTTGTTTACCAGATGAGGACAGTTTGATTACAGTAGATGACTTCATACTTCCACAAGACTCCACATTTTCAGCTGAAGGTGGTTCAGTTAAATCTGATTTTTTTACCGTGAATTCCCAGGTTGATAATTCTGATGAGCTAGAAGCTCTTAGTCTCAACCGTGGTGAGGAAATATATACTGAACTTGCTTTGGATGGTCCTATTTTTGATTCTTACGATGTGCTGGGTTTGGAGACTTCTTATCAAAGTATGCATAGCAAGCAATCTTTTTCATCATTTGACCAACACCATATAAATCCAGTGAAGGTATTTTTCAGATCTTCAGATGCTCAAGAAGTTCAAATGAGTCATAAGACAAGGCCCTTAGATTCAAAGAACTATCTTTATAATCCACAACCACTCCATCCTTTTTCTACAAATGTGCTTTCTGGTCATTTCCAGCACCCTCAAGCTGACCAAAGGAGGTTTGGACATCCTATCAATAGTCCACCAGTACAGCAGATGCCCACTCCAAGCAAATCTTCTCCTCACCAAGTTGGTGTACTGCCAAGAGGTTCACCTTCTCTTCATCCCAGTAATGAAATGAATTGCTATACTCAGGAGCTACTATACCCAACACAAAATCTTCCATTATATTATGGACAACAATACTATCAGGGCCTTGACATGCCAATTGCAGGTAGAGTATTCTCTACACAGTTTCGGAATTATGCTAAGCTCATAATTTTAACATATTATGTTTGTGTTTGACCTGTTACTACTTTTTGGAATTCAATTTTGATAAGAATGAGTCTTAACTGGTTGCTGTTTTTATGTGGTGTTTTCAGGTCATATTGTCGGTGGAATCAGTGATAAAGCAGCCTACAATAGGCTCTTGGAGATGGAAGTAAGATCAAGGCAGGCACATCCTCTTGCTGTGGCTGGTCATGGTCACAATTCAGAAATCTTCAGCAAACAGGTGGACATGGGATTTTGGTATGGAAAATAAACAATTTGGCTGAATATAGATGTGCTACATGAGTTCAACTTTAGCATGGATGTTAATCTCTTTGGTGATACTGGATATTTGACTTCCATATTTTTATTTTTTACTACAATTTAAACTGAGATCGAATGTGTTGGATATCGTACATTCACTTTAAGTTGGGATTTTACTATATATATATTAAAAGAAAGAAAATGAATGAATATATTTGAAGAGCTAACACAGTGCTGTTTATTTGCCACCGTTCGTTCAATTTGTTCAGTTATACATTATTCTATTAGGCTTGCCTCGGCAGCAATGGCCTTGAAGAGTGAAAATAAGTACTTTAGGATGGAAGTTCTTGTGTTAATGGCTTTAGCTGTGAGATATTTTTCAATTTACGTCATGGATTTTGTTGCGTTAAATCTCTTGCATGGGAATTGTTGCCAGGCAAAGCACGTAATAAAATAATAAATGACATAAAAAATAATCATTCTAATCCACTAGTTGTAGCCATAAACTTCACTAGGTCAAAATAATGCAACGGAGGAAAGGGCGTACAAAACTTGATAGAGATCAACCAAACAACTTTATTTTCATATCAGTGAAGATATAAAATATCAACAGGGTATGTTCAGTTTTCTGCCTTAATTGTTTATATCCAACAATAATTATATACAATGTTTTAAAACCCAACCTGAGGTAAAAGCTGACAAAGTTGTCGAATCCCGAGTTGACTAGCTTAACTAATTTGACCGGCGGTCAAACAGGTTGACAAACACTTATAAAATTCAACAAATACACTCTTAAAAATTACAAGTAAATCCTTATAAGCTTGAAATTTAGCAAATACACCCCAAATACAAATCTGCCGATGACTGGTTGGCGGCAACAACACCCCATATGTAAACCTAATCGTCCCTTGAGGCCATTCCCCTTAAAATACACCCATCTCATCGACGTCGGCGCTAACAACCCTTCCCATCACTTAGATATTACTCCCCTCTTCCTCTCGACTAAAACCCACCTCACTCCACTCCCGTTAGCCTCACTAATCGCTAGCAAAAGCCGATTGTTGCCGCTGCTAGTTTGTTCGATTTTCGATCGATTTACTCACCGAAAATCAACTTCGTCACCACCATTGCATTCTCCAACACTTTCTCTTCAAAAGCCCCAACATCCCGGTTGTCAATTGTTCGCTGATCATTCTCCCAAATCCTAGGGTTTTGGGTGAATAGGAAAAATAGAAACCTGACCCGTTGAAGCTTCTAGGTCCCAATTGAACCAATTAAACCGGCCGGGTTGGGCCGGGTTTTAAAACATTGATTACATACCACCACACATGCTAAGCCGGAAATTTGAAACTAGTATATACTTGTTCTAGGAAAATATTACAAGAGGTATACAGAACAATGCATATACATCACCAAAAACAGTAATACATCACTTTACAGGCTAACCCTCATAAAACAAGCTTGAACTGTACACTCCTCTATTACGATTTCTTGCCCTTCTTTTTTTTCTTCAAAAAATATATACATGAACCTGACACGGTGGGTGAGTGTATTGTCAGACAGTGCAGCCAAATGTCTATCCAACTGGAGACACCAGTGACAACCAGTGTATCTTTTCTTTGATACTAGGTTGGCTGTTGAAGTTATTGGATACTCAGTTCTCCTAGCAAATCAGGAGATGAAAGTAAGTATTGGTTACACAAAAATGAAGGAAAGAATAGGTACATATGATCAAGTAAAATCTAATCTATTTCTAGTCACCTACCGAAACTACGCAACATTTTTGCACTGTTGATCATTAATAAGGACATTATTTGCACCACCATAGTTGGCCGCCTCTGTCTCGATTTCATAGGATGAAAGCAGCTTTCTCTGCATCCATTCAAAAAGGAAAAAAAAAAAATGAGAGCCCATTAACAACAAGGCAAAAGCTAATTTTTCATTGTGATCCAATCCAGTGATCACAATCCTAAGTAAAAAGCACAAGCTGCCCAAGGATCACAATGGGAGACGGAATATGAAAACACAACGGTGGAACAGTAAAAAAAAAAGAAAAAAAAAAAAAAAAAGAGGTAAAGGTAAAGCAGGGGAAAGGACACTTACATGATCCTCAAAATCGGGGCTAGTCAAATTTATTGAGAGGTTTCTCATCAACAACAGCACCTGTGCAGAAGCCAGAAAGGTAAGTAAATATTTGATCATTGCAATGTAAAGTAAAGCCACAGAACATCAAACTAAAATCACAATGATTGACTAGGATTAAGAAACAACTTTTGCTATTAGAAAATTAATTATATGGCCAGAAAAACTTTGATATTATACAACAACAATGACCGAGATAATACAAATTCAATTTGTAAAATACCGTTTCAACATCTATAGGATCCATCTTTTTAAGTTTCTGCAAATGACCGGAAACATTTGGATCAAATACACTGCCAATGAAACTGTATACTTGCACAAAGTCAGGCAGGACTGCAACAAAAATGGCATTGTAAGTGCTAATAAGAAAAAAAAAAATGAGAATAAGGGTATGGATGACTAATAAGTACCATAAGCATAAAGCTAAAGTTGAATGTATCACCTCTTAAATGACCATGATTTCCTTGATCAGTCATTTCCCGTCCGGCTCGTGTTTTTGGAGTACTCTCAGTGGAACTGCTTCGGTTATTTGCCACTGCTGGCCCTACAAAGCACATAACACATTTAAAAAGATTTATAGAGCTAGCATAAATCAAGCTGATATTATTGATATTACAGTGAGTGTAAAACGACTAACCTTTTGTCACATGTGATAAACCAACTGTTTGGACATTGTTTGTCCAGGAAGATGCAGCAGCACTAGCCATTGGAATCATATGCATTGAAGAGGTATCAGGACTTAGAAAATGTCCAGGTTCAAGTTGACCAGAAGATGGTTGAAAGGAACCCGAGACTTGTGATTGCACTGGAGCTGTTAAGAGTGTCATATTGAGACTGAATTACATTAAATTTGCATAGTGACCACTAAACATACTTCAAAAATCAAAATTAACTATTCTCACCATTTTTTGAGGCTTTTTGAGGATAAGGATGAGCAGCTTTCCTTTTAGGTCTGGGAGGAGGTAGATGTTCAGCTGTTCCATTCTTCTGAACCTTTAGAAAGTACTTCTGTGCATGACTGCGAATCTGCAAAACAGAGTCCTCCAATTCTTATATATTTCTATTGTGTATTGTTAACCATTAGTAGAAGAGTAAAATAGCTGAATCTATAACCAAAAACTCGGAAATTTACAGCCCACACATAATAAACGCAGCTGGACAACAAATTACGAGAAAGAAGTAGCAAAGGTAACGGAAATACTTAAAACAAAACCCCAACAAAATGACACCATAATAAAGAGAAAAAAAAAACTAAAAAAGAAAAAAAATGAAATAATATAATAGGTACCAGCATGAAAAACATTGATATTGCAAATAGGGAGTTCTGGACTTCAGTGTACCTGAATGACTGTCTTTGACCCAACAAATGCTTCAATTTTTTTCCAGTCACGGTCAAAGCTGAATACAATCACAAGAACATAAAAACCATCAGGGGACAAAAGCATAATAGTAAAGATAAGAATTCATATCAAATGTTCCTTGTCTTTGCAAATATTCAATTAAATTTTCAACCTTAAATGAATTTCTCCAAGACAATAATCTCTCTCCATGAATAAAGAACCCAGTTATCCTGAAATTTTTAAACAATATTTAGAATTCTTTTATAAAATGCTTCATTCACGAGGATCATACAGCATAGACTACTCACAAGCACCTACAGTCATACCTTTTCTATGGTTCCAGAGCCCTTAAAAGAAGATATCATGCCTTTAGATTTTCCAGTTGGACCTCATTATATTGCATGATTTCACAAAAATAAACTTGAAATGGTATTACATGCACCAAACAAGTAAATGAACCACTTGCACAAACAATTCTCTTCTCTTTGGCGCAAAGCTAATGGCATAGGTTCTCTCTTAAGTGTACCATTCAATATATTTCCACTTGTTCAAGTTTATTCTACTTGCTTCACACTAAGCTATTCCTCCTAACAAAAAAATTTTGAAACGCAAATAATAATACTACCTCATTATATGGCAGTTCACCCAGAATGAAGTGCTTTCTCTTAAAGATAACAAAATTCAAATAAATTACATAAATGAACTAAAATTCCAAATCTAGAAAAGTCCACTTTCATAAATTTTCCCACTACTTCTCTGAACAACCATATTGCAACTAAACACATCCACAAATTTCCAATTAAATAAAAAATCTGAACATCACTTCAATAGCTAAGGTAAAGTAAAAGTAAAACTAGCTAAAATTTCAAATCTCAGAAATATTCATTTTCTTAATTTCTCCTACTAATTCTTAATAAACAAAACTGAAGCTCAACACATTCATAGTCACACTAAATATCACAAAGGACTGCGAATTTTCTTTCTCCACTCAACTTTCTCGCAATCCAAACAAAATTTAAAGCCAATTTACACGAAAATACAAAACATACAGCCAGAAAAATCATTTCAAATCCCTTAAAGCCATCGACAGAAACACAAATTACACAACGAACAGTTTAAAGAGATGAAAGATGCGTTCAATTACAGTTGAAGCGCTTCAAGGAACTTGTCGTGCTCGGGTTCGGTCCAGCTTTCTCTAGACTTGGTAATAGTGTAGGGTTTTCGGATCTTCTTTGACGGATCCTCTGACGAAGACACCGTAGATGGAGCGGCAGCTGTTGTCGCGGCTGTGGCAAAAGGTCTGAGTCCAGGTAACGCCATTCCATTCGGATCCAAGTAGAATCCTTCAGATGGGTTCGGGTTTTTGGATACCATGAGATAAAAAAACAATTTGGGGGGCTTTAGCTTTGAAACTACGATGAAATGTGATTAGGTGAAGCAGTTAGCTTTTATATGACTATTCACGGGTTTTATTATTGGATACTGTGAGGTTTTTGCTGATATGGATGAATGACCAATGAAAGTATGCCACGTCAAAAGACCGAAACATAGGACCCTGTGTGGCTGGGATTAATAATTAAGCGTATCAATTAAGCATGATCCCGAGTGCCACGTATGTATTTGTTTCTTTATAGTTTTTTTAATTTGTAATTAATTAACATATAATATTCTAACGGAGTGATTTCGATGTGTCTTAAGAATTAAGATACATGTGAGCTTTACAATCCTATCATTATTAGAACATGTGATTTACTTTTGTCCTTTAATAAATTAAAAAAATGATATAATTAATTTGTGTTATATTGATTTCTGCATATAATATTTACTTTAATTAATTTATTAACCTAACAAATATTTACGGTGATCGTGAGTGCGGGTGAAGATTTCTGAAGAGAGGTAGCTTTAGAAGAGGAGAAGCGTCGGTCGAGGGAGAAAGGGAAATGAAGAGATAACCTCAATGGGAAAAGGGAACACGTGGCGGGGGAAGTAGATGAGGGAGAGCAAGATCGTGTGGTGCGATGTAGTCTAAGGTGCTGGGTGGCCAAGGACGATGCACATGATAGTAAGCCACTCACAGAAGCACATTGTCGTAGAAGATATTTTGAGTGGGACCAACTTTTGTCACACAACTGACCCAGTCATTCTTTCTTTTCTTTGATATTTTCTTGTCGCTTCTTCCGGCCTTCATAATTATATATATATACGGTGGACGGAGGCCTAATTTTTGTTTCACATGTTAAACAATGTCACGTCTAATTTAATGAAGGCTAAAATTGTAATAATGTAAAGTTTTAATTTATAAACTGTTGTACTGTAAATTCATGCACGTGTCTTGTGACAATGCAGATGGAGCATGAGCCCTCGCTATGTGTTCTGTGATTGTGCATTTATTCAGACAGTGTGTCATGCTACGAAGAGACAATAATGTTATAGACACAGGTGGTTTGTATCAAAATATTAAACTAAACGAGATGTCATCTCAGTCGATGAGTCACGTAATATACTAAAAAATATTTTACGAATGAACGACCGTCTATTAAATATAGACAGAAATCTACCTATAAAGACGTCTATCTATAATTTAAACTAAAAAAATTTGATAACAAAAATCATGGACGTCTGTCCATACATTATGGACGGGTGTCCCTATTTAGTGGACGGACACTCAATTAAGTAGGAACGCCCGTCCATAATTTATGGACGTTTATGCATTATAAATGGACGATTATCTATTAATCTGGACGAATTCTTATATCAAAATAACAATAGACGGGAGTCTATATAATATGGATGGGAGTCTATTGACTATAAACGGGGTCCATAATTGTTTGGAAGCCCATTCAAAAAATTTTAAAAATAAAAAATGGACAGATCTTTTAATATTAACAATTTTAAATTTATTTAATGCTCAAATAATCAGAGAAATAAAGGATATACCAGTATTGAATGCAAGCATTAATTGCACCAACCAACATTGAATACAATATGATATAACAAGTTTGACACCAACCAACAAGCATTAACTGCACCAGTTTATACAATATGATATAACAAGTTTGACACCAACCAACAAGCAACAAGTATTTAACTCATTTTGTGTGTAAAATTTTTTGGCCAAAGTCCATGGCACCTGTTTCTTTACTTTATTTTTTATTGTAGATGGCAGACCCCTTGACTACAATGATGTATGCAGTTCAAGTGATGAACTTCCGTAAGACACTTATATGAGAACACCTGTTTCCCTATTTAATGGATGGAAATGGACGGGCATCCATCTAAGAGGGACGTCCGTCCATTACTTTTGTTTTTAATTTTAACAATAGACGGGCGTCCATCTAGTAGGGACGCCCGTCCATTGAATATGGACGCTTATCTATAATATATGGACGGGTATCCATAATTTTTGTTTTAATTTTTTTTTATTTTAAACAATGGACGGGTGTCCATTCTAGGCGGACGCCCGTCCATTGTTATTTTCTCATGGACGGAAGTCCATTTAAAATGAACGGTCGTCCAATAATCACGAATGCCTGTCCATATTTGATGGACATCCGTTCATTCGCGAAATATTTGTTAATATGCTACGTGGCTGCGTCAACTCAGTTGACACGTCATTCGGTGCAAAATTTCCATGCAGGTTTTCAGTGTCCGTAGCATTATTGATGAAGATATTACTTCATTTGTAAGGTTATCATAGGCTGCTTCAATAGTAAGGTTTAGAACTAAGTTGTCATTTAGGCCGTCTGTCATCTCATAAAAAAACTACTTTACTAGTAAGTCTCTAATAAGGGTGGTTTGTCAAGCCACGTGTCATGCGATGAGAGAATTACTTCATGAGTAAATCCACATATGCAACAGTATAAATAGGGGCCCCTCACCCAAAAGAAGAGATCCGAATTTTTATTTTTCTCAATAGCTAAAAGCAAATGTCTCATTTGAGAGTAAATAGTCTTTTGTAAACACACCAAAACACACTAGAAAAGCAATAAGATAACAGTAAACATATGATTTGCTTTTTGCATTCAAACTACTTTAAAAACTATTTTTGTGTTCTCTTTATTTATTTACTTGCATTGATATTATTTCTCTCATTGGTTCAACATCATATTCTTGGTCTATGATAAACCCTTGTGCGAACTTCCATGAAGGTTCATGTACTTCTCATTGGTGTAAGAAATTGCAACAACATAAATCAAGAAAAAAAACAAAAAAAATTGTCACCGGTTTGATGATTAATGCATATGACATTATTCTTAGTCATATTTATTGTTTTCAAATATTCTTCATTTTCTCACCTAGTCACCTTATTAGTAAATCCTAATACGAGGAAAAGGAATCAAGAACAAGAAGCAATATTGTTGCCGAAACAAAGAGACAATAAAAAGCAATTATCTCAAATGTGATGTCTTTCAACTTAACCACTCCTAAGATCTGATTTCATCACAATTACTTATTCCCATTTTACATTTATATAGTGTTAGGGCCAAAAAATGTCCTTAGCCCAAATAGGTCCAAAGACGAAGACACATTCAACAAAGCTGAAAGCTCAGGCCCAATTCCAATGGGGCCCAAATCAGAGTTATGCAGATGAGGCCCGTTCGGTATGCTTTCCCAATTCCTCACCATTTAGACCCAGGCATTTTGATCCTAGAACACCTTCTGGACTTATGATCAACTTGGAGCCCACAGTTGCCTACAAACTACAATACTACTTGAACTCTACTAAGGAAGTCAATCACTATCCTAATTCGTCTACAGTCCGTATCCTAGGCGCATTAGGACTCCCTTTCTTACTGAGATAAGGGAGCCAAAAGCTCCACTCTTTTAGAAAACCACCGCTGTAAGGACTCCTAATCCCACCGGGATTCGAAGACCCTACAGTCACTATTTAAACAGAGGCCAACCCTCTCACAAGGGACGAAGACATTACACCTTCAGACCCTGGAGTTCCCACTTGAGAACTTCGCATTCCATCCGTAGTCACAATCCCCAACTAGACTTCCGGTAACTTTTCCTTTCCCTAACCCTCACTAAACTAGCCTCATTTAGTCTTGCTGACTTAAGCGTCAGAGTGCCTACGGCAAACACCACCTCGATGTTTTTCGTCTGCTTCACGCTTGTTTCCTTACGTGTGCAGGTGCAACAGATTGCTAGTGGTCTCAACCTCACGGGATCAGTCCCCATTTCCGTATAGGTAGATTTTTGCATCTATAGTCTGGCGCCCACCGTGGGGCCTCTGGCAATCATTCATCTCACAAACCTTGCTACGTAAAGAAATTCTCTATGGCTGAAAATTCTGATAACACTAATCCTGGCCTCAAGGCTAGATTGGAGGCTCTAACCGCCCTCATGCAACAACACTCAAACAAGGTGGCCACACTGGAAGCTGAGAACACTACCATTCGGATTGAAAACGCCTCCATCAAGGCTGAAAACTAGTCTCTAAAAGAAAAGGTCAGTTAGTTTTATGATCTTGAGCTTCTGCCTTGTTAGGTACAACCCAATCGATTCCGCGCCATAGTTTCGTCTACGCAACCTTTCCAAACTCCAGAGCACAGACCCACGCCAACTATGTTCGTCATTAGTTGACGATTCAGCCCTGACTCATAGTGAACGGGGGCTTCCAATAGAACCACTCTCGGTCAATCCGCTTCAGACACGAGATCAAGGCGTCCAAGTGACAGAAAGCCCGCTACAACAAGAACCACCCATCCTCGCCGTCTCATCTCACCTTCAGTCAACCATCCCTACCCAAACCCCACTCGGCCCGCCTCATCCTCATGGGTCGAGTGGTCCCCTACTCCTTCAAACCATCCCGCTCGAGTCTATCCATCCCAACGGACCCAGCGAATTCCAAATAACCCTCCTTACAGTTCGTGTGGGGCGAAACACCTGATCGGTTGCAATGGGAGTCACCCAACCAGAGGGAATGAATGGGGATCTAGGCTACCAAGCGGCACACGACAGAATGATCCGTCAGGCTACACCACGCGGATTGACCTAACAAAACGCATCAAGTACGAATCATGTGGCCAACCGAGTCAATCAGGATGACCTAGCTGTATTCGCCTCTCCCATGGAACAAATATTGGCCAAAAGACTAGCCGACATAAAGGCAGTGATGAGGCGCATACCAGGAATGTCAATCCCTACCAAAAGGAGCCAACCTCACTACTATGCCGATTCACCCTTCGTGGATGCAATCGTGCTAGCCGAAATGCCACACAAATTCACCATCCCTAGCATGAAGCCCTATGATGGTACAACCAACCAAGATGACCACATAGCCTCCTATAAGCAGTGGATGTTTGTCATCTCGATACCCCGAACATTGAGGAAACCCTACATGTGTAAGAGCTTTGGTTTAAGCCTCTCCAGCCCAGCTCTTCAATGGTACACTAACCTCCTAAACTGTTCAATCAACTCATTCGCCTAGCTCACCGACACCTTCTTTGAACAATTCGCCAGCAGCAAGAAACTCAAGAAACTATTGGCCGACCTGTATAGAGTCTATCAGAAGAGGAGGGAGCCACTGAGGGAATACGTCAGCAGATTCAACAAAGAAAAAATCTTCATCCCCTTCTGTAACCTAGAGACGGCAGTAGACGCCTTCAGAAGGGGTCTCCTCCCAGATGGAGAACTATACAAAGACCTAACGAAGCTCGGCTGCACCACGATGGACGACGTTTTAGCTAGAGCTGTGATTCAAATAAGGTGGGAGGAAGATGAGATGAACCGGATGAGGCATGCCAAGTACGACGACCGTCACCAAAGGTGAAATGAAAGAATGCTAGAGTCCAGATCGATTGAGCCTCGTTACCAACCCCCTCCACGCAATCTGAACAAAGTCAAAAAACCATATGACCGCCAGCCAATTAAAGCCGACAACAGACCATCTGGATCGAGCCAATACAAAGTTCCAAAGTACAACCTTAACATCGAACCACCCAGGTCGTGGCAATTATGAAAGGGATGGGACCTACCGTTAAGTGGCCGAACAAGCTTAATCCCGAAGCGAGCAGGGACACGACCAAATGGTGCAAATTCCACAGTGACCATTGTCATAACATCATGGATTGCACCGCCCTACGGTTGGAAGTTGCAGCACTACTGAAGAGGGGACATCTCTGAGATCTATTGACGGATAAAGGGCTAGAGAAGCTTGAAGGAAACATCTCCACCTCCACGAGAACCTACACCAAAGGGGTTCTGCTCAATTATCTCTGGAGGGTCGGAGATCAGTGGGGTCAGCTATTTCTCAGCCAAGCGCTACGCCCGAGCTAACCATTACCATGAAGTCCAATTCATCCATCCGCCCTCTCGGTCGCACATCAACCAGGTAATTCAGTTTGAAGATGATGAGCCAGTCACCCTGGTCGCCCCTCATCACGATGCTCTAGTCATCTCCCTCTAGATCGCCAACATCCTGGTCAAGAGAGTATTCATAGACCGGGGATCCTCGACAAACAATCTCTTCCTTGAAGCAGTGAAGGCCATGGGACTGGATGAAACAAACATCAGCAGACGACTAACCATACTGGTCGGGTTCAGTTCTAAGTAGAAATACACCATCGAAGAAATCGCTCTACCCGTTTACACTAGCGGAGTCAACAAGCAAACCATTTTTCTAATACTCAACTGTCTTTTACCATACAACGTCATCTTGGGCCGACCTTGGATCCACGACATGCGAGCTGTTCCATCCACCTTCCACCAAACTATAAGGTTTCCATCGAAATGGGGAGTAAGGGAAATCAAGGGCGATCCTAAGGCTTCCAGAGATTGCTACAAAAACGTCTTCAAAAGAAAAGGTCATGTTTCATAGCAACTACAGTCTCATCCAACCCCTCCGACCGAGCTAGATCAACCATCTATAAAAGAGTTGGATGAAGTGTAGATACACCCAAACGACCCCGAAAGGAAGACCCAGATAGGTTCACGCCTCGGGCCCAAAATAAGAGAGAGACTTGTAGAATTCCTCAAACAAAACCAGAACTGTTTCGCATGGTCTCACGTAAACATGATAGGAGTTAGCCCAGAGGCAATCGTCCACCACCTCATAGATCTGGATCACCCCCTAGTGAAGCAGAGGCATAGGAAATTTGCACCAGAGCGTAACCAAATCGTCCATAAGGAGATTGACAAATTACTGAATAATGGGTTGATCAGAGAAGTCCACCATCCCGACTGGCTGGCAAACGTTGTGGTCGTGAAGAAAAAAAATGGAAAGTGGAGGGTCTGCATAGACTTCACAGATTTAAACAAAGCATGCCCTAAAGACTCATTCCCGCTCTCACATATTGACATGATGGTCGATGCGACAACAAGCCACAGACTTCTAAGCTTCATGGATGCCTTCTCAGGGTACAACCAGATTTTGATGCACCCAGACAACCAAGAGAAAACAGCCTTCATTACAGAGAGGGGGACCTATTGCTACAAGGTGATATCGTTTGGTCTTAAGAACGTCGAGGCTACCTATCAGCGGCTAATCAACAGAATGTTCTCCGAACACCTCGAGGACACCATGGAAGTGTACATTAACGACATGCTCGTTAAGTCCCTCATGGCCGAGTAGCACCTCGACCACCTCAGCCAGACATTCATCATCCTAAGGAAGTATAACATAAAGCTGAATCCAGCAAAATGCTCGTTCAAGGTCTCATCAGGGAAATTCTTGGGATACATGGTCACTCAACGTGGATAGAAGCCAACCTTGACCAAATCCGAGCGATCGTCAACATACCATCACCAACTTACATCAAAGACATCTAGCGCCTCACAGAGCGAGTAGCCGCCTTAAGCCGCTTCATCTCCAAATCCGTCGACAAATGCCACCATTTCTTCCACACGCTCAAGAAATCTAAGAAGTTTGAATGAACCCCCTCCTGCGAGGAAGCCTTGCAATAGCTGAAGAGATACCTAACCTCCCATTCACTCATTTCCAAGCCTATGGATGGGGAAAAGTTTTACACCTATCTGGCGGTCTCAGAAAAAGCAATTTCAGTAGTGTTAATTCAGGAGGATAATGCGAAGCAACTACCGGTTTACTATGTAAGCAAATCACTCCTCGACGCGGAGACACAATACAATCAATTGGAGAAACTGACACTTGCTCTCGTCCATGCATCCAAGAAGCTCAGGCCATACTTTTAATGCCACTCCATAGTCGTACTCACCTCCTTCCCATTCAAGAAGATACTACATAAGCCAGAGTTATCAGGCCGTCTCACACAATGGACCGTAGAGCTTAGTGAGTTCGACATATCTTTCCAACTACACACCGCCGTCAGATCCCAAGCACTGGGAAACTTTATTGTTGATTTCACCCCGAACACCACCGTCCAAGCACAAAAAGAGTTATTGTGCATGAATAACAGATCGCCTTCAAAGTGAACTCTCTCAGTGGATGGCTCAAGCAACGTGAATGGAAGCAGGCTCGGTGTCGTACTTACTACACCAGAAGGAGACGTCATCCAACAAGTCATACGATGTGGGTTCAAGTGCACCAACAATGAAGTTGAATACGAGGCTCTCATCGCTGGACTCTCTCTAGCCAAAGAAATCGGAGTAAGGAAGCTGGAGGTAAAGTCTGACTCCCAACTCGTGGTCAACCAGCTATAAGGCACTTACCAAGCCTACGATTCGAAGATGACAGCCTACCTGAACCTGGTCAAAGAATAACAGACTGCCTTCGAAGAATTCTCCATCGCCCAAGTCCCAAGAACGGAGAACACCCATGCTGACGCCCTTGCTAACCTCAACTCAGCCCTTTAATGTTCTTCCCAGTCATCCATCCCTCTACTATTCCTCCAATGGCTGGCCAACTAGAAGGAACGACCAACGAACAAGTCGCCCGAAGAAGTAATGGACATCGACCTAGCCAACTCTTAGATGACCCCAATGGTAAAATACTTAGAACACAATAAGCTCCCAGTCGACAAGAGTGAAGCACGCCGCCTAAGAGCAAAAGCCGCCAGGTTCACCATATATGAGGGTCAACTCATTAAGAAGTCATTATTTGGCCCATACCTTAAGGGCATAAGCCTAGAAGAAGCCAAACAGGTTCTCGCCGAACTCCATGAAGACGAATGTGGAAACCATGTAGGAGGACGCAGCCTTGCCCATCGAGTGATCACCGTTGGATACTATTGGCCAACTATACGCATCGACTCAACAACCTATGTAAAGAAATGTAACAGTTGTCAGAGGTTCACCCACGTCTCACACCTCCTGCCTGAGCGACTCAACTTCATTTTCACACTTGGCCGTTCATGAAGTGGGGAATAGATATAATTGGAAAACTCCCGACCGCGCCTAGGCAGCGAGTCTTCATGCTGGCGATCACTAACTACTTTACTAAGTGGATCGAAGTCAAAGCACTCGCACAAGTCAAAGACCGAGAGGTAAAAACTTTCATCTGAAAACACGTCATCTACAGGTTTGGGATACTGAAGGAAATCTTCACCGACAATGGATCCCAATTTATCAGTTCAGGCTTCAAAGGCTTCTGCAACATGTGGGGGATCAAGCTTAGCTTCTCTAGCCCCCGCAACCCCCAATCCAACGGCCAGGCCGAATCATCGAACAAAACCATTATGCAGACTTTAAAGAAGTGCCTATAGAAAGCCAAGGGTGCATGGGCAGATAAGCTACCCGAGGTCCTTTGGTCCTACCGGACTACAGTCCGCTTATCCACGGACGAAACTCCTTTCTCCCTCACATATGGATCTGAAGCAGTCATCCCAGCCGAAGTATCAGTCTCTTCCACTAGACTTCAATGGGCGGACGAGGAAGCCAACAGCCATAACCTTTGCCACAACCTGAACACCGTTGACGAACTACGCAAGCAGGCGAACATCCGCAATGTAGTCTATCAGCAGTAGGCCCCCTGACACTACAACCACAACGTCCGAGTCAGAACATTCAAAACAGGTGACTGGGTCCTCCGCAAGGTCTTTCAAAACACTAGGGAGATCAACTCTGTCAAGCTCAGCCCCACCTGGAAGGGTCCCTACAAGATCGCCAAGGAAGTAGAGAAGGGCGCCTACTGACTCCAAACCCCGAAGGCAAAGACATCAGCAACAGTTGGAATGCAGTCAATCTCAAACGTTACTACTTTTAGTTTAACTCCTTCATCGACATTTCTGTTTTCCTTTTTCTGTTTTTAAAAGGATGAGTAGGCCTATCCGCCTCCTTCACCGTCAGTCGGCCTCATGGCCCAAATTCCATAAAGTACTATTCAACAATAAAACAGTTTACACCTTCAATCAGCCCAAACTGATTCATAAGTTTACACATTCAATCGGCACAGACAGATTCATAAGTTTACACCTTCAATTGGCCTAGACCGATTCATAAGTCACACCTTCAATCGGCTCAGATCGATTTATCGATTCACACCTTCAATCGGCCTAGACCGATTCATAAGTTGACAGCTTCAATCGGCCTAGATCGATTCATAAGTCATACCTTCAATCGGCCCATACCGATTCATAAGTTTACACCTTCAGTCAACCCAGACCGATTCATGAGTCACACCTTCAATTGGCCCAAACCAATTCATAAGTTTACACCTTCAATCGGCCCAGACCGATTCACAAGTCACACCTTCAATCGGCCTAGAAGATTTATCGATTCACACCTTCAGTCGGCCCAGACCGATTTATAGATTTACATCTTCAGTCGACCCAGACCGATTGAAATACTTGCACCTCCAATCAACGAGTCATCGACCCAATCTACTAGACAGTCTAGACGACTCAGCCACTTGGCTTCGTCAAAATTACAGCACAAGCAGTCGGTTCAACCCCTAATACATCTACAAACAATCAAGCAACCAAATCATTCATCCACAAGGAAAATAATAAAACAGAAACGCAAGTAGAAATACAAAGCCACTGACGGCTAAGTATAAGATAAAAGAGCCTCAAGCAGCTAAGTATCAAGTACAAAAAGAAGGCTCACACGCCATGAAAGGGCATCGCATGCCCCAAAATACATGACTAAAAATAAACCTAAGGGGCACCATGGCCCACATCATCGGTGCGAGTCATCTCACCCATCTCTGACTCATTCACCCTATCAGCGACCCCAGCGCTCGCCCCCACAGCCCGGTCACCTACGTCCTTTGTGATCGATCGTCCTGGCTGGCTAGCAAGGTCGAATATCTGATCATCAACCTGCTCCTTTGCGCGCCCAGCAGCCTCCTCCTCCTCCTCCATCTCTCGCATAAGCTGGATATCCTCATCCGAGTTCCAATGGGAGGTGTTCCTAGCCTAAACCAACAGCATCAACTCTCCCCGCGCCCTGATGATGGCATCGTCAGCGATACTGAGGCACTACTCCCTCAGGGAGTCGACCTCTGCATTCTTCTCAGCCAACTCTCTCCTCAGTCGGTCCAACTTGGCCTCAACCTCTCTTAGACGCTGCTGGCTCTCCCGCTCGGCTTTTTGGGCCGCCGCCTCTCTGTGTCGCAGACTAGCATTTTATTTGGATACATCCTGTATCCTCTTCTCTTGCGACACAGTGGACTTCATTAGGTGCAGGCTGTTGGTGAATGCCTGCATGACAAAACAACTTGATCAGTATATGACCACAATAAACACGATAAGGTAAAACTTCGGCTCAAACCTGGAAAGCACAAGAAACCCCCAAGTCAATGGCCGCGACCGCACCCATCTGGTTCAAACGGCTTTCGTCCGTCAGGAATAGGAATGAGTCGGTTAACTAGCTCATGGAAGCTGCGTTCGAGTAAGTCGACGAGAAAGCCGGGATGCTAAAAATAAGCATCTCAGTCTCCTCATCCAAGACCACAATCTTGGATGACCTAGCTCCGGCCGCAGGTTGACGACTTGGTAGAGTCGTCACCACATCCTCCGCTTTCCTCTCCTCTCTGGCCAAGGATTCCCTCTTCCGTTTCTCGCGACATCTTGCGATAGACTCGCTCGTACTTGGGATGGTCAACTTCTTCATTAGCTTTTCTACAATCGCAAACTCTTAAACAGTTAGTGGGTTCAGCCTCGACTTATCGAACAAAATATGATTGCAGTAGCGAATGAGCAGCACACTCCAGGCTTGCTTTAACGAATGGAAGGGGATACCTCGCTGGATCACTCCTACTTCGACCCAAAAATGACTCATCCTGAGGTTAGTTTCCTCCAATACAACCTACCAATCCCTCTGCGCTTTTGGAATGGCTAAAATCTTCTAGGTCTACACGTCCAAGCCATCCCCACTCTACCCGACTCGATTGAATTCAAGATTTGCAAAGAAGAAACACAATAAGATTTTAGTAATCAAAATCCAAGGTAAAGACAAAGTTTCTCACCAGTCGCTCGCCAGGTGTACGAAATCTCGCCCTGGCCTCTCTCCCCGAAGACCTCCTCACCTCACAAAAAAGTACCGCTCCTTCCAATTCTTGTCACTCAACCGAAGGTCGGTCACAAGGTGAGCCCGATCATGCCTAAGGTTGATTAGATATCGACCTTTGTCCTTGTCGTTTTCCTTTAGGAGATACGAATATAGCAGCTCGTGTAGCCCAAACATCACTTGGTTCCGCACGTAAAGGTCCCCCAGTGCCATTAGTAACCTCCATCCGTTCGGCATAATCTAGGATGGGGCGATCATGAAATGATTCAGGACCTCCTAGACAAGACGAGGGATGGGAAGCCTCAGCCCATCATGAAACTATTTCTCGTAGACACTCATCTAGCCTTTCGCCTCCCAGTCGACCTGCTTGTACGACTGCAGTGCCCTAACCTCGACGAACTCCGGAATGTGGTACATCGTCCGGATCCGCCACACATCGTTGTCCTTCTGCAAAGGCGGGTAATCCCAGCTCAATATCTCACTGCCAGGCCGACTCGGCTCGTTCTCGGAGCCACTACTGGTAGAGGGTGAACTCTCAGAATCACCAACTCTATCGGAGTCTTCCCCACTCCCCCCCGCCTATCCAACTCATCATCACTCGGGGTGGCGCCACTCGATCCACGGGCAGCCATGTTCACCCCAGTTGGTATACCGACTGGAACGACCCCACCTTCGGGCATCATCACCATGATTGGGGCATTCTCGTACTCATCCCCAACTTCTGCCTCAGCCCCACTCGAGCTACTCGACCCTGACCTTGACATTGAGCACTTTATCCATTCACCCCGAATGACCGACCTCTCTCAATTCAGAGCCCAACTCCATTCTAAAGCTTCACTTGCCTTGAATCACCGACTGACTACTCTTCAAAACAATGGTACCCAACCCTGTGTTACCTTTGGCTTGGTCTGGGCGATCGAATGCCTGCTCGACTTTGCCTTACCGTACAATTCTCTTACCACTCAGTCAAGATGACCAAGCGACCTATGTACCCTAACTTTTCTAGACAACCAAAACCTAACGTAGACCCCTTTACTCGACTCGGTCAAGCAGACCGAGACACCCCATAACTTGGTTTTGTCTTCCACCTCTGTCAAAAATCCAAACACGTCAGAAACCAGACAAACCCACTCAAATCACCCCTAATCTCTCCAGAAACCCAAATACAAACACAACCCCGCTCCACCAGAAACACAAACCACAGTAAAACTCAAACAATCAAACCAGTCTCTTTATAAACGAGAAAAACCTGAATACCTTTTTCTTGGATTTCTTTCTCTACATACCTGAAATCACCTTAAAACGACACAAGACTATCCTAGAAACAAACCAAAAGCAATAACAAAATTCAAAAATCAGAAAGAGAGGACCCAGAAGAAGCGATTACCGTGAAAAAGTGCCGGAAAAATCCCAAAGTCGCTAAAGTATTCCCCTGCAAAACATTGCGAAAAAAGAAAAACTCTCCAGTTTCTGTTAGGAAAGACGAAGTATCCCCCAAAAGCTTTTAGACATTGCATTTAATGACTATCCCATCGACAGTCCACATGGCAAGACTTGTTTTGCCCTAGGCGAGTTGACTTTTCAAATTCCTGCCCAAACGAAGGAAGAATCTCCACCGCACACGTGGAGTGGATCCACGCATGCTTAGAAATTGCGATCTCACGTAAGTGCCACATTGGATCACGTGGCTGATCCGACCGAGTTGGCATGTTCAAGCATACCAATTATCTGGGGCCAAGCCAACGCATTCTGGTACTTCACCCATTCAGGACGCCCTCCCGACTGGGCTTCGAGACTGAAACCGTTAACTTCGCCTTTGGGCCCTGAGACAAGCATCGCGAAAGCTTAAAGTGCCAAGCCACTCAATCATCACGGATGGGCGAACTAGTCACGATCGAAATACCAAGGGAGCACAACTTCATGGAATGGTTCTCCCACCCACTCACGTGGCCCGTACACCGAGTGAGGACACCTCCAAGGGACAACTCACACACCCAGCCATTCGCCCCGACATTTCGAACGAGTACACCGTCATGGGAGGCTTCACACACCTTCCCGCTCAAGAGGACAGACCGAGTGAGGGTATTTCGAGAAGATTCTTTCATGCTCCCTCTCGACTCAATACATTGGGCGAGTCCAACAGGGTCGACTCCACTCCTCCACTCGGTCGGATGCATCGAACGTGTCCATGACTATGTTTCACCTCGACTCAGTACACTAGCGTACCAAATGCCCCATCGACAACAAGAGTTATACCATTCGTTCCCGAGAACAAAGAAGCAACACATTTATAAGTTCAACCGGTCAGTCGCGAAGGCCGACCAAATACACCTCCAAGCAATGCCTACTCTCTAAGCTAAGCACTCCTTAACTCATAGAGTGGAGGGCAAACTATTAGGGCCAAAAAATGTCCTCGACCCAAATAGGCCCAAAGACGAAGACACCTTCAACAAAGCTGAAAGCTCAAGCCCAATTCCGATGGGGCCCAAATCAGAGTTCTGCAAATGAGGCCCATTCGGTATGCTTTCCTAGTTCCTCACCATCTGGACCCAGGCCTTCTGATCTTAGAACACCTTCTAGACTTACGATCAACTTGGAGCCCACAGTCGCCTACGAACTATAGTACTACTTGAACTCTACTAAGGAAGTCAATCACTTTCCTAATTCGTCTAAGGTCTGTATTCTAGGTGCGTTGGGACTCCCTTTCCTACTGAGATAAGGGAGCCAAAAGCTCCACTCTTTTAGAAAACCACCGTTACAAGTACTCCCAGTCCCACCGGGATTCGAAGACCCTGCAGTCACTATTTAAACACAAGTCAGCCCTCTCACAAGGGATGAAGACATTACACCTTCAGACCCTAGAGTTCCCACTTGAGAACTTCGCATTACAGCTGTAGTCATAGTCCCCGATTAGACTTTCGATAACCTTTCCTTTCCCTAACCCTCACTAAACTAGCCTCATTCAGCCTTGCTGACTTAAGCGTTGGAGTGCCTACGGCAAACACCACCCCGGTGTTTTCCGTTTGCTTCACGCTTGTTTTCTTACATGTGCAGGTGCAGCAGATCGCTAGTGACCTCAACCTCATGGGATCAGTCCCCCTTTCCGTACAAGTAGATTTTGCATCTACATATTGTTTCATAAGTAACTCGTATATGAATGACAGTTTCATTTGCATACATGAAGGAAGAAGACGAGGCCCTTTAAGGTATTTTTGATAAGCATTGATAAACTTTTCTCTTTCACATCCTATTATCATTGGCCTCAATAGCAACGCCATGCCAACATATAATGCCGATGGATAGGACTTTGGAGTCACAGTGGATCAAAGAAAGTGGCATGGCGTTCTTTGTTTTCTTTTTTTTCTCTTTTGACCTGAAGCTGGAAATGGCCTTCAGTGCTGGTACTGTAAGTACTTACCAAACTGAACTGAGCCATCTTGGAAAAGGTGGGTGGTCGGCCATATAGATTATGCGTCAATCAAATTCAAATGTAAGTGAGTGGACTAGCCCGGACACAGCACATTAATGTTGTTTAATGTTTTCGGCTTAGTGCTCAAGGTGGGAGATCCTTGTACAATTATGATTTAAACACCCTGTTTATTGTAACAGTCTGCTGTCTCTCTGACGTGTTATCCAACATTATTATCCCAATCTCTCTCAATATCAAATTGAGATATTATTGTTGGATTTGTTCTGTAAAATTAAATTGGATATTATTTTTGGATTCCTATATCTTATATTAGTAATTTTTTAGAAGGTAATACCATTTTGTCAATAATGTTTGAGTGATCAATAATGTTTCGATATCATTATAGACTGAAAATGTATTATAGTTTGCGATTCTAACTTTTTAGCATGATATAAAAACCCTTTTGTAATACAAATTGTTTATATAGCCTCTATATTTATTTAGATACATATATCTTTTTTTCTTTTTTTTTATGACTAAGGATATATGGGTCAATTTGTGTGTCCCTCAATTAATCTTTTGAGACCTTGAAATTGCTGGTGGAGTAAGAGTTCTAGCTAGTGACCATCCCTATTAGGGGTTGAAGTGAATCAAACTCAAAAGTTCTTGAGTAATATATCTAAGAATCTTAATTAATCATTCGATCATCCAGTGATGGTTAGATACATATATCTCTCTCCATTTGTTGTCCATCTATACTATATTAAGGTATTATTGAAATATTAAATAAGATTAAATTTAAATCCAACTTAAAACTTGGTTGGCCCGGTCTAAGCCCGACAACGTGTACAAAATAACCAGGCTTTGGGTTTGTAACGATAGGACTGGCCCGACTGGGTCTGGGCGGGGAAATTGTTAGTTTTGTTCGGGTGTCCTGTGTCCTTTCACCACTAAAGTGAAAAATATAAAAGTAAATAAGAATATATCGGTAAAGAAACTTTCTTTCTTCGTACCCTTTCAAAACTTGGAATTTTCGCGCAAAAGGGTGTATACTTTAACCACGTCCACGTTTCTCATAAAAAGCAACGATACAGATTTTCTCACTTTCACACACGCATTTGAAGGATTGGCCCACTGAGTTGAAAATAGATACTCGGTTTCTCATTATCAGCACCAACAGAAAATGATAAGAAATTTTTTCGAGATCCAATTGTCAGTAAAATAATGAATATATAAAGGGTAAGTTGCATATTCAGATGCCCAGAATTGATCCGATATAAAAAAAACATAAGTATATCACTTCACTTACTGTTAGTGTCGTATGGTAGCCTAGTCTTTAATGTGATTTGGCCGTGAAAAATGCTGCAAGAATCAGAATATTACTCCATACTTAGCCCTAACAAACTAAATTAAGTTGAGATTAAGAAACTAGGCATGGCTGTCATGTCTGAACCCCATGTGAAATCAACCTTATAATATTAATATATCATCAGATGTGAGTTCATCTTCATAATCACAGCACACAATTTGAGAATCTCCCTAATTTTTACAATCTTCAAAACACCCACTGAAGCTATTTTATGTTCCTTGAGTTGACTGGATTGTCCCTACACGTGATGGAAAGAGACCAATTCATTAAGAGAACACGCTTCGATTACAAGTTTTTGTGGCTTGTTTGTCCGCTTTATCATTCACTGATTGATTGCGTAGACGAAGACTAGATTCAGTCAACTGGCTGTGGACATCAGTAAGCAGTCCTTGACTGATAATAGTTACTTCCAGGAAGGAGATATCTGTACGTTATTAGATAAATCGTTTAAGCCTTTTCTTCAAAAGGTTAAACAAAGCCGACGAATGCTTCTTCCAGGTTTCTACAAAATAGGGGCTTTTCAACTTTATTTCTTGGTCCAACTATTAATTGCGTTTCTTGACCATAAACTGTTGTTGTCGTTAATAATTATTGTTTAATAGTAGCTTCGCCTCAGTTGACTCAGCTGACTCTTTTCAATATAAATTATAAGCTACGGTTCATTCATTTCACCAAGTCCGTTAAGCTTCTCTAGGCACTGCTCCTGGTCTTCTTCTTCTTCCTCTTCCTCTTCCTCTTCCTATTCTAATATACTTCTTTATCATCTTGCACGTTCAGAATTCGGGGTTCTGATCTGCAACTTTCTTTTACAATTAAGTTCAGTTCAGGTCTCTCAAGACAGTAAAAATGAAGGTGGGTTTTTTCTCTTTGCTCTGGGTTCTCTATCTTTTAGGCTCATGCTCTGTTTTCTATAAGGTTCCTAACTGTATTCGATCTTGTTTTTTTATCACAGAAAGCAGTGTTGAAAGTGGAACTACACGATGACAAAATCAAGAAAAAAGCCATGAAGACAGTCTCTGGCCTTTCAGGTATTGAATTTAAGCTTTTCCTTTGTTTTTTTCTTTTTTTCTCGGAAATGAACTAAAATGAAAAACCGTAACTTTGATCTGTGCACTGTTAGCCAAAGGTGAAAAATTGACCAATATGAGTTGCTGTGTGGTGTAATTTTACAGGGGTTGAATCAATCGCAATGGACATGAAGGACAAGAAATTGACAGTAATTGGAGACATTGATCCAGTAAGTATAGTGGGCAAACTGAGAAAGCTATGTCACACAGAGATAGTATCGGTTGGACCAGCAAAAGAAGAGAAGAAGAAGGAAGAGCCCAAGAAAGAAGAGCAAAAGAAAGATGATAATAAGAAAAAGGATGAGCCTAAAAAAGACGATGTAGCCGAGCTCATCAAGGCCTATAAAGCCTATAATCCTTACATGACCACACATTATTATGTCACAAGTGCAGAGGAAGATCCTAACGCCTGTGTTATCTGCTAAACTTTTGGAGTTCTGGAAGAATTGACAAGGAATCTATAACAAGAGGAAATCTTAAATTTGGTTCTTCTAGTAAAAAAAATTAGATTATGCAGAACCTGTGTGTGGTTCATATGTACAGTAGGCAATGATGGGTTGTTCTTCTTTCATGTTTGTTGCGGTGGATCTGGTATTAATGAATCAATTTTTTGTTGGCGAACATTTTACTTCTGGTGCATAATCTGTTTTGAATAAGCAGGTTCTGATTCTTTTTAACATTTTCGGCAGACATAATTAACTGAAAAAGCTTCAACAAGAACAAAAATATTACATCATTCAAACAACTTAGTTAATGTGTCTCGTTTTCAGCTCCGAGTAAACTTGGATTCATTCACTGAATATGTGATTCAAAGAATATGGATATCCCCAAGAGGTCTAAAGAAGATAGATCATAGGTGCCCATCTTTTTGGACAAAAGGATGGAACAAATGCCCAAAAGGGAGCATGCATGCTCCAAACAAAGGAGGGAGATGGGCATAGGCGTCCTAATGGAGCTCCCAGGCTCAAACTAAACAGAAAAAAGAAAATAGGCAAGAATATGCATTTTCTTAACCACCTCTGATAGTTTGACGGTTCACTTTGGGGTTTTTGGGTGTACTACTCAAGAGATCCTGAATTTGAATTGCTGACTACTATTAATAAGGGATAACCACTAAAGGTTTATTTGATTGTTAACTTCAGGATCTCAAGGGATTAGCTCAGATATGCACAAACTGGTTCAAATCGATACCAAAAAAAAAAAAAATATATATATATATATATATATATATGCCTTTTCTTGTCCTCTGTATCTGTAGTTGTAGCGATCAGCCGGCTGACTTGTCTTGCATTATAGATTTTCACGCACTACGTGACAAACTGCAGCTTTCTATAGTTATCATCTTTCCTTCCCAATCCCATATTCATCCCTTTCTTCTCTTCAAAATTTACTTTTAATATGGGGTTAAAGGCATTAGAATTTGGACAAATTAGTGATAAATGGTGCCGCCATTGCCAGTCTCTTTCAAGTTATTTAAGATTCTTGAAAATCTATGAGGTGAGGTCACTCCAACTATATCATTAAAGTATAATACGCAAAAAGCCAACCCAAAGGCTTGGATTACGAACAAGTTGCTTTCAAAAAAGTTAGAAGGCAAATAAATGGCCGTCTAAGTCGAAAAATTAAACTTGACTACTTCTCTCGACTCTCTTGTATCTTTCTAAGCATTTACTTTGATGAAACGTACTTATCGTAAATCAAAGTAAGGCGGCCAGAGGATTTTGATGAATGAAGCGTACTTATCGTGAATCGAAGTAAGGTGGCCAGCCAATCCTCCACGTAGAGATAATTCTTCAAGTGGTTTCTTACATGACGCCCCCCTTTTTTTAATTTCATACACTTTGAATCATTAGAATAAGATTCATGAAGAACTCAGATAGGAAAATCTGTTTGAATTTAAGGTTTAAGGTTTGCTTTTTTTAATTCAAGCAATACTTTATTCTATAGTGGTATTAAAGATATCCACTCTAAACTTCTGATCCAAGTCAAGGTCCTAGAGTTTGAAAGACTAGAAAAATACGCTCTTAAAACTAAAGACTNCAGCAAGAACAAAAATATTACATCATTCAAATAACTTAGTTTATGTGTCTCGTTTTCAGCTCCGAGTAAACTTGGATTCATTCACTGAATATGTGATTCAAAGAATATGGATATCCCCAAGAGGTCTAAAGAAGATAGATCATAGGTGCCCATCTTTTTGGACAAAAGGATGGAACAAATGCCCAAAAGGGAGCATGCATGCTCCAAACAAAGGAGGGAGATGGGCATAGGCGTCCTAATGGAGCTCCCAGGCTCAAACTAAACAGAAAAAAGAAAATAGGCAAGAATATGCATTTTCTTAACCACCTCTGATAGTTTGACGGTTCACTTTGGGGTTTTTGGGTGTACTACTCAAGAGATCCTGAATTTGAATTGCTGACTACTATTAATAAGGGATAACCACTAAAGGTTTATTTGATTGTTAACTTCAGGATCTCAAGGGATTAGCTCAGATATGCACAAACTGGTTCAAATCGATACCAAAAAAAAAAAAAATATATATATATATATATATATATATGCCTTTTCTTGTCCTCTGTATCTGTAGTTGTAGCGATCAGCCGGCTGACTTGTCTTGCATTATAGATTTTCACGCACTACGTTACAAACTGAAGCTTTCTATAGTTATCATCTTTCCTTCCCAATCCCATATTCTTCCCTTTCTTCTCTTCAAAATTTACTTTTAATGTGGGGTTAAAGGCATTAGAATTTGGACAAATTAGTGATAAATGGTGCCGCCATTGCCAGTCTCTTTCAAGTTATTTAAGACTCTTGAAAATCTATGAGCTGAGGTCACTCCAACTATATCATTAAAGTATAATACGCAAAAAGCCAACCCAAAGGCTTGGATTACGAACAAGTTGCTTTCAAAAAAGTTAGAAGGCAAAGAAATGGCCGTCTAAGTTGAAAAATTAAACTTGACTACTTCTCTCGACTCTCTTGTATCTTCCTAAGCATTTAGTTTGATGAAACGTACTTATCGTAAATCAAATTGAGGCGGCCAGAGGATTTTGATGAATGAAACGTACTTATCGTGAATCAAAGTAAGGTGGCCAGCCAATCCTCCACGTAGAGATAATTCTTCAAGTGGTTTCTTATATGACACCCCCCTTTTTTTAATTTCATACACTTTGAACCATTAGAATAAGATTCATGAAGAACTCAGATAGGAAAATCTGTTTGAATTTAAGGTTTAAGGTTTGCTTTTTTAATTCAAGCAATACTTTATTCTATAGTGGTATTAAAGATATCCACTCTAAACTTTTGATCCCAGTCAGGGTCCTAGATTTTGAAAGACTAGAAAAATACGCTCTTAAAACTAAAGACTAAACCCCAATAGGTTGGTCTGGTAAGGGTGTTAAAAAAAATACAAAAACTGAACCGAACCGAACCGATAACTAAAACGGCTTTCCAATTATCCAAAAAATTTGTTCGGTTTCGATTCAAGGAAATACATAAACCGAATTTCCGATTCGGTTTAAAAAATTTATAAAACCGGTTAACCATAATCGGTTTTATAAGCCGATTTTCACTTTAAAATTAAAAAACCCTAAATCCCAAAATTTATTTCTCTATACTCTTCACACACAAACACAGATTTTAGAATTTTGACTGAGATTCAGACCAAGTAAGGTGGGAAACATAATCATATGGAAGTTAAAAACAAAATTAAACAAAATAAAAAATAAATTAAAGGAAAAACAGGTTATGATGAACACTCCTATGACCTGATGATTAAGAATGTTTGCTCTCTTCATTGACTTCTTAGGTTCAAACCACCTTGACGCCACCTACCACATATTTGTAGCTTCTCTTGGAAAATTGGGTTTAGTTGAGGTGCTTAAAAGTTGGCTTGAACGCTCTGATCATTAAAAAAAAAAAAAAACTAAAAGGCTAATAAACTATTAATTTTAAAATAACCTTTTTTTTTTCATAAAAACTAGTGAATTAAGATAAATCACCAATTTTTTTTTATTTCGTGTATAAGTGAATCATTCCTTTTATTCTTACATAGATTAACGTCTACTAAAATTAGGAATTTATCCTAATAATTTAAATTATAGAATCTGCACTACTAGACCCAAACCCCAAAAACGTAAATGCAATTATCTGTAGTTTCGATTGAGCAGGTATGTGTTACTTGCCCTATCAGTGAAAAGATACACCGGTTAAGAATTGGGATTGACCATGATAGAAAATAGTAAATATCTTCCTGCATTCTACCTTAGTTGGCAATTTTTTTATTTTTTTTTATTTTTTGGAGTTGATATATACATATAGAATGCACTATAGATAAGGGTGTTAGCCGAGCCGAGCCACTCACAAGTCGGCTCAGCTCGGCTCGTTAAATACTCGAACTCAGCTTGAGTTTAATCGAGCCAAGTCGGCTCGAGTAAGACTTGAATTAGGTACCGAGCCGAGTTCGAGTCTACCCCGGCTCGGCTCAATTTGGCTCACAAGTCAATAGTGGCTTGTTTAGGGCTTTTCTGCAAAAGATACAAGTTTTAGGTTTCTCTTGTAATTTGATGTGTAAAAGGTTTAAAAAATTGCAAATTAACCCTTAACCCCAATTAACCCAACTCGCATAAATGATTTCCCCAAAATCATAAACCTTATTTTCACATTACTAATCATTGTTTATGTTGTGTAATTTGTTGATGTATTTTGATGTGATTTATGTTGATTTGGATGCAAATTTACAAAAAAAATTGATTTGATTTGTGTAAAACAAGATTTGTAGGTTATATAAAAAAAGGGTCAAATGAACCGTAATCGAGCCATAATTGAGTTTGCGCTAATCCAGTCATAATCGAGCTTTTCGAGTCGAGTTAGACGAGCTTGAGTTGAGTCAGACTAGCTTGAGTCGAGTCACGAGCATGGCCGTCTCAAGAACATTTGTGTCCCTAGGCAAGAATTACTTTAGGGGCCTTCTAATAATATAAGTATATATTAAAAAATTATTTCAAATTTATTTTTCTTGTCTTTTGAGATGCAAAATCACTAATTAAATTTTTATATTCAAGTTTAGAAATCAAATCTTTTTCAATTGATAATTTAACCAAATTACCCAATCTTTCTTGTGACATAGTTGAACGCAAATAAGATTTTATTAACTTTAACTTTGAAAAACTTCTTTCTGCTGAAGCTACAGTAACATGAATAATTAACAGTATTCTATAAGCTATCCATGCATTTGGAAAAGAATTCACCTTTTTTTATAAAATCTAGTATCTCAAGTGGTGTTTTAATTTTCATGTTTATAATTTCTTTTAAAACTTTTAATTCTGAATATAAATCTAAAGCATCAATATCAGAGAGCATGTCATATTTTAAAAAGTTTTCAAGATTTAAACAATGTTTCTGCAAACTATCATCATCAAGCAATTTTAACTTTTTTATATTATAAATGAAACCAAAATTATTACTATATATTTCAAATTGTTCAAACCTACTTTGAAGTGAGGAAATGACATGATCAACTAAATATGTGAAATAATTTATTCTAAAAGATTCTTCAGCAGACAATTTCATCTCTTCGTTTTCATTCTCATCAAATTGTTTTTTTCTCTTTATTATACGTTTTTCATGAAATTTTGGTTCTATATTCATTTGCTCTGTCATCTCTTTAGTAGAAATCATAGAAGATGTAAACATATTTTCTCTATATTTTTCAAAAAATGAAACAAGACATTTCAACTGATCTGTTACAACAACAATGTCCATATTTTTATATTGTAAATATTTACTAACCGTATTAACAGCAAATAACATTTCATACCAAATATTCATGCCTAATAGAAATTGAAAATTTTCAATCTCATATGTTACTAAAGAAATAGCTTCACTTTTTGTTTTAGGATCTTCACTAGTTTCTGCTAATTGATATAAAGCATCTTTTATTTGTGGAGCTTGAAATTTTATTGCTTTAACACTTTCAACACGACTTTCCCAAGGTGTTTGTGATAATGGCTTAAGTGTCAAATTAGAAACATGATCTTGCAAAATTTTCCATCGTTTTGTAGAAGAAGAAAATAATGAGTATATACGTTGTGTCACTCCAAAAAATGTAATAGCATTAGCATATGAATTAGCCATATCACAAAGAACTAAATTAAGATTGTGACAACTACATTGTGTATAAAATGCTCTAAAATTTATATCTAAGAATCTTTTTTGCACACCTTGATGTTTACCTTTCATATTAGATCCATTATCATATCCTTGTCCTCTCACATTATTTACATCAAGTTCAAGATTTTTTAATATACTTGTGAGAACATTAAAAAAACCTTGACTAGAAGTATCATCCACTTTTATAAAATCTATAAAGTATTCTTCTATTTTTATTGGACTTATTGAAATATCTACACATCTTAATATAAGTGACATTTGTTTTTGATGACTTGTATCTGGGGTACAATCAAGTATAACTGAAAAATATTTTGATTCTTTGATTTTTTTAATAATGGTATTTCTTATTTCTAATGCTAAAATATTTATCAACTCATTTTGTATATTATGACCAAGATAATGAGTATGAATTTCTCCATTTTAAATACGTCTAAGGTGTTCTTGTATTATTGGATCAAACTCAGCAATCATTTCAATTAAACTCAAAAAAATTCCATTATTTTCTTGATAAATCTTCTCATTTGTATCACGAAATGCCAAATTATTTTTTGAAAGATTTTTTACAACCGCTATAATTCTTAATAGTACATTCTTCCAATGCTCTTTCTCTTTATTTATTTTCTCTTGTAAATATTTATCAATTGTTTTGTTTTTAAGCAATCTCATCTCAACATCAACCCAAATGTTCATATTTATAGCATGTTTATTGCTTGTTTCGTGACTCTTAAGCTTGGCACTAAGATTTTTCCAATCTCCACACCATTCATTTGCTAATTGAATTGTATTTGCTTTTAAACTAAATAATTTACAACAAAAACAAAATACTTTATTTAATTCTTTTGAATATATTAGCCATTTTCTATCATGTTTTTTTCCATTTGGTAATTTTCGAATGTAATAAATTGTAGAAAAGCGTCTAGAATTTTCATCTCTTGGAAAATCTAAAACTTGTCTAATTGGACCTTTCTTAACTAATAAATCACATAAGTTTGTGTCCAAATTATTTCAGTGTACCGGGTCATAAATATTTTTAATAGTTGTTTCATCTTTATCATTAATATTTTCATTTTTATCGAATAGAATTTCTTCTTCTAAATTTTCATGAGACTCTTCACTAGTATTTGATGAATTTGAATTGTTATCTTTAAAAATTTCTTCACAATTTGCAATTGATTTTTCATTTAAATTTTCATTTAGTTTTTCTAGCATTTGGTGTATTGTATTAATAACAAATTTATCAAGTGCACATTTTTGGGATTGAATTAGTTCTTCTATTCTTTTTTTTTCTTACGTTTTTCAAATCCAGATTCACACTTCCTAGTAGACATCTATATTCAAAGAATAAATAATTTAGAGCTCTTAATATTATTTCGTTAAAATAAAAATAATTATAAAAATTATGAAGGAACTTTAGCACCTGATTTATACTCCTGATTTTGCTTTTTGCTGTGCTGATACTCCAAAATCTTATATTATTACCCTGCATAAAAATAATAATATAAATCAGTTATTCACTTGATCAAATATAAAGTAAAATCATTTGAGAATGTTAAGAGTAAAATGATTTAAAGCTCTTAATATTACCTTGCATAAAAATAATAATAATTTAAATCACATTCACTTGATAAATTTACGTAATAAAGATGAGAAATGAGAGACAAGAGATGAGAAAGGAGAGAAAAAGAGAGTGAACTAAGTTGAGAATAATAAGAGTAAAAGATGAGAAAACTTTAAGTGAAATGAGGTTTATATAAGAGATTTGGAAGAGAGAGGAGATGTGATTTGACATTTGAGAGTTGGAGAGTTGCGTGAAGATGTTTCAATTTTCAACGGAAAAATGAGCCACCAATTGTGTTTTAAGTTTAGAGATATGCATGGCTAATTGGACGTCGGATGGGATTGATGGGAATTGAGAAATTATAAATATATTAAAAATTGATGGGAATTGAGAAATTATAAATATATTAAAAAACTTTTAAAAAAATAATTTTGGGTAGAGATAGGCATAGGCGAGTACATGGTGGATTGATGAGAATTAAAAAATTATAAATATATTAAAAATACTTTAAAAAATAATTTTAGGCCCACTTTTTTGGGAGCCTTAGGCAGGGGCCTCACCTGCCTAGGGGTTAAGCCGGGTCTGGTCACGAGTTGAATTTTCTTGACTCAGTTGACTCGTTACTTAACTCGAACTCGTCTAATGCTTAATCGAGTTAGACTCATTTAAGATGATACTTGACTCGTTTACACCGCTAATTATAGACCTGAGCATCGGAGGTCTCCCTCCCTTTTGACTTTGTTAACTCTGCAAGATCGCTAGATTAACTAACCGTTAATGATGCCCGTAACAATAAGCTATTAAAAATTTTAAAAAGCCCATATCATTATTTTATCCTTGATATTTTTTAGTGTTCCAATACAGTTACAAATAAGTGACTAGTGCAGTGGATCCATCCTGATCATACTTAATGATGCTGTGTTGGATCACATTCATCAGCAGGTTATCCAGCAGCGTACTGACAGCGAGCCCATACAAAGGAAAAACCATATAAATTATCTGTTATTCTTCAATTTTCCCAAATACTTGGAATAAGAGTACATAGAATAGATTAAGACAATCAATAAATCTTACCATCAATATATTTGCCAGCCAAACCAATCCCTTGGAACCAGATGGTCGACATTAATTAAATTAATCTGCAAAAGTTAATTGAAAGATGAGTCAGGGAATTACTCTGTTCAACAATTTAAACCTAATTCAGATTGGGAATCAGCAGCTTAGCTGAATAAGCTATGACTGAACTTGCATCAGATCAAATGCATATTAGCAGTACATCTTCTCCCTGTTCAAAATTGAATTATAAGCAGATCAGGTTATATGGGCTTAGTTGCTACTAAGTTTCATTTTTTTATAGAAATCATAATAAGAGTCCAAGTAAAATACTAGGCAACCGTTGTTAGAACTAGAATAATACTAACCAACTTCAAAGCGTGTATCAATGCCACTTTCGTAAGGAAATTTAGCCTTTTATTGTGTAAATAGGATCAACGAATTTCTTTAGGATACAATTAAGAATCTACTTGTGTTATGCACAAAACGGAAGCAGACTTGAGAGAGTTTTGATTATATTATAATTGTAGTCTTATTTTTGTATACTTTTACAGAAAATCTTACTTCTTATATAGGATTGTTGATACCAAAGATACTTTTGAGAAAACCCTTTGAGATATGGACACAACCTTTTGAAGATATATGACCTTTCGAAGATATACATGCCCAACTAGGAAAATGTCTCACAATCGTTGCCTCCAGAGAAAACTGTAATCAGTAAGATATCATTTTGAGATAGCATCAGATGAAGAAAGCAACACCCCAATCAAGAAACCAATGCTCCAGAAGGGTAGAAAATGCTCACATGGCTATGTTTCAGAAAAAGGTGTAAGACACATTACATTCAATTTTTCTTTTTCAATTCTACAATTGCATAATGTTTAATCTTTCAATTCTTCAGATATCTTCATTTTCTTCTTTCCACATCTCAACCCAATTCTGCTTAACTTCTTCTAGTCCAAGCACAGAACCCTTCCTCTCTTCATCCCAGCTGGTAGAAAGTGGCCCATAAGCAATCCCAAGTGCAGACATTCCAAAAGTTATGAAAGTTGTCAACAGTGGAAGCCATAATGGCACATCCCATAACTTTTGCTCCTTCACCACACCAAATAAGTTGAGCAATGCTATACCAGTAGCCAATGGTACCCCAACTGCCACCAAGATTCTCACTATTATTCTTTCCAAAACTACCTGCGGAAGATGGTCATCATCATTTTTATTGTTGTTGTTGTTGCTACTGGCACTTTCTTTTATGGTGGTTGGTGTTCTGGCGCCAAAGCCTTTGGCGTTGGCGTGTAGTTTCCATGTTTTTTTGGGTTGGTTTACTAGTTTTTGCATGGTTGTGGAGTGAATTACTGTTATTCCTGGACTCCATAGAGAAGGCTTCGGGAATTGAAGAGGTGGTTTTTGTGAAGAAAGTAGAGTGTTCATAACTTCCTTAAGCTGTAGATAGCTTTTCTCACATGCAAGTATGAATGTATGTTCTTCTTGCTCATAATTATCTTATCCGAAACAAATGTATGGTGGTTCTGATACCTTTGTCCATAACATTTTTGGCTTTATCTTATGATATTTTGGGAAGATTTTTCTTGTTTTTATTTTCTGTAGATAGACCTTATTGTCCTCTGCCTTTCCCATTTTTTCTTTAAGGATGCTTTTATAAACTATAAAAATAGTATCTTATTACAGGGAAAGCTGTTTTCAGTGCTACCATAGAAAGTAATACTAAAAATATGTTCTAAAAGATCTCTAATTGAAAGGAAACTCCATCAATGTATTCAATGAGCATAATTTTTATGGGGCGAGTAAATACAATTAGCCATAGGAATGAGAGGTATAAACAAAAGTGAAATTGGCTAAGTCATTTCAATATGACATATTTGCATTTTCATTTCTTACATACCCTCTGGCCTTCTCAGCTTGTCATATGATTTTCTTGAAACCTGCTAGTAAGATATGGAGTCAGCAAAATGCAGAAATACTTTTTAAATTTTTCCTCAAAACAATTGCAGCACCAACTAGCTTAAGCAAGACAATTATAAACTTGCTTTGAAAATATCTTTATAGGAAACCGGCATATGCATATTCATGGATAGTAAAGTGATCAAGTTACCCTTTGCAAGGATGGTGAATAGCGAGCGGTGCTTGCAGGTATAATTGGAGAATCAGGCGTAAGTTTTCCGGGGGATGCAGATAGAGTTGGTCTTGTAAATGGTGATTGAATATATGGTGAGACTGGTGAACGCAGAATTGGAGAATGATTATATGAAGATAATGGAGAAAGTGCGGATGCCGCAGGAGTTCTCCATTGACGAGAAGCAAACGCCCCTCCAGGAGGTGATATTTGAGAAGCTGGCATATTGATTCTAATTCTGAAAGAGTGAAATTAATTGACTTAGGGAATAGCATGGGCAATGATAATACATTAGCTGAATCTGAGGAAAAATAAAAAGGCAATTACTTGCTGTGGACATCAACGTATTCATCAGTCTCATCAAGTATTTCTTCCTGCAGAAAAAAAATTCAAGTATCAGGAAGCCATCCTTGTAATAATGGACTAATATATGAAAATAATATATTATATAAATTTAAGCATATTTCCTTCAGGAGATTGTTTTAAGTTGATCAGTTACATAAGATATGCTCTTTTTTACCCTTGCTCAAATATAGTAATTTTCAGTTCATCTAAACACTGACCTGTAGCAGTTCCTCCATAACATCCTCTAGTGTTATGATTCCAGTGACCTCTTCATTTAAAATGGGAAGAGAATCCAATTCTTCTTTAGAAAGATTTACATAACGTCGTTCCCATCTCTTCAAGTACACAGGCAAATTGGTATTATTTACTATTGAACTTTGAATATCAGTGTCGCTAGAATTCACAGAGGGTGAATTTATATAGACATCGAGCTTCTCATTTTGATCAAAATGATGACCACTTCCTGAAAACATTATGTAATAAACTTAGATGCCACAAATGCTTTGAACTCTAACTTCATCCCCATTCAGAGGTAATAGATATACCTTTTAGCTCTGCTTGATCCTGTTTTGAATTTGAATGAATATTTATCTCTAAGACGCTAGGCATGGCTTTTGCAATTTCTGCAGGTTCCCGAATATCATTCTTAACAACAAGGGCCATGTGGCTGTGACCCTTTTGAAATTGGTTTAGTATATCATAGAGCGGTACACGATCCTGCACCCTATTGCAGATTTTCAAAATTGCTCATATAATCAGCTCAAATTAAAACATATAAATTTTATAAAGCTGTCAACATGATGGCAAGAAGTCAAATTATTTAATTTAACAAGAAAATGTCATACCTAGGAATTTTCCGAATAGTAAGATCTCTAATCGTGGTTCCATCTTCAGGACGATACGTGAATAAATTTTTCACCTATAAAATGATGAATGACAGTGAATACATACTGTAACAAATATGCTTATTCCTTCAAAACCAAATAAGCAAGTATAATTCCAGCTATCTTACCAAAATAAGGCCAATAATATTTTTGGGGGTTCCTGAGTAGATAGGCACGCGACTATGTCCTTTGCTTATTATTAGTCCCATCGTTTTCCTAAGAAGAATACCTACTATGAGTTTGATAGGGTTTAGAATACATGCAGAGACAGGGAAGTGAAAGATCAATAGCCATACTCATCCAATCTAGAATTTATATCAAGTGAAAATATCTCAGAAATTGGGGTCATTGCATCTTTGACTGTCTTCTGTGTCATGTCTAAAGCTCCATTGATAATTGTTGTTTCATCATGTGTCAACTCTCCACCTTTTCCTGCCTAAATTTGAATATGGGAATTAACATCAAATAAATTTTATCACTTTCAGCTTCGGAAGAAGAAGTTTAGAGATTAGACACGAACCTCAGTTCCATGCATGTCTACCAGTGTCTTGAGCTCTGCCCGCCGAAGAAGTGCAGAATGTCTTTTGCCGAGGAGCCAATCCAGCAACTACCAATAGAGAAACCCCAGAAGTATATTAAAACTAAACAAGTTCTATTGCTCGCATCAACTGTAATTAGTTTGTATCAATCTTTAACATACAATGAAGCTAATTAACTACCTTACTAATGGGATAAGATAAAGGAAAGAGAACAATAACGATCAACCGAACCACAACAGACAGTTTTGCACCAACAGTCAGTCCATACCGAGAACACACAGCTTGAGGAATAATCTGACCAGAGAGTAAAGAAAGATATAAAAAGTCTCAACCATAAACAAATTGTAAAACACAATTTTCAGTTGCCAAGATTTTACCTCACCAAAGGCAAGAATGAGGGTGACTGATATCAATATAGCAGCCCAAGCTGGAAGAAGTGCATCCAAGAAAATGGGCAAGGCCTTAGCAATTAAAGATAGAATTCAGAATTTTAGACCTATAGTTGAAAGATTAGCTAATTGTAAAATTTATATGGCAAGTAAAATAAGTACCTCCATTGCCAAGGCGTTGCCTATGAGGAGAGTACATAGTAGAAGATGCTGATTCTTAACAATGGGCAAAATCTTTGCTGCCATTAAGAATTTTTAAAATAAGTTTAAAATGCTTTAGAAGATGATTATAAATTTAGTCAATGGATTGAAACTAATAAATGATTATAATTATAATGACCTGCATTCTTTCGGTCTTCGGGCTGGCCAGCCTTCATTAAGACCTCAAGATCAACTAAACTGAGGGACATGAGTCCCAGAGTGAGGCCTGACATGAGGCCGGCAAAAGACACAAGAGCCACACATATGACTAGATAAACCCAGAACATAGTCTCACAACAAGGCACGTCATTTGCAGCCATTGTGTTGCAGAAAGGAGAATAACAGATACAAGTATATAGCTGCAGAGAAAAAGAATGAAGATAGCGTGACTCAGTCAGTCTGGTATATATAGAATTTGCTTTGCTATAAGTTGACAGAGAGTATGGTGTTTCTTGTTTTGGATCAAATACAATGGGAAAGGAGAAATTACACCGACTGTAACGTCATCGGACACACAAAACCCAACCGCCAATATATAAATTATAAAAGCTGCATGTAATATATATCTACACTAGATATATATTACAGGAAAGATGACAATGATTCCTTATTAGAATAACTGTTGATAAACCATTAGAATTTAGAAATGAAAAATGCTCTTTCTAAAAGTTACCAATGACCTACAGCTTCTGTTGCTCTTTAGAACAGAAAGAAAACTGATTCTGCAGCGTGCATGCATGGCTCAAGTCATTCCATTCCATTTTAACTTAGAAAATACTACATAAAATATTCCATTATCAACAGGTGATGATGCTAATGATATGAACGTTGAAAAAGGTTTAAAAAAAAAAAAAAATGAAATACGGAGCAGGTGAAAAGAAGTCCTACACGCTCAACAATCCGACACCTAATTTATGTTTTTTACTAAATTATTGATGAAGCAAGTGAAGTGGCAAAATAACACACTTTCTGAAATCAAATAAAAAATTATTTCATATATCAAAAGAAACATATATATCATAGAGTGGTTTCAACGTGACCTCTTAAGAGTGCCAAGAGGCTTTGAGAAAATGATCCTAAAGCCAGAGGCTACAAAAGCCAATAGAAACAGTACTTAACCCTATGCCTTCGTAAAAAATAACTCAAATAAATATTGACTGCATTTGGTCAGATAATCATTAGTGGATGAAACCCTATTAATTAGCACTGACCATTAAAAAAAAAAAAATCAATTATGGCTGGCACTCATGAAGGAGCATGTAATTTTTTATCATGATAAGATTTTTTGTTTACTCTAATGGCACCTTTTTGTGTCAGCATTATATATGTCAGATTACTAATAAGGTACAGTTTCTTAATTAATATAAGCTCAGCACAAATGATCGCTTTGCATTAAACCAATGCCACTACATGCCCACTTGAAGCACTATTCATGTAACCCCATCCGTAGCTGCATTAAAGCAATTATTTGCAGATAAAATAATTCAGACGAAGCATCGCGGAAGCCCGCGGAGTCAGTATCAGCTTTGTCATCCACATTCACAAATCAAGGGATTAAGTTGGTATACCAGTTGTCGCACTTGCTGACCAAGTATATAATGTTTTATGAAATTTGAATAGAATAAGTTTCCTTGTTTAACTCTTTGTCAACCTCACTGAGATTCTGCTATTCTTTTTGTTTATTTAAATATGCCTTCTGCTTTTGTTCTTAGAATTCTAGCGTATTTTTCCTGACATATTTGCATCAGCACTTAACCACTGCAACATCAATCTCAGTCTCAGAACCATCAACTATTCAATACTTTCGTCTACGTTACTGGACTGCCTCTGGAGCTCAGAATCTAATCAGTAATGAAACAAAGTTTGTCGTAGCTCAAATCGTTAGCGAATGAAAGTATAAACTATTTTATAAGCTTTGGATATTTATAAATAAAAGATGCTTGTGTGAATAAAGTTTAAAATTAAACCCGCATTAGTTTGATATAAAATAATGGTCAATATTTACTTATAGTTTCTTCGCGATTGTTACAGATTTTAGAATAACCTAAACTAAGAACTGGGAAGATATATATAGACTATAGTGACAGGCAGATATATGCGTATTGAACAAAAAGCTAGTAACAGATATGCACGAGTATTTGAACCTATCATATACTTTATGAACACCAAATAATACTGCACCAGTTAAATAACTAATTGAGAATGAGTAACTGGTACAGAAAGAACAATCTGATACCTACTTCATTACGTAACTTTCCATAATTAAGAATGATAATGGCCTCTTACCGGTAAGTAAACCTTTAAAAAAAAAGGCTCCCTGTTGACTCAGCCGGCGCTGGTAGTTTCTGAAATGGCTCGGGGCATATTTTTGTCTCTGTCTGCCACTCACTCTTATCTTTTTGTAGTCAAAGTTTCAACAATACCACGTTTAGAGGGACACGTGTAATCTTTAAACACCAGGAATTGTGCCAAGTACATATCAAAAATAGATTCAGTCAAATCAAGTCAAGTCAAGTAAGATGCATTCGTCATTATTTATAGTTTAAAGTGTACTCATGGGTGCCCTTGTCACCTTATGAGTAACCCTACAATTTGCACAAACATTTTTTATTAATTTTCTCTCACAAACGTCACATGTTAGTTCACAATTTATCAGTTCACATAAATCCTATCTATCTACTAATAAATCTCGACTGATCAAGCTAATCACAAACTCCCACATGGGGTTAGTGAGAGGGGTTTATTAGGTTAGTATTATTATATTTTTATTCTATCATTTCCAAAATACATGTTTGTTTCCTATTCTAAAAATACTATTATATTTTATTTAATTATTTTTAAACCTCTGAAGTTTGTTAATTTAACTGAACACTCCCCCAAAAAAAGTTTAGAAATTGACAAAAACACCCCCACCCATCCACCCACATTCTACCAGCTGGATCTGGTCGGTAGTGCATCAATCTATCATTTTCTAACCAGACCCACCATGGATCTGGCCGAAAAATGCTAGATCTATGGTCAGATCTTTGGTCGTAGCTAGTCGTCAACGATATCCAAGATATGATCGTCGTTGACCATCAATGACAGTCATATCTTTGGCCATCGGTGACGACCAAACGCGACCAGATTTGGTCGTCAATGGTCAGATCCACGGTGGATCTTGTTAGAAAATGCCATATCAATGCACGAACGACCAGATCCAATCAATCGTGCGTCAATATGGTGACTCTAGCCACCATCCGATGGTGGCAGCCGGTTTCCGGTATTTAATAGGTGGGTGGCGGTGGTTTTGTTAATTTTTAATGTTTTATTACAAGGGTATTTAGTAAATTAACAAACTTAGAGGGTGTTTTTGTTAATTTTTAAATCCTACCTCGTAATAACCACTCAACTTTTATGTTTTCTAAAATACTAAAATAAACGCACCGATATTATTTTATGTGAAAATCATCCCTAATTAACTAATTGGAGAGAAAAAACAGACAGAGCAATTCATAAACAAACACCTGTCTAAAGTTTTTTTAATATATTCTGACCATAAAATTGGTAGTTTTAAATTCTATCTTCACTTTTGTGTGAAGTATTTGCTTGGTTCAATCTTTTGCTCTTATTAGGTCATATGCATAAACTGTAAGACAATTTTAAGATATCAATTGATTAGATGCTAAACGAATGTACTAGTATGATGTAACATAGTTTTATATGTTTTATTAAGGATAATCAAGTTGATTCATTGTATTTTATAATTATTTTTTTACTTTAAATTTTTGAGTAATTATATTATTAAGTCCTATTTTAGAGTATGAAATGAAAATTAGCCCAGAAGAGGAATGTATATCATAAAAGAGTAAACGGCATATTCCCACATGAGGTTTAGCAAAATCTTAAGTTAATACCCTTGGTTTCATTTATTCTAAATACCCATCCTTAAAGTAACACCATTTCATTTATTTTAACAGTTAAGGGTTAAAATAGTTATTTTCATTTTTTTTGTTATCTTCCCTTCCCATTTTTTCCTCTTCTCCATCTCCTCCTCTCATCATCATCTTCTTCCCTTTCCATTTCTTCCTTATCTCCGCCTCCTACTCCCATCTTCTACTTTTTCCCTCCACACCTCCTCCTCCCATCTTCCTCTTTTTCCCATCTTCCGGCCAACCCATCACCAGGGCCGGCTTAAGGGGTAGGCAGGTGAGGCACCTGCCTAGGGCCCCAAAACAATGGGGGCCCAAATTTTTTATACATCTTTTTTTTTTTTTTTTTTTTTTTGAATATCTTACAAAAATAAAAATGGTTTATAATTTCTTATCTAAGCCAAGGGGCCCCCCAAAAAAAACCAAAAAAGCCAAAATTTATTATAAACTTTTTACATATATTCCCACCCAAAGTTTAACAAAATAGAAAGTTTGTACCTCTAGTTTTATATATTCTAGTTTATACCCGTAAATTAACACATTGTATCTCTTTTAACAATGGAAGACTAAAATAGTCATTTACATATCTCAAATTACTCACCTCCACTTCAATCCCAAAATTTGACATTCACATAAATCATCTCCAGCCCTCTTCTGCCGCCACTGGTTTGGAGTTGATTTCAGTCAATTTTGGTTTCTGTCGATTTTCTCACCAAAATCGACCGAAATCATCATTTTATCATTTCTCAACCTTGATAGCCCTCGATTTGACTAATTTTTGATGAATCTCGCACCCAACTCCACCACACGACAGCCATTTCCAGCATTTTTGGCATGTACCCGACATTGTTGGCCTTCCCCGACACCACCATCTTCCTCCCCTCAGCCCTCTCACCAAAACCCCTATCATACCTTATCCGTTTACTCTGCCAATCGCCGGCCATCGATACCTTTTGGGCCGTGACTTCTCAAGCTTTTCTTATCAATCTTGGCATTGGAAATCACCCATTTCACCACCCATCACTTCTCCAACATCTACTCTCCAAAACCCCCCACCAACCTAACCTTGTTAGCCTGCCGATTGATGTTCACATCTCCTAGTGATTTTTCATCTCAAAAGGCAACAAAATAATAATAATAATAATAATAATTTTTTTAATATATGCTTATATTATTAGAGGGCCCCAAAGTAACTCCTGCCTAGGGTCACAAATGTTCTAGAGACGGCCCTGCCCATCACCGAAAATCTTCATTGAGCCCACCATTCAACTCATCAAATAGCCCTCTCCAATAATCTCATGCTTTCCGTTCCTGATTTCTCACCTTTCAACACCAATTGAAGCCCCTTTCCTTAGGGTTTTTATTTTTTATTTTGTTTTATGTTTTTGTTTTTGTTTTATGTTTTTTTTTTGTTTTTTTTTATTGAAATGGTGTGATTTTAGGTGTTGGCTGTTGGATTTGGAATAGGGTGGTTTGGTCGGTTGTGGCGATGGTTTGGTCGATTGTGGTGGTGGTTTGGAATGGGGTGGTTTGGTCAGCTGCGATGGTGGTTTGGGATGGGGTGGTTTGGAATGGGCTATGGTGGTGGTTTGGAATAAGGTGAAGGCCAATTTAATAATAGCACTCGTCATAATCTAACAGTCACTAATTGTGTTACTTTAAGGGTGAGTATCTAGAATAAATGAAATCAGGGGAATCAAGTTAGGATTTCACAGAACTTCGGGTGGGAATATGTTGTTTACTCCTATAAAATAGTCAAAACTAATTTTTTTAATTTGCCCCCATTCACATTTCTTCACCTTCTTCTGAAAAAACACATCTACCCTATTCTCCATAAATACAATCCTCACCAAATAACTACGACTGTGTTTGTTTAATTATTTTGAGTCGTATTTTAAAAAAAGTTGAGTTAGGTTATTATTACGAGGATAGGATTTGAATTTGAAAATGTGTTTGTAAGATTATTTTTTAATCCCTTACATTTGTTAATTTAGTTAAACACTCCTTACAATAAAAGTTTTAAAATTAACAAAACACCCTTACCCACCCATTAAATGCCGACAGTCTGCCACCACCGCCGAATGGTGATCGAAAGTCACCGGAATGGCGTATAATTGACTAGATGTGGCCGGTTGGGGGTGTTTAGTTAAATTAACTAAGCTAAAGGGTTTAAAAGAATCTAAATATTTTAAGTTGAATATAATATGATTGGATTTTGAGAATAGGAAACAAATATATATTTTGGGTAGGATATAAATAGGATAGGAAAAAATAACAAAAAAAAAAAATGCAGCCTACATTTTTTGATTTTCTACCGGTGATATTATGTGATTTTATTGAGATCTAAGAGAATTAAAAGATTGACAAAAGATATGTTATTTTTATTGAGATTTAAAAAAAAAAAAAAAAAAAAAAAAAAAAAAAAAAAAAAAAAAAAAAAAAACCAACTGCAAAGGGTATTTGTTAAAAAAAAAAAAAACTATTCCGGAAAAAAACAAGATTGAAGAGAAGAAGTGACTATAGGGAGGATCAATCACTGATAGGACTTACAGGCGTATCTATGGCTCTATTTGGTTCATTATTCTAATAGTTTTTTAAAATAATCTTTTGAAAAGTTAAATTGGGCGAATATTACGATGTAGGATTTGGAAATTAACAAAATATTCCTAGTGTGTTTATACTAACACTCCTATAATAAAATATTAAAAGTTAACAAAAACACCTCCAACCACCATAAATACTGACAGCCGACCCACCCATCGGAGGGTAGCCGGAGGTTTTTGTAATTCTAAAAAAAATATTTAAGGGTGTTAGTTAAATTAACAAAATTAGGAGGTTTAAAAGAAAGTAAAAAATAAAAAACTATTTTGGAAAAAAACAAGATTGAAGAGAAGAAGTGACTAATAGGGAGGCATCAATCACTGATAGGACTTACAAGGCGGTATCTATAATTTTCCTATCGGTGGTCGATCAATCTGCAAGTCTAATCCTTTCTTTGATGGATTTCAATCAAAATCTCGTGAAATTGATTTGAATTTGGAGAGGAAGGGAAGTTAGTTTGGATGAAGCTTATATATGGAGGGGCAATTTCGTCCTTAAAAAGGGGGGAAATTGGGTTAAGTTAATTTTTGAGACACCTTTCGCGTTGGAGCTACTTATCAATTCACACCCTAAATTAGAGCTCAGCTAATTAAATAATTTCTCTAAATTTTTTAAATTTAGATTACTCACATGGATATATATGGAAAAACATTTCCTTTTTAAAGTCAATTCAATCGAACTGTTTACAGTTTTAAAAGGAAATGTGGATTGGGCACCAAAATTTCCCTCCAAAGTCGGTCCCTTCAAGAAACAGAATTTTCAGTAATCACACAAACGAACACGAGCAAGAACACCATGGACGACGTTGATCGACTCTTCCAATGCTTCAAATGCGGCATTTCTCCTCCACGTAAGTTTGTGTTTATAGAAATTCACAATTAGGGTATAGATTGGCTATTGATTTAGCAATTTTGGTAGCAATTTCGAGTGTCTGCTTGTTTCTTTGATTGTGTTTAGTGTAGTTCAATTTTATGATAATTGAAGGGGAAAAAACTTTAATCTGCATATAATATGATAGGATATGAATTTGATTACCAGTTACTAAAATGTTGCTTATGAATGCATTTCAACCATTTGATTGTGTGATTTGCTGCTCCATTTTAAATGTGCTTGAATGATGCTGTACTCTTAATTAGAAAACAAAAAAGAAAAAAATTAATGATTAGATTTTGTTCTTTTTGTTGAATTCTTAGCATCTGCTATGCGAGAAAGAAAAAGAAGAAAAAACAAACCGAAGCAAGAAGGTGCAAAGCATGAGGTGTTTACAGCTTCAGGTACTCCATCTCCGAGATCAGCATGCCGTGGAAAGACAACTGATTCAACTGAAACAGATATACAGCTCTGCCCAGAAGAAGTATGTGCTCCGCGAGTTGTTTTTGTTTCATGTTTAGTAGAGGTCAAATTAATAACCATAGTTAAGTAAGTCTTTGAAGTCTCAGATATCATTTGTGTCCTAGAAGAGAACTTGTTTCATTGTATGAGAATCATATTCTTACTTGTGAAGATTTTTTCTTTACTACTGTACATTATGATGATACACTCTTCTTCCTTTGAAGAAATGAAATTTTACTTCTTTGAGTCAACAATGAATAATAAAGTGATTATAGATCAATCTTTGATGTTTACTCTTTTTGTTTCTTTTGTGGGAGGTTTGATCTCTAGTCAGTTTCAGAGTTTTGATTGAATTATATATATTTTTTTCTTTCAGCTTGGTTTGTCGACAGTTAAAGTGAACAAATCTAACTGTGGCGGGCAGATTTCTCCTGTTGTATTTTATGGGACTCCAAATGGTGTGCCTCGGAAAAGACCATTGAGCTTATTGCGATTGTTGCATGAAATACGTGTTGATCTCTCTAAACAGGATAAATCAGACTTAAGGTCATTGTTCAACTCAGCTTCTACTATTTACTGCTTCAAATATTTTTCAATATTATTAGGTAATAGCTTCAATATGGCTCTGTTCACTTTAGTGTAGTTCTAATGCTATTACCTGACTCTGACTATATGTTTGCTCAGGAAGGAAGTATGGGCTACCTTTCCAAGGCAAGATGAAGCGATCAAGTTTGTGAAAGGTCATGCAAATGTTCATATTTATAGTTATCAAGACCATTTCAATGGACAGAGAAGGTTTCTTGTTTCAACATATAAGGAGTTCTGGCAGAGGTTCTCTATATTATTTTTCTTTGTCGATTATAAATTTCTATCATCAATTGAGGTGCTTTATTTTATTCTCTTGTGCTGATTCTTCTAATTTCAGGTACAAAACTATGGACCCAAACTTTCGTCATCATTATGAAGTGATTCAGGAGGTGAAAGCTTCTAAATCCCTTCCACAAATGAAAGCACTTGTACACACACAAACACATTCATATAATCGGAAATAGTGATTATATTCCAGTCAGGAAATGATTAATCTTGCAAAATCTATAAAAAAAAGATAAATTTTGTCCATGAGTAACATTTTCTTTTTTCTCTTCTATATAATACAATTCTGTCTATCAAAAGTAGAAAGTTCATTTGGGAGACACGGAAAATATGCTAGGAAACACTCAAAGGTTTGACTTTTTGATATGGTGCGAAATCAGGATACTAGAGACAAACTCCTTCAACGCTTCATCATTAATACACTGTGATCTATTGTTCGCTTGAAATTATTTATGAACAAAGCTAATATTTATGTATCTGTTCTTACACTTTGATGTGGATTGCTTCCAGGGTTTACCATGTCACCTTTACTTTGATTTGGAGTTCAATAAAAGGGATAATCCTGAAAAAGATGGAGATGAAATGGTTGATCTTTTGATATCCATCACTCTACAAGCATTGCTTGACAAATACTCTATTGAAGGAAATGAAGATTGGATAATAGAGCTTGATTCCTCTACTACAGGTACGATATTCTGCTTGGTGCTAATATTCACTCCTCTATTATTGTTTGAAATGTCTTCTACATTTGATTACTCAATATTGAACAGACTTCTAACTCAAGAAGTGTTGAGCTTGCATTTTCTTTCAATACGAGCTAGGTGGTGGTTAAAATCAATTAATAATTCTAATGGTACCTACATGCAGAAAAGTTCTCTCGTCATTTGATTATGCGCATGCCAAAGACTGCTTTCAAGGACAACTCGCATGCAGGTGCATTTGTTACTGAGGTATGCTATACTTTTAAGTATTAACTGTCTACTTTGTAATAAATATAGTTGTGTAATCATTCTAACTTCCATCTAAAGATGGCTGTTGGAACTGAATTTTTTCCTGCTTACAATTCATTTTAGAGTATTGACTCTGAGTTTACTAGGACTAGTATAATGCTATACAAATTCTGCGTTCTCTGTAGCCTCGTTATGCGGCTGCAAGAAAAGGAATCTTTTTTAGTTGATGGAGTATTCTTTTTCTTGGAGATATCAACTATTGTCACTATGTGATCACATATTATTAGATATGCTCTCGGATAAGAAGTGCAAGAGAAAGAGATGCAAATTTTGAAAAGCTGTTCATAAAGAAAGATTCAAACTCTGCTGAATCCCCAAGTCAACTTTTTGTGGACACTGCTGTCTACTCCAGAAATCGTTGCTTTCGTTTAGCTCTATCTTCGAAGGCAGGGAAGAATTCTTTCCTTTTACCTACTGGGCGTTTCAAATGTAAGGGCATGGTATGATACTTTTTATTTAATATTTTATAATGTTATTTCAGCTATTGCCTTTCTTCTTTCTTTAAACATAGCAAAAATTAATACAGTAGTTCTATCACTGCTCCTTTACTACTGTTAACCCCAAACAAGAAGGCTGTATCATTTCTCAACATTAAAATACAATAATATATATTATTGCTTGATTTCACTCCCTACATATAGGATGAGTCCTAGGGGTTTGAGATTATGCCATCAAGGGCATGCTGAGTTTTAACTATGACAATTATCATCCTTGTTAGTGCTTTTTTACCCTTTGGCTTGAAATAATTAAAGATATGCCGCTAATAACAGTGTGAAGAAGACATGTTCATGGCATCTTTGATCTGCAACATGGATGCTGACTGCGACAAACTTTTAGTCTGCAAATTGGAGTTAGATTGTGTTAAGACCCTACAATTTGATACAGAGGTTTGTTCAGACTCACCATTAGTTTCACTGTCGAGCTACTTCATAGTATGATAAGCTATTGTTCATATTTCTCCAGAAGATTGCACTTTTTGGATCACAATATAATCTATCCATAAACGAATTAATTCTTTTCTAATGCAGCTACATAATAATTATGGAAAATATTGTCGTACTTCTCAAGAATTTGCATTGAGTTCCCACTCAAGTGATGTGTCAACCACGTACTTCATGGGAAAGTCACCATTTCCAGCTTTGGACAAATTTATAGAATGTATTGCATCCATTGGAGATGTATCTGGTACCATCTTTCAATCTCTTATTTTGACATTTGGACTCTATAGTACTAGTTGAGCATGTTCTGGATGAAGAAATCTAAACGCCTATTTCGCCTTTTTCTGATTAAATGGTTTTGGACTTTATTATTATCATATTGTTATTGTTAGCGCTAATGTTAGTTATAGTGTTACCAGCTAGTTATGTTATGCTGTGGAGAAATGTTGTTGAGGTGGAATTCTGCTTCAAATTTAATTGATTTTCTTTCATTTTAAATACCAAATATCATACACTTTGTTAACCCGTTCATGCTTTAATAACAAGGACAAAGTGTGTAAACAAAACAATAAGGAATTCAAATACCATTTTTACACATTTCTTTATCACCTTACTGATGAGTTGTTGAAATATAGGAAAAATAAGGAGCTGGTATTGGTTCTCAGAGTATGGATTGATTGTCTACAGTATGTCAAGAAATAGATACTGTGAGCGAATTGGGAGACAGCATAAAAGCAATCATGGTAGATTCTATATTTGTATCTGTTAGTTATAGAAATATCAATTTACTGTTGATTTAGTTTAACAAATTGAACTTTTTAATGAGTGTCTGTAATTTTTTCTGAAGTAATCGTCAACTTTTCCACTAATCTTGATATCACATTTCATAAGCTCTCATCTGACCATGTGAATAGCAACAAGATGTTTGCAGTTAAAACCTTTGCATTGCCTAGCACTTCTATTTGTTTACCGATGAAGATGTAAGGCACTGCTGATACAGAAACTTTTTTAATTTCAGTGATGTATGTTGTTGATCTGAGAAGGGCTGTTTATTATCAGAAATGCTATGATCCAGATTGCAGAGGTACAGGGTCATGTATAACTTTTCATATCCTCTTCTCAGCACAGGGATGATGAATTTGAAATTAATTTTGTTGATGGCACCAGGTTACCGATCTCCACTTCGTCCAATTCCATTGGACAGCATCCCTGATCCTATGTTTTCCTCTGATTCGAGACAGATGATGCAGCATGGAGGGTTGACAGATAATAATATTGAATACCAACTTGTGAACAATTATTGGGAACAGGATATGAGTTGCTATGATGACGACAATACAGAGAGCTGTGGTAAAGATTCTTGGTGGATTGAAGCCATAAATCTTGCCAATGATATTGAGAACAAGCAAAAAACATGGGATAGCAGCAACATGGTTAGTGTACTTAAATAGTTCTTTTATTGCCATTTAGTTCGTCTCATTGTCCGTTTCTATGTCAAAAGCAGCAATATGATATTTTCTTTTTCTCAAGTGTGCCGTGGTATTAGAACCTTAGAATCAGCCACTCTCAGTGAACCATTTTTCATGTTTTTCCAAATGGAACGAAAAAAGAATCACTTTAGTGACCGTCTAAGTTTTATATGTAATCCAGAATTCTCTCTTGTCCAGTACCAAGATAGGATGAACAATACAAGTTCTTTAACCTTGAGTAGAAGCAAAAAGATGATATTTCCTCAAGCTCACATGTTCTTGAACAATGAAACACACCCAGTTATTCATTTCTTTCTTGTTTTCATTATTTATCTTACATGTTACAAGCAGGCAAACATTGATGATGAAGATGACGGCTGGTGGATGGCTGTTGAAAGGACTGCATCTCAAGCTGAACTAATGCACTTCAATTGAGGATTCAAGATAAACATTCAAGCTTCTGACTGATGGCAGATATAGAAAAAGGTCGAGGTTGTGAAGCATTCAGAAATGAAAAGCTAGTTCTTCTACAGATTGTTAATGTTGAAGGAGAAAGAAGGCACCCATAACTTCCTGAATAATACGTGCAATGTTTAAGCTGCAACCCACGTAGGGTCGTTGGGGTTCCCAGAAAATAATCTCACCAGTGAGAGACTCAGCAAGGTTTGTGTGTGAAGTTTTTCTGTACAAAATAATTTACTAGGTTTGTTGCAAGTGTTTCTAAAAGCCAGAGGCAGCTGCATCAAGTCAATATTGGATTTATTACGTTTATACTCTTTCTCGAGCAGATAATTTTCATAATTTTACCGCTCCAATGTATATACGTAAAACTGTACTAATGCACTGTTTCGTCATTTTATATTTTATTGGAATATCTGTGAATGGATGAATTATTATAAACAAAGAGAAAAAATAAAGGACCGCATGTTTAAAAAACAAGTAATCAAATCTTTAATATGTAATTTAGAGCAATATTTTAAAGCCTGGCCTGCCCGACTGGTTGAATTGGGACTCGGGTCTTCATCAGGCAGGTTACTAATATCATTATTTATTGAAAACCTTAGAAATTAGGACGATAATCGGTGGTGAATAATTGAAGGTTGGGATGTTAAGGTTTTTGAAAAGAAAGGGTTGGTGAGTGGAATGGGGGCGATCAAGGTGATTTCTGGTGAATGAATCGATTGAAAATCATAAAAATAAATCAGCAGTAACAATAGGTTGTTATTGACGATTGGCAAGGCGAAAGGATGAGAGATGAGTTTTGGTCAGGAGATTGAGGGGAGTATTTTAGTGGTAATGGGGAGTGTTGTTGTCGAAAACAGATCCTATTTGCCTCGGGTTGTCGACATTGACAGTGGTATTTGAAGTGTTTTTGCAAGATTTCAAACCTGAAAGGATTTATAATAATTTCCAAAGGTGTTTTTGTTCAAACCTTTGGACACATGTCAAACCGGTTAAACTGGTCTTGGGATTTGGCTACTTAATGGGTTTTCACCCTGACTTGGTTACTAAAACAACGATTTAGGGTTTGATTATATAATTTAAACGTATTTCTAAGAGTTAATAAAACAATTTCTTTTTAACTTTGAATTTTATTTCAATTTTTGAGATTGTTTTTAAGAATTTTTTTTTGTTAATTTTACGTGAGTTTTGTATTTATGTTCTCAAATTTCCATTTTTATTAGCAAAAAATCAATTTTCTAAGCCAAAATAAAACCTAATAAGTCACAAGATATAAGATATAACGCTAAGTCTTGGTCTCCTTAGCAATTTCCTTCTCCAGCTGCCCAACTCAGTTCCTCATTTCTCTCATCCATGGCTTCCAGTGATTCAAGTCCCAACACAACCACCATCCCAATCTTCATCTCTGCTAATTCGCTCCACTCCATCCTAACCCACAACTCCCTGATCCAACACTTCCAGTCTTCTCTTCCGAAAGTCTCACCGACAATCCACACACCAATCCGTCAAAGCTTCGAAGTTTCACCTTCCTCCTCTCTCCTTCTCATGCCCTCTTGGTCCTCCTCCCCTTCTTTTCCCTACATGGGTGTCAAACTTGTCACTTACTTCCCTCAAAACTCCACCCTAAACTTGCCCGGAATTCACGGAAGTTACGTGCTCTTCAGCTCATCCACTGGCCAAACTTTGGCCTCCATGGATGGCACTGTGCTGACTCTTTATAGGACATCATGTGTATCTGGCTTGGCTTCAAAGTTCTTGGCTAGAAGTGATAGCAAAGTCCTTGTTATGATCGGTGCAGGCGCTTTGGCTCCCCATTTAATCAAGGCCCATTTAGCAGCTCGGCCAAGTTTGCAGAGAGTAATAATTTGGAACCGAACGATGAAAAAAGCGAGGGACTTGGTTGAGGATTTTAGCAAGAGTGATGAATATAAGGGGGTGTGTTTCGACAGTAATGAAAATTTAGAGGAAATTGTTAAAATGGGTGATATTGTGAGTTGTGCAACGAACTCCCAGGTGGCATTAGTGAGAGGTGAGAAATTAAAGGTGGGAGCTCATCTGGATTTGGTTGGATCATTTAAGCACAGTATGAGAGAATGTGATGATGAGGCCTTAAGAAGAGGGAGGGTTTTTGTGGATAATGAGGGGGCATTTGTTGAAGCTGGTGAACTTGTGGGTGCTTTTAAAAGAGGGGTGATAAAAAAGGAAGATATTGTGGGAAATTTGGTGGAGTTGATTGATGGGACAAAAACTGGAAGGAAAGATGATAAGGAGATCACAGTGTTCAAGTCTGTTGGCTCTGGCATAGTGGATGCTCTTGCAGCTCAAATGGTATATGAAAATTTACAAAAACTTGCATGAATGATTAGTATCAAAAGTCATTCAAATATTCAGTGTGCTAATAATGTCCAGTTACAGTTGATGATAATGTGAGATCACTCCTAGTAATAATTTTATTTGTTTTAAGCTTAATATTATTATCTAGATTTGTTTCGCATGTATGAAATATATCTTTTCTTGCCATTTAAAAGTTTGCTTCAATGCAGGTTTTTTTTTTATTATTATTACTATCCAGTTCTGAATAAAGGATTTACGACTGAAACTCAACAATAAAAAATTTGGGGTTCAATCCCAAACGGATTATAGTTCTTCGAATTCATACTTCAGGACTAAAAGACTTGATGACTTCTAGTGATGGAATAGCCATTCAGTATAGACTTCTAGTGATGGAATAGCCATTCAGTATAGGTTAATTTATCCGTTGAAATTTATTTCCTAATTTGAGGCACAGCTTTGGCAGTGAAAGAACTTAATTGGTGTATTGAAAGGAGTGATTTAAAAAGAAGATATTCTGCGAAATTCGGTGGGGTGATTAACGGCAGTTCACTGTTATTGTTAATTAACGCTACTTCGCTGTTACTGTTAGTTGACGGCATGCTGCAGCCACCGCTGTTAAAGTCAATTCGTCGTTCCGTTAAGTAACGTCATTTCACCGTCACCGTCACCGTCACCGTCACCGTCACCGTCACCGTCACCGTCACCGTCACCGTCACCGTCACCGTAACTTAACGCCAGACACCGTCACCGTAACTTAACGCCATTTCACCGGCACCGTTAACCCGACAACCAAAAATTTGACATGCATATGAAAACAAAAATTTGTAAATTTACTTAGCAGTCAAAATACTTTAGTTGACGCTTTTGAAAATGGGGTGATAAAAATAGGAAGATATTATGAGAAATTTGGTGGAGTTGATTAATTGAAGAATAACCAAAAGTATAAAAGTAATTTTTTTTTTTAGTAATTATAATTATGTGCAAAAAGTGTCAACTTAGCTTGATAATTTTATATTTCCTGCTGCACTAAATTGAACATGGACGAGGGGCTAATCAACACAGGTAACACTAGGAAAAGAATGGACTAGCATTCAGTAAATACATAAATTGGCCATAATCAACATCTGGCCCAATAATGTACAAAGCACATCCAAAAATAAATTAGATTTTGGTGCAAGCATTCATTTTGTAACGTCTGTCTGTTTCCTTTTTTGTGGCTTTGGATTGATCCTTGGAAATAGTAGGTCATTAAGCTGCCTCTCAGCACTATACTCTGACGTAGCCTGTAAAGTGAAATTTTTTGGCACCCATAAGTCAATTTCCAGACATTGGATATTCTATTCAGAAAGAAGACTGTAACATAGCAAAGGACATATAGAGAAAACTTTAACACTGCCTGATGTTATGCTTGACCGGAATCATCCAATTTATCTAGATCCTTGCTCTTGCTCGGGCTCGGGCACTTGCTAATTATCCAGAACACTAACTGATATGATGATAGTGCTAACCCTCCCTAAATTTATGACCCAACCAATTTGTATCCGATGGGAGATCACAATAATAAGTCGATGTAGAATCACAATAATAAGTATTGTAAGTTTGTAACGGTTAAGAATGTGACAACAAAACATGGGTGGTCTGATGGACGAGTCAAATACTCAGTTCTGTCCAATTATATAGGCATATTATTAAAAGGCCCCAATATCTAGTTGAGACACTGAATGCAGACTGCAGTATTTGGAATATACTTTCCCACCAAAAATGAGCAAAAGATATTGAAAAGAAGCATAAAATTATGTGGCATACCCGTGTCTTAAATGCGAACCGCAATGTCTGGATTTGTGTCCCCGAACAAACTCTCAAGTCAAATCCAAGAGAATCTACAGCAATAAGTGCTGCCTCCTGATGTAATTTGCAAAGAAAATTAGTCATTAAATCAATTAAAGAACTTCACAAATCTTAAAAATGGGCTTAAAATTACTTGGAAGGTGAAAAAATATGGTAAAATCTTCTCTAATATGGAAAAGCCTACATGCAATAGAGGGTAACAAGCAATATGACCTTCTACAGTGCGGGATAGCCCGTACCCTTTCAAAAACTTTCATGAAAAGATCAAAGTATAACATGTTCTATGGTAGAAAGCATGATTATCTTTAACAGTTGAGGACAACCTAAGCCCTTTCCATTCTTTCTAAAATAAATCAAAGTCTAACATGTTCAATGCCCAAAAATTATACAAAAAATTGCAGCCGTTAGGGAATTATGCCCACCTCCAACACCTAAGAGCAGATAGAACTAAATGTAACCCAACATATCAAAGAAAACAACAGTTCAATCATTTGCACAAATTATCTACTCATTTGCCCAAAAGATTTCAGAAACTCAATCAGCAAATTCTATTACCTCCACTTGAATACCCTTGGATCTCCAACATAAAGACTTGAGAGCTTGTTTGGTCTTTTCTCCACCAGCTTTCAGATGAGATATAATTTTGGCTGCTGAGTGCACAATAGCATCAGGTTGAGCAGTCCTGACGTCTTCTACTTCAACAATAGCCTATGGAGAAGCAGAGTGAAACAATTATCAAAGTCTGCATTTCTAATATGGGAGCAACAGTTCATATTAAAATAATTGTACAAAGATCATCCAAAGCAACAAGGGGGCAACAATTCTCTCTTGATTAACAATTCCATGTGCATATCTCCATTAGACCATAATAGTAACTCCTCATATTTCTCAAGTACAACAAATGAGAAAAATGCTCAAGTGGGGAAAAAAAACTCTATAAATGACCTGATTTTAGGGCCTGAACTATCAAACTAATTTCAGTTATCAAAATGTCAGAATGATCTAACTGCAAGATTAAGGTAAGTGCCAAAACGAGGAAGCAACCTCGCTAAAAAGATGTATCAAGATGTCCATAATAACATGTTTCTAAGAACTATACCGGCATTCCATTCTGCTTGCTGATGAAAGAGTAAATACCATGATCCAGACAAAGATGTTATACTTCCAGATGTCAATATAACATGTTTCTGCATTAAACAGAACTTGACAAGAAAACTATCTCATGCCACAAAACAGTTATAAATACAGAAACATTTTATATACCTGGTATCCGTGAGCCAAAATGAGCTGAACTTTAATCATCTCCAACTTATAAAATGAAGTCCCATTCATTGGGATATCAACCTTCTTTGACTCTTCTTCTAAGATCGAATTGTCTTTGGATGACTCTGATCCATGCCTATGACCATTGACTATATGAAGATTTTCTGGTTCATTTTCTACAATTATCCCGACCTGATCAATATCGGCATCATGGGACTGATTGCCAGATATATGCTTTTGGATGTCAGAGTGTTCTTCAATTAAGGCAGGCCTTAAGAAGCCTTGAATAGCTAATCCAGCTGGAGGCTCCTCCATCCAATCTACAGGATCATCTGAAGCAGCCTGTATGTAGCCATAAAAAGAAAAAGAAAGAAAGAAAAGAAAAGCTCACTAAAGACTTCACCATAGTAAATTGGTATTATGTTTTATTTACATGAAGTAGATGTTACAAGGTGGCGCAAGGTGGCGCATAAAAATAACTATGAAGAAATATTAGTAAATGCAATGATGGCAAACACATGAATTTGAGGTTATCTTCCTAAAACTATTTCCATTTGTTCAGACAAAGAATCAAACATTTGCAACGGACAATTACCTCAGAAAGCTTTTTGGCAAAATACATCGGATGAGAAGAACGCATAGTATCCAATTTTGCCCAGTCTCTAAGTGTCTCATCTTCATCTTCATCCTCAAGAACGTTATCCCATTCCTGGAAACAAGAACTTTAAATATATTGAGTCATCCTACACAGCTAGAACATTTTTTTTAAAGGGTAAATCCAAAATAAATCTTATAAGGAAAAGGAAACACACATCATCATAACTGTCATCTTCCTCGCCTTCATCCTCCTCATCATCTTCAACATCACTATCTTCACCTTCAATCTCTTCAATTCCAAAACCAATTTCTGATGGACCCGATATTGGTAACTCCATCTCCTTGATCATTTCCGTAGTATCAAAGCCTATTATCACTTGCTGCATTGAATATGAACTTAGTAAGCCATGAGAAACACACAAACAAGGGGTATTAGAATGCATATGTGCTAACAAATCACAGTGAACTAAAATATTATTGTAAAAGTATCAGTACCAATATAATTGTGTTTCCAAATGACTTTAATACAATACAAAAGAGTACCCGGTCAAAACCAGAATAGTGAATTTTCTATCAGTGCATATTCTTTCTGTTTGCCGGGCTAGACAACATTATTCTGCCTTTTATGTTAAAAATCAAGCTCTTACATCATCCAAACATCAGTTTGTGATGTCTATGTTAGTGCTTTTACATACAAGCACGTAACAGGTGTGCATGCCATCCAGGAGAATAAATTCCATACCATAATGTTATTCTCTGAAGTTAGGCTTTGCAAAATGTCCTCCTCATGCTTCACTTGAAAGTATATATCTGTAACACATCCCAGATTACACTAATGCTTCAGTTCACCAGACAAGGATTTCAAGCTCAAACTGATAAAAATAAACATGGGAGTGACAAACTTTATATACTTGACTTACTTCCATGTTCATCAGTTACATAAGGCAAGTCTGGCCAAATAATGTTATCATCGACTTCATCATTAATCAAATTTGTAATCATCAACGTTGCCTTACTATTCACCTGGCCACGATACACTACAGGAAACATTAGGTATGCAAACTATCTGAAAACAGCAATGCAGACTATTTTATAAATGTCGTGAATTTAAGGCATTTATTAGAACAAAGAGTTTCCGGAGGCTGATTTCAAACGCATTTTATTTGACAGTTTGAAAGTACAGTGCTCAAGCATTGTATCCTAGTAAGACATCTAAATATGCAGATTATCATCATCAGATCCAATCTAATAATGTAGTCTAAACATTTCTAAATCAATATGATTGGAAGTCTATCTATTGAAAGGTTTAACAGAGTTTCTTATACCGAGTCAACTCCATATAATACCTCAATAACGGTCCTAGTAGTTTCTGCATTAGTTAGTCTAGCGTCCCCACTATTCTCTGACGTTGACTCTGCAATGTCCTCAAAAGGATGATACCTTGGCCTCCCATTCTGCTTCACAGGATCTGACGCTGAGCCCAAATACTCGGCTGATGCTCGAGTCCTGTTCCTTATAAGACTAGTTCTTCTCACGATGGAGTTGCCATTTAATCTTTGAAATTTATTCCTGCAAGTTAATCATCACATTCATTGCCATCTTAACATCTATAACTCTTAACAAGACACTAAGAAACTAATAGTTTGTTTCTGAGTGCTTTTGAATACTATCGAAAGCACTTCTATGATTATCTTTATTCAGAAATACTTAGTAAGCACCATTTTCGAGAGCTAAAGTACTTGATAAGCCATTTTGCAAAAGCGCTTTTATTTTCTTTTGCAGAAAACACTTTCTGCAAAAGCACTCCCAAATGTGTTCTTTCAGGAGTCCAAGTTTTATTTTTCTAATGCTTCGTTTTCTATTAATCTCTTGCAATTAGATAAAGCGTATTGAAAAAAATAAAAAATAAATAAAGAGTTAGAATAAGATAGAGTACCAAGGAGTGCTGAAGCAACCACAGTGCGCAAGCCGGCGTGAGGTGACGTGGACACCGGAAACTTCCTCCGAGTTAGAGATGGAACGATAATCTACAATCGAAAATGTTTAGGAATTGCAAAATGTAAAGCTATGTTTGGTTGCTGAGAAAATATGAGAAAAGTAAAACAGAAACTGAAATGTTAATATTAACAACGACAGAGTTACGAGATAAGGCGGAGGAGGAACAGAAATTAGCGCCGGCGGGAAATCGGGCGGCCATGGTTGATTCAATCATCATCATCATTTTTTCAAATATTTTTATTTTTATTTTTTTCTTTAAAAGGCTTAGGAGATTTTGTGATGCACAAGCATTCTCTAGCTCAAGAAGAGGTCGTGCGAGGATGAGGTGCAAGGTAGGAATCAAGTGCAACACTAAACTGTTTCTCCCACTACAATCGGGTATGTTTGAAGTTACACGTGGCAAGAGATATTTCTGTTTTTTGGGTAAGCACTAAGTATGGCAAGAGATATTTATTTCGGTCCTAAACTAAACATACTGTTTTCGAGTGAAAACGCACCGTTTTTACCATACTTCAGCTGTTTGGATGTGACGGAAAATACAAAATAAAATAAATTCAGAGAGAAAATCCCAAAAATCATAGGGAAAAACAGATACTTAAATTATTAAAAAAAAATCTTCCCTCGACTCATCACTCATCCTCTCTGGTCTCGGCAACATCTTCAACTCGCTCAGGATTCAAGCAATGAGAAAACATTTATTTTCTCAGTAATCAGACAGAGGAGTTTTTGAAAGTGAGTGATAAGTACTGTTTTACAGCTCAAAATATCCACTATGAATTTAAAGTTGAAATTTTTTCTTCCCATAGAAAAATCTGTTTTGGGTTTAGTTTACAGTAGTGAAAAGTGTACATCCCTTATGCTGTAGAAAAGGTTTCTTTCTGGTTCATTTAACTATTACTTGAGGGAGTTAATCTATTAAGAACTAATAAAGTTTTTGTCTTGCGTTGACAGGATGCTTTGTTTGAGATACTCTTTGCCCTTCTTTACTCAAAGCTTGGAATCATCCAGGAGTTCCAGGAGTATCAGCAGTGTCGTGGTAAGGTTTTCAAGTAATTGGTAGTTATGGTGTATCCTTTAGAAGTTAAATTTCACTGAACAATGTTTGTTTCTTAATGGGAATGAAATGATTTCTCTTGAATTTGTCGTTTGATTCATTTGAATGCAAGAGTGAGAGAGAAGTAAATGAAGTGAAATTTAGTATGAGAAGCAGAAGGTTTTCAATTTCATATATTTTGGTCACGTAGTTCCTGGATATCATATTAACTGTCTATAAAATTGATAACAATTTTCAGGTATGTGCTGCAAAAGGTCCGAGACCAAGATATCCTCGGGTATGGAAAACAAGAAACAGAATTGGGACAATTTCCAAGTCCGCGAAGCTTGTTACTTGTGTATGTTATCCTAAATTTTATTCCTCTTTTTGTTTTTCTTTCTTTGTATTTTTGCCTGCCTATACTTAATAATGAAACTGATAAATTTGAAGATTGCCCTTTTGGTTGGTTCAAAATGTTTTGGCTTATTTTCGTAGTCAATGAACATTTTTAAAGACAATTGATCAACCTGAAGTTGACGTTATTTGCTTCTGGAGATAATAATCTCTTTTAGTTGATGCTTATGTAGATAAAGGAATTGTCAAATATTAAAGAGGAAATCTACGGGGCTCTTGATTCGTTTATTGCCTGGGAACTGGAGTTTCCTCTTGTTACGGTGAAGAAAGCATTGAAGACTCTTGAGAATGAAAAAGAATGGAAGAGGATAATTCAGGTATTAACAACTTGCTAATTTTTTCTCTTTTCCTTTTACTGGCTGTCTGTATTAAAGATTTCAATAAAACATATGCAGTGGAATTGTTGTAGGTAACAAAATGGATGTTGAGCAAAGGTCAAGGGAGAACAATGGGGACCTATTTTACTTTACTGAATGCTTTAGCAGAGGATGGGAGACTTGATGAAGCCGAAGAACTTTGGGCTAAAATATTTTCAGAGAACCTAGAAGGCACCCCACGCATTTTTTTTGATAAAATGATTTCCATATACTATCATAGGGACATGTATGACAAGATGTTTGAGGTATTGCCATGAACTCTCTCTTTTTGAAGTTTGAACTCTGTTAACTGATTGTATGTGATTTAATTATATTGATTACTGTGAAGGAGACTTTTTAAAGTAGTCGGAATTATGCCTTAATCTTAATACTTTTTCAAATGTATGTTATATATAATAAAAAATACTACCTAAGAGTTTCTAGATTGGGGAAATGTTGATTCTAGATAAAATCCGCAATTAGTACACTCATTTCTAAAATATCATTGCTCTGTTAAGTGTTAACCATTACCAAGATTGTATGGTGCTGGTTCTTCATTGTTGTGACTGATGATATATCGAATTGGTGCTTTTGATCCTCAGTTTTGATCTCTGTTATTATTATGTGTTTGGGTTGGGTGGGTGGAGTATTCACTGCAGCTCCGTTATTGTAATACTATCATCAATCCTTCCAGGATTTTATTTTTCTTTTGTTTACGTATTTATTTATTATTGTCCTGGTTGATATGGTTTTTCAGGGATCTCAACTATGATGCACAATTTTGAATTTTATTTTCTCTTTTCTGATCAATTTCAATTTTTTAGTTGTTTATACATTGCATACTGGTGTACCGCTGTGTCTGGGAATGTAATTCCTAGTTGTTTACTCTCGTAGGTATTTGCTGACATGGAGGAGCTTTATGTACGACCAAATGTTTCAATTGTTTCTATGATGGGGAATGTCTTCCAAAAGCTGGGTATGTTGGACAAGTACAAGAAATTAAAGAAGAAATACCCACCACCTAGATGGGAATATCGTTACATCAGAGGAAAACGTGTTAGGATTCGAGCAAAACCTATGAATGAGTTTGATTGTGCTACTGAAGGCATCAGTAAGAAGAATGAGGAAACTAACCAGAATCCAAATGAATTAGATGGGGAAGCCAAGGCATATCCGGACGAATCATTTGAGGAAGGCAAGGTAAATCCAGATGAATTGTTTGAGGAAGCTGAGGCAAATAGAATTGAATTGTTCAAGGAAGCTGAAGCAATATCAAATGAAAACATTGAAGCTAACCTTTCTTCATGATAGTCACTGGCTGATCATATCATACTAATCTCTGTCTACACTTTTGGTTGGAATTGGTGTTTCCTGTGAACATGCCAAGTTATTGCTGTCGGAAGGAACTGCAATATGTTCTTTTAAATGTATAAGTGGTACTGAAAATCAGCGGTTGGATCACACAATTTTGGTGTAAAACAGGAGATAATCTTTGTCAAGCTGCCCACACCTTTACTTGAAAGAGCAGCTTAAGAAATTTGGGTGCCCGCCCAATCCTTTTTGGTTGACAGTTGCAGGTATCAAGTTGGGTGTTAATGTGTCATCACTAAAATGTAATGGACTCTGTAGAATGTCTATTGTAGTATTGTTACACAGTTGATCAAACAAAACGTACGGAAATGCATGAGTTAGAACGTAGAAGAACTGAGCACAGGTGTCCAATTGTTGTATGCTTGTTTAGTGTAAGCACTTCGTTTCAGTTGCCCATAACGGGCATTAACTGCTGGCCATGGTCGTTATTTCTAATCTAACAAAAAAAATAAAAAATTAGAGAAGCCAATTGGAAAAGAAACTTTAATCCTATTTAACTTATCCTTACCAATCTATAACCAGGCAATATCGAAAAACAAATAACACCATTTTTTCAGTATCCCTTTGCTGTGTATTTTTATCATGCAACAAAAGCTGTAGCAATTGTATCATTGGCCAAAAATGCCAATTCTTGTACTTTAAAAGATGGTTCTGTAATATCACTAGAAGTGGCTGATCTTACAATGGTCACTACTAAAATTCGAAGCATGCTTAACTAGATAAAATAAAAATTGGGGGTAAAAAATTGTTCGTTAGAAGTATATCATGCTAGTCATGTGAAAATTTTAACTGAAAGTGCTCAAATGGGTTCTAAAACCCAGGTGATGGCTGTTGAGTTCTTTCACCAATTTTAAAAAAAAAAAAAAAAAAAAAAAAATTAAATATACGAAAATACAAAAAAGACTTATTGTTTAAATTGATCAACCAAATTATTCGTTTCACTCATCATCTGTGCCTGAACCTTCCTGTTTTGCTCCCTGTTTACCCACAGTACCATTAGCAGCAGCACCCTTCTTTTTTGTATCCTTCTCATCTTCCTCATCTTCACTGTATTCACTCTCATAATCATCGTACTCTTCTTCTTCATCCTCCTCTTCCTCATCAGCTCCATCCTCCACAATGGGTCCCTCATCAGACACAAGACCACGAGTGCCAGCCCGAGTTCGCTTCAGAACTTTAACCTTCACGTTTGTCCTTCTGTCACAACCTATCCATGAGTCGCACAGGCAGTAGCAAGTTAAGTTGTAATTACCCTCTGCTGGGGCCTGGATCTTTCCCATCACCAGTCTGGAGCCACTGCACACCCTCTCAACTGCTTCCCTAACAGCACCACTTGTCTCCTTTACAGTAGCTCCTGAACCCTCCCTAGTCTCCTCAATTGCCTTTGAAGCTGCCGTAATGGCTGCAGCTTCATCCATGAAACTAACCTTTTGGTAAAACCAAACATTGTTTGAGACAGAATCTGCAAGCAAAATCCAGAAATTTTCTTCCTTGTGGAATGGATAGTATGGGGCATGGGGCAGGGCACGGGTCAGGCCATTAGCACGTTTGAGAGTTACCCAAGCTTGAACTGTGACAATATCACCTTCCTGTATACCCTCTTCACCCTCAGTCTCACAAGTAACTTCAACTGCTACAGAAGGCATCATTTCCAATACCATCTCAACATCCTGAACTTCTGCAGAGGAAAATCCACCTACTTGAGTGAGCAACTCAGCACGATCTTGCAGGGTCATGTCCCGGAGCTCCTGAAATGTTCTCACCTTCTGCAATTGAAGTCAAGAACTCTTAATATTAAAATCAAAAGAAATGACTCATAAAACATAGCGAAATAATGCACTTAATTCAGTTAGTTAAAATAGTATTACAATTTTGTCTCAATAAGAAGGTCCACAAGTCGTTCAGGCTTATAAAAGGAAGAAAAAAAATCAACTCCATAGCCCATCTATATGACTCAGAATCCATTGCTTGAAATGAAAGATAAATATGTTTGGAAATCTTACAAAACATAAAAGGTAATTATATACAAATATGCACAAATGTAGAATGCAACTTTTCATTTTCTTTAGTCAATTGCCAAGAAATTTCATTTGGGTTTAATCCAGTCAAATCCAAGATAATAAAAATATTCTAATAGCTTAAGAATGGCTAAACATAGTATTATAGTTAAACCAATTGGAAGAAATTGCATCAGAATATCTTCCTTCAAAGCAGAAAAGCTGTTAAAATGACGCGAGCAGCAATAAATGCTAAAATATAAATTGCTAAATTGACAGCCAACGGAAGGCTGAATTAAAAAATTAATTTCTGCTATATCACAATTAAACACACTGTTTAAGGCACTGACCTTGCGAGCTATCTTTTTGACAACAGCCTCACTAAAATATGGCAGCTGCAAGAAGGGTGCATTACCTTCAGTGGATCCTCCAGTAGCCTTCCTTGAACTAAGAGGAACAGCCTGCATCAAGTCCATTAAGGCAAACAGAAATCGTAATTTTGATATGACCAAATAACAAAAAGGTTTGGATAACAAGCTACAAAGGAATGTATTAATATCAAATAACAAGCAACACACATGCAGCAATGTTTCCTCAAAGAACTGCGGAAATGTTTCTGAAACAAAATCTGCAAACAAGAAATTGTTCTCGACCAAAAAGACACAAAATAGTGATTATAGATATGAGACAACCATAGTATAATAGTGTCTAGTGCAAACTAGCAACTTTAAAATTAACAAGATAATTACCAACAAATTGGAAAACAATATTTTCCACCAGGCATACTAGACATTTAGAAGGAACCATTAAGTTAGGCAGAATTAGATTTAAGTAAGGGTACATGATGTATAAAATGCTGTCAAACTAATATTAATCAGGAACTTGAAATGTGATTATAGTGGTTACATACATTGTCCATTATATTTAAGTCATTAGAAACCCAAGCAATCGTAAATGAATGAAAACAGCGAAAATAATTGATATAAATAATTAGTCTTTGTTAATAGCTATTTAAAAGAAATAAAAAAGATGCTATTATGAAGATGATTAATAACTAGTTTTTATAACTAAGCACCTGAATGATACATTGAGAAAGCTCAACAACCCCAATTGCAGGCCTAAGCCATCCATGCCCCTGAGCATTGCGTGGAATAAGTGCCATCTGCAGAGAGTTAAGCAATAACATCAAAGAGGCTCAGAGCCCAAATAGATTTATGTCATCAACAAATGGTCAGAGAGTGGCACAAGAGAAGTAACATACATTCAAAAAGTTATTCAAAGTTAAATACCTCATACACAAAAATCAGTAGTTCACTGAATAATAAATAAACATTTGCCAAAAGAAAAAACAAAACTGAAACAAGAAGTTAATAAACAAGAGACCTATTCCTCTCATCACACCCTATCAAAATTAATACCCTCCATGATGCCCCACAAAAATGTCCAATGATAATATACAAGGATGTCCAATTGGAATTTGGAACATAAATCTCTAGAGTGGATAGTGAGGAGACAAGCAATTGAAGCTCCAAAAAAAATGCTACATAGGTGAAAGATCTATGATCTCCAAAAACAATAAAAAATTTGATTGAAGATAAAATCAACTTCCTTTTCTCTTTCATGAAACTAATTTAATCAAAGCAAGCTCATCACATATGATTCATCTTGTTGCCTTAAGGTCGTTCTACCAAAATTCTTAATACGAAGACAATAGTGCAGGCTTACAAAAGATGCTACAGTATTAAATACCTTCATTATGAATCATGTGCAGTTGGAGAACATAATCCACAATTAGCAAAAGTTACCTTCATCAATTCTTCAAGTAGGCGAGGTGCAAGTTCTAGGACACGCCTGAGATCACCTTTCAGAGCAGGAGACAATGCATCTGTTTGACGAGTCAATTGAGCCTGAATCAACAGTTCTGTCTGTATAGAAAATTTTTTGCAGAAGTAAGTATGTGAACCCTCACAAAAGGTTTAAATAACATTTTGCAATTGGCTCAATATGGCTAAATCAGAGTTCACAAAATTACTTTAACTAGGGCAGGATACTGCTTCCAGAACTTTGCTTGCTCTTGCTTAATGTTTTTAAGATCCAGATTCAATTCACTCCTGACTGACATAAAAAGCTTCTGGAGAGGTTCATCATCAGTCCTACGGACTGGAATTTCCGTATATTCAGCAGCCTTGATGAAAACTTCCATAACCTTGCTGTATAATCAAGGTATAACAAAAGGAAAACAAATATGCATAAATATGTAAAATACACATGATTTATCCAAAAAAATGAATAACTATGAAACATTATTAAGTTGTTTCCCAAAGATGGACATTACTCATGCTTCCAAACTAACAGTAAGATAACATATACAATCTTGAGCATCATCTAACTTCAAAAACTGATATGTACAAAGAGTATGGATGACTTCTAAGCCAAAAGCTGAAATCAGCTTATCGTTGGGCACTTATGATCAAAATAACATGACTTTGTATGTTAATATCAGTGCAGTTGGATACAGGCTTAGCACAGAAACCATAATGATCATGATTTTTCATAAATGCCACACAAAAATTCAGAGATGCATGAATGCATGTTCTCACCAGTAAAAAGTTACTTTGACACATTTCATCATTCAATTACCATATATGCAGCGCATATATAACTTGACATATATATAGTTAATATAATAACTTGTTTTAGGACAAGAATAATAGAAAGAAAATAATAAGAAGAAATAAGTACCTTGGGGCCAAAGAAGGCTTCATGAAGTAATAGTATGTTGACAGTGTTTGATGCATTACATAGTTTCCCGTATATTTTGATGACCTTGAAAGATAAATAACAGCTATCACCAATGGCAGGAGAATACAAACTCCAACAATCCAAAGTAAAAGTATGCCACCATATGCCCCATCAATGTCTAGCAGGAACTGCGGGAGAGCTATGCCCATTTGAAATCCCTGCATCAACAAACTGGTGTATTAGCTTCAAGAGGATTATTGATAAATTCTCAGAGGAAATAAAATTCTAGTTACTGATGGTTTTTAAAGCATGATAAATTGATCATTACCTGTCTGCCATCTGGATGACCATATTTTTCAAAATTCTCACGTGATATTGGATCTGTCAAAGCTTGATAAGCCTTAGATATGTACTCCACAAAATATGTATTGGCCTCTGAAAATATAAAAAGCAATGGCTAGTAAGCACAGGTTGATATATAAAACCTCATCTTTCTTGTTAAAGTCAAGGTCAGCTAGTCACATCCATATAAACAAAAGAACTCAAACATCTTCAACCTGGATCTGGGTTTTTATCAGGATGGTATTGTATGGAGAGTCTCCTATAGGCCTTCTTTATATCTGAATCTGAAGCTCCATGTTCTAATCCAAGTATACTGAATGGCTCAAACACTTGAATCTACATGAAAAGAAGAGAAAAATAACAATAATAATAAGCATGCAAGAAAAATGGGTATTATGTAAGAACCCAAAAAAAATCCAATTGACTAGAATACATATGTAACATAGTTTTTGACTGAAGCACAACGATCAAGTGATCATACATGGAACTAGTTCAAATTTTGAGAAAAACGTTACCTCACTACTCATACTTTTAATGTAATAAATGAGTACTATCATGACAACCCATAGCAGGACTACTGTCAAGTTACTACAGGTCGAGAAGTTTGAGATCTGTGAAAAAAAAAAAAATCAAATACATTGCAGAAGTGAATGGTATGGGTAAATCAAATATCAAAGAATATTCAAGAAACAGAAAAGGTCAATAAAGGAACTAACCCGCTTAAATATAGATTTCCGATACTTCCCTGAATTAGCACACTCAGAGCACTGGCAGTGAATGCTCTTTATTTTCTTCGAGGCAGCATGGCACAACTTTAGAATTGTATAAGGCACTAAAGGCAGGGCCATTATTGTCAAAATGAAAATTGGGAACAATGCACTATTCTCTTCAGAAGCAGCCATCGTGACCTTCTACCAGAAACAACGTCTAAAACGTAGCTGTTCCTGCCAAAAATGTCCTCATTAGAACTCCTCAATTGACACATCACAACCTAAGTCCAACTCAAGATGCAAGCTAGAATTTTTCAAAAGGTATACATCTCCAGAGTACGTTCAAAATTCAAGTGTTTCCTCAGACACATGAGTATTTCCTATACATATTCTAAAAACATTAAAGGATACCATTTATGAGGAGTAAGGTTGAAAATTGAAGGGTGGATCAAATTCCACTGAATATCCCATTACAAAAAAATATATATATATGATTAAAAAATGGACCTTTAGTTTAAAACTTTTGGCATATTTTAAGCACTTGCCTGGATTCAAGTTCACTAAAGAAAATCAATCCAATCGAAATAATCATAAAAACCAATAGTCAATTATTTATAATTAAAATAGCTATTAATATCCAATTAAAGGTTATTTCTTTGGCAGAAAGAATGCCGAATTCCTTAATTTTTATATAAGTAAAAGAAATTAAATCAAGGATAAATAAACAGAAATTGATCAATAAATATAATTAATCATGAAAAAACAGTATAAAAATCAGTGAAAAACTGCAATTACTGGAAAATATTATATCAGAACTGAAACATAAAATCAGCTAAAAATTTACATCAAAATTCAGCATTCAATATTAATTAATAAACACAAAAACATCAAAAATTAAACAATAAATATTACCTCGAAATTGCAAGAGGCAATGATATGGATAATTAAACAGATCACGATCTGCTTCGCTAACGCTCGTACGAGCGATGGCGCGGAATTATAAAGAGATAGAAAGAGAGAGAGTTTTCTTGGGTTTTGCTTATGAGATCCGAAATATAACATAAGAGCGCAGGGTTGAATTTGGTTTCCGATTCTGACCTGTGATATCTCGAGGATATATTTGTCATTTCAGCTTATGTCTAAATTATGTTTTAATTTTCATTTATGCGGAATCTGTCTTACTCTGAAATTGCATATTGGCGATTAGAAGTGTCCATTTGTGCAAGTGTCTATAGTTTAGTAAAAAAAAATTTAAGATTTTAGAAAAAAAAATATAAATCCTTTTATTAATAGTGAACCGTTAAAATTTTATAACTTAATAATATTAATTTACTATAAATCTCTTTGTTATTAACGAGCTTTTAAAATTTATGACTTAATAAATTAATATATTTATGAAATTTTCCCTTTACTTTTTATTTCTATTATTTTTATTATAATTATAATTAGAGAAAGGGGGGAAAAAAAAAAAAAATCCCCTGATAATAAGTAATAACGAAAGCCACAGTCCATCTACCATCTTTCCTTCTGTAAAAGTCCAAACAAATTTTAGAACTCCCAAACGCAATCCTGCTCTTTCAAATTTTTCTGCTCTTAACCATCAACCATGGCTTCTTCTACGGAACCCAATCCTCTCCACCACAACGTAGCCACTTTCATTAATACCACTACCACTAATCTCCTTTCTCTCCTCTCCCCTCCAAATAAAACGCCGCCGTTCCTCTCCCAACCTTACACTCCCTCCTCCAAGCTCTCTTTCCCTCCTCTTAAATTCACCGACTCTTCAGTTCGTTCACCCCCCGAGTCCACGCAGCCCGACTCACTCTCTCCCCAATCCGACGCCAAGGGCGTCTCCTCCGCCGAGTCCTTCCCATCGACGGTCAGGATTTCTGGAATCAATTCCAATGGGAAGGGCGGTGGGCCCGCCTTTGTGGGTCAGGTTTTCAGCATGTGCGACCTTTCTGGTACCGGCCTCATGGCTGTCTCTACTCACTTTGATATTCCCTTCATTTCTAAAAGGTTTTTTTTTCTTTTTTCCTCTTCGCCTTATCTCTTATCTTTAGTCTTTACAGTTACCGTTATGCTTACGTGTCATGTATGCGTGTATATATGTGTTTCTCTAGTCAATGTTGTGTTTAGGTTATTACTCGTTAGAACTTGTTATTTGATATCATAGTTTAGTTCAAAGGCAGAAGCTTGGTTATGTTGCAGTTGGATGCTTTATAGGCTTTATGATTCTGCTTTTTATACTTGTAAAAAAAATTTCTCAATGGTCATTGACTGGAGTGGGGAGGGAGTGTAGTGGCTCAATTTGATTTTACTTGTAGGGAAGAAAGTTGCAAAATGGATGCTATATATTACCAATTTTCATAAGAAAATTTTGATAGAAGTGTTATTGGAATTTAGGGTTCCTCATCAAATTCAAGACAAAGTAGAACAAGAAGAATCAAGACTCGCTTCACATTTTAACAAGAAATCCTAATTGGTTTCTGAATGAGGATTGAAGTTGTTTTAATATCACCCTAGCTTGTTTTAATACATTTGGTCATTTAAATTGGCCATTGACGAATGTATCCAGGTCTGGACCCAAGGTATTTGAAAAAAACTGATTAGTTATGTTTGTATATATATATACTTATTTCTGGTCCTTGAGTCCCCTATGCAATGAGTATAAGCTTTGTGGTAGTATCATTAGGAGTATTTGGTGTTGTGTATCTTACTTTGCTCAATTCCTCTCCATATTTTAGAAGTGTTTGACTAATTCTGTATTGATTTCTAGAACACCTGAGTGGCTAAAGAAGATGTTTGCAACAATTACTAAGAGTGAAAGGAAAGGCCCTGTCTTTCGCTTTTTCATGGATTTAGGTGACGCAGGTATGACTTGAGATTTAACAATTGCTAAGTTTTTTTGCCCATTTTTATCATCTCACGTCCTGCAATACCAATATTTAATACGCTCCTGGGTTATTGCTTCCTTATGCTAAATTTTCTCACAAATTTTTAGTACTACGTCCTTCTATTGGTATTTTTAGTACTAACTCCTTCTATTGGTGTTTTGGAACTTTATCCAATGAGTTGATCTTAAAAAGGCAATTTACAAACTCAAGTTATTAGAGGTCTTCACCTTTGAATAGATTTGTTGATGATTGTTGGAGATGTTAGGTCTGTCTGTTTTGGGTCATCTTATCATTTATTTTGTCCTTTTCCTTTTTGTTATTTCCCTCACGATGATCATTGTAATCAACCTAACTTCTCCCCTGCTGGAAAATATCTTGCATTCTGATTACGTTTTTGTTTTCAGTTGCATATGTTAAGCAGCTAAATATTCCTAGTGGTGTGGTGGGAGCATGCCGTCTTGATTTGGCTTATGAGCATTTTAAGGTACTGCTCACTTTATTTGAGTGGACACTCATTATATTTATTTGTATGTTCAAGTTGGATAATTGTTTTTGAACCTGTGTTTTTCAGCTCAACTGCCCTTTTCAATATCACATTACTGAAGATATTAGATTATCAAACTGCATTTTCTTTGCCATTTTTCAATGCATTTTTGGATGCGATTTCCATTCATTGTTGTGTTAGTGTTGTCATGTGCTGTGGTATAGGATACTTAAGTCTCTGTGAAGCTTTTAAAAATAATGATGTTTTAGATAAATGGGTTGAGCACTCTGCTTTGGGAACCCCAAAAATTGGACCAAGTAAAGAATAATCTGGGAGGTTCATATAAACATTATGAGAGCATCTTTTCTGGTCTTGGTGATAGTATGTGTATAGACCTGTTTTGCCTGCTCTGTGATATTCTTGAATGGCTCTTAGAAGTATACATTACTCATTCTAAATGATTTAGTGCATTGGTTAGAATTTATGGGCAGCATGATGCAGCCTTGGGAAAATATAAGCAAATGACTGCACTGGTTTGAAGAAAAAAATGGTTCAAGCTGGCCTTAAAATTATGTAGGGAGACAATTCTAACTAAGATTATATTACTTTAAGTTAGCACAATTTTGAAACACAATTCGTGTAGTCATCAGAAATTGTCGGGATTGGGATAATGTTAATCTGAGTGACGTCTCCAAAAAGTCATATGGGCAATTTTGCTTTGGTCCTGAAAAGTACATGTAAACCCACATATAGACAAAATACCAGATTTTCCTAGGTGTAAACTTTATTAAGTCTTTTACTTAGTCAACTTCTTGCACATGTCAAACCTTTATATTATGAATTTCTTCATTGGATTATTTTCTTTATGTTCTTTTTAATTTATGGTGAAAACCTTGCTTGCATTTGTTTGTGATGATATTTCCTTTTATGAGATTCACCAAATTCCTTTTAATCATCTTTATTATGTGCTATGCAGGATAAACCTCACTTATTTCAGTTTGTTCCAAACGAGAAACAGGTAATGTACTTATAATGTGTTTCTTTTTATTTTTTAATATATGCCTCCTGTAATGTGCTGGGATTCATTTTGAAAAGAAAAATTTGTTTCCCTCAGGTCAAAGCAGCCAACAAGCTTCTAAAGACAATTCCACAGAGTGATGGGAGAAGAAGGATTGATGGAGTGCCTGTTTTCAGTGCTCAAAATTTGGATATTGCAATAGCTACAGCAGATGGAATAAAATGGTGTGTTCTCTGTTGTATAAAACAAACAAGATTAACAATTACAGTCAGTGGACTGTATAAAACCTTTTTCTATAGCGAGACCCAGCTGAATGGGTTACATTTGACTCAATTTTATAATTTTTGGTACATTGAGAGCCTGACTGATTGGCTCTTCATCATATTCATGCTTAGAATGGATAAATATGTTGGTATCCTGTTATTCAAGGGGACTTACTCTATTGCATCATTATTCATATAAGCCCTACTTTCTTCAGTTGCTCAATTCATCTTAAAATATTCTTATACCCCTCTGCAATGTATCTGATGCTGAGTGTTACTGTTTCTTTCATCAGGTACACTCCATACTTCTTTGATAAAGACATGCTAGATAGCATTCTTGAAGAATCTGTTGATCAGCACTTCCATACTTTAATTCAAACTCGACATATGCAGCGCCGACGTGATGTAATTGACGACAACTTGGCAGCAGAAGTGATTGAAGAGATTGGAGATAGTGTATGGGAGCCTCCAGAGGTACTAAATCTTTTTGTTCTGTATGCTACTGAAAGCTGGAAGGGCAGTGATGGCAGTAAATTTAACTTGGAGATTAAGAAGTATTTGTGGTTGCTATTATTATTATTCTTTTAATATATTTATTCAGCATTCTTGACTAACTCTGGAACTGCAATTTTTTGTCTTCACGGGATTTAGAATTATTTTAAGTTGTTAAAAATTTGTAATAGGATGATGACTTTAATTTTTGTCTTCTCATGTGCATCAATAATTCACAGTCTGTTTTTTTGTGCAAATAAATAAAATTCAAATAAGGATTTAATGCTTATTATTAAATCAAACAACAGTCTGTGTGCACTGTCTTTGTTTTCATAAATTTGGGTGGTTTATTTTCTGGATTGACAATAGTATGTCTTCAGGTTCAAGAAGTGCTGGATGAGATAGGCCATCCGGGAATACCCTTAAGTGTCATTTCAAAGGCTGCTGAAATCCAGCTTCTTTATGCTGTTGACAAAGTACTTCTGGGTAATAGGTGGTTGCGAAAAGCTACTGGCATTCAACCAAAATTTCCTTACATGGTTGACTCATTTGAGAATAGGTATATCTTATGCAACTTTTGACGGCTTGCATTGTGAGATTTATGTAATATATGATACATGCCTTCACTTGAGGATCAGAATTCCTTGTTACCAATTACATCGGGCATGTAGGTTTAGCAGTTTAATGTCTCATGTGAATAGAATCTGCATTTCTATACAAGTTGATCATTGAACTTTCCTTACACTTCATGTTTCAACCATTTTCTGATCTTGACATAAGAATCAGCAGTGTGTTGAAAACTCATCCAGACGCATGGTGGCATGTTCATGAAATGATCAAATATGAATTTTCTTGATACATCATCAATGCGCTATAATGACAATGTGTTCATTCTGTTTGCAGGAGTGCAGCATCTTTTCTAAGAGCTTCCGAGTCAACCAGCTGCCTTGCCAATTCTGGATCAGATAATGGCACTTCAGATCATCAATTGGAAGATAAGCGTTTAGAAAAACACGGGCAGAGACCAGATTTTCGATTTCCTTTTGGAGATTGGTTTAGTCACCCATGGTTAAAGCGAGATCACCAATCTCAAAATACATCTTCTAGAACCAACACTTCATCTATAGAATGCACAAAACAAAACTTACAGCCAAATCCTTTTCTTCCAAAAATTACAATGGTGGGAATCTCAACAGGGGAAACAGGGCAGATGAGCAAAGCTAGTTTAAAGAAGACTATGGAGAACTTAACGAGAGAGTTGGAGCAAACCGATCAGGGAAATGCCACCAGTGTTAGTAGCAACGAGCTCAAAATGGAAGATAGGGATCCACTGTTTGTGGCAAACGTGGGTGATTATTATTCAGGCCTGGCAAAGACTGGGTCAGCTCGATTTGTTCGTGGAGGAAGCAACTAAATGAACCTTACTAACCAAATACCTTTTTTGGGCACTAGTTTCTTCTAATGTAAAATTATTCGAAAGTCAGAAAAATAATAAGAGATGTAAATTTGGTAATGCGTTGTTCAACAGGTCATTTATCATCAGTTAATTGCTCAGTTGCTTTGCAAAGCCTGTCGAATCAGATGTGAAGTATGATTGGATGGTAATTTGCTTGAGCTGGTGCTGGCCGTATGACTTGTAATTTTGGAACTTTGGTTCTTTATACATGAAATTATTGGTACCTCGTCTTGTTCTTTGCTATGATAAGCAACTTCTGCACTGTACTTGCATTCAATAATTTTGAAGCTCCAGAGTGGCTATGAATCCGGTATAACTTAGTACCAATAGTAACTTGAAACTCGAAGGATAGATGTATAACAGTTAAAACTTTGCATCTATATTGTTTCCCGGACGAAAAAAAAAATAAAAGGAGAAACTAGAGATGAGTACCAGTATCGTCAAGATCAGTTAATTAATTGAAAAGAAACCAGTCATCTACTCAGTTTATATCTCTTCATCTATGAGGAACATATGAAAACAGAGATTATCCTGTTAAATACTTCTCTTTTTCTCTCTTCATAATCCTCTTGCAAAGTGCGGAGTTCTACTATTATTATAAAGTTCCGGAAAACCAAAATAGCCGGCTTAAAGATCCTCTTAGATTAATCAAATTACTATTAATCTCTGACGAGTTGCATCTATTAAAAGAACAAAAAGCAGCTTTGAGAACTACATGAAAAACAAAACATCCCCTATTCTCATCTTCGTCTGGGTGCCCGCTGACCAAAGTTTCTGAAAGAAAGAACAGTCCCGATGGCAATACATACGAAGAAGATGATAATAAAGAAACAAGCTGCAGTATGAGATATATAGGTCTTTCATTAAGTTTTGAACCCCAAGTCTGGATGAGGAGTCACTTGAACCCCTCGTTATTATGAGTTTGCACGCAGAATTTGAGTTTCTTCAGGCAATCTCAGAAAGATTCAATATAGTGCTTCAAGAGCCATGGGCATTTTGTAATTTTTATCCCAGCAATACTAGTTTTACAAAGATATATATAAATGGGGCATATAAAGATAATTTTTACCCTTGATTTTTTTGATTTCTTTCTCTCTTTTTCTCTTTTTTCCGTTTTTTCTTTGTTTTTTTGGTCTGATGGTATCACTTTATGACCCCGTTTTTGTATGGATAGTATTTTTGTTTCTATTTCATCAACTCGTCTCTTTGATCAGAATCTAGTTCACATTACATCATCAAACAAGACAAAGTTGTCATATTTACGTGGGTCATAAAATAATTTCTTCGTTGCATTTTCTTCTTAGCCCTCACCTAGCTAGAATATAGATTCTCTGCATGTACACTTTTGACACTCCATCAAACTGACATTTGCAGGCATGCATTACTTACTTTGACTCAATTCATGATAGTAAGTAGTTTTGGAAATCCCTTGAGAAAAGGTCAAAAAGAAGATCTTTTTTTTCCCATTTGGGCTGATATTTTTTTTAGTTCATGGAAAGTTTTGACTTCTATACAATTTTTTTCAAAAATTTAGAACAATATAACTCTAAACACTCACCACATATAATTGAATAATTCTCAAAATCCTTTAAAAGCAGCACTAAAAATGTAAAAAGTTGACTTTAATTTTTTCTTTTTTTTTTCTTTTGTGCTAGTTTCCTGTTGTCTTTGGTTTAATCCAGTCCAAGAAATCCAACGAAGCATCCAATTTAGTTGGTTTATTTGCACTTTCGTTTCTGTGCCGTTCTTTCTCTCTTGTGACGTATAATCATCTATTAACATGTAAAAAACAAAACCGATTTTGAAAATAAAAAACAAAAACAAAAATAGTTTTTGAAAAACATGAATAACAGTCATGATAACTAAGAAGAAAAACACACATTAAAAAGTGGTGATATATTAAAACACGCTTGAAATGAAATTCAATGAATTGGTGGGCAGTGATGACCTTGATCTCCCTCAACGAATGGAGTTAAAAAGAGGAAATAAACAGCTGAACAAAAGAAGCAAAAATGAATTAGTGGGGAATGGGGATTCATGAATTACTCATAAATCCATCCATCTCAACTCTTTTGGCAAAATTATATATATATATATATATATATTTGACATCTCCGATGCCGAACCCAATACCCGGCTCCCACTCATTGTTTTTTTTTCTCTTCATCAATCATCTCATATCTATCATTTCTCTTTCACAACTTGCCTAACCCACCCCCTCTACAACAAAACTCTGTTATCTCATTATCATTATAACAATCAAATCACTTATCTTATTATTGCTGTTTCATAAAGATATAAAGACAGACACCCCACCTCCAACCTCCATCCATCTCTCATTCTGTGTACATATTTCAATCAAGTCTTATATAATTGAAAATGGTGTTTTCCGTTTCTCCTTGTATTTGACAATTAGGTCAGTTAGCTTATTATGATCACTATGTCTATTCTATCTATGCCGTTGATGAATCCGTTTCTTACTTTGCAAAACACGTTGATCTTCTACTTTTAGACGTTTACTTCCACAAAAATCATTCATTTTCATATATAGTAATTATAAATTTCTGTTATATATAGCTATAAATCTACTACTAATCATAAACTTAGGGTTTTCCATATTTATAAAATACAACTATATATTTATAAATCTACGTGCTAAAATCTAGGAGGACGGGTTTATTTTTCCAATACTTAGTGCGATATTCTAAAGTCCTATATAGGGGTGATCGGTTTCGAATACCCTACTTTTTTTGAAGGAATTGAAATTAGCCGATTCCTGAGATTTGGAACCGAAACAAGAACCAGAACTATCCACTTCCAGTCCCTAGAAACCTAGAATCGGAACCTAAAACATAGATTCCGGTTTCGGGTACCTAGATTAATTTTAATTATCCCCAAAAAATTAAACTACAGTCCTAATAGTTTATAAAAATTACAATTCAGTCCCAATTTCTACCAAGGTATTTGGAGCTCAGATCCGGTTCTCAGTTCCAACATTGCATAAACCGAAATCAAACCTAGGAATTCCCAATTCCAATTTTTCAGAACCAGAATCGATGGGTCAAACAGTCTATTAGGCTAAATAATGCAGTGTATTGTGATTATATCCAATCCAATCTAGTACTACGATAACAAATAAGGTGTTAAAAGAGTTATATAATTTTGTAACAATATTTATAGAATAGAAGTAGTTAATTTATACATACATCAAAGATCTCATTCCTCCACAACTAAAAGTTATGGACCTCCTACGACAAAGGTAAGAATGTTTGCATCATTTATTCTTGTGGGTGGTCCAAAATTATAACAATTAATCTTTTAAATGATTATATATATAATATATTTGTCTACTTATTCTAATACATGAACATATTGCAAGTCCTTTGTAGCAACTCATATNTACATTAGGCTAAATAATGCAGTGTATTGTGATTATATCCAATCCAATCTAGTACTACTTAACAAATAAGGTGTTAAAAGAGTTATATCATTTTGTAACAATATTTATAGAATAGAATTATTTAATTTATACATACATGAAAGATCTCATTCCTCCACAACTAAAAGTTATGGACCTCCTACGACAAAGGTAAGAATGTTTGCATCATATATTCTTTTAGGTGGTCCAAAATTATAATAATTAATCTTTTAAATGATTATATATATAATATATTTGTCTACTTATTCTAATACATGAACATATTGCAAGTCCTTTGTAGCAACTCATATATCGTGAATTTGAAGGAAAATTAAAAGTATCTTTTGGGCAATTTAATGTTCACTTTTTTTTTTTTTTTCTTTCTTTAATACACGAATCTTCTATCATCTTCAATATATCATAATATATACTTTTATTTTTTCTTTCTTTTTGTCAAAAGAAGGTAGGAAAAAGAATATTATGACGCACGGGATATCCTTCTTCTTCTTATTTCTAGAACCTTTTTTTTATATATTTTATTCTCCAATTAGTTCACGTAATTTATATTTAGCCCTTAATTAATTCATTTAAGTTTATAATAATTATGTTTCCCCTTCTTAATTATTCAAAATTTATCACGATTTCATGGTATTACGCCAATTTCACGTTAAAAACATTTAATCAATTTTACTTTTATTTACTATTTAATTATTAATTGTAAAATATATTAAAACAGCTTTCACTGCTTAGTAATTGAGGGAGGAAATCTTTATTTATATCAACCCCTAAAATATACTTGATAATTCATATCAATTACTATATAAATTTAATGTAAAATCCATGGTTGATTTAGAATGATTGATTCAATGAGGATGTGATCACTTATGATCTTCTCGATCTACACACAAAGAGATGAACACAAAACTCATAATGAATAAAGGTGTGGTCTATATCGTATACACTTTAAAAGAAATTTAAATACAAAATCAATAGATTAAATTGTAAATAATATTTTATTATATGTATACACTTTATTTATATAATGATGTTGAAAGTTAATTAAGAAAATTATTTAAAAGATTTTAATTATGGAAGATTTACAGGACTATTTGCTCATACACTATTGTAGAATCCAGACCGTTAAAAATGCAAAGATTCCCACATAAAAAGCATCTATAAAAACAAGCCCATGTTAAATGGTTCAAGATCCATCACCTAAAGATGGCATATATGGCAACTAACACAGGAACATTTTCTTTCTCCTTTATGTCTCTTTGTAGGGAGTATGTGGCTCCATCAAATCACGAAGATGTGCTACCACGTTCCTCTGATCAACGCTCAGGATTTATTTGCCTCTGTCAACGAGTGACAGCCCCGTGAAGCCCTCTCCCCTGAGACTGCAACGTGACAAACAAGAGCTTTAAAGCTTTTAAATTGAATTTCAGTTATTTATTATAAATATTTCTCTGCATTCAATTTTAGAGAGTTGAAGAGATGCTGTGAGTGGTCTTTTGGAGAGATAAAATGACCAAATATAAAAATGGAACTGTGGACCCCCCATCCTTCATTTACAGACGCGCGCACTGACGGTGGAGAGACATCAACTTCATTATGTGTAATGTGTTCATGCAGGTGCAAAGCACCATGTCAAAGCTACTTTCGGGCTCATGAAGTTGACGTCCCGAAACAGCGCGTGCATTTCCATGCCTGGGTCCTTTATTTAAAAAAAATAAAATTATTAAGAGTATCGAATTTAACCATACAAGTGAGATCAACTCAGATTTTCATTTTTTTTTTTTTAATGATATTGATATTAGCCTAAGATGTGAATATTAGTTTAATTTTAACATAACATATTTTCATTTAAATAAAACCTTCATCAATTGTTTAAAATCTTATAAATCTAATTTATCTGACAGAAATAAATATTATAAGCTTTTTTTATAAATTAATAGAAGCTTTGTTTATTAGTTTATACATTGAATATTCTCAAAATTAATATTATCAGATCGGATGAATCCAATAATAGACGTAGATTGGTATTCCAAGGTTTAAACATAGCAATATAACCTTCCCTCACGCAGGCTTACGAATTGTAACTCATTAAAGTGGAATGTAGCCCAACGGCAAAATATGTCATGACAACATGCTCATGTGTACAAAGAGTGAATCACACACTTTTCAAAGTGCGAGTGGTATCACTTTCATCCACGAATGCACACCAGTGACCAGTTCACATACAAATCTCCAACCAAATCTCGAGTACAAACAAAGTAGAACGCAGCGTTTAGGGTAGTTGATAGGCATTGAAGAACCATCTCAGTTACACTATCTCTTATTGCATCCTTGGGTCCCCCCTTTGACAATTAACAAAGTCAATGAAAAAGGAGTTTGGTTTCTCATTAGAGAGAGAAAACTAATGATACCCACACAAAAAAATAAAAAAATTACAAAGGCTTTATTGGCTTTTTTCAATAGGGGTATTTTTGTTCTTTTCTTCGTGTATAAATAATTAACAATTACCAAGTCAAGTGCTCCACCATACCAATTCCTCTCTCTCTTCTTACTCTGTCTAAAATCTCTAATTTATTATTATTTCATACCTAAAAAAAGTCAGCGCCGTCCTTTGTGCCTTCTGTTTGTCTCTCCCTCTCTCTCTTTTAATTCTTGCCCAATTACTGATAGAGTTATCAGAAAAACATAAAGCTAGATTGGTTTATTGATAGTTTCAAGGTTGATTTGTCTGCTTAAATGGCTGAGAGATTGTATCCAGTTAGAGGGATTTTTGCAGAGAACTGGGATCTGGACGCGGTGGTCAGAAGTTGCTCTTCCGCCATTGATACCACCACGACATACTCCCGTGAGGCCAGTAATATCACCCATGAAAACGCTACTGTTTCAGAGAATCCTTTGTCTGTTTTGGCTTCTTTGAAGTTTGAAGAAGAGGAAGATCCATTTTCTTTTCCCAATCTTGTACAGGAGAGGAGCAATGGTTTTGAAGAATTGCAAGATTCTTACAAGTCCTTTTTCTCAAACACTACTACCACCAACGCCACTGGCAAAGATGACATTTTTAGCTCTTCAAGTTCTATTATTGGAGGATTGAACAGCCAACAACAACAAGTAGTGAAAACAAGCATCAATTCTCCACTGACACCCACCAGCTCTCCTCTTTTTGTTTTCGGAGAGCCCAAAAATCAACTACCACGACATGTACAGCAACAATCACAGCGTCTGCAGCAAGATTTACAGCAAAAACAACAACACCCACAAAGTCACCCTGGGACCATTTTGTTACGGCCCATGCAATCTCAGCCACCTCGATCTAGAAAGAGGTAAGTCAAGCTTTCTCATTCTTCTTTTTAATGGCGGAGTCTAAATCTGAACCCCAAAAAAAAGAAATTAAAAAGAAAAAGAGAAATGTCTAAAATCGTCCATTTTCAACAGGAAGACCCCGCAAAAGAGAATGGTATGTCATGTCACGGCCGAGAATCTCTCCGCTGATTTGTGGGCTTGGCGTAAATACGGGCAGAAACCCATCAAAGGCTCCCCATATCCAAGGTCTATTCTCTTTTAGCCTTCACTAATCTTCCACTCTTTTTTTCTTTATTCTCTGAATCTGAATATAATGATTATAATTAATCTATACTGTTTACATATGATTAATTTTATTACGCAGAAACTACTACCGGTGCAGTAGTTCAAAAGGGTGTGCAGCAAGAAAACAAGTGGAACGCAGCAACACGGATCCCAACTTGTTCATTGTGAGTTATACAGGCGACCACACGCATCCTCGTCCGACTCACAGAAACTCACTGGCGGGAAGTACACGAAACAAATTCTCCAGAACTCAAACTTCCCTCACCAATAATAATAAAGATGCAACGGCCCAGCCGACCACAACAAGCGGTAACGCTTCATGCTCCTCTCCTCTCTCGTCCACGAGCCACTCGCCAGCGGCCATGGAGGAAGTGAAGAATCAATCAGAGGGAGCTGACGTGGACAGTGAGATGGTAGAGGAAGAGGATGATGAAGACGATCTTCTTATTCCAAACTTAGCAGCCGCTGTGAATGAAGATCTATTCAAAGGGCTTGAAGAGCTCAGTTCTTGTGTTGCTAGTGGTGGTAGTAGTAGAGGAGGAGGAGGAGGAGGAGAGGGGTAAGAGCATAGCAGCCCAGTTCCCACCGCCGGCTGTGGAGCCTGTCGCCGGAGCTGGGCTTCCATATATAAAATATTTTTTCTTATTTTAATTTTCTTTTGGTAGAGTACAGAAACGGTATACTTAAGATATTTTTGTACACTTTCCTTTCAATCCTTTTGTCTATTAAAGATTTCGTTAAGAAAAAATCTGGCTGTTTACTCTCTCAAAGTTATTACTTAAAATTTGTGTTAATATCTGATTAATATAAGATCTGTAATTGCATCTCAAAGATTTTGTTAATTTAATTTGATTATCATGATGATCATGAGGTGATTAATTCATCTACAATTGGCCATGCAATACAGGAGGGTGAGAATGAGATGACAAAAGCAACAGCACATGTTTTTAACAATAATTGAAAAGTTAATTGGAGAAGGTTCATTTCCTTCCTTTGTTAAATGATTATATTGTCCCTTAAAAGCCTCCTAATGTTCTCTTAAAATCAGGGACAATTTTGGTTGTTAATATTGACTTCAATATCAGTATCCTATGTTACCGTGAGTGAATATAGTCAAGTAATTAAAGTTTTTTAATAATAATAAAATGGGTTAATTATTAATCTTAATAATTAATAAAAAGTTGTCGGTAACAAGTATGTAAGGAAGGGTTTAGAAACCGTGACACCGAGTCTGAATTTGAGTTGGCTTTATCACGAGACAACCAGCCAAACTGGAGATCCCTTTCTGTCTGATCTGTTCATACTGTTGTGTTGACTTGACTCTTCTAACTTCTAGGGTCAAATATTTTTTCATTCTCAGAGATAAGACTTGGTCAAACTGAAATTGTTTTATTTCTATTTTTATAAGCTAATTAAAAAAGAAGGCAAGGGGGTAATAAATTATGTGTTTACATGTAACTAGAGCATTCCAAGCATGAAATCACCCGTAAGCTATCCGAGAAAGAATCTAATGATGCAAGTTGTTAAGCTATCTTATCTTTAATTAATTAACCTAATTTTTGGAGAAATGTGATGGGGGTACCTTCTGTTCAGAAGCCCTAATCAACGTGTCAAAATATATATAAAACAAGAAAATTAGTGGAATTAATTGGATTTAAACTTATCTATGGATGATCGGCTCATACGATAGAAAATCTTAAGTATATTACTTAAGATATTTGAGTTCAAATTTTTCTTCGGTTGTTAATAGGGATAGTCATTAGAATTCTTATTCGATTAGTAATTATAGAGACTTGAAAGATTAGTTTAGATACGCGGAAGTTAGTCTGAAAACCTCCCGTCATAAAAAAAATAGGTGGGGGATTTAATATTACTCCGATTTAATCACCTTCATGCTTCACACTGATTTGATAGTTAAATTATATCAATTATTATCAAAGGAGAAATATTATATTTGATATAACAGTTAGTTTATGGATTCAAGTTTAAGTATAATAGTCCATAATTAAGCAATTTGAATTATTTTATAAATTCTAATATTAAATATAAATCAGTAGATGTCAATATGTTTACTTTTTAGGGCTTACATGAGAACACAATCATACTATTTTTGAAATACAATCAAACTTTTTAACGGATTAAAAAATTGATATACTGAAAAACGCCTTTTTACTTTTTTTTATAAATAAAAATACATTATAATGATCATATATGTTATCGGTTATCCATTGTTGTCTTAATGTGTGTCCTAAACCACCACTGAGTGTGTGGTCAATTATGACCCTTAGGTTTATTATTTGAGGTCTTGAGTTCGATTCACCTTGTTACTAATAAAGGTAATCACTGGAGCTCTTACTCGATTGATAATTTTAGGGTTTCAGAAGATTAGTTGAGGTGCACGCAAGCTGGTCCGGACACCCTAATCATCAAAAAAAAAATTCGTGTCCTAGATTTTACAATTATTTACTTTCAATTATATTCACTAGTTAATCCAAATCTATCTCAGATTCTATCCTTATTCCTATGCAATTCTATCTACACCCTCTACCATTTATTTGTCAGTTTTCGTTTTAGGCCAGGTCCAACAAAGCCCTGTGCATGGCCTATTGGGCCTATCCATGAATTTCTCACTTAAATGACATCGGAAAAGCAGCTCTCCATTTCCCAATCGGCCCGCATAAACATACCGCAATATCACGCTCAAATGTACAGCACTTGAGAGGAAGGAGAAGAGAGAAGTGCGAAGGATGTTCCTACGCGTGATCGCACGGCCATTGATGGCCAAGGTGAAACAAACGACGGGGATCGTTGGACTGGATGTGGTTCCCAATGCGAGGGAAGTTCTGATCAATTTGTACAGCAAAACCCTAAAAGAGATCCAGGCCGTTCCCGAAGATGAGGGATACCGTAAGGCGGTGGAGAGCTTCACACAACATCGTCTCAAGGTTTGTCAAGAGGAAGAAGACTGGGAAATGATCGAGAAACGCCTCGGATGTGGCCAGGTTGAGGAGCTCATCGAGGAAGCCCAGGACGAGCTAACGCTCATCTCCAAAATGATCGGTCCGTTCACTCACTCGCTCACTCTTCTTTAATGTGAAAAATTTATCTTTATTAAATTAAATTTTATTGGTTTAAAATTTGGTATGTTGTTGATTGCTCCAATTAGCTTTCCGGCTCCTTTGTTAGGAACCGTAATGTGATTGTCTGGGGCGATTCTTTTATGTGCCAAGTTACAGATTTTCACAGGAATTTACTCTTTTGTTGGCATCCTAATGAAACGTTTTTTATAACTTGAAGTGTCGTATGGACTGAAGCACAGGGTAAGATTTGAATGATTAATTTCAACGCGGTACTAGCTTAGAAGCTCTAGCAAATTATTTTATGTGCTGTGCACGAATTCTCGTAGGCATAGCCTCCCTGATAATACATTAATTAGTAGAGTTTTCACAACCGCTGACAAAAAGTTGTTGATAGTCTGGGTGTCGAATGTGGAAGTGTTATTATGAATGAGTTTGAATATTTCAGTGTTCTAATTAATGAAATTTAAGCTTCCTGTATCAGCTCACAGTGATGCTCCCGAAGAAGCTCATAAAGGAGACATTAGAAGAGCTTCTCTATGATCAAAAAAGCATTTTTGAACCTTTAATTGAAATACAACTTGCCCTAGAAAAAGCCATATAAAATGGGCTTGTAGCCTACTTCTTCATTCTGAAGTTTCAGTTCTTCCCAATCTGATTTTGGGTCCTTATGTAAGTGTCTAGTGAAACCCCTGGCAGCCTTCCGTGATTTAGTTTCTTTGCAAATTGATTCAAGATGCTGCTTGATTTACATACTGGACTTTCTGACGAGGCTAAGGTGGCATTTTCTTTTTTGCCTTAAAGTTGAATATATTTGTTATTTGAAAAAGTCTAAATGTACAAGTCTGATTGATATGTTTGTTTTTTAATTTTCAATGTCTGATTATAAGTATTGAATTGTTTGTTTTTATATTGGAGAAGCATTTTAAAACCAATGTTTTGACACATATATCCTTATTAAGTATAATATAGTTTTATATTTTATATGTTTTCAACAATTTTAAATTATCAAATTTATGAAAATTAAAACAAAACTAATTTATTAATTAAAAAGAACTATGTTATTATATTTTGATATAATATTTAAAAATTTTATTATAACAAAAAAATAAAATAATTCTAAAAATACATAATGCATAAAGGTTTTGTCAAAATTGGAATTATATATTTTAGTATCAAGATAAAAGCCAAATATTGTAGCTTTTTCAGATATAAGTCAAAAAACAATCAATTCTAAAACATTTGAATCCACTAAAATTAGACATTAAGACTTAAGATAAAAACCACAAACAGGCCCTAAGATTAATTACTCTAAAAATAGTGTGTCAAAGCTACATTTGAGTTTGCAAACAGTCTGGATGCTAAAAAAGTCTTTTCATGTTGCTGTAAGCTATGAACGTCATTCTTTTTCTTGTTCCTGTCACAACATTTCTGTTTGATTAAATTAAAAAGGTTTCCCTTTGTCATTTGACATCTCTAATTGTGGAATTATTATTATTACTTTTTATTTATACGGTTCTTCAAGTTCTAGAAATGGTTCAGAAAGGGCTCAATACTGAACGATTCTTAAGTAAGTGCTATATATTCTTATTTTTATCATACGAGCAACCTAACTTTCTTTCTCTTTTTGATAATTACATGACACATTTAACTTGGTACCTTTCACTTATAAGATTGTGATGTTCACTTGTCTAGACATGATGCTAATGTCTTCCATTTTCTTCTAGCTCCTTTCTAGTGAGGCCTCCTATTATAATCAGTTAGTGATAGACTAGCCTTGCAGTATGTTGAATGCTTATCTTGAGTAATTGAAGTATGGGTTAATCATCAAACTATGCGATAATTTTAATCGAAGATTTATTTCTATGTTAGATTTGTATTACCTATTTTTTTGTCATTTAATTCATGAAAACAGCTCACATTTTGTTAGTAATAGTGTGTAGAATGTGCTTTGGTTTATTGCAGAGTGGGATCCTTGGGGTGTTCCTGATGACTATGAATGTGAAGTTATTGAGAATGATGCACCGGTTCCCAAGCATGTTCCTCTGCACCGACCCGGTCCTCTGCCTGAGGAATTCTACAAGACATTGGAGGCTGTTACCAAAAATGATGCTCCTGCTGTCACCTCTGGTGAGTCACAGCCTAAGGAATAATATGCTGCTGGCACTTGTCTGGAGTAACGATTAGTTTCATGGTTGAATTTGTTTTTTCTTAAAGATTAATCTTGTTACTTTGTATCCTGCCTGTTTTTAGGTTGAATAGAGTTTGATTAATGAGACAAAGGCTTGAACTATCCGGTTAATAATCTTGAGATGAACAGGTGTTACAAGATCTTTTTTGTTTTACCACATCTTATTTGTGCATTCCAGTGGAAATGATATTACTTATTTGTCTGGCACAATCACCATTTGGCTTTCAAAATTAGCATCTGGCTATTGTGCAGAACCAAACTTGTTTATCTGTATCTGATTTACTCTGAAATTGATGCTGAAGATTTTGCGAAACTATTCACTATTGAAAAATGAAAATAGTCAGCACTTGGGTCAAGCTCCTTGGAGATGAATCAGAATGTCCAACAATATTTTTTCTATAATTAAGGGAACTCAAACTCATCATGTTTCGTCCAACAATATCGTTTCTATAATTTAATGAACTCAAACTCATCATGTTTCGCCTGTTTACAACTTGACTCTGGTATCAACTTCCAGAATCCAAACAAGCAATTTTAAATGGAGCTGTAACTCATCTTCCTCTACTTGTAAGGCATCTGAGCAACTGATTTCACAAACCTGAAACCAGAACAAGAGACCTCAGAATTACCCTCCTTCTCGCCTTTCCCCAACTCACCAAATGCAGGAAATAGTTCCAACTGCTGTGCAATTCATATTCGTACAGATTTATACTCGATATTGCGAAGAATCTTTTAGCAGCAACTACTTTCGCAGGAGGTTAAACATTGAGGATGGGGCTTCGGCTTAACCACTGCAGAATTCATCAGCTCAGGACGCCAAAACAGAAGAACATGGTAATGAGTTGATTTTTAGGCGCAAACAATTTGGATTATTTTCGTGCTCGCTTTGCAATAGTCATGTACTATGCAGAATAAGCAACCGTAGTTAGTTCCAGTATTTTCCAAAAGTTCACAGGGGCTAAAGCCTTTTGAAATTTCATAAGCCTGGCCATTCAGAGTGATTGACACAGTAGCCATCAGCTTCAATTCAAGCTGCCAAACTGTAAAACATCTCACAAATTCTTTTCCCATTCTCCTTGTGAAAGTAAATGGCCTCGTTCAAACTGGAGAAGTGGACAGATACAGTATCAGTATTGAAAATATTCGTAAAAGGCATTACAATCTAAATTTCACAGCCTAGTCAAAACATCACTGGATAAGCAGGAAGCAGATACCAAACTTTAACCTGACGGAAGAATCATCTATCCTGACTGGGAACTGATCCACAAGGTCTTGGAAAGTCTCGTTCCAGAATTAAGACTACCAATGGCCCTGCACAAGCATTCATCATGAAGGAATGAAATCATTTTCCATGGCTCACAATGCTCCCCATGGTCCATATCAGTAGTCACAAGGAATAAGATGTTAAAGGTAATCTCTGCATATAGGTTATAACTATACGAGTCTTTCATGTATTTAGAAGGCTGAAAGACTGAATATGCAGCAGCCTAATATACAATATCTCACTCCATGTCTTCATATTGATATATGTAATCCTTAAACTCTGTTATAGCTCAGTCTATTTTCTTCATGAACCCCATCTTCAGCATGTCCCGCAATAAAGAGATGAATCTTGTTCCCATATTCCATCGAGCTTGGTTCAGGATTCATCAAACCTCTTTCTCTCATCATCTGGAAAGTATTCTCAGCTAAATCAGAATGGCCAGTATTATTATACAGGTCTGCAAGCAGCACATAGAATGCTGGATCTGAAGGGTCAAGTTCGAGCCCTCTCCTTGCTATATCTTCCCCGAGAGGTACATTCTTATGCATCTTGCAGGCACCCAGTAATGTTTTGTAGATCAGAGCATCTGGCCTAAAAGGCATAGTTTGTAGCACATCCATTGCCTCCTCTAGCCTGCCGGCTCGTCCAAGAAGATCAACTAAACGAACATAATGATCAAACTGTGGCAATAAATAATGCACTTTTTCCATAGACTGGAAATACTCAAGACCCAAGTCAACCAGTCCACCTCGACTACAAGCAGAAAGCACTATCAAATATGTAACATAATCGGGCTTGATTCCTGCTAACCTCATATCATCAAAAGCTGAGAGAGCAAAGGAGATATACCCATTTGATGCCAATCCAGATATCAATGTGTTCCATGACACAACGTCTGGCTCAGTTATTTCCCTAAAAACTCTGTGTGCATCAGATAAAGATCCAGATTTCCCATAGAGGTCAACTAGGCTATTTGAAACTGAAATCCAGCAAACTAATCCAGATTTCATGGAATGGCAGTGAAGTTGCTTTCCAATTTCCTCCCCAGCCAAGCTCGCTGATGCAGCTATGAAGCTGGCCAGGCTAAATCCATCCATCTTGACATTGTCATTATACATGTGAGTTATGATGTTCAACGCCGCTTCATGATGACCCATCTGATTCATTCTTGTGGCTAAACTTGTGTATGCGGCAGCATCTCGGTGACTCATCTTGCTAATCACTTGCCATGCATCATCTACTAATCCCAACCCAGCATAAGCATCCACTAAAGCATTCCCAACGACTATATCATCATCCACTTCTGTTTTGATAGCACATCCATGGATTTTCGACAGTTGGCTTACAGATTCTACTGTACTGCAGGCCCCAAGAATACTCGAGATTGTAAAGGAATTTGGTTGCACTCCTGAAGCCTGCATCTCCTCGAAAAGTTGAAAAGCTTCTTGATGAAAACCATGTTCGACAAAACCAGCAATCAAAGAGGTCCAAGAGATGACATTTGGTGAGCTTATTACTCTAAAAGCTCTCAAGCCACTTTCTATCATGCTGGAACACTTTAGGTACATGTCAACAAGTGCATTTCCAACAGACACATCATCCTCCAATCCAGCCATAATCACTCGTGAATGAATCTGTCTCCCCAGATCCAAAGATAGAACTGATGAGCATGCACCCAAGATACTAGAATACGTGAAGTTATTTGGTGCTACTCCACAAACCTCCATATCATGAAATGCAGCAACAGCCTCTCTAAACTTCAAGTTCTGAGTAAACCCAGATATAATAGTAGTCCATAACAACACATCATATTCAGGCGTCAAATTTGAGACCTTGATAGCATCTTCCATCCTCTGGCATCTCGAATACATATCAACAAGGGCAGTTTTCAACACCACATTCATCTTGACTCCCCGAACAATCATGTGACCATGAACCAATCTTCCATAACTTAAACCAAGAAAACAGGAAGCAGCTAAAATTTTCACAAAAGTGAACTCATTTGGATGAACACCGGCCTCAATCATATGAACGTAAAATTGCAAAGCCCGGCTCCATTTTCGCTCTTTAACAAACGAAGAGATCATTGTAGTCCAAGAAACAGTATCACCGTTTTCCATACATGTAAATAACTTATAAGCTTCATTAGTGAAACCCCATTTGGAGTATAAATCAATCAAAGCACTGCCCGAAAAAGGATTTGATTGAAATCCATATTTGATAACATAGGACTGAACTCGAGTTCCATAGTTGAATTCACCAAGAGCAGAACACGATCTCAAGACACTCGAAAACGTAAACTCATTGGGATATTGACCAGAAATCATCATACAATAAAACAAATCAAGCGCCTCGTAGTGTTTTTTATTCTTAACATAACCAGACAAGATCCCGGTCCAAGAAGCGACGTCTTTTAGAGGCATTTCATCAAAGAAGTGGCGTGCATTTTCCACTCTGGAGCATTTTACGTAAAGCGAGAGCAAATTGTTGTTTAAGAATAATTTATCCTGAAGACTCAACTTGATAATTGGGCTGTGAATGCATATACCTTCTTTGAAAGACTTGGAGTTGCATAATGAAATAAGCCGCGAACAAGTTTCTTCGAGTCGGTAAATTTCAGTTCTGTTTACAATGTTGGTTACTGATTTTGATATCATCTATTGGTTTTGTTGGTATCAAAATCGAGCGGCAGTGCGTGAATTAAACTTGAGTTAGGAAGGCGTAGGCGCGCACAAGGTTTCTTTTATAAGTAGTATTTGTTCGGCTAGATAAGAACAGTTGGTAACGGGATTTTCTTTGGCATGGTTTAAATATTTTATGTGTTTTTTTTTTTTTAACATTTATGAGTTCATCGTTGCAATTATAAGACTATCATTGGTTTATGATATTGTTGCATTGATCTTATGACTAGTTACACAGCCTCGAGTGTTTTTGAGATTAAAAAAACCCTATATGGGTTCGGTTGTTTTAGTATTTTAAAAAAAAAAAAAGTAGGGCTTAGTTTATTTCACTTTTTGGAATACTATTATTAGTATTCCTACAAAAGTTAAACAGTAAAATGTTATTATTCCCAAAATATTATTCTATATTTTTTAATTTCTTTTAAACCTTCTAAATTTTTTAATTTAACTTAACACCCTAAATATTTTTTTTAGAAATTGCAAAAACACTCTGGCCACCCTCTGACAGTGGTGGCCAACTGTCCGTATTTAATGGGTGAGTTGGGAGTGTTTTTGTTAACTTTTAATAGAGGTGTTTAGTAAATAAACAAACATAAGAGATATTTTTGTTAATTTCTAAATCCTACATCATAATACCCACCTAATTTAACTTTTTTCAAAAGATTATTCTAAAAACTATCAGAATAATGAACCAAAGGGAGCCTAGGTGGTAATAACGAGGTAAACTTTAAAAATTAATAAAAATACCTCTTAGTTTGTTAATTTATTAAACACTCCTGTAATAAAAACATTAAAAATTACAAAAACACCCCACCCATCCATTAAATACCGACAGTCGGCCACTATCATCAGAGGGTGGCTGGACTCACCGTATCGGTGCATGACCGACTGGATCTAGCCGGTCTTGCACCAAGATGACCTTTTCCAGCCAAATCCACCGTGGATTTGGTTGGAAAATGCCAGATCTATGACTAGATCTGGCCATTGACAACCAGATCTAGCCGTGTTTGGTCGTCAACAACAACCAAATCTTGGCTGTAGTTGACGACTAGCTACGGCCAAAGATCTGGTCATCAATGGCCAGATCTTTGGCTGTAGATCTAGCATTTTCTGGCTAGATCTACAGTGAATCTAGCTAGAAAAGGCTATATCAGCGCACTACAAGCCATATTCAACTGGTAGTATGCCATTAAACCAGATTCCGGCCACCTTCCGACATAGGGGTTGTTTAGTTAAATTAACAAACTAAGGAGGTTTAAAAATAATTAAATATAATATAATAGTATTTTCAGAATAGGGAAACAAATGTGTATTTTGGAAATGATAGGAATAGAATAGGGCAAAAATCGGGAAACAAACACACCCATAAGTGGGTTTTTGTTTAAATATTCTATTCGTTTTCCAAATAAAAATACACACTTGTTTCCCTGTTCTCAAAATACTACTCTAAATTATTCAACTATTATTAATTTTTAAATCCTACCTCGTAATAACCACCACCCAACTCTACCTAACAATAATATTTCAAAAATTAATTCTTTTTAAACCTCTTAGGTTCATTAATTTAACCAAACACCCCCCAAAAAAAATTTTACAAAATTGACAAAAACACCCTCACCCACTCACATTTGCCAGATTCCGGCCACCACCGTCGAAAGGTGGCCGGAATCTAGTATAATGGCGCATTACCAACTGGATTTGGTCAATAGTGCGCTGATCTAGCCTTTTTCGGTTAGATCCACGGTGGATCTGGCTGGAAAAGGCCATATCGACCCACGACCAGCCAGATCCAACCGGTCGTGTACCGATACGATGACTTCGGCCACCCTCTGGCTATGGTCGTCGGATTTCGGTATTTAATGGATGGGTGGGGGTGTTTTTGTTAATTTTTAATGTTTTATTACAGGGGTGTTTAGTAAATTAACAAACCTAAGGGGTGTTTTTGTTAATTTTTAAATCCTACCTTGTAATTGTAATAGCCACCTAACTCTTACTTTTTCAAAAATCCTATCCAAAATAATAAAACAAACACATCCTAGATTATTTTTAACCTCTTAGGTTCATTAATTTAACTAAACACACCCCCAAAAAAGTTTAGAAATTGACAAAAACACCCTCACCCACTTACATTTGCTAGATTCTAGCCACCACCATCAGAAGGTGGCCAGAATCTGGTATAATGGTGCACTACCAACTGGATTTGGTCAATAGTGCGCTAATCTAACCTTTTTCGGTCAGATCCACGGTGGATCTGATTGGAAAATACCATATCGACGCACGACCAGCCAGATCCAGTCTGTTGTGTGCCGATACGATGACTTCGGCTACCCTTTGGTAGTGGTGGTCGGCTTCCGGTATTTAATGGATGGGTGGGGGTGTTTTTGTTAATTTTTAATGTTTTATTACAGGGGTGTCTAGAAATTAACAAACCTAAGGGGTATTTTTGTTAATTTTCAAATCCTACCTCGTAATAGCCACCTAACTCTTACTTTTTCAAAAATCCTATCCAAAATAATAAAACAAACGCACCCTAGATTTTTTTAACCCCTTAGGTTTGTTAAATTAACTAAACACCCCACCAAAAAAAGTTTAGAAGTTGACAAAAACACACCCACCCACTCACATTTGCCAGATTCCGACCACCACCATCGGAAGGTGGCAGGAATCTGGTATAATGGCGCACTACCAACTGGATTTGGTCGATAGTGCGCTGATCTAGCCTTTTTCGATCAGATCCACGGTGGATCTGGCTGGAAAAGGCCATATCGATGCACGACCAGTCAGATCCAGCCGCTTGTGTGCTGATACGACGACTTCGGCCACCCTCTAGCTGTGGTGGTCAGCTTCCGGTATTTAATGGATGGGTGGGGGTGTTTTTGTTAATTTTTAATGTTTTATTGCAGGGGTGTCTAGAAATTAACAAACCTAAGGGGTGTTTTTGCTAATTTTCAAATCCTACCTCGTAATAGTCACCTAACTCTTACTTTTTCAAAAATCCTATCCAAAATAATAAAACAAACACACCCTAGATTTTTTTAACCCCTTAGGTTTGTTAAATTAACTAAACACCCCAAACAATAAAAGTTTATAAATTGACAAAGACACCCCCACCCACCCACATATTGCCGACAACTGGCCATCACATCTGGAAAGTGGTCAAAATTTGTAGGAATGACCCATGATCGACTGGATCTGGCTGGTCGTGTGTCGATCTGGCCTTTCCGGCCAAATTCACCATGGATCTGGCCAAAAAATGCTAGATCTATTACTATAGATCTGGCCGTCAACGGCTACATCTGGCTAGACTTGCTCGTCGTTGATGGCTAAACAACGACCAAGATGGGTGATAGTGGCTTGGGTGGGGGGGTGTTTTTGTTAAATTTAAAACTTTTATTGAGAAAGGTAATTGTTAATATTTTGAGTTGAATAGAATAAGAATGAATTTTGAAGAATATTAAAATAAATGTATTTTTGGCTTTTTAGAATAGGATAGTGGGAGAAGAGTGTGCCAAACAGACTTATTATATTTCCAAGTGTTTTACACAAGAAATATTCTCACATCTTTAAGAAAATTTCTAGTCACTAATACTACACATATAAATGATTCATATTTATATACAGTAAAGTCTATCTAAAGTGATACTCTATATAAGAATTGGGGATATACAAAAAGAAGCGGGTATTCGAGGCTGTGGTTCTAAAAAATTAGAACCGGTATTGTGCGGTTATAGTTCCACCACTATAAGAATTAGAACCAAAACTAGAACCAAGACCCGGGTAGAAATCAGGACTGAACTGTAATTTTTGTAAACTTTTGGTGGTGTATTTGTAAATTTTTTAGGGTGTATTTGTCATTTTTGTGAATAGTAGGGAGTAATATAATTCTCCCGAATACATAGAATCGAAATTGGAACCTGTAACACAGGTTCTGGTTCCAAGCTTTTAGCAATCGAAATCGATCGGTTCTAGTTCCATGGGATTTAGACGGGCACCCGGATAGTACACCCCTAATAGGAATAACCTCCATGTAGTCATAAAAATTTTGGTCTCAACTTGGGCTAGTTATAAATAAGAATAAATTTCATATTATAATATGTTATAATTTTTTTAGGTCTCGTCTTAAGGAACTTGCCTTCATATAGTAATAATTATATGTATATTGTAAAAAAAATATATGCTATGAGTTCATGTATTAACCTTAGGTGGTATGGTTGATTTGCTAGAAAAGGAAGGAAATGTATCACTTGAATTGTTTGAAGATTGCATGGGTTGTGTTATAGTACAATGTATTTGTAGAATTTACGTTGAGAGAAAAACATTAAAGAGAATGCAAAATTTTATATTATTAAGACGACTTTGCATATTCTCCAAACTATATAGATATATGTACAAGCTTTTTGAAACAATTAATTAATTATTAATGTAATTTATATTTTACCTCTATACTACTTGCAATAGGATAACTAAATCAAAACAATAATTTTTTGTAACTACACCACATTTTCATAGTAATAAAATCAGTTTGGTCCCACCATTATGACTATACAATAATGCTAGATCTATAACATTCTCTTACAATCCCTGACGTGGCAGCTCGCAAATAGGCAAGTGGGACCCATACAAGAAGGTGGAACCCATTTTGTGAGCTGATCAATGACGATTTGCCCCGTTTAGGGTTGTGAGATTAGATTGTGGACCGAGCATAGAGGTAGCGGTGGGCTGTGTTGGGCCAAAATTTCCACGTCCAACTGTTTCATGGGCCGTGCCGTGTCAGACAACCAAAACTCAAGGCCCATGGCCGATGGGCTATGTCGTGCCGTGCTTTTGTGGGTTGGCCCACATGTCGCATAGGCTTTTCTCAAAAAAATTAAATTTTTTTTTTTTAAATTCGTGGGTTGTACCGTGTCGGTCCACATGCCAAATCCTAAGCTCACAACATGGCCCATGAGCCATGGCACGAAACAAAATTTTCATGCTGTCCCAAAAAAATTGTGGGTTGTGCTAGCATGACCCATTGTCACCTCTAACCTAGCATTACTCTATGACTATATAGAGGTTTTTTGTTCTACCATTATAACTATATAGATGTTTTTTATTATACTATTATGACTATATAGAAGTTTTACTGCCTAATGTATTATAATGTATAAGTTTGATAATATTACGTAAATAAAATCAAAATATCAATTTTAAATATTATCTGTCGTGGTTATGAATATATTAGCGTCACCTTAATTATATATAAAAAAAGTAATATCAATTAATACAATGATTTCATACTAGCACAATCACATTAATTGTTTCAAACCTTAATTTTAACAAACAGGGGGCTAATTTTTTTCAGTGTAGTTTTATTTCGAGTTTTATAACTACCAAAAATCTGTTGTATTATGTTTATTAATTAATATTTATTCTGCTAAAATTTAGATTCTCATAATCTGATTGAATTAATGAGATTAGATTCGTACATAAATTATTTATTAAATTTCAGAAATATGTTAAGTTTTTCAGATGAACTAATAAATATAATACTAAATATAGAAATTTAACAGGTCAATATATAAAAGGTCTGTACCTCATATTAAGAGGCGTTTGGTTCAGGACTGTTAGATTACTGAAAATATTAGATTACTGAAAAGATAGATTATCTTGGAAGATTATTGAGAATCTTTAGGAAAATATGTTTGGTTAGTTGGTGGGTATGTTATATTAATATGTTTGGTTATGGGGAATAAATTGGTGGGGATGTTATTTTAAATTACTAAATTGTCTCTTTTACAAATATTAATATAATATTATTTTTATTATTAATTTTTGAATAATTTCTTTTAACCCCCAATATTTCAGATTTAGTTAAAACACCCCCGCTTATATAAAACTTTAATTTATTATGAAATCACCCCCACCTCTTGCAACAGCCTACCGCCACTGCAGACCACTGTCAAAATTCTCCGAAAGTCCCCATCAGCAGCTCACCGTGACCAAGAGGCTTCGATATGGCCGTTTTCGGCCATCAATATGACTGAAAATGGCCATAGCGAAGCCTCCCACTGAAACTCGTTCTTTTTTAGGGACTCCGACAAGTTTTTGGTGGTGGTCGGTGGTGGTTGGCCGCTGTCGGCGGTGGTGGCTGGGTGGCAATGGTGGTGGTGGCTGAGTGGCAGTGGTGGTCTGTAAATTGTTTTAAATATAAGGACATTATTGTCCAAAATTTTAGTTAAACAAGGGTAAAATTGAAATAGGATATTAATGTAAATTTATGTTAAAATGAGGGCATTATTGTCCAAAATTTTCATTAATAAAGGATAAAATTATAACAAAAAAAGATAACACTGGTAATCTCAGAATACCTAAGAAAATGGAGGTAATCAGATTACCTTCAATATCACCAATAGTAACTACTATTGGTATTTGAAGATTACGGAATCTTATATTACTTGACAACTAAACGTGATAATCAAGTAATATAAGATGACATTACCCTAATAATTTGACATTATCACCAATCAAACGCCCTCAAAATATTCAACATTGAATGTGATGTGATCGTGGCTTGAAATGGTCCATTCTTAATTTATTTTCGGGAGAATGACATTTTCCCACCCAAGGTTTGGCGAAACAACATTTCTCACATGTTAAGTTTCAAAATGACACTTTCCCACCCTTCGTCGGGTTCTATTAGTGTTTTCTATTAATATTTGACTGAAAAGATAAAAATACTTTTAAATAGTTTATTTCTTAATTAGTTTATTATAAATTAAAAAGTTAGTTAAGTTAAAATCTTTACTCTATTATTTATTAGTTCAAGTGTAAAAATATATTTTTCCCTTTATTTATTTAATTAATTAGAAATATTGATTTTCTATATTAATTAGTAAAAATGAAAAATATTATAAATTTAGTAGATTATTGAATAATAGTGATGGAATATTGATGACATTATAAATTAATAAATAAATATTTAGGTCATTTAATTTTAAACAATTTTATAGCATTATTCCTAATTTTTTATGTAGGTTAACTGTTTTTTCTTTTTTGACTCTTTAATATTTGACTTTTTGGTTAATTAAAAAATAATAAAAAATTGATAAAGTCAAATATTTAAGGGTATTCTCATCTTTTCAATAAAATATTAACGAAAAACATAACAGAACCTAACGAAAGGTGGGAAAGTGTCATTTTGAAACTTAAAGGGTCGGAAGTGTCGTTTTGCCAAACCTTGGGTGGGAATATGTCGTTCTCCCTTTATTTTCAGAAGTCGTCCCAGTCCCGCACTACAGAGAAATTAATAATAATTAATACACAAATCTAACCAATTAAATGCAAGTTATTAACCTCTCAAATTTAAGTGATCAGAGATCTACACAAACATAGAGAGAGGAGCTACAAAGAGGAGCCACAAATTAAGAAATGGAAGGAGAGATCAACGACTTAACCAAGGTATGGACTGTAGCCATTACATGTTTGAGCTATTGATATCTAATAACATCCAGAATCCCAAAGGGTTTTTTAAGGCTCATCTCCCTCTTCCCAGTCTTCTACCTCTTCATCACTCTCCCTTCAAGCCTCTCTTCTCTCAATCTCACCGGTTGCACCTCTTTCTATCTCACATGGCTTGCCAACTTCAAACTCCTCTTCTTTGCCGTTGGTCAAGGCCCCTTATCTCAACCTAATAAACTCTTCCATTTTATCTTGGTAGCTTCTCTTCCCATCAAAATAAAACCAAACCCATCTCCCCAAATCTGCAGTCCAATCCAAAAATCACATCAAGTTTCTAAATATATCAAACTAGTCATCAAAATTGTACTTGTAGTTATGTTACTTCTAGTCTATGGCTATCGTCAATATATACATCACAAAGCACTCTTAATCCTTCATTTTTACCGAGTGTATCTTTCACTTGAAATTATCCTAACCATGCGTGCTACCCTAGCTTGTATTTTTGGCTTTGAGCTCGAGCCACAATTCAACAAGCCCCATCTAGCCACCTTATTAAAAAAATTTTGGGGCTGCAGATAGAACCTTATGGTCACAGATATTCTACGCCTTAATGTATATAATATAGTACAATGTATACTTGGTCGTATAATTAGAGAAAAATGAACTCAATATCCAAGTGTCATTATCACATTTGTTGTCTCAAGTTTTATGCATAAAACGATTTTTTATCATCTTTTACGTGTGCTTCCTACGTGGGAAGTGACATGGTTTTTTGTTGTACAAGGGATAAGTGTAACTGCTGAGATTTTCATTAAGAAGAACTTAGTTACTTAGTGGCAGTTATCCCCAATGGTTTCAAGGCCGTTGGTGGTGGTGTTCTTGGTGGTGACTGTTATATGATTGTTTTTCCCTCCTTTGTAAGAAATAATATTTTTTATAAAAGTTTTGAAGACTACTTAATTATTATAAATTATATAAAAAGAGTGTTAAGAATAACTAAGTTAGAATAAGGTTTAATTCAAAGTGTTTGTGCCCAAGATAGAAATTATTGTACCATAAGGACTATTGTGCACATAAGAGCTATCAATATTTAGTGCATGTACTTTCTTCCATTATGACTTTATGTCATCACGTGGTAAATCTTTTATGTAATGTTTGATTTTAAAAGGTAAATATAATAACGTTATTATTTATGAGGCTCAAAGAATTGTGCATTTTCTTGCCTCAGCATAAAATGCGACTACCAAAGCAAAGGTCTCAAGGGTAATCTTTTGAAGAAAAGTGTTAATCTCACCTGCATAATATAGGGTTCTAAATGAAATTTACAATGTCAAAGAGTTTTGGAATTTACTATTACTTAATTTGTTATTTTGCTAGTAAAAGCCATAAACTGAGAATTAAGCTTATGACCAGCACTGGGTGATCGAATAGTTAATTAGGATATTTGGATATATCATTTAAGAGATTTTAAATTCAATTCACCTTGATCCTTAATAAAGGTGACTACTGGAATTCTCATCCAACTGATAGTTCTAGAGTCCCAGGGCCGGACACCCCTGATCATTGAAAAAAAAAAAAAAAAACAAAAAAAACTGAAAATTCAGAGAAGTTACTAATTTCCTAGAGAGAAACTTTTAAGCTCACAACCCAATTATTTTACCTTGAATAGTCAAGTAAATCTGCTAGAAAGTTGGCTTTCACATTTTAACAAATCAGTCAAGACTTTTGCATTTATCATTCACACTGCTGCTTCATGGAACTTAATTTCCGCAGGACAGAAGCATCAACGAAGCTTACGAGTAAACGCCCTTTCCTTTCTAAAAACATTATCACCACCATTTCCAAATTAAAATTTATATGTCAACTTGGTAGTATTCAATTAAATAATCTCACTAACAACAACTTGGTAGAGAATTTTCTGTAAAATAAAATTGGTTAAATTGAATTTAAAATAATTTCTCAGCTGGTTTTCCAGCTCAGAATCAGATTATTTCAAACCTATCCCATATGTACTTCAAAATTTAACGGGTTATGAATGAAATTTCGCAGGAGTTGTGTGAAAGTACTATTAATTGTTGACTTGGAATTGTATGATTGAGAAAGTCAATTGAAGATGGAAATTTCTAGAAAGTTGGATGAATGAATCTTTCTTGCAACATCAAGGAAATTTAGATGCAGCGTCTAACTGTGGATGATACTTTTCTTGAATGCTCAAAAAATGGAAAAAATAAAAATCTCAGGATTCTTAACTTGTTCATTCGACCAAATCAAAATAATGAAAGCGATTCTCATCCAGATACTAATACTTGCTTTACCTTATTTTTAAAAAAATAAATTAATCTAATTAATATTATTTTAAAAAAGGCGCTGAATTAGGGACCGGAGAATTATCGGAAATTTCCAATTGACACCCCTGAAAAGTGAAAAGTCCAGAGTTTGAAGGGTAAAATGGTAAATTAAACAAGCTTAATACGGACCAATGACTGAATTAATAATTAAATAAGAAATGGAATAATAATTGGTAGTTTGGTACTCTTTTTATTTATCGTTTCGTCTTTATAAATTCATCAAGTCAATCATACTCTCGCACAACACGGTCGCTCCAATTCTCTTCTAGACCCTTCGTTTCAGTTCTCCTTCTCTGTAAACTACAACTCTGCAATGGCTACCGATCTCGAAAAGAAAGCTAAAGAGGCCTTCATCGACGACCACTTTCAGCTTGCAGTGGATCTGTACTCCCAAGCCATCGATATTAACCCTAATAACGCTGAGTTATATGCTGACCGCGCTCAAGCCAACATCAAACTCCTAAATTTTACTGGTATCTTTCCACCTTCTTTGAATTGTTTTAAAGTTTTTATTATCCAGTGTCCAATTTTGAAAATTAATAAACTTATTTTGTTAACTGTTATTTTGCGTGCAGAGGCTGTGTCGGATGCAAACAAAGCAATTAAGTTGGACTCTTCAATGCCCAAAGCCTACTTGCGTAAAGCGTGAGTCACGTATACTTCAATTAGATTTTTGATTGATGCTTTTTTGTTTTTGTTTTTTTGTATTTTAATCATTTGTTGAGATGTTCCTTTTTAATTATTACTGCCAATTATAAGATTATGGTATTCATATTATCGCATTAGTGGATGAATCTCTTCATTGTTATTTAATCAACGATTTGGTAAATATCTTCTGTACTTATGAGCTTGTGAGAGATTGGACCGCCCTTCGAGTTGTAGAGGCAATCAATTAGCAACTCTGTCAGTTTTGTTGAGAATTGGAGTTTTGACAAGGATAATTTTGAAATATATAAGCTGAATGATTTGGTTCTATTAGTGTCCAAATTTGGGTAAGAATGATGTTTTCAGGGCTGATTATGGGTTAGCAGTTTTAAGGACCTTTAGTTTCAGTTACCATTGCCCATTTTATTTTGAAAAGAAAAATAAACTAGTTTGTTTGTCCATTACGTGGATGTCATGTTTTGTATCATTTGACTCTCATTGGTTGTTTATTGATGTGATTGGAGGGTAAATTGTGTGCTTTGTATGGTGTTTTTTGTTGATGGAATCTTGCCAATTGATTTTCCTTATTCTTCCGTTTTCATGTGCAGCACTGCTTGCATGAAGCTTGAGGAATATCAGACTGCGAAGGCAGCCTTGGAAACAGGTGCCACACTGTCACCGGGAGAATCAAGATTCACCAACCTAATAGAAGAGTGCAATGAGCGCATAGCTGGTTTGTAGTTTTCTTCTGCTTTTTTTATTTTTCTGTTTCTTTCATTGTGCAAGTAATGAAGGCTTATTGACCTATATCAACCTGAGATGCTGTAGAACCCTTTTGGTACCAAGAAATTTTAGGGAGAGAGAAGAAATACCCAAAGAGTAATTTCAGATTAATGAAAATATCTAGTGACCTTCTAATCTTAGTTAAAGACCTTGCGTTTCTTTTCAGAGGAATGTGGTGATTTGCAAAAGGATTTATCAGAAAAGCCTCCAACAGATGTATCTACAAGAGATGCTCAGCCAGAATTGAACTTTCCCAACCAGGGGACAGTGATACCAGTAGCCAAACCAAAATTCAGGTTTGTGCTAAAATTTGTTCTTGTTTAGACTTTTCTGAATTTAATAAGTCCTGTACATCGAGAAGTCAATATCATCTGCTCTTCGTAGTTTTCACATTCTTGTAGATTGCATTTACATTTTGGGATTTGAGTGTGAATGAGTTATGATATTTTCTTTTAATTCCTTTGCAATGCCATTGTTAGATTTGCAAAAGGAAGAGAAGGAAAGGATAACAGATTGAGAATGAAGGTGATTTATCTCTCTAGAATAGGGGACAACCTTGATACATTAATCAACAGATATTCACAACCTTCATATATTGGCCTGAACTTGTTATAATCTATCACTCTCCTTAAGTTAGAGTAAGATATCAAACATGCCAAGCTTGCAAAAATTAAGCAATTGTCCTTTACTCACAGCCTTGTTAAGCATGCCTTCTAACTGTATTATTAGAACATAAGTTTTAAAGCTTGCTTTTTAATACCGTTTCACAACAAAAAGACAATTCAATATTTGGTTCCATGACAAAACAATTTTAAGGGCTTGTAGTAGGTGAACCTCATCTTTTGTATGATAGACTTTATCCTGAACATCTCACAAGCTATGTTACCTATGATTTTGTGTTGTAATACTATGGTAAATTTATTTAATTAATGAAGGAAAGGGAACGTGACTGATATATGGACCACAATTCTACTAATTTCAGCTTTTAACTGAACAACACTAAAATTTGTGATTGATAGGTAGGAAAAAGGATTAAGACTTGACTTTTAACCATATATTACCATTGTGTTCTTCTCACAATTTCATATATGCTCAAATAAAAGCTTATTTCAAAAGATGATCCAATTCTGATGGTTATTTTTTGCTTTAAAACAGGGAGAATACAAACATATTTGCAAATTAACCATTTCATATCCATAGGGGATTTTTTATATTATTGTATTACTTCTAAAACTTCACATCAGATAATAATAGTTGATGAGAGTTACTTCAGAAGGGAAAAAAGGAGAGAAAAAGAAACTGGATCTGGCAAGTATGATTTGGAGATCAGATTATATATGGATAGAATTATAGCGGATCTCATAGTCATAGATTTATGTTCTCATATAAACTGTATTGGGATAATTGGTAACCATTATTTGACATCTGTCAGGCATGAACATTACCAGAAGCCTGAGGAAGTGTCGTGACTATATTTCAAAGGGATACCAGCCAAAAATGTTTCTGTTGACTTCGGTGAACAGATAGTATGATGCACATCAATTCTTATTCACCTGTGTTGTGGTTCATTTCTTTAATGTTTTGGGTAAAGATAGATAAACCAGGCAAAGGCTAATTTTTTTTTTTTTTTTTTTTTTTTTTTTTTTTTTTTTTTTTTTTTGCTTTATAGCTAAGTGTTAGCATTGATGTTCCCGGTGAAGAGGCATATCATTTTCAACCTCGCTTATTTGGAAAGGTATTGCAGTAGTTATTGATTTCAGTAAGTAATCAGAAGTATATCAACATTTAGAATTTCTTACTTGATGATGGAGGGAAAATCATAGAATTCATGAATTTCATTAGATTTTGATAATGGTGTGGGATTAAGAATTAGGAAATCTTTTTAAACAGAAAATTTTATTTATTTGCGTGGCGAATAAAGTCTTGATTTATGTTCTTGCCTTAGCTGGCAGTGGATTTGTTTTGTCTTTTTTGGAACCATTTGCTCATTAATTTTTACTTGTCTTTGATCCTTATTGTACTTTTTGGTCTTTTGCAAACAGATAATACCCACGAAGTGCAGATATGATGTGTTGTCTACCAAAGTTGAAATCCGTCTCGCAAAAGCTGAACCAATACATTGGACAGCTCTTGAATTCACCAAGGAAAATCCAGTTTTGCAAAGGGTTAATGTATCATCTGGTAGGTTGATGTTCTTGTAATATAACAATTTCTTCAGATCTCACTTTGATGTCAAGGTTATCTTGTGTTTGGGTCACATTTTTTGTCACTCACTTCACTTACATGAAGACATTATCATGCACCTGTGCGCATATAATTTAAAATCTTAAAGTAAGACGCTGGATCAACTTATAAGTTACTTGATAGAGTTCATGATGTAAATCCATGTGGAGAACTACAATAATGTTTTAAATCTCTAATTTGTGGTCAGGGAAGCTAGAATGAATTTTTTTCTGTTGCAGCAGTACTGTAAAATCCTTGTCATTGAAGATGTTGAAACTCATATACCTGCCTTTTGTTTTTGTTTGTCAAAATGCATATATTTTTAACAAATAGGGTTCAGAATTTTCTTGTCTGGTAGCCATATGTCTGCTCTGCTACTAGACGGCATAATTAATACTTTGATTGGTTCAGTTTGAAATTTTGATGGGCTTGTTAATGTTTGGTAGTCAGATGACATTAATGATAAAATGGCTTAGGTCTCTTTAGTAATTAGTGAGAAAATAATACAGGGGAGCCCATTATTATTCTTGAAAATAGAAGGAACTGTTTGTGATGTTTGACAAACTGCTTAGTTTCAGGGTTTATGAGGTGGGAACCCGGTGGGTAGACTAGGATACTTGGTAGCTAATGAAAAGCTTGTGCCTGAACTTTTTTGTGGTTGCTTCAGTACCAATGTCGTGATTGGCTTGCCGACTTTAACATTCTTCTTATATCCCTTTCAACAAGTATAATACTTGCGACTGATTTTGCAGTTACTGGATCTCAACGACCAACTTACCCATCCTCAAAACCTACAAAAGATTGGGATAAGCTTGAAGCTCAAGTGAAGAAAGAGGTGTGCCTAAAATTTAGGTTTTTTTTTTGGTTTCTATGTTTATGAGAACTTCTCTTCAGAAATACATCTCTGTAAAAGGCATGATTCTTTGTCACCTGTCTTCCAGGAAAAGGATGAGAAGCTAGATGGTGATGCAGCTTTGAACAAGTTTTTCCAAGACATTTATGCCGATGCTGATGAGGACACAAGAAGAGCCATGAAAAAATCTTTTGTAAGAAAATTTGGCCCCATCTATGTGTTAATTCTAACCTGTAATATGTGTCAAATCTTAATGTTGTTGATCCTGTTTTACAGGTGGAGTCAAATGGGACAGTGCTCTCTACAAACTGGAAAGAAGTTGGTTCCAAGAAGGTAGAAGGAAGTCCTCCAGATGGTATGGAAATGAAGAAATGGGAGTACTAAACTCTCCAACTGATTATAATTGTAATTTAGAGTTTTGATTTTTGGTCTGTGAAACTTGTCAGAACTTCTTGAGAGACTCCATTTTATTTTTTGTTGCTGGTTGTGCTCCAATGTCTAGATTTAATCATTAAATACATTTTCTTTTCTTTTGTTTAAAGGTTAGATGTTTTCGTTGTGCTCAAAACTGGTCACTCCTGAAGCTTCAATGGTGAACTTTTGCTTTTAAATCTCATTACTCTTTGTTGATTTAAAAACTTATGCATGACCCGAGTGCCCAAGACTGAGTGACCGTGATTTCCACTGGTCAGGAAGAAAACTTTGAAGAAATAGGCACATGGTCCCCTCTATTTTGCACTTGGAAAGCCATGAAGTGATTTTTTTCCTCCATCTCTTTGCTGTAATTGTATTTCAGTTATCATGGATATTCAATACTACGAACACTCTTAGTCACTGATTACTTGAAAAAGAGTCTTTCGAAGAGAGTACGTTCACCACCTTCAAATAATTTCAATTTGTTCTTTATTTCTTGTCTTATATAAGTAAATCCTAAGAGACAAACTATATCCTTTTAACTTTTTCCAAGAATAAGATAAAATTTCTCAAATTGAAAAAAACTATCTTGCATGCATGTTACCTCTAAATATAAGAGTGAAATTATTATGCTTTCCTTGTTAAAACAACAAATGTTCAATCCCGTTTATGCAAAGGTGGATTCGGGGCGGCTAGAACCAGCAAAGAAGATGATGAAGCTGAGGAGCATCTCCTTTCAATGTTACTGTTAAGAGTGTTTAGTCAAATAGTCAAGTACTTCAGTGCGTGTGTGTGTATAGAGGGAGATAAATGTGATTTTACTGATTTGTGTTTGCATATATAGTATTTGTCTGTCCAAATGTATCATTTTTGCGGTGTCGTCTAAAATACATAATTTTTACGGTAAATATGAATTAATTAATAAAAATGAATATTGAGAATAAAAACAAATTCAATCATAATAATAATAATAATAATAATAATAATAATAATAATAATGTTAAAGGCTCTGTTTGGTTCAAAATTTGGGGGTTTTGGGAAAAGTTTTTTGAAAAAAGTTAAAAAAAAGTTGAATTGAGCGGGTATTACGATGTAGGATTTATAAATTAATAAAATACCCTATATATTTATTTTTTTACAAAATACCCCCTATAATAAAACATTAAAAGTGAACAAAAATACCCCTAATCCACCCTCAAACACCCCCAGTCGGCCACCACCACCGGAGGTGGCCAAAGTCACCTTATGGGCGCATAACCGGCTGGATCTTGCCGGTCATGCGCCGATATGGCCTTTTCCGGCCAGATCTGGCCGTATTTGCTCTCAACGACGGCCAACAAACGGTCGTCGTTGACGGCGACCGTTTGTTGGCCGTCATGACCGACTGTTACGGCCAACGACCAGATCTTTGGCCTTAGATCTGACCTTTTCCGGCCAGATCCACCGTGGATCTGGCCGGAAAAGGCTAGATCGGCGCACTACCGGCCAGATTCAGCCGGCAGTGCGCCATCCTACCAGATTCTGGCCATTTTCCGGTGGTGGTGGCCGGAATTTGGTAAATGTGGATTATTGGGGTGTTTTTGTAATTTTAAAAAAAATATTTAGGGATATTTAATTAAATTATCAAATTTAAGGGGTTTAAAAAAAGTTGAATAATATTGGGAGTAGTATTCTCAAAAATCTGAATTTTTGGGTATTTTACTGTTTAACTTTTTTGAGAATACTAAAAGTAGTATTCCCAAAACTGAAACAAACGCAGTTAAAGAGTAATGCTACAGTTATCGACGGGTGTGTACTGAATTTGTGCACCGAATAACGTAGTAAAATCTTGATCATTAATTTATTATCAATTAATATTAATCAATAGTCAAGATTTTATCACATTATTCGATACATAAATTCGATGTAAACTTTTCGATAACTCTATCATTTTCCTTATGTTAAAACAGAATTAGAAACTGATTTGGACAGCTTGTAGCGCACGTGACCAGACGGAAGCCGTTTGTTTCCTTATTATATTTAACTTTTTGTAATCTGATTTTTTAAATAAGCATTATTCAGGAAATCAGATTTTAGATTTGATTCCTGACTTCTGGTTATGCAGGCGGCGGTGCAGACCTTTTTTATGTTTTCTCCTTTTTTTTTTTTTTTTTTTCCTTCCTCTCAGTTTTCTTCCACGGTCCACCTTCATATATCCCTTGCCATCTTCTTCTTCAAAGATCACAGCCACAGTTTATTTATTTATTTTTGCTTCGTTCTTCTTTTTTCTCCTTCTTCAGTTTGGCTTCCACCTTCTCTTCAAAGATCGGAAACCTGTGACGGCAGTTTACTTTTTTTTCCTTCTTTCCTCTTCTTTCTCCTTCTTCAGCTTATCTACGACTTCCACCTTATACCACGGCTTCCACATTATTCTTCAAAGATCAGAACCGCCGCCACCCTCTTCCATATTTATTCTTCAAAAATTACAAACGTACCGCCATCCCCTTCCACGTTACAACCACCATAACACTCTCTTCCACCTGCATACAAAAACACCACCCAAAAACACCGTCTTCCGCCGCTTAAGACTCAAGAAACTCCACCATCTTTCGGTTTCTTCCGACAAACCGAGGCCAGCAGGTACGACCATGATCACCGGCCACCATTTTCGAGTTCTTCGGACCACCTTGGGCCACCCTGCTCCAACCCCAGGCCACCAGTTTCGAGCGCGACCACCGGCGCCCAGAACTGAAGATCTGCCACCATCTCGGTTTCCTCATCCAACCCGAGCCCAGCATCCTTTTTAACCACCGTCGGCGCACCTTTTGTGGTGAAGTTCACCCATCGTCGGCCACCCTCCAACCCGAGGCCACCATCTTCCGATTGCCAACATCGGTGCACATTTCCCAGTGAAGTTACCGTCGGCCACCCACCTCCAACCAAGAGCCACCAAAGTTCCAAACGGGTTTGGATTTATCAAAAGGTCAAAAAAATAAAAAGGGAAGATGAGGGGGGAGACGAAAATGATATGAAATATGTGAACTACATGAAAATGTGAAAGGGTAATTTGCAGTAAAAAGAAATTTATTTGAAATAGGTTAAAATGCCTTTTTAATAGGTAAAGAAATGTGAAAGGGGCAATTTCGTTAATCAAAATTTGTAAAATTGGGTTTGACTATTTTATCATCAAGTTCCGATAACATGAAATTTGTAGTTGGGGCGTCTATTTTTTATTTTAAATCACAATATATTATGTTAATTTAATTTGTTTATTTTTTTTTTGTAACATTTGGAAATATTTTCAAAACGGTGCGTTTTGAGATTGTTAAATCATATTGTTTTTGTTAATTCTGTAATTAACTGTTACTAATATAAAATATCCATTTGTTTTGCAGGTTTGGAGTTGTCGTATGAAGAGATGTGTTTGTAATGAAAGTGCTATGTCGTAGGATTCAATACTACTATAGGTAAAGGAGGCAGTTTCAATGTTTTTATAGACTTCGAGTCTGTTGTAGACGTTGTTGGTCAACCCTGCCCATATCTTCTCATGTATTGACGCTTTCAAGTAGTGTCAGATCAAACAAGGTAACAGTTTCTCTACGTTTAGTTTATGAGGGTCTAATTTGCGTATGTGAGTGTTGTTGTGTTTGCTTTATTATTACAATGTCTCAATTTTGTTTGTCGTTCCGCCGTACTGTTGTTAGATGAGTAATAACGTTAGCTGGTCCGATGAGATGACCCACCAATTTTTGATTCTGTTGTCCGAGCGTGTGAAAAATGCCATGGTACTACAATTAAAACGATGGATTACTAGAATATGTTGGCTGATTTGGAACCGTTGGTTGGGAAGAAGCTCGACGTAGGACAACTAGTTTCTAAGTTCCTCTGGTTGAAAAATACCTATAATGCTTGGCGCAAACTTATGCAACACACACGTTTTGGGTGGGATCATCAGCACCAAATGCCAGCATGTTTTATAGAGGTTTGGAGAGAATATGTCAAGGTAACTTTTCATATTTTTAATTCATATTAATTTATGACATCGTACGTTTTACGCCTTTTTCCTTGACAAACACATATTAATGTATGTCTGTTTTCGTTACCAACATAACAAATAGGCGACGCAGTTCTTTCGTAAGGGACTTTAGTATAAGGAGTTATATGAGGACATTTTTAAAAAGCAAAGCACCATTGGAAGATTCGCGTACACATCAACGTTCGAACTAGTGGATTCGAACTACAATTCATCTGAACATGGATCGACTAAGAATGACGACAGTGAGTTCGAACCTGATTCGGATCGAATAACAGGAGAACAACGATCAAACATCTCTAGTCATGGAAGACCTTGGAGTAGGAAGAAGACATCCGGCTGGAGAGAAGAACTTGTGGATGTGAATTTAGAGGTGGAACAAATGGGTCAGGTTAGGCGGGTCAATCCTAACCTGGCCCGCATTAAGACGGGTTCAATCTAGACCGCCTAAAAGGTGGGCTGGGTTGAACCCGACCCGCATATACCTCGTCAAGCGGGCCGGGTTTTAATATGTCAACCCGATAAGTTAAATTTTTTATTTAAAAAAAAAAACCCTCCAACCCATCGGGTTGGGAGTTTTCAACTTGGCGGGTTGGTCGTTGCCCAACGGTCAACCTGTCGGGTTGGATGAAAAAAATTAAAAAATAATTTTTTTTTTTGCAAATATCCATTTTACCTTTGATATATAGCCGTTTTATATTAGTTAGAGGGGTCTTTTTTGTCATTTTTTTCCTTTTTTTTTTTTTTTTTATAAATAAGGACTAAACTCATATTTTCTCACATCCCAAATTCTCTCATTCTCTCATTTTCTCTAATCTCTATTGAAATCTCTCAATTATTATTTTTGTTGTCAATTTGCTCTCATTTTAATTTTTATTAGTTTTTGCAATTTTCAATTCATATTTCCAAATTCCAATTCTCCTTCTTTAACTTTTTATTTTTTCTTTATCAATTTTTTTTTTTTTAACTACAATGGATATATATTTTTATCCTATCGATTTCGATGATGAAGAAAACTATCTTAGTCTTCCTGAATTTACTAACATAAATGCAATAGATTCAAATAGTGTTGCTTTTCTAGTCTCAGAATCCGATACACCTAGAGGTGGAAAAAATGGGCCGGGTTAGGCGGGTCAACCCTAACCCGGCCCGGTAAAAAGAGGGTTGAGCCTGGCCCGCCTTAATGGCGGGCCGGGTTGAGCCCAACCCGCTAGCAACCCTCGGGCGGGCCGGGTTGCAAAATGGCAACCCGCCGGCCCGTGGGTTGCTATTTTGTCCTCTCTGCAGGAGGACCGTAACCCGGCGGGTTGCGGGCGGGTTGGGTGTGCCAACCCGCGGGTTGGCTGTTGCCAACAACCAACCCGCTGGGTTGGCCGTTGGCGGGTTGGGCAAAAAATTTTTTTTTTAAAAAAATACAAAATTAATTTAGTTTTTTAAATTACACTTTTACCCTTAAAATATAGCCGTTGGAGGGGTCTTTTTCGTCATTTCCTTTCCCCATTTTTTTTCTATAAATTGGCCCTAAACTCTCATATTTTTCTCACAACTCAAATTCTCTCATTCTCTCATATTCTCTAATCTCTATTCTCTCAATTATTCATTTATTCTCTTAATCTTTTTGTTATCAATTTGCTCTTATTTTAATTTTTATTAGTTTTTGCAATTTTCAATTCATATTCCAATTTCCATATTCCAATTCTCTTTCTTTAATTTTTATTTCTTCTACATCAATTTTTTTTTCAACTACAATGGATTAATTTTTATTAGTTTTTGCAATTTTTAATTCATATTTCCAATTTTCAAAATTCCAATTTCCATATTCCAATTCTCTTTCTTTAATTTTTATTTCTTCTACATCAATTTTTTTTTCAACTACAATGGATAGACTCTCCCCTTAATTTCAATGATGAAGAAAACTACTATTCTAGTCCTAGTTCCGCTGATTTTACTATGAATGCAGGAGATTCAAATAGTCCCGCTGTCCCAATCCCAGTCTCAGAATCCGATACATCTTAAAATATTTCGTCGATTCCAACAGCTCCCGGTGGTTCTAGAAGCCTAGTTAGTAAATTCGCGTTTTTATACGCGAATTCACGTATTTTATTAGGGCTGCCGTATAATTCGCGAATTATATACTCTATCCGTATAATTCGCGAATTATACCCGAATTATTGCCGAATTTTTGCCGAATTTTTGTAGACAAAAAAATAATTACATGATAAGGCAAAACGACGTCGTTTTGGTGGGGTTTGACTAAAATTAAAAAAAATCTCCTTCTCCTCTTTCTCGGTTCTCTCTTCCACATTCTTCATCTCTTCTTCAAATCTTCAACAATTCAACTCTTTTTTCTTCATCTCTTGACTCTGAGTCTTGATCTCTTCTTTTCTTCTCTTTTTAAATTTTAACTCTCTTCTCCAAGCTTTAAGTCCAAGACTTCAACTCTTCAAGCCTCAAGCTACACACTTCTTCTCTTCTCTTTTTAACTCTCTTGAATCTTGTATGTTGGTGATTTGTTTGGTTTGTGTTGGTGTTGGTGTGTGAGTAGTAGTAATAGGGGCTGGTGGATTGATGGATTTGTTATGTTGGTGGATTGATAGATTTGTTTGAAACATGTTTGATGAATGCTTGTGAGGTTATATTTGGTATCTGTTTTAACAAATATTTCATTTAGTTATGTTGTTTTGTGTGTGTATGGGTCAAAATGAAAGACTAAAGATCTCTATGAAAGCAAAAGGTAAAGGCAAAACTGCAAAAGAAAAGCATGAATTCATAAATAATATTGTCGGGCTTGGATTTGGAATTGGCAGGCTTAAAGAAGAAGAAAAACAACAAACCATCAGTTTACACCAACGCCAACTGCAATTGTAAACCCATGTGCACTTTGTCATGTTTTTAGATTTCATAACACTATTATTATTTGACTTTGAATGTACTGTCCATTAATTCAGAAAATAAAACAATTATACTAATTGAATTCAAACTTTGTATGCGTAGCTATAAAATTAAGGATAAAAATACTGTCTTAGTTATTGTTCAAATATACTTTAAATTAAAAGGAAAATATTGTAGGGTCGACCACATGGATTATTTAAATGGGGATGTTTTGAAAAGTGCTAAAACCAAGTTGCTATTGCCGTATTTTTCAAAACGTATTATTGACAATGTTCGTATTAAACCCGTTATTATCCGAATCGTATTTTTTCCATATCAATTTTATGACCGATTTTTACAAACGTATTTTTCACCATTGCCGTATCTACCCGTAAAATTCCCGTACCGTTTTTTTGCCGTACCCGTATTTACTAACTAGGTCTAGAAGTCGTCCTCGTAATCGTCGTCCTCGTCCAACTTCATCTCAAGCAAGGCGGACATCAACTGCCGTCGAAAGCGAAGACAGACACACATCAGACGTTTGGGCGTATTTCGACAGTTTTACGAGACAGAAAATGGCGTTCAAGTCAAAAGCAAGATGCAAATATGTGCAAAGGTTTTAAACTGTTCAGGTAATGGTACTAGTACTTTAAAAAGGCATGCTAATAAACATATTAATCAACATGGAAATAGAGAAAGTAATCAAACTCAAATAACTAATATGGGTACTACTTGGTGTTATAATTCTGATGTATATAGGGAACAGTTAGCTTTATATATTGCTGCAGCTGATCAACCTATTAATATGGCTGAAGATAAATATTTTGAAAGATTTGTTCAATTCATTTTTTCCAGGATTTAAAAGTTTTCTAAACTGCAACTAGAAATGATTTAATAAATTGTTTAAAAAAATGAAATTAAATTAAAAAAATAATTTCATACTTGTCATATTAGTGTGGCTCTAACTGCCGATTTGGAGTGGTAGAGCTAACAGATTATATTGTGTTACTATCATTATTTTGTATGAATTTAAATTAAATAAATCTTTATTAGGATTTAGATTAATGGATTGGATCATAGTGGTTTAGAAATCTATAATAAAATTGTTGAAGTTTTAGAAGATTATGATATTATTGAAAAGTGATAAGTTTAACTTTAGATAATGCAAGTTTTAATAGTAAAGCTATAGATTTTTTTCAAACTAATTCCTTTATTAACAATTGAAGTTTTTTCACCAACGTTGTGCATGTCATGTTCTAATTATTAATTGTGAAAAGTGTATGAAAACAATTAAAAAAATATTGATAGAATTAGGGAATCTTTAGCTTGGATTACTGGAAGTAATAAAAGAAATGGAATTTCAAGAAGTTTGTATAAAATCAAATATGTCTCCTAAACTGTTGCATTAGATATGTCTGTTAGATGGAAAGTACTATTTAATGCTTGTTCATGTTTACCTATGCTAATATAATTTTATTTGTAGCAAATAATAGAGGTCCTCATTATTTGGTTGAAAATGATTGGAAGATAGCTAAAGTATTTCATTCTTTTCTCAAGTTTTTACCAATCTACTTTACAACTTTCTGGTGTGTATTATCCTACTAGTCCATTGGTATACATACAATTATAAAAATTTCTGAGTTATTTACAAAAAATAGAGACAATGAAATTTTAAATGCACCAATAAAGCAATGAAATTTTTTTTTTTGAAATATTGGGAACCCATTCCTTTTCTTTAGTTAGGTGCTATATTTGCCTAGAATTAAATTAGCACGTTTAGAAATGGTTTTGACAATTTAAGTGAAAATTCAAAACGCAATCATTTGTCAATCAAATAGGAGAGGTAAAAAATAGTCTTTTCGAATATATTTCCAATATGAAACAATATGGGAACCCGCAGTCGCAAGAAGCGAAATATCCAGAGAATTGTAGCAGAAGAAACAGCAATGAGACTTATACTCTTGGAATGCAAATAGGCCAAGAGGACCTGAATCCGAAGCACAGCGGCAACCTCCTCTTCAGAACACCACCACCACCAACAACAACAACAACAACAACTAATATACTATCCTCCATGGAGTCCAGATAATGAACTTCAAAAATATTTGCAACCTCCGAAATGTTTTCAACAGGTCACTTTGATATCTTAAGATTGGAGAGCCAAAATGTATTTTTTCGGTATTATCAAGACTTGCCTTGGATGTTTTCGCTGTTCCTGTCTCAACCGTCTCATCCGAACAAACATTTAGTGCAAGTGAGGATTTTAAATGAAAGAGACTAAACTTGCTCCAAAAATGATTGATCCTCACATGTCTTCGAGATTGGGAACGATCGCGCCATCAAGATCAATACGAGGTTATCGACAATACTTTAGTAGAATCGTTTCAATTTGTAATATAGATATACAGATGAGGAGGTCCTAGTGAACCACCCCAAATTAGTTGTTTTGTAAAATGTAATTTGTAAATTAATTGTCAATTATTGCACTCTTTTTCTTTACCAAGTTTTCTCTCATTGGGTTTTTCTTGGTGAGGTTTTTAACGAGGCAATAATTTTTATAATTTCTTATTTATTTTTTGATAAAGAATATTTTTCTTATCTCGAATTTTATTGTATCAAAATTGAATTAATATTTGAAATGTTAACAAACAAAAAAATTGAATTGAATTATTGATATTTGAAAAGTTAATTAAAAACAATTATATTTATAATTATTTATTTGAAAAGTTCAATAAAAAAACAAAAAAAAAAAAAAGGAAAATCGGGCTAACCCGGCCCAGCCCGCCACCTAACCCGGCGGGTTAGGGCTGGCGGGCCGGGCTGGGCCAGCCATTTTGAAGAAAATGGCGGGCCTAACCCGACCTGCCTTTGCTAGCGGGCGGGTTAGGCCCGGCCCGCCAAACAAAGTAACCCGCCGCGGGCTGGGCCAGGCCGGGCCGGGCGGGTCACTTTTCCACCTCTAGATACACCTCATAATATTTTCTCGATTCCTTCCCATGCTGCTACAGCTCCCGGTAGTTCTAGAAGTCGTTCTCGTCCAACTTCATCTCAAGCAGAAGCGGATTCACCAGTTGTTGTCGAAACCGACGACATGCATAATGAGACGTTTGGGTGCATTTCGATAAGTTTTACGAGACAGAAAATAGAGTTCAAGTGAAGAAAGCAAGATGCAAGTATTATGGAAATATTTATAAAGCTGATTCAGGTAATGATACTAGTACTTTAAAAATACATACTAATAAGCATATTACTCAACATGGAAATAGAGAAACTAATCAAACTCAAATAATTAATATGGGTATTACTTGACGTTATAATTCTGATGTATATAGGAAACAATTAACTTTGTATATTGCTGCAACTGATCAACCTATTAATATGGTTGAAGATAAATAGTTTGAAAGATTTATTAAAAATTTATTTTTTCAGGATTTAAAAGTTATTCTAAAACTGTAACTAAAAATGATTTAATAAAATTGTTTGAGAAAATGAAATTAGAATTAAAAAATAAAATATATAGTTGTCATTTTAGTGTAGCTTTAACCGTTGATATTTGGAGTGGTAGGGCTAAATAAAATTATATTTGTGTGACTAGTCATTATTTTGATAACAAATGTAAATTAAATAAATCTTTATTGAGATTTAGATTAATGGATGTGGATCATAGTGGTCAACAAATTTATAATAAAATTGTTGAAGTTTTAGAAGATTATGATGTTGTTAATAAAGTGATAAGTTTAACTTTAAATAATACAAGTGCTAATAGTATAGTTATAGATGTTTTTTAAATTAATTTTCATTTTTATGACAATTTGAAGTTTTTTTACCAACGTTGTGTATGTCACATTATTAATTTAATTATGAAAAGTGGTATGAAAAAAATTAGAAATAATATTGATAGAATTAAGGATTCTTTAGCTTGGATTACTAGTAGTAATAAAAGAAATGTTGAATTTCAAGATGTTTGTATAAAATCAAATATGTCTTTTAGAACTTTTGCATTAGACATGTCTATTAGATGAAATAGTACTTATTTAATGCTTGATTCATATTTACCTTGTGCAAATTTAATTAGTTATTTTGTAGCTAATAATAGAGGTCTTCATTATTTGGTAGAAAATGATTGACATATAGTTAAAAAAATTTATTCTTTTTTTTAAATTTTTTTGCTAATCTACTTTACAACTTTCTAGTGTATTATCCTATTAGTTCATTGGTAATACATATAATTATAAAAATTTCAGATTTATTTAGAAAAAACAGAAACAATGAAATTTTGAGCGGGATCAATACAGACAATGGAATTAAAATTTAAAAAATATTGGAAACTCATTCATTTTCTTTATTGTTTAGGTGTTATATTTGATCCTAGAATTAAAGTAGCAGGTTTAGAAAATGGTTTAGACACATTAGCTGAAAATTTACAAAACGAAACATATGCCAATCAAGTATGGAAACCAATAAGGAGGCGAAATACCCGGGGAAGTTGCATCAGAAGAAACAAATGAAGACTTCGACTCCTGGAGTGCACTTAATAGGCCAAAGAGGACCCGAACCCAAAGCACAGTCTCCTCTTCAGAAGCATCAACAACGAATGTACTGTCCTTCATGCAGTTACAGAGTAATGAACTTCACCAATATTTGAGAACCCCTGAAGTGTTACCAGCAGATCCACAACAAAGAGTCAACTTTGATGCTTAGAATATTGGAAAACCAGAAAATGTATTTTTTCGGTATTATCAAGACTTGTCTTGAATGTTTTCTCTGTTCCTGTCTTAACCGTCTCATCCGAACAAACATTTAGTGCAAGTTGAAGAATTTTAAATGAAAGGAGGATTAAACTTTCACAAAAAATGATTGAAGTCCTCACGTCTTTGAGATTGGGAACGGTTGCGTCATTAGGATAAAGGTGGAAAAATAACCCGCCCGGCCTCCCAACAAGGGCGAGTCGCTCTAGGCCTGCCTCTTGGCCAAAAAGGTTGGCCCAGCCCGGCCTGTCAACCCTAACCCGACGAGTTTTGATGTGGGCTGGGCCGAGTTAGCCTATAATTTTTTTTTTTTTTTTTTTTTTAAATTTTTTTTACCTTTTAGTTAACTTTTCAGATATCAATAATTCAATTAATTTTTTTTTTTTGTTAACATTTCAAATATTAATTTAATTTTAATATAATGAAATTGTAATACAAGAAAAATTAGATTTATTCATTTATCAAAAAATAAAATAAGAAATTACAATAATTATTGTTTCGTTAAAAACCTTACCAAGAAAAACCCAATGGGACAAAAACTTGGTAAGGAAAAAAAAGTGTAATAATTGACAATTAATTTATAAGTTATAATTTACAAAACAACTAATTTGGGGGATGACTAAGACCTTCCTCATCCGTATCATCTATATTATAAAATTGAAATGATTATATTAAAGTATCGTCGACAACCTTGTATTGATCTTGATGACACAATCGTTCCCAATCTCGAAGACATGTGAGGACTTTAATAATTTTTTGTGAAAGTTTAGTGCTTTCATTTAAATTTCTTTCATTTGCACTAAATGTTTGTACGGATGAGACGGTTGAGACAGGAACAAAGAAAACATCTAAGACAAGTTTTGATAATACTGGAAAAATACATTTTTTTGGTTTTCCAATATTCTAAGACATCAAAGTTGGTTCTTTGTTGTGGATCTGTTGGTAACACTTCGAGGGTTTCTAAATATTAGTGAAGCTCATTACTCTGTAATTGCATGGAGGACAGTACATTCGTTGTTGGTGCCTCTGAAGAGGAGACTGTGCTTCGGGTTCGGGTTCCTTTGGCCTATTAAGTACACTCTAGGAGTCGAAGTCTTCATTTGTTTCTTCTGATGCAACTTCTCCGGGTATTTTACCTCTTTGTTGGTTTCCATACCTGTTTTCATATTGCAAATATACCTTTGCAAGTCACTTTCTTACCTCTCCTAGTTGATTGACATATGTTTCGTTTTGTAAATTTTCAGTTAACGTGTCTAAATCATTTTCTAAACCTGTTATTTTAATTCTAGGATCAAATATAGCACCTAAACAATAAAGAAAATGAATGAGTTTCAAATATTTTTTAAATTTTAAATCCATTGCCTGTATTGGTCTCGCTAAAATTTCATTGTTTTTGTTTTTTCTCAATAAATTTGAAATTTTTATAATTGTATGTATTATCAATGGACTAGTAGGATAATACACACTAAAAAGTTATAAAGTGGATTACTAAAAAATTTTAAGAAAAAAATGAATTTTTTTAGCTATATGTCAATCATTTTCTACCAAATAATGAGGATCTCTATTATTTGTTACAAAATAACTAATTAAATTTGCACAAGATAAACATGAATCAAGCATTAAATAATTATTATTTCATCTAATAGACATGTCTAATACAAAAGTTTAAGAAGACATATTTGATTTTATATAAGCATCTTGAAATTCAGCATTTCTTTTATTAGTAATAGTAATCCAAGTTAAAGAATCCCTAACTCTATCAATATTATTTTTAATTTTTTTCATACCACTTTTTATAATTAAATTAATAATGTGAAATGCACAACGTTGGTGAAAACCTTCAAATTGTCATAAAGAGAAAAATTAATTTAAAAAAAATCTATAACTGTACTATTAGCATTTGTATTATCTGAAGTTAAACTTATTACTTTATTAACAACATCATAATCTTCTAAAACTTCAACAATTTTATCATAAATTTGTTGACCACTATAATCCACATTCATTAATCGAAATCCCAATAAAGATTTATTTAATTTATATTCGTTATCAAAATAATGATTAGTTACACAAATATAATCTTGTTTAGCTTTATCACTCCAAATATCGGCGGTTAGAGCCACACTAACATGACAATTATATATTTTATTTTTTAATTCTAATTTTATTTTCTTAAACAATTTTATTAAATCATTTCTAGTTTCAGTTTTAGAATAACTTTTAAATCCTGAAAAAAATGAGTTTTTAATAAATCTTTCAAACTATTTATCTTCTGTCATATTAATAGGTTGATCAGTTGCAGCAATATATAAAACTAATTGTTCCCTATATACATCAGAATTATAGCGCCAAGTAGTACCTATATTAGTTATTTGAGTTTGATTGGTTTCTCTATTTCCATGTTAAGTAATATGTTTATTAGCATGCCTTTTTAAAGAACTAGTGCCATTACTTGTATCTTGCTTTCTTCACTTGAACTCAATTTTCTGTCTCGTAACACTTATCGAAATGCACCCAAACGTTTGATGTGTGCCTGTCGACAGCAGTTGATGAACCCGCTTTTGCTTGAGATGAAGTTGGACCAAGATGACTTCTGGAACCACCGGGAGCTGTAGCAGCATATGAAGGAATCAGGGGAATATTATGAGGTGTATCGGATTCTAAGACTGGGAAAACGGGACTATGTGAATCTACTACATTTATGTTACTAAATTCAGAAGGACTAGGATAGTTCCTTCATCATCAAAATCGATGGGGTAAAAATATATATCCATTGTAGTTAAAAAAAAAAAATTGATATAGAAGAAATAAAAAATTAAAGAAGGAGAATTGAAATTTGGAAATATGAATTGAAAATTGTAAAAACTAATAAAAATTAAAATGAGCAAATTAACAACAAAGAGAATAAGTGAGAGATTTCAATAGAGATTAGAGAAAATGAAAGAATGAGAGAATTTGGGATGTGAGAAAATATGAGTTTAGGCCTTATTTATAGAAAAAAAGGGAAAAGAAAATGACGAAAAAGACCTCTTCAACTGTTATAAAATGGCTATATTTCAAGGGTAAAAAAGATATTTGCAAAAAAAAATTATTATTTATTTTTTTTTTTAATTTTTTCGTCCAACCCGCCGGGTTGAAAACTCCCAACCTGGCGGGTTGGAGGGTTTTTTTTTTTTTTTTTAAATAAAAAATTTAACCCGCCGGGTCACTGGTTTGGCATATTAAAACCCGGGCCGCCCGGCGGGGTATATATGGGTCGGGTCCGGATTGAACCCATCTTAATGCGGGCCGGGTTAGGGTTGACCCGCCTAACTTGGCCTATTTGTTCCACCTCTAATCAGGATCAATACAAGGTTATCGACGATACTTTAATATAATCATTTCAATTTTGTAATATAGTGATACGAATGAGGGAGGTCTTGGTCAACCCCCAAATTAGTTGTTTTATAAATTGTAACTTGTAAATTAATTGTCAATTACTGCACTCTTTTTTCCTTACCAAGTTTTTGTCCTATTGGGTTTTTCTTGATAAGGTTTTTAACGAGGCAATATTTGTTGTAATTTTTTATTTTATTTTTTGATAAATGAAGGAATATAATTTTTCTTATATTACAATTTCATTGTATTAAAATTGAAATGTTAACAAAAAAAAAAAAAAAATTTAATTGAATTATTGATATTTGAAAAGTTAACTAAAAAGTAAAAACAATTACAAAAAAAAATAAAAAATCATAGGCTAACCCGACCCACATCAAAACCTGTCGGGTTAGGGTTGGCGGGCCGGGCTAGGCCAGCCTTTTTAGCCAAGAGGTGGGCCTAACTTGACCCGCCAATTCCTATAATCCGCTGCGAGCCGACCGGGTCGGGTCGGGTGGGTTATTTTTCTACCTTTAGATGTGATTGGCAGACTAACAAACGTACTTGTCAAAACAAGTAGGGGATCCGGGGCTGGAAATCATAGTGAAGATGAACGGGTCGAAGAGAACACTAGTTGTCGATCTGATCCATTTTCCATGTCCAACTGTTTGGACATTTTGACGTCTATGGAAGTTCATACAGATATTTACATTAAAGTTGTTGATTACTTGTATGAAAATCCAGGGTTTAGGGGGGCATTCGTACAAATGCTAGTTAGATTGGGTTTATACTAGGTTTTTGAATTGATTAGGATGAGCTTGTTTGTCGTACGTGTAATCCCATAATTTTGTACTAACCAGTGGGCATTAATCCCTTATATGGTTTATTTTTTTACATCATCTTGATTTAGTTTCGACGTAATTATGTTTGCTATTGTATATACTTATGCAATGTGTTATTGTGTTAATGTTAGAGCATGTTTCATATAAGTTGGCGATTAAAGTACAATTAAATATTGAATGCTATATTTTCGTAAGTATCACAACAGTATGAATTGATGATCAATGTTTTACAAATGTATAGGTTTAGACGACGTCATCTAGTCGTACAGTTCGTAATCAAAATGATGCAGATGAAGAAAGGGAAATTCTGGTAGATGTTGTGATTGCATTGTGCGCAATTGTCGCGTTAGAAACAGACTTCAGAACACATGGACGACGATTACGGCATACATCCGCATTAACTGGTCACAATAAAATGTTGGAAGTACTTAATGGCCATCCTGACAGAATATTTACGAAGTGTCGCATGGACAAACAATGTTTTAAATACTTATGTTACATTTTGGTACAACAAGGGAGCTTGCGAGACTCCAACAGGATGAGTATTGAAGAACAAGTTATGATATTTTTGACAACTGTTGGAAAAAACGAGACATACAGTACTATTACGGATGATTTCCACCATTCGGGTGAAATAATCTCTAGATATGTGGGCAAAGTTTGCAACGCAATATGTGGGTTGCAGACAGAGTTTATCAAGGCATCAGACTTCAGTGAAGTTCCAGAGGAAATATTGACAAACCCCAAATATTACCCGTTCTTTATGGTACTTTTATATTATTATTATTATTATTATTATTATTTGTACGTACTTCAGTTCGTTGTGTTATGACAGTCGGTTGATATTATTGAATGTTATCTTTTGTCCACAAGACTGTATAAGGGCGATTGATGGTACACATGTCGATGCTTCGGTTTCAACTGAGTTGGCCGATGTCTTCTAGAATCATAAAAGAACGTTATCGCAGAATATCATGGCTGTATGTGACTTCAAGATGATGTTCACTTATGTCGTCACTGGTTGGGAAGGATCCGCCTACAACTCAAGGTTTTAAATTCGGTTCTTGATGATCCTAATTCTGGATTCCCACATCCCTATTAGGTACAACTAGCTTCTTTACGTATTATAGCATATTTGCTCCTTTTTTTTGGATTAAAATATCAAATAACATGTGTTAGTTGATTATAGGTAAATACTATTTGATTGATGCGGGTTATGCAAATAGAGGGGGGTTCCTTGCCCCTCATAGATGAGTTTTTTACCATCTACATGATCATCGTCATAACCAAAATGATCCACAGGCGTGTTTAACTACAAACATGCATCACTCTGCAATGTTGTTGAGAAAACCTTTGGTGTTCTAAAGAAAAGATTCCGGATTCTTGATGGAATGAATAATTACCTGTTGGAGAAACAAGCTCAGATTTTTATGACATGTGGTGTACTTCATAATTTTATCAGAAGGTACAATATGCAGGATGAAATCTTCAAACAGTATACTGCGGAAGTATATTTGCATGACCAAAACAGGGCAGCTAACGAAGGAAACGAGGAGGGATCGAGTCAATCGCAACAACGTATTATTGACGACATGATGCATGTGCGGGATAACATAACGACTGAAATGTGGGAATAGCATATGACCTAGTTGTTAATGGAGTATAACTGTATAAACGATTCTAAGGGTTGACAATTAGTAGCTTCGTCAGAGATGTATTAATGTAGTGTTTTTAAATGATGTGTTATTATGACATATGGTGTACTTCATAATTTAATCAGAAGGTACAATATGCAGGATGAAATCTTCAAACAGTATACTGTGGAAGTATATTTGCATGACCAAAATAGGGCAGCTAATGAAGGAAATGAGGAGGGATCGAGTCAACTGCAACAACGTATTATTGACGACATGATGCATGTGCGGGATAACATAACGACTGAAATGTGGGAACAGCATATGACCTAGTTGTTAATGGAGTATAACTGTATAAACGATTCTAAGGGTTGACAATTAGTAGTTTCGTCAGAGATGTATTAATGTAGTGTTTTTAAATGATGTGTTAGTACTTGAAATTAATAGTTCCAAATTTGTCTTTAAGTTAGTGATTACGAAATTACCAATTAAATATTTAATAATATTAAAATGTTAATTGATAAGTTTTTACGGTATAATAATAAAAATTAATTTAACAAAACGCAACAAAGAATTCTATCAATAAATCCTTTATAAAAAAATATACCAAACAATTTTTCTACAATTTATTCAACTCTATATATTATCTTAAATACTTTACTAGACATCAAATCATATCTCATAATAATAACCCAACTGAATACTCCATCAAACACTTTCTTTTTAAATCATATTCTTAAAATAATAACCCAACTCAACTTTACAATAATTTTTCAAAAATATTACTCAAAATAACTAAACAAACACTTGTATTTCAATTTGATGGGCCCTTGCCTTGTGTTTATTGTCTAGCCTCTAGGGTGGAAAAATATCATGGAATTTGACCAGTATGTCTATTTTTTGAAAGATGAAACATACTGCTCAGCTTCATGGTATTAGCACAATTGATCTAGATGTTTTTCGGCTTTCCAGGTCTGCATGTGGCTGTGCTGCTTGTGCCAAGGGTATGTATCTTTGACTAGGCATGAGTTAAAAAAACTATATGATTTAAGTTCTATAATGTTTCTAATAAACAAAGTTAATTACTCTATTTTTATTTTTTAATTATCCAGTATTAACATTATATTAGTTAAAAAAATGGGACCACCAAAAAAAAAAAAAAAAAAAAAGGAGTACGTGCAAAGCGTTTTGGGTTTTAAAAGGAACCCCAAAACCCTTGCCCACACCACAACAGTGAGAGTGAGAACCTGAAAATCCCATTGCCCTCCCTGAAAATGGCAAACTGGCCAATCTTTTACAACTTCCTCCTCACCTCTGATAATCCAATACCCACCAAACGACAAGCTCATCACCCTCACCCTCACCAACACCCACAACTATTGCCACCTCCCCCTCCATCAACCTCTGCCATCTGCCTCTTTCAATGCCTCTACTGTCCCAGAAAGTTCTACAACTTTCATGCTCTAGGTGGCCACCAAATTGCCTACAAACTTGAGCGAGCTGCACTTCGAAACATTGAGGTTCCTTCCCCACCCATTTTTGGTTCTCGTCTTCCAACCCACCAACTCCCTTCTTTAGAACACCACGCTGCACCCTTCCTCGTTGATTAGTTCCAGCAATAGCAATAGTACTAGTAGCCGTCCACCTTTTGTAATATCTTACTAAGCAGGTATTCACTGAGTATCTTATAGAGAGAATTAAGAGAATTGCTAGTTTAAAAAAGGGTGTTTGTCTAAATTTTTTTTATCCTTAATCCAGTTATAACATACTATTACATAAAGATTATTTCTCACATATATAAATCCACATTAAATTCTTCACTGAGACAGTGTGTGCAATCCTCTCGCCAGTTTGACATCTCTCGATCGCTACAATCTAATACCTGCAAAAATAAAGAAAGCAACGGGGTGAGCTATAAATGCTCAGTAAGTAAACCCAATCTAATTATGCTCTTACTCTGTTGTCCCCATTTCCGCAGTACTGCTTCTAAATTTCTGCTTGCTCTCTCTCTTTATTCTCAGGCGTACTACTTAGCAGTCTTCTATTTTTCTCAAATCTTTCTAAATCCTTCTAGGGTTGTGTTATTCTTTATCATTTTATTGCTCTTCTCTTCTAGATTATAACTTTCTATTTCTTTCTCTACTCAACAAATCACTAAGTTTCTTGCTATTTGTCATGTTTCTAATTTCTGTTCTTTTCCAGCATGTATCTAATTTCTGTTCTTTTCTTGTATATCTCTAATTTCTTTTCTATTCTCGTAGGCTTTTATTTTCTTTTATTCTCTATTCTCATAGGTTTCTATTTTCTTTTATTCTCTATTCTCATAGGTTTCTATTTTCTTTTCTTCTCTATTCTCATGGGCTTCTATTTTCTTTTCGTGGCTAGTCAGACATGCAATAATAAATAAACTGTTTAATCTGTGCATGCATAACTGCATAAGATACAATGCACATGAAATGTCTAATGCATATGCAAATGCTCATATTTGTATTCTTTCTGAAAGTTCTTTTCTAATTCTTTTCTTTTATTTCTAAAATTCTTTATGCTTTCTGTTTCTTATTCTAGTTTTCTTTCTTTCTGAAATTCTTTTTGTTTCTTATTCTATTTTTCTTTCTTTCTGAAATTCTTTCTGTTTTTTGTTCTGGTTTGCTGATCGGCCTAGATTGAGGCATGGATTTGGAACCCTGGCCATGTGAGCGTATTCTGAAATTCTTTCTGGGTACAGTCCTCATCCACATGCACTTCTAACGGACTGTGCAAATTCTGTTTTTCTATTCTGAGGCCGCTCACTGATGGCAGCGTGCATGAGGGAAACTTCTGTATCTCTGTCGGCACTAGCTAACGCAACGAATGCTCACAGGTTCCCCATCGCAACAGCCCTATGAAAACATGCTCTGTAAATCTACAACATAACTAGCTAGACATTTTCAATAATTATAAATTTTTTGAAATATATGCTATGATATGTCATGCATTTATATGTTGTTTATGCATGATCTCAAAATACGTGTCTGACTCTGTCATGTATTCTATTAATTCTAAGGCTTTTATTTCTATACTTTTCTGGAAAGCCCAAAGTTCTATTATACTAACACGCTTAAATTAAACATTTTCTATTTTATTCTTTATTTCTGAATTCTATGCATCGTGTATACGTACGCGATTCTATAATTTTTACATAATTCTGTAATTCTGTAATTCTATCATTGCACTACCATGACCAAGTAATATTCTAAATTTTAGCATAATAAAATGCACTCTTGAATACTAAAATTTACACTTGGTTAAGCCCAACATAATCTTTCTACTCAAATTCTTTAATTTTCTCTAACAATTTCTTCAATAGGATTTAACCAACTCTTGCATACATTTCTCTTTGGATTTTCATCAAACACTTCATATGCACATGCAAATACTTAGTTGGCCATACTTCCATATCTCTCTAAATCCACCAAAATTTGAGCAAAAACTCACTAACTTTAGCCTTAAACCTGGCCGGTTTCAACAATTCTTCAACACTTCAAAGTTTCAGCAATAATTCTTCCATAATTCCACCAAATCACCACATACTCATACACTACTTCTCATAGCTGGAAATTTACACATCATTCAACACCAAAACAGCCAATAATTCACACCATACAAACATACAAGATCATTTTACACAATTATTGCTCAAATCAATACTAAAGTTGGATTTATTTACCCCGAATTTGTGCATCACTAATGATATAACCCCATTTGCTAAAAATTCTATTCCTCTTGAACCTGAAGCATATAAAACCATAAGAATTTCAAACTTTAAAGTTTAATCACACACCTTGTGCTAGAATCTTACCTTTAGATGCTTTAGGATTGAAAATCTACAAAAAGTTAAACCAAATCCTATGAATTCTCTTTGAAATTTGGTGAAGAAATTTGAGAGAAAAAGGGGTGAAGGGTGGCGTGTACAAGGGATAGAATGGCTAGGGTTTAGTTTATTGCAACCTTATATATATATATTCCCATTTTGCCCTTGCACTTTTATGATAATTCCAAGTATGTCATACGTGCATTTACCGATATGCCCTCACTTTCAATGGATTTAACACATGTTCTTGGTCATTTTCACGCCCACTTTTTCATCTAGTTGTGAGTGAAAAGACCATTTTACCCTTATTCTTTAATTTCTTTCTATTACTTTACAAACACGTATTTATCTCGGCTTCACATCACGTATATTTTCCATAATCATTCTACCTCTCTATTCTCATGACTAGCACACTTAATACATTATTTTTATCATACTCACTTTTCACTTGAACACATGATTCTGTGTGAAATGACCATTTTGCCCCTATTGAAACTTTTATGGAATTCCTCTATAAAACTAGTTAAATATATTCACTATAACTATAAAATAATCCCTACCATATTTTTGAATGTGAGTATTACACATTTGTTCGTCCTCGTAATGTTACTTATCTGGTTGTGGCTCCATTACTCCTCCTAACATTACTTATCATGGTTGTGGCTCCATTACTCCAGATGGTCCTTCTCCCTCACCCGCTGATAATACTGACAAAGTTAGCAAACTTGATCTCACCCTCAGTTTGTGATGCTTGTTGTTTTGTTTTTATTTCTGGGGTCATTTTATGTTAGTTACAGTTGATTAGACCTTTTTGGGTTTTGACATGTTGATATGAGAGTAAAAGTACTGAAATGGTGATTAGGGTTTATAACTTTATATTAATGTTATATAAAAAGAAAAAAAAAATATATGTAGATAAAAGAAATGTTTGTTTGTTGTTTGATGTTGAGTTAAATGTTTTTATCATCATCGTCAATGTTATTTTTGTTTCTCTTTTGCTTCTCCGTGAGGATATAAATTTGATTATTACCCTAAAATGCCCTTAATCTTTAATTAATTATACTGGTATTTATGGTGTTGGGGGGAGATGGTGCATGAGAAAAGGATAAGGGTAATTTATGGAAATGATCGTTCCAAAAATGAACGCACAAGACCTTCTCGTTTGCAAGAATCTCAACATTTCTGAGGAATTAAACTTTCTTCTTTTAGATAATCTTTGATCCTATATGCGGAATTGACAAACTAAAGGGATCAAAATAAATAAAGGAGAAACAAGAAACTTACCTTTAGCCATTGATGCTCTCAATCACCAATCACTGTTCTCTCTCGCGTTTTGGCTCTTCTAAGCTCTCAAAACACTCAATATGATGGTGTATTTTGTTTTTTTTTTTTTTTAGTTGATTGAGCCTAGGGACCAAAATCTGAATTTATAGCCAAGCTCCCATCAAGCTTTAATGGCCAATCTTAATGGCTGCCATAACTTCGGTTATAAATGGTTGCAAAACGGATGAAACTGAAGCAACAAATGTGGACCATTAACGTTACATGAGTAATGTTGGTGAGCATAAGTTTTACATTCTCCCACTTGGTCCACATGTTTAAACCATTATTTTATTAAGAAACAAATACACGAATCATGGCGACAGGTCCTCAAAAAATGAGTATTATCTTCCATGTATTACAATGCATTTGATTTCTCAAGTTTACTTTATATATGGCAACCTTACTTAATGAATAAACCCTATATTTATTCTTGGTCCTACTGATGAATTTCTCAAATGAAATTAAGGTACACATGAATACAAGAAAACATCACCATAAATGAGAGTTTCATTTAAACATTGTATATACATAGTGGAATAAGGTCCCATTTTTTCTACATGATCCTTAAATTTCAATGGCGGCATCCCTTTAGTCAAAGGATCATCGATCATCAATTCAGTACTTATGTGCTCAATGACCACTTTCTTTTCCTTAATATGTTCTCTTATGGTTAAGTACTTAATGTCAATGTGTTTACTTAGACTTCGACTTTTGTTGTTCCTAGCCATAAAGATAGCAGCTGAATTATCGCAGTATATTCTCAATGGTTTAGAAATGGAATCTATAAATTTAAGCCCAGATATGAAACTCTTTAACCATACACCACGTGAAGTAGCCTCAAAATAGGAAACAAACTTAGCCTCCATAGTGGAAGTGGAAGTAGTAGTCAAGGACTGCTTGACACTTCTCCAAGATACAGCTTCACCAGCCATTATGAAAACATATCCTGATGTTGATTTGCGTGAATCAACACAGCCAACAAAGTCTGAATCTGAATAACCGATTACTTCCAGACTGTCAGTCCGTCTATACATAAGCATGTAGTTTTTGGTTCCTTGAAGGTACTTCATCACTTTCTTTGTAGCTCTCTAGTGGTCTATACTTGGATTACTCTAATATCATCCCAACATTCCAACAACAAATGCAATGTCAGGCCTTGTACAAACCTGAGTATACATCAGGCTTCCGACAACAAAAGCATATGGAATGTTCTTCGTTTGTTCCCTTTCAAAATCACTATTCGGGCATTGGTTCAAATTGAACTTATCACACTTCACAACAAGAGCCACACTTGGTGAACAATCTTTCACCTGAAACCTCTCTAAAACCTTATTGATATAGGTTTCTTGATATAGACCCAAGATACCTTGTAATCTGTCCTATGGATCTTGATGCCAATGACATAAGATGCCTCACTCATATCCTTCATATCGAAATTTTTAGAGAGGAATTGTTTCACCTCATGTAGCAAACCCTTATCATTGGTTGCAAGCAAAATATCATCCACATATAAAACAAGAAAACATATCTTACTCCCACTAACCTTCTGGTATATACATTGATTCATGGGGTTTTCAACGAAACCGAATGAAGTAATTACCCCATGGAATTTAAAATGTCATTGGCAGGACGCTTGTTTTAAACCGTGTATAGATTTCTTGAGTTTACAGACCAAGTGCTCACCATCACTAGAGGGAAATCTTTTAGGTTGTTTCATATAAACCTCCTCCTCTAGGTCTCCATTAAGAAATGTCGTTTTCACATCTATTTGTTGCAACTCAAGGTCAAAATGGGTTACCAATGCCAATATGATGCGTAAGGAATCTTTCTTAGATATAGGAGAAAAAGTCTTTGTATAGTCGATCCCTTCCTTTTGAGTGAATCCCTTAGCAACAAGCCTCGCCTTGTATCTCTCTATGTTGCCTAATGAGTCTTTTTTTGTCTTAAAGACCCATTTACATCCAATGGCTTTTGCACCATCAGACAACTCAATAAGATCCCAAACTTTGTTACTCTTCATGGAACTTATCTCTTCCTTCATGGCATTGTACCATAATTCTGACTCTTTGTAACTCATGGCCTATGAAAAAGACTCGGGATCACTCTTGACTCCAATATTATAGTCAGATTCTTGTAGGTACACTACATAATCACTAGGAATGGCTGACCTCTTAGTTCTAGTGGATCTCCTTAATATTGTACCATTATCTTCATGAGAAGCTTGTGGTTCAACTGGATGTTCAGAAGGTTCTGGTAATTTCTGAACTACTTGATCCACTAGAACATTGTCAGCAGCTTGTGGAACTTTAATGATTGGCTGCTCAACACCGGTTTGTACTTGAGGGGTGCTGTGAACTATGACTAATGTATCACTAGAGGTGGAAGGTCGAGAATCTGAATGATCATGTTCAGGAACATTATTTCTAATTTGATCACTCCCATTAATCAAGTCATACTCAAGAAACTTGGCGTTTCTTGATTCCACAATCCTAGTGTTGTGAGATGGACAATAAAATATGTTCCCCTTAGACCTTTTAGCATATCCAATGAAATACCCACTAATGGTCCTTGGGTCTAACTTCTTCTCTTGTGGATTATAGATTCTCACCTCAGACGGGCATCCCCAAATGCACATATGTCACAAACTCGGTTTTCAACCTTTCAATAATTCAAATGGCGTCTTTGGGATAACCTTGGTTGGAACTCGGTTTAATATATACACATTCGTCTTAAGTGTTTCAATCCATAAGGATTTAGGAAGATTGGAGTTGCTAAGCATACTCCTCACCATGTCCAATAATGTTCGATTTCTTCTTTCCGCTATATCATTTTGGTTCGGTGAACCAGGCATGGTATATTGGGCAACTATCCCATGTTCTTGAAGAAACTTAGCGAATGGACCAGGTGCTTATCCACTCTCAATGTATCTACCATAATACTCACCACCACATTTGATCTCACTATCTTAATTTGCTTTTCGCATTGTTTCTCTACTTCAGCCTTAAAGGTTTTAAAAACATCTAATTATTCGTTCTTGTTATGAAGTAAAGATACATATATCGTGAGTAATCATCAATAAAGGTGATAAAGTATCTCTGACCATGTGAGTCCATGTCTGGATATGTCTGAACTCCTATTGGAACCTTTCTTAGATTTGTTGGTCTGCTTTCCCTTAATGCAGTCCACACATGTTTCAAAATCAATGAAATCTAGAGTACTAAGTACATCATCATTCACTAATCTTTTAATTCTATCTATGGAGATAAGTCCTAATCTCTGATGCTATAACATAGAAGAGTCCTCGTTAATAATACATCGCTTAGACCTAGTGTGAACATGCATTGACTTATAAGTGATATTGTCTTGTAAATTAATACGATGAAGACCATCAGACAAATTACCATTTCTAACACAATCAGAATTATAAAATAAATTGAATGATGCGTTTGAAAAATTAAAGGAATATCCCAAAAGTACAAGTTTGGAAACTGAAACCAAGTTTTGTGAAAAACTTGGAACATAGAAGGTCCTATCTAATTCTAATAAAAAACCATTACTTAAAGTTAAAACATATGTTCCTATGGCCTCCACATGTGAGCCCATCTTGTTTCCAGATAAGATGCTTTGCTCACTTCCCACAAGTTTCCTTAGATTTTGCATACCTAGCAAAGAGTTTGCGATATGGATTGTAGATCCAAAGTCAGTCCACCATGTGTTAATATTAACATTAACCGTATTAGATTCATAACAAACAAATGAGGTTGGATTACCTTTATCCTAAAGCCATTTTTAAAATTTGGGGCAATCTTTCTTCATATGTCCCTTCTTTTTACAAAAGAAACATTTGGCCTCTTTCTTGATATCAGCTTGGGGTAGTGTTTTATCTTTTCCCTTCTGATTGGCTTAAGGTTTGCCTTTCTGGCACGTTTTTGCCAGCATGGCACTTTCACCAAGCTCCATCACAAGCTTCCATTCTTCCTAAACACACATGGTCATTAATTCATTGATTGACCATTTGTCCTTATGTGTGTTGTATGAGATTTTGAATGGCCCGTACTCTTGTGGAAGGGTGTTCAGGATATAGTGCACCAGGAAGGATTCAGACATCTCAACCTCGAGTTTCTTAAGTTGAGCCGCAATGTCTCTCATATTCATGACGTGCTCATGTACATCTTTCACGCTAGTGAGTCTAATGGATGAAAACCTCGTGCTTAGGGTGCTTTTTGGTGCCTTATTTAAAAGTGATGAATTGATCATCAATGACTTTCAGCAAGTCTCGAACCTTTTCATGCTGATCGACGGAACCACGTATACCAGCAGAATTTTAGTCTTCATGAACATCACGCTGAGGCGATTAGATCGCTTTCATCGTTCATAAAGCGTGATGTCTGCTGGAGTGCTGGTATTAGTGATAGTTGGTGGTTCATCTTTGCTAATAGCATAGTCAATATCCATCCATCCTAAATGAAGGAGAATTCTCTCCTTCCATACCTTATAGTTATTACCTTTCAATTCACGAATATCGCAACGAATATCAGAGAAATTAGCAGGTTGTGAAGCTGCATTAATTAAAATTGCTTATGTCAAAAACCTGAGGTCTAACTAAATAAATTTCATATTTTACCAATGCAAAACATGTAAGAACTGAATCTAATGACATAAAATTTGCCTGGGGACTAAAATTTTAATTCAAGTAGATTCATGTATAGCTTATGATAGAATTATCAAATTATGTTCTTAATTCATAATTAGTGGGTATATTATGAGAAAAATTTGATTTTCTATCCTAATCTTTATGATAAAACTATCAAATTATGTTCATTCTCCTAATTCCTGTGGGTAAATTAAGAAATATAATTTGATATTCTACCCTAATTAATTATATAAATATAACAAAATATCTCGTGGGATAAAATTGATTATATTAAGTATAATTAATTACAATTAATTTCTATAATTCTTTACGTGATCCTAAACAATCATAATATATAAATTTATGTAATGATTTCTTTCTACTAGTATACTTTAGAACATATACAATAAAAACATACATACTTAGCATATGAAAAATAGTTGGGCCCAAATTTTTCTTTACTTATAAAAAATAATTATTTACATAAAATAACAAATACAAAAACTTTAGCAATGGTGGACAGTAATGCCAATTCTCTCCGCTTGTCGACTTCTTTCTGACCGCTGCTTACCTATTTCCTGCAAAACATGGAAAAACAACGGGGTGAGCACAAAAATGCTCAGTAAGTAAATCCCTTATCTCTTCTCATTCTTTGGTTCTTTCCTTACTTAATTCTCTTCTTCTTTCTTTCTCTTTTCTTTCTCTGTTTCTAATTCTTACTGTTATTTCTTTCTTCCTAATTCTCGCTGTTCTTTCCTTCTCTCTGTTCTTTCTTTCTATTCTTTCTAACCATGATGGAATTCATGGTAATATACATGAATGATATGCATATGCAATAATGCCTAAAAATGCATTTTTCTTTCTTCTTTCTATTTCTTTTCTTTTCTTTCTTGTCTTGCTTGCTCAAGCTTCTCTTTTCTTTCTTGTTTTTCTTTTCTTTTCTTTTCTTTGCTTGTTCAAGCTTTCTCATTCTTTCTTATTCCTTCTTTTCTTATTCTTATTCTTATTCTTATTCTTTCTTTTCTTATTCTTTGCCGATCAGACTCGGTTGATGCATGGATTCAGAACCTTGGCCATGTCAGTGAGTACAGTCCTCATCTACATGCACTCTTGTGGACTGTACAAATTCTTTCTTTCTTCTTAGGCCCACTCAATTAAGGTGGCGTGCATGTAGGAATTCTTCTTGGTACAACCCTCATCCACATACACTCTTACGGGTCGTACAATTCTTCTTCTTCTTTTGCGACTCAATTAAGATGGTGTGCATGTAGGAATTCTTCTTGGTACAACCCTCATCCACATACACTCTTACGGGTCGTACAATTCTTCTTCTTCTTTTGCGACTCAATTAAGGTGGCATGTATGTGGGAATTTCTTCTTAGCACTCACGGTTCCCCATCACAACAACCTATTCTTTTCTCTTCTTTAACACTTTTTCTTTCTTTAATTCTTTAGTGCTTTTTCCTTCTTTCTCTTTATTCTTAGAGTGTTTTATTCTTAAAATTCTTTATTCTTTCTTAAGTACTACATATATACAAATATATGCATATGGATGGCTCATGCTTAGAATTCTTACTTAAATGCACTCATGAAATGCAAATATGCAATGTTGCATAAAATTAAGGTTTCTACTCATACTCATGCTTCTCTTAGGCATTTCATCAAACAATAAATATGCATGTACAAACTCTACTTTAACTATAATTCTATTTGTTTCTTAAACCATCCAAAATGAGAGTAAAACTCTCTTGTATCATCACAATCCCTATCACGGCAAAACACTCCCAAAACTTTCTTAAACTCTTCCAATTTCAACCAAACTTCAATCTATCATCATACAATCAAAAACACTTCTCATACTCAAATATATCCAACAACATGCATAAATAATCACCAATCTCATCTCAATTTCCCAACAATCATAACATATACATGCTTAAAGAAATCTCTACTCCATTGATTTCTTAAACTTTAACATGAGTTGGATTTTTGAGTTGGATTTACTTACCTTATACTTGAGTAGTCTCCACTAAAGCTCTCTACTCTTGTTGGACTCAAAGTTCCCCTTAACCCTAAGCATAAACTTAATAAGAATTCAACTTCTACACAAGTAAATCTTATATATAGAGCAAGAATTATTTCCTCTTGTTGCCTAGGATCAAAACCTTGTCAAAATCCACTCAAAAGCCCTCAAAAATCCTTGGAAAATTGAGTGAAAAGTTGAGAGAAAATGGGGAAGGAAAGTGACAGTGGAAGAAGAGAAATAAGGGGGTTTGTAAGACTAAACCCTTAATATCTTATTTTATAAACATACTTTCCTATTTTACCCTTACACTTTCTTAGAAATTTCATCTTTGTCCCTTAATCAATTACCATAACGCCCTCATTTTTATTACATTCTCCATAAAATTCTATCTCTTTGCACTCCCCACAATTTCAACTAATTTTGAGTGAAAAGACCATTTTACTCTTAATACAAGTTTAAGGCATTTTCTTCACATTCTCTCAAAATAACTTTAACCAAAATCAACTAAGGGCTATAAAAACATAAATTAAATTACATACCTCCGTGTGGGCGTTACATTTTATTTAACTAAAGATGTTGTGGCTAATCCCTAATTAATTAAAATTATATGGATCACAAGACATTATAAATTTAAGTTTTATGAGAATATTTCTCCAGCATAAGAAAATTCAATATAAGAATAAATTGCATAATTCAATCTATAATTAATATGTTATTATTATGCATAAACTATTGCATAATTTGCATAACATTTAATTTCATGCTTTTATCCATATATACTCATTCAAAAATTGTATGTATTAATTTAGAAAAGATATAATCAGTTCATGAAAAATAAATATGAGCATAATTAATTTAGGATTTTGCACAGTTTAATTTATCCAAAAATGCATATAATTAAACAAAAATTAATATAATATGCATAATTAAAATGAGCAAAATTAGACATACTATAAAAGGCCTTTTACCAATCAAATGACAAAAATGTTAAGTCTTTGAACTGTCAGATTTAATATATATTTTTTTTTTTATTAACAAGTAAACGACATGTCGTTTTCAAGACTTAAGGAAAACTGACATGTCATTAATCTTGGGCTCCAGTCGTCTTCAACCTTTGATCGGGTCTGAAACAGGATACCCGACCCGAAAAAGACCTAGTAGTCGAACCCGGGTGGAAATCCACCATTTAAACGCCAAAATGATTGTTTCAAAGCCCAGAAATGTTAGAAATCCAATTTCCTAATGATTTTTAACATTTAGTTGCATTGAAAAACAACTAAAAAACAAACTTTGATTTTGAAAAAAAATTTCAAATAGCCATGAACAGAGAGCTTTAAAATTTCTTTTGCAAAACATCAGGGCAGAGGTATTGTATGCTCTGATACCAAATGTTAGATAATCTTTGATCCTATATGCGAAATTAATAAACTAAAATGATCAAAATAAATAAAGGAGAAACAAGAAACTTACCTCCAGCCATTGATGCTCTCAATCACTCACTCACTGTTCTCTCTCGTGTTTTGGCTCTTTGAAGCTCTTAGAACACTCAATATGATGGTGTATTTTGTTTTTTTTTTTTTTTTTCTTTTGGTTGAGTGAGTGAACCTAGGGACCAAACTCTAAATTTATAGCCAAGCTCCCATCAAGCTTTAATGGCCAATCTTAATGGCTGCCATAACTCCAGTTATAATGGTTGCAAAACGGATGAAACTAAAGCATAACGTGGAACGTTTGAAAAACTGAAGCAACAAATGTGGACCATTAACGTTACATAAGTAATGTTGGTGAGCATAAGTTTTACAGCTTCTTATTACCCCAGTTGAGCATCCCGCTACTCTTAAGCTCAGTCCAACAGTGCCCCTCCAATAAGACGTTCTCGTTTTCAAGAATCTCAATAGGCGATGATGAGAGTTCATGACCGGCTTCCTTTTCGTCCATCTTCGTCTTTAGCTCTTCTTCAATGTTACTGTTAGAGTGTTAGTCAAATGGTCAAGTACTCAAGTGTGTGTGTATGGGGATGGGGCGAGAGAGATGAATGTGATTTCACTTATTTGTGTTGGTACATATATAGTACTTGTCAGGATAAATGCATCATTTTTGCGGTGTCTTTTAAATAACATATTTTGCTACCTCCTATAAAACGTTGAGAATAAAAGTGCAGAGAATAAAATCAAATCGCATTATAATAATTATGTTAAAACTAGGGGTGAGCATGAAAATAGGTTCTACCCGAAACCGGCGAGTACCCGGGGCCCCGGTTTCAAGTAAGAACTGAAACTGGTCCTCACAGGGTAGGTTTCGATTCTAAAAAATAGGAATCGGGACCCCTCGGTTCCGGTTCCTTCATTCCAGGAATTGGGAACCGAAACCGGAATCGAAACCTGGCATAGGGTACCCTGCTAGGAACCGGTAACAAGGTACCCTGCAAGCAACTAGTAGCAGTGTACCCTGCAAGCAACCGGGAAAAGAACTGGGGTTTATACATAACTAGTATACAACATTGGGGGGTTTTAATAAATTTTACCCCTAGACTATATACATAACTAGTGAACATTTTGGATTTTGGATTTTGGAAATGAAGAAGCTATGAATAATTTTAATACATAGTCTTACACTATATATTAAAAGTAAGACTATATATTAAAATTATTTGAACTATTGAAATTAATTAATAAGGAAAAAGTTATATTGTTAGAGAATATTTAAACAAATGGGGGTGTATTTGTAAATTTTACATTTTTTTGTCATTTTGTAAAGTTAAAGGGACCAATGTAATTGTCCAGGGTACCAGGAATCGGAACTAGAACTAGAACCGGAATCGGAATCGGAACCTATGATTATCTAGGGTACCCAGGACCGAAACCGGAACCGAAACTGGAACCGAAACCTGTGATTATCTAGGGTACTCGGAACCAGAATTGGAACCGAAACTGGAACCGAAACCTGTGAAACAAGTTCCATTTCTAGCAATTGAGGAACTAGAATTGGTCAGTTCCAGTTCTGGTTCCTAATTTCAAGAAACAACCGGTTCTGATTCTGATTCCTCAAAAAATCTCAGGGTACTCGGACCCAATCACCCTAGTTAAAACAGAATCAAAAGGATATTGATTTGGGCTAAACAGAACAGAAGACGTGCTTGTAGCGCAGGTGAGCAGACATAGAAATATTGTATTTCAGTTTGTGGGGCCCTGTGCCTATTGTCTAGCCTCTAGGATGAATGCCCAAGACCCAAAAAAAAACTTACGCATGACTTGAGAGCCCAAGACTGAGTGACTGTGATTTCCACTAGTCAGGAAGAAAACTTTGAAGACATAGGCAAAAGCCATGATGTGACTTTTTCCCCTATCTCTTTGCTGTAAATGTATTTCAGTTATCATAGATATTCAATCATATTATATTTCCAACTACGAACACTCCAACATAAGGTGCCTATCTTGCTTTCTGTTAATGCTTGATTTTGACACCAACAACTCGCACGTGTAAAGGGCTAAGTAGACTTAAAAATTACACGTGATATGAAAATGTATAACGAGAGAATAAACAAGAGACAATTTTTAAAATGGTTCGGATGCTCAAAAGTGAATCCTATGTCCACTATATTTGCATTGATGGATGATTATGGTTAGGTCATGTACAGCGAGCTGAGTTACAATCTATAGAGAATTTAAATACAGAGAGAGAAATAGTCTACTTTTGAAAACTAAAAAATGAGCGGATTCTGTAAATGAGAGAGGAGCCCTCTATTTTAAGTCAAGGGATTCAAGGTAATAATTATGATTTTGCAGTCGGGCAAGTGTGGTACAATTCCTAACCTGCTTCCCATTGGCTGACTGCATAGGAGATATTCTTAAATCGCGTAGGGCTTGGGCATGTGGACAATTCCTAGCCACTCACACGCCAAGCTTTCACCTGTTCCATTGACGACAACCTTACCTCTTTCATCCTTGCACGACGTGGTAGCGTCTGGACAACACAAAACCTTCCTAAACTCTGATTGGCCCTTGCTAGCGTGAGCTTACGTCAACCTTGATTTTTTAGGCATAATAGAAGCCCCCATTTTAAGGTTTAAGGATTGAACCTTGAGAACTTCATGATTATGCCGTGACCTGACTTATCCTAGGCCTAGTTAGTAAAAACGGGTATGGGAAAAAAATGGTACGGGAATTTTACGGGTATGATACGGCAAATGGTGAAAAATACGTTTGTAAAAATTTGGCCATAGAATTTGGATACGGGAAAAATATGGTACAGGTATATACGGGTTTAATACGATACATTGTTAATAATATGTTTTTAGAAATACGGTAATATTAATCCTGATTTTAGCACTTTTCATGGATCACCTTGTTAAAATCAATATAGTATTTCAAATACAAAGTATTCAATTAACTAATAATATTAGACCTAATAATATAACACAAATACACTATATATAATTGTATCTATGCAATCTGATTTCTCAATCTCCTCTCCTATTGGGCCATAAATTTGGTCAGGTTAAAGTTTTGCAAGTGTTATTAGGAGCTCGCCCACCTAAATTTTAACTCATTAAATAATGTATTTCCTACAACTTTAAATACTATTGTGAATATTAACCAATTCCATGTTTTCCCTTATATCGAAAATTGCCACCCCCAGACCACTTTCAATACTCATAAATTTTTTGAGCTACCCAGTATGAGTAAATTTGTTAACTCTTCCGCAATTGTGTGGCCCTATGTCAGAGTATGTCCCACTCCAGCCATCAAATTTGTTGACTAATTAATGACACTAGCACTTGGGAATTAAAAAAAAAAAATGGCGTCTTTGTCCCTTCTTAAATAATGCTTTTTTGTTTTAAAAAATTCGGCCAAATTATACGAATTATACACAAATTATTCGCAATTTATACGATTGCGATATAAAATTCGCGTATTATTTGGTTACGTTGATAAAATATGATAATTCGTGTATAATACGTGAATTATTATGCGAATTATAGACTGAGCGTATAATTCGCGTTTTATACGCGAATTTACTAACTAGGATCCTAGGTGACGCCTGATTGAGCTGTATGAGATAAGCAGTTAAGATAGTGTGAAACTAGTGGTTCAACCCGACCAGCGAGCTGTAAGGAGGTCGCAACATAGGTCTCTAAGAATAGCACAAGTGACCTAAGGCGGCCTTCTCCCACTGGTTCAGTGACCTGGGTCGAACCCTGCTCAGTGCTATACCAATATGCTTTGAACTTCATCCGTCGCTCGCGACCTGAAAATACTTAGCACATTTTTTTTTAAAACAAGGGATCACGTCGTCTTGAAATTGATACATGGAGAAGAGTGTTTTACTCAAATGACCTCTTCAGATGTTATCCGTTACGCTTGACAGCTAGTCTGATCAATAAAATAAACTTTATTCTGACATACGTGTCTCTTGTGCAATAAGTGCCAACCATGCGCATTAAATGTAAGCTATGCTAAAACGACATTCCCTTTCAGAGCATTAAATGCGAATGAGGGCCCATTTAAGGTGGAAGAGGTAACCGCGCCGACGCTTGGTTACTCCAATGGAGGGAAACGTTGATTGGTATCCACGAAGTGTGAAGGTTACTCTTCACATGGATTAACGACACGTGGTAGTAAACAATGGCAAGAAACGTATCCCGCCCAAGCATCGCTCACTAGGGAAACCAATCGTCGTCTTTCCCCCTATAAAACCCCAGGTTCGCCTCAAGTTTTATCACATAACTCAAATTCTCAGAGAGAAAAACAAAACTCTTGCACTCACGAAATCAGTCTGTTCTTCTTCTAGTTGATGCGCACTCTTCGTTATGACAGGAAGTTCGTCCCCAGCAGTCAAGAGGTAAGGAGGATTTTTCCTTCGTTTTCCTCTTTTATTTCTGTTAAAGCTTGACTTTACGGTAATTGTGGGTATGAACTGCCTAGTAAGCTTACACGATGCATGTTTCTGGACAGTGGTAACAAGAGAACTTTTTTCTTTATAAAAAGGGCACGGATTCTTGAGAATTCATTCTCAAGAGTTTTTAAGGTTTTTCTAGGGGTCAAAGAAGGTAAATTGGGGTTTCTTTTGCTCTTCCATGTCATTGTACAGGACATCGTATGGAGACTGAGTCATCTCTACATGTCGTGCCTTTTTCAGACTTTAGGAGTAATGGGCACTTCAGCAACTAGAGCAGCCAAGGGGACGAGCTCACAAGCGCCGAGCACCCCAGCAGATCCCGTGTAAGAGACATTATCAGTGGCCACCCGGGACGAGATACAGAAAGCAGTGGACTAGTTCGTGCTTAGTGTAGATGTCTACTAGCATAGGACGTACACAGCTCGGAATCTCCTAGAGGGAATGACTGCGATCTCCGAGGCGATCTTTAAGTGTAGGGTGTTGATACCTTTTCACCCCTTCAATAGATCGACCCTCAACCACTTCGAGGTCGCGCCATTACAATTGACGCCTAATGCGTATATGATAGCGGTTGCTATGTATATCGCATGTGGCGAAAATATTCTTGGTGAGTTGACAGCGCTGGAGCTCGCATGCGCTTACTATTTGAAGAAGAGCAAAGATAAAGACTCTTATTACCTCTTGAAGCAATCTTTGATCGAGGGATGAATATTTGGCTACCCCAGTAATGTCGGGGCTTATGAGACAAAAATTTTCTTTTTTGCATACGATGGTGTTTGCCAATTTAAAGAGCCAAGTAGGTTTTCCTTTCCTTCAATTTGTGAACTGTCCTTTTTTCTTAGCTCCTCTTCTACAGGTGAAATTAACAAACTTTCTGTCTCTTTGCAGAAAATAAGACGACCAGGTTGATGGCTTTAACATACTTTAATCGAATTGTGACATTCGGTCGTCTACTCGAGCAGAGTCGTGACCCAAGATTGCTCGTGACTACTGCCAACTTATGAAAATATGGTTTTTTCAATTCGGAAGCATCATTAGAACCCTAGCCCGTAAGTATCTTCACACTTAGAACCAAGCCAGCAAAGGTGACCCTGACGATATCCCCGTAGGAAGGATACATATTGGCACCGAAAGGCGAACATCCACAGAGTGACATGGAGAAGCTTCTCGGCCCGTGGCTGCTCGAGCTGCGAAGCAAAAAACCATGGGCCAGAAGACCAAGAAGAGGAAGCAGAACTGCTTGAATTCCTCATTGTTGAACTTCTTTCAATTATCAGAGATGAGTGTATGGGGAATCCCGTAGCGGCACACTATATTCTTGGAGACGAAGTCTTTGAACCTTCTTGGTAGTGATTGCGGCCAAAGGCTCAGCCTCGACCCATTAGGTGAAGTAATCCACCGCGACCACAACATACTTGACGCCCCCTTTTCCGGTTGGCATGGGCCCGATGAGATCAATTCCTCACATAGAGAATGGCCAGGGGCTAGTCATTGTTGTCAACTGGTGGGAAGGAGCTCGCGGCATGTTCGCGAAACCGTTGGCACTTGTCACATTTTTTCACAAAGTTGAAAGTGTCTTCATGAAGTAGAGGCCAATTATATCCCCAGCGGACAATTTTATTGGTGAGGGATCGTGCGACGGTGTGATTACCACAGACCCCTTCATGTATCTCCCTTATAATGTAGTCTGCTTTTTCGTCGGTTACACGTCAGAGGAGAGGGGCGCTAAACCTCACTTGTATAGCTGATCTCTGACGAGCGTGTAACGAGCAGCTCTGGTGCGCGGGATTTTTGCCTCAGTCTTGTCATCGAGCAGAGTCTCATCTCGAAGATACTGAATGATTAGAGTCATCCAGGAGGTAGATTCTGTTGTAGCTACGGTCTACTCAGGCGAGTTGATACTAGGAATCTCTATGTACCGAACTGGAATACTTTTCGGAACATCGGAGTTTAGCAATGAGGCTATCCTTGCCAAGGCGTCCGTGACAGAGTTACTGTCTCTCAGGATTTGCTTGATCGTGAAGCACTTAAAAGGCTCGAGTGCGGCTTTAACTTTCTTTATATAGTTGATCATGTTTTCTTCCTTGGCTTGATATTCTCCAAAAATCTTATTAACAACCAACTGGGAGTTGCTGTGAATGTTGATCGCATCTGGTCCATTTCCCTTGCCAGTCACAGACCAGCAAGCAGTGCTTCATATTCGGCCTCATTGTTCGTAGCTTGGAACCCAAATCGAATAATTTCATGAATGCGAGTCCCTTCGGGACTGAGGAGTAGAAGACCTGCCTTGGCTCTTTTTTTGTTCAAGGAACCATCGACATAGAGGCTCCAAGTCGATAAGTTCTGAACGGTTTCCTAGATGACTTCGATGGCTGACTGCTAGGATTCTCTATTTGGCTAGTACAAGAATTCTAAAATAAAATCGGCAACAACCTGCCCTTTGATTGTTGCCTTCGGTTTGTAATGTAGGTCGAACTGACTCAATTCCATTACCTATCTGAGTAACTTACCCAAAGCTTTCGGTTTTTGAAGAACTTGCTTAAGCGAGTAGTTGGTCAAAAATGGATTGTGTAGGCATGGAAATAAGGTCACAACTTCCTGGAGGCGATCAGCAAGGCATAAGCTAATCGCTCCATCTCTGGATACCACATCTCGACGTCCAGTATTCGCTTGCTCACATAATATACTGGCCACTGAACTTTGCCTTCTTCTCGAATGAGAGCTGTGTTGACCGCATACTGAGAGATGGACAGGTAGAGAAATGGAATTTCCTTGAGAAAAGGCTTGGATAGAATATGCGGCTTTCCGAGATGTTCTTTTATACTCTGAAAAGCCTGCTCACACTCTGGAGTCCACTCGAACTTCTTGTTGGCCCTAAGTATATTAAAGAATGGCAAGCAACGATCTGTTGCCCTCGATATGAAGTGACTGAGAGCCGCTATCCTGCCATTTAGGCTCTGAACTTGTTTTCCGTTGGTCGGACTTTACATATCAAGGAGAGCTTAGATCTTCTTGGGGTTGATTTCGATTCCCCTTTGGTTAACCTTATATCCTAGAAACTTTCTTAAGGATACTCCGAATGAGCACTTAAAAGGGTTGAGCTTTATCCTGTACTTTCAGAGCACGAACATCTCAATGAGATAAGCTATGTGATTTGAAGCGACATGTGACTTGACCAGCTTGTCATCAACATAAACTTCCATCGACTTTCTGATCTACTCGAAAAACATACGGTTAACCAGCCGCTGGTAGGTTACCCCATCATTTTTTAGGTCGAAGGGCATGACCTTGTAACAGTACAATCCTCAATCTGTAATGAAAGAGGTATGCTCTTTGTCAGGTGCGTACATCGGGATTTGATTGTACTCCAAGTAGGCGTTCATAAAGCTCAACAGCTTGTGCCCGCAGGTGGCATCAACGAGCTGGTTGATCCTTGGCAAAGGAAAACTGTCCTTTGGATAGGCTTTGTTGAGGTCGGTGAAGTTCACCACTTTCTGTTCGGCTTCTTTATCAAGATTGGATTGGCAACCCAACTCGGGTAACGCGTCTCTCAAATAAACCCATTTGAAATAAGCTTATCTACCTCACTTTTCAAGGCAGCATAGCGCTCCGACTCCATGGCTCTTCTGTTCTGGCGAACCGGCTTGACTGCATTGTCAATGTCGAGTGCATGACATATCACATTCGGCCTGATCCCGATCATATTAGCATGAGTCCATGCAAAAACATCGACATTCTCTCTAAGAAAGCTCGTCAAGCTTTTGGCGAGTTAGGGGTTGAGATTACTCTCGATTCCCAACACTCGAGTCGGCTCATTTTGATCGACTGATATCTCAGATAGATCCTCAACTGGCCCACTATGAGGGCACTCCTGGATGCGAGGATCCATGTTATCCTCTATTGACCGGGTTGTGGCTCGATCTTGCTAATCGCCATAGCCTACTTGGGGATGCCTATTAGCATTCCTTTCCCTTACACGCCATCTGCACTGCTCTTATGTAGTAGCTACGAGATTCGCGTTGAGATCCTTTTACTTCCCCAATCCCCTTCGGAGTGGGAAACTTTATTTTTCAGATGATAGATGGAGGTGACGGCCTTAAAACTTCATAGTAGAGGTCGTCCCAGAATGTCATTAAAGGCAGATAGACAGTCTACTACCAAGAACTCCGTTATCTTGGTCACTTCGTTGGTCTTACCCAAAATGACAGGGAGTGTGATCATTCCCCTAGGAATCAGATGATCCCTAGTAAAATTGTAGAGAGGGATAGAGGCACGCTTAAAGTCTGCCTCGTCCAATTACATTTTTTTGAAAGCTCGCTGAAACAGGATATTCACAGCGCTTTCATTGTCCACCAACATTATGTAGACTTTGCACTGACCTATTTCAAGCTCGATGACGAGTGCATCCTCGTGGGGATGATGCAATCACACCATGTCTTGCTCTGAGAAAGTAATCTCTTCTTCCCTACGAACCTTAGCGGGTCGCGGCGCTGTGCTCATCACACTCATAGGGTCATGACAAGCTTCCCGAGCATACCTTTCCAGGACACCTCCAAAATTCCCCGCGAGGTGTGGTCCTCCAAAAATGATCCCTATACAGTAGAGACCCTTATGACCACGGTGCTTCTTCCCTTGTTCCTCTTGATCTTTTTCCCGAATGGGAGTCAGACCATCAACATACTTCTGGAAGTGCCCCTGCTTGATGAGGTCTTCAATTGCTTGCTTGAGAGCTCGACACTCATTGGTGTGCTGCCCATTATCCTGATGATAGAGGCAATACTTTTTACTGTTCCTAGCTCTAGGGGAGGGGGGGGGGGGGGGTTCTTTATGGGCTCTGGCTCTCCGAGCAGGCTGGCTTCCATTGACTTATCTAGAATGGTCGACACTGAGGCATTCAAAAGAGTATATTGGCTTTTGTCGCGATGGGGAACTTGGGCGTAAGATTTTTTGGGCTCAAATCGCTGTTTCTTTCCTTTTTGCTGATCGTTATTAGCCCATCTACGATCAACCCTTCTATTATTCTCTCCCTAGTCAGGGGCACTGGTTGAGGGACTGGGGTCATGGCGATTAAAAGTGGCCACAGAATTTTTGATTCGAAAATACTTCTCAGTAAGGTCGTAGAAGCGAGTGTGGGAAACATCATCCTCGGATTGCAATTCTTTCCACAAGTCAGTCTGCGGGCGAACCCCCGCAATAATGAGAGTCCGAACAGACTCTTCGGGAGTGTGAGCCACTTTGTAGAGTTCCTTGTGGAATTTGTCTATGTAAGACTGAAGTGATTCATTCCTCTCATTCCGTATGTTGCTTAGATAGATCAACGACATTGAGAACTTCTTATTCGCGTAGAAGTGCCTTAAGAATGACGAGCTCATTTGTTGCCATAAGCTGATAGATCCTTTCGACGGGAAATGAGCAGCTAACACTGTTGGAGAAAAGGGAGATGCCTCGGCGACTTTTCCACGCTCATTCTGTTGAGCTTTAAGCTGATCTAAAGCTCGCTATAATTCTTAAATCTGAGGTAGTGGAGCTACCTAAGGATCACTTTTCGCAATGTGGGTTCGACCCTCACGGTTGCGATTGAGGAAAGCCGCAAATCGGGCTCTTCCTCAACTTGGTCGGAAGCTTCGGCTATCCTTGACACACGTTGGCTGGGGTTGTGTGAAGGCATTGAATGGCTCGAGGAGTTTTCCCGACCTCTACAGTGGTTAGAACTGACCTGCGAACGACAAGGGTTTCCTGCATGATGACGGTTGAGATCATTATTTCGGTGATATTGGGAATCTTCATGCCTTGCACTTTTGTGGGAGTGCCCATGCGAAGTGACATGGGATGGCTCATGCTGCGACATGTCGCCAAATCGCAATGCCACGGGTATTCTACCTGTTGCACGACCGGTGTTCGCTAGTCCCTCAAAGCCCTTCAACCCACTGTTCACCACTTGCTTTCCCTAACTTTTATACACTGTATGGTGCGCGGTATGGGCTTTCACCCTTTTCCGCGCTTTTGCGCGACCTGCAGGCGTCTTTGGTAGTGGCACCGCCTTGTTGAACTCTGGTGGTACGACTCGATCCAAACACTCTAACCTTTGGCTAACCGTTTGGAGAGTATTGTTGAACATCTTCAGGTAATCCATCACGGCTAGGTCGAGTTGTGAGCTCAAAGGAATATCTGTCATGGTACTCTGCTGGACTGGAGGCACTTCGTGAGAAGTGTCATCCTGTACCCGGGGGGGTCTCCTCATTGTCGAGGTTGGTTCGTTTAGTTTCAAAACCATGAGCCATTTGCTGATGGATAGGATCGATCGGTCAGAGATTCCTGATGAAGAGCGGATTCTAAATCAAGCCCTCTTTTTCTAGCGCCAAACTATTGATGTTTGATTTTGACACCAACGACTCAAACGTGTAAAGTGCTAAGCAGACTTAGAAATTATACGTGATATGGAAATGTGTAACGAGAGAATAAACAAAAGACAATTTTTAAAGTGGTTCGGATGCTCAAAAGCGAATCCTATGTCCACTATATTTGAGTTGATGGATAGTTACGGTCAGATCGCGTACAACGAGCTGAGTTACAATCTAGAGAGAATTTAAATACAGAGAGAGAGAGTCTGCTTTTGAAAACTAAAAATTGAGCGGATCCCGTAAATGAGAGAGGAGCCCTCTATTTATAGTCGAGGGATTCAAGGTAATAATCATGATTTTGCAATCGGGCAGGTGTGATACAATTCCTAACCTTCTTTCCATTGGCTGACTGCATAGGAGATATCCTTAAATCGCATAGGGCTTGGGCAGGTCGACAATTCCTAGCTACTCATAAGCCAAACTTTCACCTACCCCACTAACGACAGCCTTACCTCTTTCATCCCTACGCGACGTGGCAGTGTTTGGACGGCACAAAACCTTCATGAATTCTGATTGACCCTTGCTATCATGAGTTTACGTTAGCCCTGATTTTTTAGGCATAACACTTTCGTTTCTTGTAAAAGTCTTCACCAAAATTGTTTCACGCTTTCACTACAAAGAGTTGTTCATTTCCCCATCTTGAAACGGGCTTTAAATTGTTTCACGAACAAAGCTCATAACCAGTCAGTCATTCTGACACATGAATATATTTTTTCATCCACCACCCAACCCTGTCTCTCGAGATGTTATCGCTCAGGTTTGTGGACCTTATAATTCTGGCTTTGCAAATCGTGGTCTTCCTCTTTATTTTTTCCTTTTTCTCTAATTTAAAGACCAAGAGAATGAAAAGTTGTTTAAAATGAAGAGAACCGATTTGTATTTCTTGTTCAATTGAACAATTACTAAATACCATTGATTTGTCAAATTTAACAGCTTATTACTAATGGTCGGGTGCCAGCGTTAGTTTCGAGAACTGCAGGGAAAAAACATTTTTGAGTCAAACCTTAGAGGGGACAGTGTTATTAACCTGTTTTTAAATGAGGGAGAGACCACAAAATTTCAGTATTATATATTTATATGGCTATTAATTTTCTCAAGTATCTATTGTAATTTGGTACATACTATTTTTAACGAAATATCATTAATTTGTATAACAGTAAAACAATGCAAAAGTTTGAGACGAAATTTAGAAATTTGAAATATATGATGTTATTCTTTTCGTATCTGATATGACATTTGTTATGTTATTAGTCATACGTTAATAATATTGCTGGGTCTGCTCTTCTCTCTCAAATCATTTATCTGTGTGCTACCTCATAAGGCTTTTTGGACACCTAAAGCACATGTTCATATCAATAATTGATAGATAGAGACAGTTGTGATTGCTTTGTATGTGTTAATTGTTTAATGCATCTCCTTCTCTTGGTCAATTTGTACACGGCATTGCATTGTATTCAAGGTAGTGCACCACCGCCAATACTTTAATTAATGCTAAACCCATGACCAGGACTCTATAATATAAATAGTTTGTTTCAAGGTTGTGCACAGCCACTTATACTTTAATAATATCAAATCTTATTTCTTTAATTTGATAGTATTGATCGCGATTTTAAAATCCCAGTTTCGTTAAGAGTTTATTATTTTCAAAATCACGACTTTGGTTTGTAAGGAAGAGTGTCTTTGTCTCTGCGATTACACGCAACACAAAGGAAGATCAATGGAGTCCATAGTTCTGTACCCATCACCAGCCATTGGTCACGTTATCTCCATGGTTGAGTTAGCTAAGCTCACCCTCAATCACAAACCTTCACTCTCCATCCATATCATCATCTTCGATGCACCCTTCAACGCCGGCTCCACCGCCCATTATATCAATAAAGTTTCAGCTACCATTCCTTCCATTATCTTCCACCAGCTTCCCACCATTACCCTCCCTCCATTAATCATCTCCTCCTCTCCCCACCATGAAACCCTCATCTTTGAAGTCCTGCACCTCAATAACCCTAATCTTCACCAAGCCCTCATTTCTATCTCCACAAATTACACCATTTCTGCTTTTGTTGCAGACTTCTTCTCCGCTTGTGCTCTCTCTGTCACTCATAAACTCAATATTCCTGCTTACCTCTTCTTCACTTCTGGTGCTAGCGTTCTGTCTACTTTCCTTTACCTTCCCACGATTCACAAAAATATGACAAAAAATTTTAAAGATGTCGATACCATTCTTCAAATCCCTGGCGTGCCGCCCGTACCCGCCAAAGACATGCCTAAACCGTTACTTAAACGTGATGATAAGGCCTACCAGTTCTTTCTAGATTGCTCGATTAACTGGTCAAGATCAGCAGCAGGAATTATAGTCAACACTTTTGAATATCTTGAACAAAGAGCTCTCAAAGCAATATCAGGCGGACTATGCGTGCTGGATGGCTCCACACCATCTGTTTACTGCATCGGACCGTTGACCGCAGCTGATGACCGGAAAAGTGGCTCCCGTGGAGATGAAAATCATAAAAGGCCTGAGTGTTTGACGTGGCTCGACTCACAGCCAAGCCGAAGCGTAGTTTTTCTGTGTTTTGGTAGTTTGGGGTTATTCTCTATGGAACAGTTGAAGGAAATTGCTATTGGGTTAGAGAAAAGCGGACAAAGGTTCTTATGGGTGGTGAGGAATCCACCTCCTAAGAACGAAGCACTAGCCGTTAAGAAACAAACAGAGCCGGATTTAGATATGATACTTCCGGAAGGGTTCTTGGAAAGAACCAATGAGAGGGGATTTGTTCAGAAGTCCTGGGCACCACAGGTGGATATATTGAGTCATGACTCGGTGGGTGGGTTCGTGACTCACTGCGGGTGGAACTCGGTGCTTGAAGCAGTGATTGCTGGTGTACCAATGGTGGCATGGCCTCTGTATGCTGAGCAAAGATTGAATAGGATATTTCTGGTGGAGGAAATGAAAATCGCTTTACCAATGGTGGAGTCTGAAGACGGGTTTGTGAGTTTAGGTGAGGTGGAGAAGCGAGTCAGAGAGTTGATGGAGTCGGAGGAAGGCAACTCAGTGAGGAAACAAACCTTTGTAATGAAAAACAATGCAAAAGCAGCACTGAGTGAGGGGGGCTCCTCTATAGTTGCTTTGTCTAATTTGGTTAAGACAAGGAAATAATTATTTCTTAAGATCTAAATTAGTGTTTTTATGGGGTTACCATAATATGAGCGTTTATTGAATGGCTTTTTGATTATGAGAGTGTAAAATAAATCGGGATTCTGTGAGATAGTGTAAACTTTGTTCAAAGGGTGTCTGTAATAGATGGAAAATAATTATGTTAATTAATTTGCATAGCTTTGTTTGGGAGAAATTCTACAAAGATTTGTTAGCATTTGTTAGTCATGACTCACTGCGTGTGGAACTCTTTGGTTGAAGCAGTGCGTGCTGGCATGACCTCTGTGCGCTGATCAATGTTACCAATTAATTATCATGTGATCCTACTGCTCACTGGCGATCCTCGGGCAATTTACTTATTATTTTTTTCTATACCAAAAGGAGTATTGGATCTTTAGAGATGGTCCGGTAATGTTATATACGTGGGAAACTATAGTAGCCGATCTATATGAAGATGACCGATAATATGGCGAAAGACTTATTTTGCTCCAGACTTTTCTCTTATCCCACAAACACACCTGTTAAAAATATCTAAGAAAAACCTAATTTTAAGGTTAATAAAGAAGTTTAAAGGCCTAAAGGAAATAGAAGGGAAAATTTTACAAACTTCAAACTAAAAAATGTAGTAGTTGTCTGATAATGGCAAGAATATTGAAGAGACCCCTATTGTTTATTGAGTTTTTCAAAATTAATTTCACTAGTTTTTCTTAGATTTTTTAGGAGGTGTTTTTGTGGTATAATAGGGGAGCCTTACTAAAATAAGCCTTTTGCCATGTTGATCAGCTATCTTTATATAAGTCGGCTATCATAGTTTCCATAGCCATAGGCATAACCTTCTAAGACCATCTCTAAAGACCCAATACCCCTTTTGGTATAATATTGATCAGCCTCATATTTTAAATTTGATATTATATGTAACGTTGAAACTCAAAATAAATTTGAGAAAACTACCTTAGATTTTAGTAAAAACCGAATAGTCAATCACATGACACTTGTTAGATTAAGAGTTAAATAAAAATATTATTTTACTCTTGATCTATTATGAAATAATTATTAGAACTTATTTGGTTGTCAAAAGAGCTTAAATAAAGTTATAAGTACTTTAAAAAATTTCAAGATTGTTTGATTACATTTCAAAAGTGTTTATAAAATTTAAAATAAGTTATTTACAGTTTACGATAGAAGCCTAAATTTTGAGCTTTTTCGATAATCTCTTTCCGGCTTATTCGGAGTATTGAATTTTCAAAAATATTTCTATTCAATTTTATAAATTTGGCTTGACCTATTCTTGTATATTAAAGACTTTTTTTTTTTGGGAAATTAACATTAGAAAGCTCTTTTGTGTTTTCCATAATTTTTACAAAAAAACTCTACTCATATAAGTTTTATTCTAATAAGCTTTTCTTTTGTAAGCTCTACTTAAAAGAAGTCATACCAAATGAACTTTTAGAATTTGTTTGTTTCGATTTTTCAATTGGCCAAAAGAACTTGTTTAAAGTAAGAAACACTTTTGAAGTTCTAAAAGTTAGACATCCATGTTTTTACTGACGTTAAGAAATGTTCTTTAATTTTTTTATTATTAAAATTTGAATATGTTTTGGAAAAAAAAAAAAAATGAAATTTATAAAATTAATTTTGTCTTCAAATGTCTATTTAGGAATTTTTATCATCCTCCTGTGATTATGGAAAGCCCCAGGGAATCCAATATTACTACGCAACAACTAATTGTGGAAATATCTTGACGTTTTTGTTAATCTCGTTTTATTAATCTTTGGATATATAAACTTTGGAATAAGATATATTGTATCTTAGTCTGTTAGTCAATATAGTTGGTTAAAGAGGTGGACTGATATTTCTGAAAGTCGTAACGTAAAGAAACTCTTAAAATAAATGTCGGAACCAAATATTGTGATCCAATTAATTTTCAGAGATTGAACATATCTAACTTCCTATATTATTAAGAGGGCGTTTAGTTCAGGAATGTTAGATTACTAGGAATGTTAGATTACTAGGAAGATAGATTACCTTAGAAGATTATTGGGAATTTTTAAAAAAATGTGTTTGGTTAGTTGGTGGATATGTTATATGAATATGTTTGGTTATGGGGAATAAATTGGTAGGTATGTTATTTAAATTACTAAATTATCCCCCTTTTAAATATTAATATAAGATTATTTTTATTATTAATTTTTGAATAATTTCTTTTAACTCCCAATATTTCAGATTTAGCTAAAACACCTCCGCTTATATAAAATTTTAATTTATGACGAAATCACCCCCACCTCCTGCCGCCACCGCAAACCACAGCCGAAAATCTCCGAAAGCACCCGTGAGTACCTCACCGTGATGAAGAGGCTTCGATATGGCCGTTTTCGGCCATTTCGATGGTCGAAAACGGCAATATCAAGCCAGATCTGGCCGGAAATGGCCAGAATAGATCTGGCCATTTTCGGCCATATCGATGCCTCCCGGAGCCTCCCACCGAAACTCGTTCTTTTTTAGGGACTCTGGCAAGTTTTCGGTGGTGGTCCGTGGTAGTTGGCCGCTGTCGACGGTGGTGGTAGTGGTGGTGGTGGCTGAGTGACAGTGGTCTATAAATTGTTTTAAGTACAAGGATATTATTGTCCAAAATTTTAGTTAAATAAGGGTAAAATTAAAATAGGATATTAATGTAAATTTATTTTAAAATGAGGGTATTATTGTCTAAAATTTTCATTAATAAGGGATAAAATTGTAATAAAAAATGATAACCCTGGTAATCTCAGAATACCTAAGAAAATAGAGGTAATCAGATTAACTCTAATATTATCAATAATAGTTACTATTGGTATTTGAAGATTATCAGAATCTTATATTACTTAACAACTAAACGTAGTAATCAAGTAATATAAGATGACATTATCCCAATAATATGAGATTACCGCCAACCAAACGCGCCTAAAGGTAAATAAAAAAGAATAGTATTCCCTCGGGTACAGAATTCCACCGGACTTCTAAAGAGTACATATATAAGTGCGTGTCTTATCCTCTCTCGGAACACACACACCACAAAGCCCCATGGACGCCATTGTTCTGTATCCATCACCTGCAATTGGTCACCTTATCTCCATGGTTGAGTTAGCTAAGCTCATCCTCAATTATAAACCTTCACTTTTCATCCACATTATAATTTTTTGTCCACCCTACAACGCCGGCTTCACCGCCCCTTATATTAATAAAGTTTCAGCTACTGTTCCTTCCATTATCTTCCACCACCTCCCCACTATTACCCTCCCTCCATCAATTACCTCCTCCTGTCGCCACCATGAAACCCTCACCTTTGAAGTCCTCCTCCTCAATAACCCTAATCTTCTCCAAACCCTCCTTTCTATCTCCAACAATTACACCCTCTGTGCTTTTATCGCTGACTTTTTCTGCTACGCTTCACTATCAGTCACTGCTAAACTCAATATTCCTAGTTATGTATTCTTTACTTCTGGTGCTGGTTGTCTCTCTTTCTTCCTTTACATTCCTACGATTCACAGAAACACCAACAAAAGCCTTAAAGATATGGATAACCTTCTTCATATCCCAGGCGTTCCGCCCATGCCTCCCAAAGACATGCCAAAACCATTACTCGAACGTGATGATAAGGCCTATCAGTTCTGTTTAGAAGCCTCAATTCAGTTGCCAAAATCAGCAGGAATTATACTAAACACGTTCCAGTCTCTTGAACCAAGAGCTGTCAAAGCAATGACAGACGGGCTATCGGTGACGGACGGCCCCACTCCACCCCTCTACTGCATCGGACCATTAATCGTATCGGATAATCGGAGAGGTGGCGGCGGTGGTGATAGTGATAGTAAGCCCGAGTGTTTGGCGTGGCTCGACATACAGCCGAGCCAAAGTGTTTGTTTTTTGTGCTTTGGTAGCCTAGGATTGTTCTCTGTGGAGCAGTTGAAGGAAATTGCTATGGGGCTGGAGAGAAGTGGCCAAAGGTTCTTATGGGTGGTGAAAAATCCACCTTCTAAAGTCAAAAGCATGGCCATTCCGGAAGAATTGGACCCCGATTTGGATTCGATACTTCCAGAAGGGTTCTTGGATCGAACCAAGGAAAGGGGATTCGTTCTCAATTCCTGGGCTCCACAGGTGACCATTTTGAATCATGACTCGGTGGGTGGATTTGTGACTCACTGCGGGTGGAACTCGGTGCTTGAAGCAGTGAGTGCTGGTGTACCAATGGTGGCATGGCCTCTCTATGCTGAGCAAAGATACAATAGGATTTTGCTAGTGGAAGAAATCAAGATCGCTTTACCTATGGTGGAGTCTGAAAACGGGTTTGTGTGTTCAACTGAAGTTGAGAAGCGAATTAGAGAGTTGATGGACTCGGAGGAAGGTAACTCGGTTAGGAAACAAACGTTAGCAATGAAAAAAGAGGCAAAAGAAGCACTGAGTGACGGCGGCTCGTCTTCTGTTGCACTATCCAAATTTGTTGAGTCATGGAAGATAAAATGAGTTGAGTTGAGTCTCACCAGGTTCACAACTCAGTATTGTAATATTGGGTTTTTATTAGAGTAATGCTAGTCTTACGCCTCTTTCTTACGCCTCTTTCTTACTCATTTCTTTTACTCACTTATGTGGTAGGTGGGTATAAAAATAAAGAAAAATGAGTAAAATGGGAGATTAATATGAGTGAGTAAGTGAAGCAAGTAAGGTTAGTATTATTCTTTTTATTATTAATCTTATCATTTTGTTCAATTATTTTTGGTAATTAATAACAAAAATTTTAAGTAAAATTGGCAATCTATCATTGTAGATTTTTATTTTTATTTTTTTGGTAATGATCAAGTTGTTCAACCAAACGGATCTCAATTAATCTTTCAAATCTTGATATCAGTTGTTAATAGCTCTAATGATTACTTTATTAGAAACTGAAGATTGGTGGTGGATTTGGTTTTCTTGGTATTCAATAATTGGCCCCAACATTATTGAAAAAAAGGGCAAGAGACAATTATCTTTTCGTATAAACAAAGTGGATGGAGTCTTACGTTATTGTTATGAATGATTACCAAAAAGCAAATTAAGTGGAAATTAAGCAATTAAATATTGGTCTAGTTATCTTATATTTAAGTGATTATACGTGTAAGGAGTGAGTCACTTTCCCTATATGAATATTTATTAGGTAGATGTCTTGACGTTTGATAGATGAGTCCAATAATAAAGTCCTCTGTTTAAATAATTGAGAGCATTAAAAGAAGCCACCCATCATAGATATGACCCATACGGCCATACTACTATTAGGGTAATTGGACCGAATTTGAAGGGCTATTTAAACCTCATTAAAGATTTAAAGTTCGTAGTTTTAGTTAATATATTAAATCTCGACAGTATTCTTATTTTCATCTAGAAGAAGCGTCATTCAATGAGTTTGTGTAGTTTGGTGATCTCACAAGTGATGTGTAAAATTGAGTAGTAAAACTTCATTAAGTTCGGGAATTTGGGGTTTTCTATATAACAAGTTAACTTCAAATGTCTTTGATCAAAAGCTCTGTCAGTAATTTTTAGAATATTAACTATCTCTGGATGATTAAATGATTTGATAGGGACTTTTGTATATATTACTCAAGAGGTTTTGAGTTCAAGTCTATCTTTAGTTACTAATAAAGGTAGTCACTAGAGTTCTTACCCGACTAATAATTTCAGAATCTCGAGAATTAATTGATGTGTACGTAAGATGGCTCGGACACCCATAATCATAATATATATATATATATATAAGTAAATAAATTAAGGCAATCAAATTCAAAAACCAAATCAAATAGGCGAAATTTGTGTTATAATAAAGTTGTTTCTTAGAGAACAGTAGAGGTCATCAACAAACAATAAAATGAAAGCCAAAATAAGAAAAGAAATGAAGATTTAAGTCACCATCAATGATAGAAAGTAGCCCGAGTGAGGCAGGTCCTGTTTTGTTGCCTTGTCCTATTATATATGTTCAGGCAAGGAAATAAACCTCGTATTGCATCAATATTTAAAGAATCATGAATGTTCCCAGCTGAGATTATCAGCAACAGTAAACAAGGAATGCGATCACATAAATAAGTGGCAGATGAGAATAAGATGAGTATTTCACATGGTCAGCATGTGTATTTGGACAACTCATTGCGCTTAGTGATTCTTTAGTCCAAACTTTAATATTAAAAAAATACGATAGTCTAATAAACAAACCTCGATGTTTTTGTTGAGCTCATTTCAATAATCATTGAACACATCAAGGTATATGAATATGACATCATTGCATACACAAGATTTCGAATAATAAATCCTATTATTGTAAACTTGATGCTGATATTAAATTTCACATGGTTAACGTTGGGCCTCGGTTAACACCAATTGGGTTAGCGTACATGTACAACTCATGGGAACGAGCTTGGGTCTAGAGGGTCAAAGGTTCGTGTATGCCAAGAACTACGTAAGACTTGCAAAAGGGAAGAAATGTTGGTCATTTGTGGTGTTTGCTGGTGCTCAAGTAGCCCTGCTACGATATATATATATATATACCCAAGTGTCTGATCATCTCTTCCTCAGAACACACACATCGCCAAGCTTCATGGACGCCATTGTTATGTACCCATCACCAGCAATTGGTCACTTAATCTCCATGGTTGAGTTAGCTAAACTCATCCTCAATCATCGGCCTTCACTTTCCATTCACATCATCGTTTTTGATCCACCTTACGACGCCGGCTCCACCGCCCCTTATATTAATAAAGTTTATGCTACAATTCCTTCCATAATCTTCCACCATCTCCCCACTATTACCCTCCTTCCATCAATCATCTCCTCTTGTCAAATCCCTGAAACCCTTACCTTTGAAGTCCTCCTCCTTAATAATCCTAATCTTCACCAAGCCCTCGTTTCTATCTCCAACAATTACACCATCTTTGCTTTCATCGCCGACTTTTTCTGCTACGCTGCTCAATCTGTCACTGCTAAATTCAATTTCCCTACTTATGAATTCTTCACTTCTGGTGCTGGTTGTCTCTCTCTCATGCTTTGCTTTCCCACGATTCACAAAAACACCACCAAAAGTTTTAAAGATATGGATAACCTTCTTCATATTCCTGGCGTCCCGCCCATGCCAGCCAAAGACATGCCACAACCATTCCTTGAACGTGATGATAACGTCTATCAGTACTTTTTAGATGCCACAATTCAGTTGCCAAGATCAGCCGGAATTATAGTGAACACTTTCGAGTCTCTTGAACCAAGAGCTGTAAAAGCAATGACAGACGGGCTAGGTGCGCCGGACGGTCCCCTTCCACCGCTTCCACCCCTCTACTGCATCGGACCATTAATTGCATCGGATAATCGGGGAGGTAGCAGCCATGGTGGCGGTGGTGGTGATAGTGATAGTAAGCCAGAGTATTTGGCGTGGCTCGACACGCAGCCGATCCAAAGTGTTGTTTTTTTGTGCTTTGGTAGCTTAGGACGGTTCTCTGCAGAACAGTTGAAAGAAATTGCTGTGGGGTTGGAGAGAAGTGGCCAAAGGTTTTTATGGGTGGTGAAGAATCCACCTCAATTAGACACGGACTTAGATTCGATATTTCCAGAAGGGTTCTTGGATCGAACTAGGGAAAGGGGGTTCGTTCTCAAGTCCTGGGCTCCACAAGTGGAAATTTTGAATCATGACTCGGTGGGTGGGTTCGTGACTCACTGCGGGTGGAACTCGGTGCTTGAAGCAGTGTGTGCTGGTGTTCCAATGTTGGCATGGCCTCTCTATGCTGAGCAAAGATGTAATAGGATATTACTGGTGCAAGAATTAAAAATCGCTTTACCAATGGTGGAGTCTGAGAATGGGTTTGTGAGTTCAACTGAAGTGGACAAGCGAGTTAGAGAGTTTATGAACTCGGAGGAAGGTGACTCCGTTAGGAGACAAACCAAGGCCATGAAAAATGAAGCAAAAGCAGCATTGAATAAGGGTGGATTCTCGTGTGTTGCGTTATTCAAATTGTTTGAGTCATGGAAGCTAAAATGAGTTGATTCTGACTCGGTACATAACGTATTCTGTAACGCTGATTTATAGTTTGAAATTCTATCGTTTCAGAATTTTAATTTGTTAATATTTTGGATGATTGAATTGTGTTGATTCTGTTAGGTTATTTTCTTTTGATTCCTTTATAGTAACATAATTTTTACCAAAATTGACCATCTTTTATGTAGAACTCTTGTTCAAATGAACCAGTTTTAAGAAAAAAAAATCATTTATTGGTATGAATTACATACCAAATTAAGCAATTAAATCTTCATCTAGATATCTTATATGGGGAGTGACCATATCATAGGTCATATATATATATATATATATAACTGATTTTAAATTTAAAAATAAACTTTCACCTAATTATTTTTGTCATATTATGAAAAATATTGTATATATAATATTATTTTTAGAATAAACCGACAACGAGATAATACTATATCATGGTGGTTGGTCCAAATATCAATGACTAACTAAATACGAGATAAAGAAATGAAAGGTGAAGTAAAATATGTAATTCAATGAGCTCACAACTTTGTAAGATTATTAAATCAAAACAATATAACTTTCACCCAAAAAAGAAAAAGCAAATTAACCTTAACACAATCAATATAGTATAAAATTAATATGATATATATGTACAGATGTGGGTGATATCACAATCTTGGCAGATATAACATACATGAATAAGCATAACAAATATGTGCTTAAAATTTCAATACTAATGCTTCCTATAATTTTGGGAGACTCTTGAGGTAGTTCATTGGTTATATCTCTTTATGAGTAAAGATTTCCTTAATATTTCCTGAATATTATGTAATCTCTTTAACTTTGTCAATTTTATAATAGCCATAATATTTTTGATATTTTATAATTATAATCTTCCAATTATATTGGTATATTATAATTAACATAATTACAAAATTTCGTAGATCGTATCTCGCCTATATAAAATCTATGAATTGAAATCCATTTTTCAATTAAACATGGTATAAAGCCTCTCTTTGACCTAAAACTTTGCTCATTCTAGAGCAACTGTCAGAAAATTCGCTGGCGAGTATCTATTCCCCCAGAAAACGACACCAACCGAACAACCTAAAACATCATTGCCATTTCCATCTCAATACCACCAGATTATCCCATCTGAAAAATCAACTCCAGCTAACTATCCAAGTCATCCAACCAATTCCAAAACCTCAACCACCAATTTGGCCGCTACCAAACCATACTCAGAAAAATCCAAAGCTCCAAACAAAGTTAGCAACAAGCCAACCAAAGAAAAAAAAAAAATCCCAATCAACATCAACCCAAAATCCCAAACAACTTCACATTGCCAGGCAACCCACTACCAATCTACCCAAGCAACTCACATCACCAAGTATCCCATAAAACCCAATTCTTCAAACAAACTTCCCAAAACCAAAGCCATCACCATCCAAAATCCTGAAGCCAAACACCAACGATCTAAAGCTGACAACATCAATCTGTAGCCGTTCCGTACCTTCGAAGATCAATTGCCACCGAGAAGAGAACCAAAGTTCCACACCGACAGAGCTGACACTGCGAACCAAGATCGACGCCACCGTTCCTTCCAAACAAATCGTGGAAATCCTCTTGTCGCTCAAATCCATCACTCAGTCGAAAAGCCGCCGCAAATCCCCAATCTGCTGGAGTGAACCACGCCGGCTGTCCAGTGCCAAGAAGAGACGCCCCTGTTTAAGGAAAAGAAAAAAAGGGGAAGTTTATGTTTAACAGTTAAAAAAAAAAAAAAAAAAAAAACAGTGAGTGTTTGTTCCAAAACCCGATTGTGTTTCAAAAGGTTTAGTTTAGTTTAGTTTTATTTTTTGCTTTATCTCTTAAAAAAAAAAGGTCGAAGAAAAAAAAAAGGAAAAAGAGTAAAAAAAATCAAAGAAAAAAAAGTCAAAATCAAAGTAAAAAAAAGGTCAAGTGAAAAAAAAAAAAAAGATGTGTGGAGAAACTCTACGGAAGAATATGGTTCTAAATTATATTGACACTTCGACAATGATAGCTCAAAGTGACAGTCAGCATGTGCTGATGAAATCTAGCAAGCCCAACAATTTCATCTAGCAAACCCAATAATAACAAGAAGAGAAGTTATATTGATGCTGTTGTGGAAAAGAAAGAAGATGTTAAACAGTCTTCATCATTTGTAGCTATTGTTAGAAATGATTGTAAGTCTTTGTATATGTGTATATATGTTTCTAATAGTGCATGGATAATTGATTTTGGTGCTATCGATCAAATGACATTTGATTCTAAGCATGTTTTTAACCTTAAAACATCCTCATAAAAATTTGTTTCTATTGTCAATGGTAAGTCCACCCGGGTCATTGGGAAGGGATCATTAACCCTTAAAAACACTTTACACTTATATTTTGTGTTAGTTGTTCCATTCTTGAGTTATAACTTGTTGTTAGTCTCCAAAATAACCAAAGTCTTATCGTGTGTGGTGATTTTTTGGCCTGAATTTTGTGAATTTAAAAACATTCAAACAAAGCAGACGATTTGTTATGGTATTAGACAGGGGCAGTTGTATTACTTGGATTTAGAGTCACAAAGTTCTGTCAGGTTCCAGCAGGATTTGACTGTAGATTACTCTAAAAGGGATAAATAGAAATATGATATCTGGTTATGGCATCGGTGCCTCAGACATGCTTCGGTTGGTTACTTAAAGAAACTTTTTTCAAGTTTGTTTGAAAAAAATGATATCGGTAACTTCAGCTATGATGTTTGTGAACTATTAAAAAGTCATCGAAGTCCCATTCCCATTAACATTAAACAAAAGTCCAAGTCCTTTTATGTTTATACATTCAGATGTCTTGGGGTCATCACAAGTTACTACTTTAGGTGGATCCCGTTGGTTTGTTACTTTTATTGATGACTATACAAGGATGACTTAAGTATGTCTAATGAAATCTAAAAGGGAGATTAATTTGCTCTTTCAGGGATTTCATAAAATGGTTCATATGCAGTATAATGCACAGGTCCAAGTCCTCCGAAATGACAATAGAGGAGAATATCAAAATTTGGCTCTTAAACAATACTTGGCAACACATGGCATCATTCATCAGACTACTTGTCTCAACACACCCCAACAAAATGGAGTTGCTGAGTGAAAAAATCGGCATTTATTGGAGGTCGTTTGTGCCTCATTAATAGAAGCTCACATGTTGTTATCTTTTTGGGAAGAAGCACTTACTTCTGTAGCTTACCTAATCAATCGAGTAATTCTACTTCTATTGGGTTCTAGACACCTTTTCAGGCCCTTGGTAAAGTAGTGAATGCTCCAACGGTCCCCAACTTACCACCTCATGTTTTTGGTTGTATCGCCTTTGTTCACCTTCATAAACATCAACACAACAAGTTGTCCCCTCGTGTATTGAAATATGTTTTCGTTGGGTATGGTGTTCATCAAAAGAGGTATCATTGTTATCATCCTCCAACTCAATAAACGTTTGTGATGATGAATGTTGTTTTCCATGAAGAATTGATGTATTTTTCTTCTGAGTCTGAACTTCAGGAAGAGTATTGTCAAAAAGAAATTCAGACTCTTGACTATGTTGTTCAGGATATGGGAGACTATGAGTCAGAAACTAGACCTCTTGATCGACAAGAAGATGAAGTATGACATGAATCATGATAAGATTTTCAGCATGTTGTCATTGATAAGATTTTCAACTTAGTCCGAGATTGAGTCTGCGACTTGGCCTTTAAGTATGACATTCATCCTCAGCTTAGAGCCATCTGGCACCTGCTAGACTGATTTTGCTTGGTTTGTTTTTTCTAGAGCATGTGTGCTCCTTAATAGAGGTGGAAAAGCAACCTGCCCGGCTCGACCCGCGGTGGGTTGCTTTTAGCGGCGGGTCGGTCCTGACTCGCCCAGCAACATTGGCAGGCCGGGTTAGGCCCGCTAATGTTGGGGAATTGGCTGGCCCAACCCGGACCACCAACCCTAACCCGCCGGGTTAGGCTGCGGGTTGGGCCGGGTTAACCCTCTTTTTTATTTTTTATTTTTTTTTATTTTGTTTAAGTTTAAATGTTTAATTAACTTTTCAAATGAATAATTAACAATTTATAAATGAATAAATGTAATTGCTTTTAGTTAATTGTTAATTTCTTTTCAAATATCAATAATTAAATTAAATTAAATTTTTTTTTGTTAACATTCCAAATATTAATTCAATTTTAATACATTAAAATTGTAATATAATAATAGTTAAATTTATTCTTTATTAAAAAATAAAATAGAAATTACAATAATTATTGCCTCGTTAAAAACCTCACAAAGAAAAACCCAATAGGACAAAAACTTGTAATGAAAAAAGAGTGCAATAATTGACAATTAATTTACAAGTTACAATTTACAAAACAACTAATTTTGAGGTTCACTAGGACCTCCCTCACCGTATCATCTATATTACAAAATTGAAATGATTCTATTAAAGTATCGTCGACAACCCGTAATGACCTTGATGGCGCGACCGTTCCCAATCTCGAAGACATGTGGGACTTCAATCATTTTTTGTGAAAGTTTAGTCCTCTTTTCATTAAAATTCTTCCACTTGCACTAAATGTTTGTTCGGATGAGACGGTTAGACAGGACAGCGAAAACACCAAGGCAATACTTGATAATACCGGAAAAATACATTTTCTGGCTCTCCAATAGTCTAAAGATCATGTTGGCTCTCTGTTGTGGATCTACTGGTAATATTCAGGGTTGTCAAATATTGTTGAAGCTCATTACTCTGTGACTGCATGGAAGACAGACTTAGTTGTTGTTGTTGGTGGGCTTTTGAAGAGAAGGTTATGCTTCGGATTCGGGTCCTCTTCGGCCTATTCAGTGCACCCCAAGAGTAGAAGTCTTCATTTGTTTCTCTGATGTAGCTTCCCTGAATGTTTCGCCTCTTTGCGGGTTCCCATACCTGTTTTCATATTGGAAATATACTTCGAAAAGTGTATTTTACCTCTCCTATTTGATTGACATATCTTCGGTTTGTAAATTTTCACATAAATTGTCAAAACCATTTTCTAAACCTACTAATTTAATTCTAGGATAATATAACACCTAAACAATAAAGAAAATGAATGGGTTTCCATATTTTTTAAAAAAAATTTCTATTGCCTTTATTGGTGCATTTAAAATTACATTGTCTTTGTTTTTTATAAATAACGGAAATTTTATAATTGTATGTATTACCAATGGACTAATATGATAATACACACCAGAAAGTTTGAAAGTGGATTGGTAAAAAGTTTTAAGAAAAAATGAATACTTTGCTATTTGCCAATCATTTTCTACCAATAATGAGGACCTTATTATTTGCTACAAAATAACTAATTATATTAGCATAAGGTAAACATGAATCAAACATTAAAAGTACTATTCCATCTAGCAGGCATGTCTAATGCAAAAGTTCTAGGAGACATATTTAATTTTATACAAACGTCTTGAAATTCAGCATTTCTTTTATTACTACTAGTAATCCAAGTTCACATCTCTAATTCTATTAATATTTTCTTTAGTTGTTTTCATACCACTTTTCACAATTAAATTAATAACATGACATGCACAACGTTGGTGAAAAAACTTCAAATTGTTATATAAAGGATAATTACTTTGAAAATAATCTATAGCTTTATTATTAGAACTTGTATTATCTAAGATTAAACTTACACTTTACTAACAATATCATAATCTTCTAAACTTCAAACAATTTTATTATAGATTTCTAAACCACTATGATCCACATCCATTAATCTAAATCCTAATAAAGATTTATTTAATTTAAATTCATTATCAAAATAATGACTAGTCACACAAATATAATCTTGTTTAGCTCTACCACTCCAAATATCGGCAGTTAGAGCCACACTAATATGACAAGTATGAAATTTATTTTTTAATTCTAATTTCATTTTTTTAAACAATTTTATTAAATCATTTCTAGTTGCAGTTTTAGAATAACTTTTAAATCCTGGAAAAAATGAATTTTGAACAAATCTTTCAAAATATTTATCTTCAGCCATATTAATAGGTTGATCAGTTGCAGCAATATATAAAGCTAACTGTTCCCTATATACATCAGAATTATAACGCCAATTAGTACCCATATTAGTTATTTGAGTTTGATTGCTTTCTCTATTTCCATGTTGATTAATATGTTTATTAGCATGCATTTTTAAAGTACTAGTACCATTACCTGAATCAACTTTATAAATATTTCCACAGTATTTGCATCTCGCTTTCTTGACTTGAACGCCATTTTTTATCTTGTAAAACTTGTCGAAATGCGCCCAAACGTATGATGTGTGTCTGTCTTCGCTTTCGACGGCAGTTGATGATCCCGCCTCAGCTTGAGATAAAGTTGGACGAGCACGACGATTACGAGGACGACTTCTAGAACCACCGGGAGCTGTTGGAATCGGGGGCATATTTTGAGGTGTATCGGATTCTGAGAATGGGAAAGCGGGACTATTTAAATCTCCTCCTACATTTATGTTAGTAAAATCAGCAGGACTAGGACTAGGATAGTAGTTTCCTTCATCATTGTAATTGATGGGAGAGAAATATCTATCCATTGTAGTTGAAAAAAACAATTGATGTAGAAGAAATAAAAATTAAAGAAAGAGAACTAGAATATGGAATTTGGAATTTGGAAAATTGGAAATATGAATTAAAAATTGCAAAAACTAATAAAAATTAAAATACGAGCAAATTGATAACAAAGAGATTAAAAGAATAAATGAATAATTGAGAGATTAGAGATTAGAGAATATGAGAGAATTTGAGTTGTGAGAAAAATGTGAAAGTTTAAGGCCAATTTCTAGAAAAAAAATGGGAAAGAAAAATGATGAAAAAGACCCCTCCAACAGCTATAAAGCGGCTATATTTCAAGGGTAAAGGGGTAATTTGGAAAAAAAAAAGTAATTAATTTTTTTTTTTTTTGGGCCAACCCGCCGGGTTGGCTGTTGCTAAACAGTCAAACAGCCAATCCGCTGAGTTGACAACAGCTAACCCGGCGGGTTGGCGGGTCTCTTTTAAAAGAGACAAAACAACAACCCGCCGGGTTGCGGGTTGCCATTTTGCAACCCGGCCCGCCCGGGGGTTGCTACCGGGTTGGGTTCAACTCGGACTGCCATATTGGAGGTCCGGGTTCAACCCGCTTCATTGCGGGCTGGGTTAGGGTTGACCTATCTAACTCGGCCCATTTGTTCCACCTTTACTCCTTAGGGCGCCTGTGCCCCTGCCTCTTTTATATAGAGCCTACACACTCCCTTAGAGCGCTTGTATTGTGTCCCCTCTCTCTTTTGTATAGAGCTTGCATGCTCCTTTTTTTGAGCGGTTGTGCCCATCTTTTTGTCTTGCATGTCGAAAAAGATAGGCACATCCATTTTGGTTAGTTTTGACATTCTCTTGGGGTATGCCCCTCTTATTTTGTATATTTTTTCTTTCTTTTTATACATATTTACCATTTTCAAGAAAAAGAAAAACCTAGCTCCGTAGTTGATTATCTCTCTAGTTCAATTTTATATTGGATGTCAAGGATTATTTCTAAGTAGTAACATATTTTTATCTTAATAAAAGAAATTAATCCATGAAATTGATGTATTGTTGACCAGTTGATATTTGGTAGGTTTTTGCACCATTTAAAATATTTAAAATAATTAAAAAGAGAAAAGTTAAAGAATTTATTAAAATAAAAAATCTCGTGATTTGTATTTAGGCCATTTGAAATAAAGTAATCAATCATATTTGTATTTTTGTAAACAAATGGAGGTGTATTGTATTTGTAATTTGCAAAGGTGTCTTGTCATCTTTTAAACTAATAGGGACCATCTTGTCATTGTCTGGGGTACCTGGAATAGAATACCAATTCCACCTATTTAGGAACTGAAACTGACTGATTCCGGTTTTGATTCCATGTTTCACGAACCAGTCAGTTCCGATTCCTCTAAAAGATACCCGGACCGATCATCCCTACTATTGACACCCTATTAATGGACTAAATAAACCCCGACTTTTTTAAGATACCCACTTCAAAGTTTAAAACTAATTTTTATTTTCTCATGGCATCCCATAGAGTTCATATTTATTTTTTTATATATTTTAAAAGAGTCAGCATTTCATTCCATTTACTTATGGTATATATCATCGTTATATCTAAAATAAAAGTTTAGATAATTAAATTGAAAGTTTAAGAAAATTAAAACTAAAAAAGATCCTCATAAATAATCCCAAGAACATAATGTAATTAAGCAACACAAAAAATAATATATATATTGATTAAAATAGCTATTATGATTTTTGAAAAACAAAATAACAATAAATTTAAATGTCAACCAATTAAAAACTTATAATTTTGTATTGCATATTCTTTGTTCTAAGAATTATTTGAAAAGCACATATATATACACAAAAGAATGTATAATATAAATAGATAATATCCATTTCAAAATCAAGGATATATTTCTGTAATATTGTTCTAAGAATTATTTGAATAGCACATATATGTATATATATATATGCAAAAGAATGTATAATATAAATAGATAATATCCATTTCAAAATCAAGGATATATTTCTGTAATATTGTTACAGACCTCAAAGCAAAAGATCAAAACATGAATCAGATGTGAAAAAATAAAATAAAATAAAATAAAATTACTAATCCATGTCAAGATCAACCAATAGCCGGAAAGAAATTGCTAATTTTTTCTTTCCTAATTAAAGACGTGAAACCAACCCTAGGTGACTCGGTGCTTCCAAGACACTTGGATTAAAATCTGCAAATGCAAGTAACTCTGGGTCACGTTCAAATAATGCCATGTCTTCTTCGCACAAAGTCACAAACGCTTCTAATCCTAGGCCATCTCTCGTGGACACGAACATAACTAAGTTATGCATATAATTAGGAATACTCACCCATATTGGTGTTCCCCATCCATAATCTGATTCGTATACCTGAAATCTACTCAGGTCTGAGAACATATAGAAATCTATATCTTCGTTTTCGACCGCGTTACATAACTCTTCAGGTTTCGTTAAACTCTTATTCGTTAGAAGAATTTTCAGACCATTTTTACAAAATTCTTCCTTACCTTTCCTTAATTTCGAAACCAAGTCCGGTAAATCTAGCTTCTTCTCTTTCGTCTCAGCTGGAAAGTCCCCTATAATATTACCTGCAGCGTAATCTGGCAATGGCGGCACAACCATCTTTCGTAAATTCATGGAGTGTACTGTTGAAGATACCCTTGGAAATCCTCGGTTCGACCTAGCGGCAGTGGTTACACATTTCCAAATGAGTGCTGTCACAGATTCTACACGGGTTGGTTTGGGGACGTTTGCACTAGAAGCTTTAGCCCTAAGCACAGCAATCTTTGATTCGTAAAGAGCAAACCTCTTGGTTACATAATTAGAACCAATCACATCCATGTAAGGAGCCAATGAATCATCTGGTGGGAAAAGGCCAGAAGTTGCAATGAATTTAGGAATCACTGCCTTATTAGACCCGAGAGAATTTGCAGCCCAGCTAGTGATGAACATGCCTGTTGTATTTCCATCTCCGATTTTGTGTGACAGGCAATATCCAAGTGCAACTCCGCCACATTTGAAAAATGTTGCTTGAACAAGAAGTAGTGGACCCGTGCCTGCTTTTGGAGATTCAATCTCAATCGGAAGGAATTTTCTTAGCAGCTTTTGATCAGGTTGATGAAGAATATCAGATAAATAACAATTGGCATAAGCTTCAATGTATACAACTCCATTGTCATTACATTCCACCAATTTATGGTCTTTAATTATCCCGGCATATGGATAAAAGCTCGAGAGAGTTTGCGATAATGAAGTCTTTAAACGTTGAGATTTTTTTGCAGCATTGGCGTCACCATTCCCCGTGTAGAAAAGAACTACAGCTGTATATTCCACAGGAACAATTTGATCAAGAAGGGAGAGGTTAAAGTTTCTTAGATGATCGGGAGTTGGAGAAGATGGTTTGATGATTTCTGTGGTGCCCATTATCTCCACCTCCAATGACTTACTCATGTTAATTAATCAATAGCTCTAGCCTTCTTTTGATTTGCAATGGTTCGGCCTTGTCAATAAGACCGGCCGAATATAAATCTTTGTTTGTAAAATCTGTTGGGACAAAGTGTGTATATATACATGATTTAAATTTGGGGCAACCCTTATAAATAGAGAGTTCTTAATTTCATCGGTTATTATCCTTATAAAAATTTGGACCTCTATCTCTCTTTGTAAAGAATTTGTTATTGAAAGCTAAAAATTAATCAAATTCTTTAATAATCTTAATTTGTTTACTAATTTTCACAAATTTTTAAATAAAGATTTTGCAAATAAAATTTAGACCTCATACGTCATAACTCTAAAAATAAACGCATAGAGAAAATACAAAATCAGTATAAGATTAAAATTTTTGATTGAATAGAAAAGTATTATTAAAAATTAATATTTTGTAAAATAAAATAATTGTAAATAAATTACGAAACATGAATAAATTAAAAGAGAGAGAGAAAGGTTTTTATATAAAGGATAATACTATGCGTACTAACGGATTTTACTAATCAATATACTAACCTAAAATATAATACATATATCATATATATATATATAGTATGAATACTATATATAATTTTAACAAATATTAGTATACTGGTTAGTAAAATCAGTATCCAAAATATTATTATTGTATAAAATAACACTGAAGTAGTGTTGACTTTTTAAAACAAAACAAGAAACAAAAACGAGTTCGTATATTGTTTGATCAAAAACTGATCATTTATGGTTAGCGCTAGAAACAAACAAGATTTCATTATTGTGATGGGATTGTGATATACCGTTCCCATTAATGTTTTTAAAATTATGTTCGATGAAGGATCTTAAAGCAGTGGTAGTGGTGGTGGGTTCGGATTTGACAGCATAAATGGAAGAGAACCTGGGTGGAGTTGGTATTACTTTTTAGAGTTTCAATTTCATTTGCTAGTGAACAACCGCTAAAAGTGGTGATGCATGATGATAATGAATTAGACGACTATGGAGCAGTTTATTAATAGAAACAGCTCAACTAATTTTCGCCCACCTTAACCAGGCCACATTGACCACTACAAATCAAGATTGACGGGGGTCCTTTCTATTGACCTACTGGTTTACGACAGTTCAGTCTGGTCATATCTGTCTTTGACTGTTAGCTCAGTCGATAAAAGCAAATGGAATAAACTATTAGATGAAAAATGCGTAACGAAAAAGTTTATTTCCTCAAATTAATAATTTATTTAATTTCTTTTCATCTTCCTCGGAATATCAAGTACATGTTATCCAGAATGAACCGATGGAATTTTCTGCTTTAAATGGAACTCAATCCAAGTGGGTACCACCACCAAGTTAACTCACTTATCATTGTTTAAATGACTCACCAACTTGGCTAAGGCGACACGAGATGACCCACCCTCCCTCGTGGCCGCCGCAGCTCCCTCTTTCATTGCTTTAACCTGCTGTCGCACCGCTTTACCATTATCCGACTCCATTAACTCAATGACTCGTTTCTCCAACTCGGTTGCACTCACCAATCCCTCCTCTGACGCATTCACTGGCAATGCTACCTTCATTTCCTCCACCAAGAACGTTTTATTCATCTTCTGCTCCGCATATAAAGGCCAAGCCAACATTGGCACGCTAGAATATACCGCTTCAAGAACTGAGTTCCAACCACAGTGAGTGACGAACCCGCCAACGGAGTTGTGACTCAGTACAGCCACCTGTGGGGCCCATGATTGCACCACGTATCCTCTATCTTTTGTCCTCTCCAAGAACCCTTCCGGCAAGAATGACTCTATACTTGGATCAGTTTCTGCTAACCTGCGCACTGTCTCATCGTTCGGTGGTGGAGTACGCACCACCCACAAAAATCTAACTCCACTTCTCTCTAGCCCATTTGCAATTTCTTTTAACTGTTCTGTATAAAACACCCCCATGCTTCCAAAACATAAAAACACTACGCTTTGACTCGGTTTAGAGTCGAGCCAACTCAGGCACTCGTGTTTTTCTTTACTACCTTCCTTCTTTTCACTCACCACTGGGCCTATGAAATGCACGGGTGGCATGGAGTCGCCTGGTGCACATTCTCCATTCGCTAGTGCTCTGCAAGCCCTTTCTTCAAGCAATTCAAACGAGTTTACGAGAAGCCCTGAAGATTTTGTCATGTTGAGGGCAGTGTCCACCAAGCACTGATACACATAAGTCGTACGATCAAACATGGATTCTGGCATGTCTTTTGCTCGAACGGACGGTGAGCCAGGGACATTTAATTTCATGTCTTCTAGGTCTTTCAAGTTCTTGGTTAAGCTTCTATGAATCTTGGGGTAGTAAATAAAATAAGAAAGGTTGTTTGCTCCAGAGGTGAAGTAATAGTAGGTTGGGATATTGAGACTTGACGAGACTTGAAATGCAGCGTTGCAAAAGAAATCAATAATAAATGCTTTGACTTCTGAGCGCTTGGAAATGGCCAAGAGGGTTTCAAGGAGATTAGGGTTATTGAGTTGACCAAGCTTGTAAACTAGGGTTGGGAAATCCTTTGCAATAGACAAAGCATTTTGAGGGAGAGCGACCGGTGGGAGATGGTAGAAGGTGATGGAGGGTATAGCTTTGGAGACGGCGGCTATATAGTCGTGAGTTGCAGCGGTTTCGAATGGAGCAGTGGGGATAATAACAGAGATTGAGAAAGAAGGATGGTTGGAAAGTATGAGTTTTCCTACCTCAACCATGGAGACTAGGTGACCACTTCCTGGACATGGATATAGAACAATAGCGCCCTCCATATCGTTGTAGTTTTTGAGTTGAAACTTGAAACAAAGGGATCAATTACAAGTAATCCCCTATTTCAAGAACAATACTACTCTGTTTATGTTGTGCACGTAATTCTTCCTCAACTCTGCTTACCCTTAAATAGAGTTTGTTGGACTTTCAAAAGCTTGTCTTATGTTTATGTTACGTAGTCAAATATTTTATAATATTATTATAAAGTATGTGTTCATTTTTTTCTGTGAAATCGATACACATTAAATAAAGATGATGCGGGCGGGCAGCTCGTTGAAGGGTTGATAACCATTTTTTTTATTTTTATTTTTTATTTTTGTGAAAGCCTCGGGTTCCTCTATATCCGAAGGTATAAGGATAATCCTGACTGGGTTGATGACATTCTAATACTTGAGAAATACGTTCATTTTTTGAGAAATGGGTGCATTGTAAATATGAAATATAAATACGTATAAAAAGGGATTTGTAGTAAAGCTTCTCATCAAAGTCCTTCAGTTGAGCGGTGGCATGGTACAGGTGCATTGTTAGGTGAAAGAAGAAGAAAAATTATAATTGCCTTTGAACTAGACATAACGTGGGTCCTGCTTCTAGTTCATTTATAATATGTCCAAGTAACTTCTAGAATGAGTTTTGTTAATTTTGTAGAAACGTATAATCTCTGACTATTAGATAACAAGATGACAACAAACCTTTAACCTATATATTTTTTGCTAGTAGTTGAAGCCATAACGTGGTTTGTTGTTGAAAATAATTTCTTCAATCAGAATCAATCTTACTCCCTTTCTTCTAGAACCTGGAATCGTCAGCGTGAAGGTAGGATTTTGGTACATCTTATTTAGTTTATGATTTATAAATGTTATATCAATGTATTAATTGAACCATAGATTATAATAAAACCCGTGAATGCAAGGTGTATTTGATTGTTGAAAAACGAAAACTGTAAGAGAATCTTTATTTCAATGTTGTCAGCCTTGATTGAAGAGCTCCGTGCATTTTAAAAGTGCACTATTTTTTAGGTTTTCAATATATAGAGATTTCAAATCATGAAAAATAATAATTAATAATTCCTTACACGTTTTCAAAACACAAATTTTCACATGAATCAATATTCAAAGCTAAATGCAATGGAAATCCCACAACAATCGGAAAAACGGAGATCAACCTTAACGTAGCAAAGGAAGAATGGCAATTCAAGAATGAAGACAAGATTGATATTTGGTTAAATGCATTTTCAATCCTTAATCCTGTAACCATCATTTGATTACCTCAAAGCATTCTTTTAAAGTCGCAATGGAATCATAATCAGTGGCGGCGGAGCCACATGCAGGCCACCCCACCCTTGCAAGGGGCTCCCTTAATTATTAAAGTGCTAAAAATTCTTTTCACACTAATGAAGAATTATGATTACAGCAAACATTAATCATTTCAGTATGATTAGAGATATATATATATATATATATACATATATATATATATATATATATATATTATAGAATATATATATATATATATATATATATGTGCTTGCTTGCTGTTAGGGTCAAAAATCATATTGGGCTTGACGAGGTCCAATAACGAAATAAACATGTCACGGTTCAAGGTCTCAACCCAATCTCGATTGGGTCTACGCTTAAAATCACCTTGCGACTTACCCACTCTATGAGTTGGGTTATCCTATAAATTAAGCTAAACTGGGTTTCAGCCCATTAGCCTGCAACAGTCATAAATAGGAAATCAGAATCCCATTCTATTTCCTCTTCTACTAAGATTTCAAATCTTACTCAAACTATTAAACTTGATCTGATAAGGTTAAGAAATCATATCTTTTTTATGATAGGGATTATCTCCCAAAAGAGGACTTAATGTCCTACTAGGATTTCAACCCCTTGGGTTCACTATAAAAACAGAGGCTCGCCCTCTCATTAGGGGGCAGTCTCCCATAGTCAATCTACACTACTCAAAACCATCTATTTGCTCCTAAGTTCTTGCTCCCAAGAACCCGACGCCTCCGCCATAGTCCTTGCCTCCGACAAGACTCCTGGTAATTCTTCTTCTCCTTAATTCTTATTAAATCTCTTTCAGTCTTGCTGACTTGAGCATCGGAGTGCCTACGGCAAACACCACCTCGGTGTTTTCCGAAAGCTTCACACTTGCCCTTTCATGTGTGCAGATCTAACGGATTGTCAGTGACCTCAACCTCACGGGATCACACCCTATTTTCATAACGGTAGATTTTTTGCATCTACACTTGCTTTGATATTTGCTTCAGTAGGTTTGGATTTTGAATAAGTTATTAGATTTTAAATTATTACATGTTTTGGCCACTCCAGAAGTAATATCGTTGCTCCGCCCTTATCTTAATCAAAAGTTATATATTAATGAAGGCTTAAGAGAATGATCAATTATTGTTGATTAGTTAATTAGGTTTTTCCTATTTCTTAATTTTTTATTTTTTTTAAATGCTCCATATTTGTCAATTGGGTCCAATTGTAATTCATTTATTTTCAATAATTGATCTAGGTTAAATGCATTGTCAATCAACTCTGTCCTGTAACCATCATGCATTGTCAAACATTGCTCTTTGCAAGATTGGTCAGCAGCATGTGGGTGACTGTGTTTCGGTATAAGCAACTTCACTGGAGAGCTATGGTGTATACAATTCTCCTAGCACAGTGGTGGTGAATGGGTGAATGCTTATGATTTGGAAAGGAATAAAGCCATTATTTACTCCTCAACAAATGGACACGCTAGCTTTACTCATCCTGGCAAGTGGCACCTACATTCAATGGTTTGCTCGTAGTAATTTATTTATTGATTCAAGCATCCATTATGAACTTGCTGCTGCACAGTATCTTGGAGATGGTGTTGTTACTAAGCCTTGTTGGCTGCAGTTTATTAGAGAATTGGGTCTAAAGATTGTTTAAGATTTATATAACCAAGCTAGATAAGATAATGTAATATTTTACCCATGAGACTTGGGTATTCGGTTGAAAGCATCTTTAATAAGCTCCACGTATAACTGTGTGGGAAGGAAGGTCCTACTGTTCCCAAGAAAAATAACTATTGGGTGGGCGACGAAAGAGGCTAGCTTCATGGCAGACTGCAGTTGGAAGAATTTGAAAGTCAAGCCTGTAATATTTGTATGACTTATAGAGAAATTCAAGATAAGTAGGGTAGAATTGCATTTGAAGCAAAAGATCTTATCAATACGATGAAGGGTTGTGCGGAATATGTATCCTGATCGAGTCATGTCTGCCCAAATTGGCGGCCCTAGGGTTTCAACCAAGAAGAAGAAAACCAGATCTCAAGGGCCTGCCTGCAGAATTTCAAAATTGCAGGGGATTGCGTTACAGGTTTCAAACCTATGGGGCTCACTAATCGAACACTAGGTCTTTTTTGTGATTTTCCCAGTTCATAAAAGTCACTAGGTAATAAGGATCCCTTTGTTTTGTTATTTTGGATAGGATTTTGAGAATAACATTGGGTAATTGAATAGGATGAGCATTACAAGGTAAAACTTAAAAATTCACAAAAAAAACCTCTTAGGTTTGCTAATTTAACTAAACACTACAATATATAAAATTTTTATAAAATGAGAAAAATACCCCCACTCATCCACAGTGTCAGATTCCGACCACCACCGCAGGAATCTGGCCAGAAAATGGCGTTACGATGCAGACCTGTCGGATCTGGTCAACCGTGCGTCAATATGGCATTTTCTGACCAGATCCACCATTGATCTGGTCGAAAAAGGCCAGATCTACGGCTAGATTTGGTCTTAGACGGCCGCAAAAGGCCAGATTTGGTCGTTGTTGACCGTCAACGACGGCCATTTCTTTGGTTGTTGCTGATGGCCAAATCCAATGTGGATCTGATCGAAAAAGGCCAGATCGACGAATTAATGACCATTGTTTTTGTTAATTTTTAAACTTTTTTTCTAAGAGGTGTTTAATTAAATTAATAAACTGAAAGGGTTTAAGAGTAATTAAAAAAATAGAATAGTATTTCTCAAATAATAAAATAAATAAGTATTCTGAGAATAGGATTATGAATATGAATAGGAATAACAAAACAAAGGTAGCCAAGATTATTTAATAGTTAATACTATTCATTTGACTTAAATTATGAAAATCAGAAAATATAAGATTTAAGAAGATGAAAAATAGTAAAATACATTAAAGAAAAAGTTTTTATTTATTTACTATTATTATTTTCCTCATCTTCCTCACCATATCAACTGCATGCTAGCCAGGAAATAATTAATACCTCACAAATGAATTAATGCTAATTTTAGCATTAAAATGGAAGTATTCCCACCAGTAATTTCCTCATCCTTGTTTAAATGACTCGGCCAACTTGGCTAAGGCGACATGAGATGTCCCACCCTCTGTCATGGCCGCCGCAGCTCCGTCTCTCATTGCCTTAACCTGCTGTCGCACCGGTCGACCCTTATCAGGGTCCAGCAATTCAGTCACTCGTTTCTCTAACTCGGTTGCACCCACCAGCCCCTCCTCTGAAGCGTTCACCGGCAAAGCTACCTTCATTTCCTCCACCAAGAATGTTTTGTTCATCTTTTGCTCTGCATAGAGGGGCCACGCCAACATTGGCACCCCAGCGCACACTGCTTCAAGAACTGAGTTCCAACCACAGTGAGTGACGAACCCGCCCACTGAGTTATGACTCAGTACAGCCACCTGTGGGGCCCATGTTTTCATCACGTATCCTCTATCTTTTGTCCTCTCCAAGAACCCTTCCGGCAAGAATGACTATGCCCGGATCAGCTACTGCTAACTTGCGCAGTGTCTCATCGTTCCGTGGTGGATTACGCACCACCCACAAAAACCTAACTCCACTTCTCTCTAACCCAATTGCAATTTCTTTTAACTGTTTTGTATAGAACATCCCGAGGCTTCCAAAACATAAAAACACTACGCTTTGACTCGGTTGAGAGTCGAGCCAACTCAGGCACTGGTGTTTTTCTTTACTACCTTCACTCTTTTCACTCACCACTGGGCCTATACAATATACAGGTGGCATGGTCACGCCTGGTGCACATTCTCCATTCACTAGAGCTCTGTAAGACCTTTCTTCCAATAATTCAAACGAGTTTACGATAAGCCCTGCACATTTTGTCATGTTGATGGCAGTGTCCATGAAGCACTGATACACAGTAGCCTCATGGTCAAGCATGGCTTCTGGCATGTCTTTTGCAGGGAAGGACGGCGAGCCTGGGACATGTAATTTCATGTCATCCATCTCTTTCAAGCTCTTTGTAGTGCTTTTATGAATAGTGGGGAAGTAAACAAAAACAGCAAGGCCGTTTGTGCCAGAGGTGAAGTAATAGTAGGTTGGGATATTGAGACTTGACGAGACTTGGAATGAAGCGTTGCAAAAGAAATCGATTATAAAGGCTTTGAGTTTTGAGTGCTTGGAGAGTTGCAAGAGGGTTTGGTGGAGACTAGTGTTATTGAGTGTAGCAAGCTGGTACATAAGGGCAGGGAAATCCTTTGGAGAAGAGAAAGCATTTTGAGGGAGAGCGACGGGTGGGAGGTGGTGGAAGCTGATGGAGGGTGTGGCCGTGGAGACGACGGCTATATAGTCGTCAGTGACGGCGGTTTCGAATGGTGCAGTGGGGATAATGATGAAGATTGAGAAACAAGGGTAGTTGGACAGAATGAGTTTGCCTAGCTCAACCATGGTCACTAGGTGACCCCTTCCAGGAGAGGGATATAGAACAATGGCGTCCTCCATTTAGATTTAGATTTTGAGTTGAAACTTGAAACTATTTGTGGGGATCAATCACAAGTGCTGCTGAATTTCAAGAACAATCCTCTAGTACTGTATATAGTACGCTAATTAATTGAGTGATGGGGGTCAGTTATTATGGTGGAAGAATTGACACACGAACCCATCAAGATCAAAGCTTTAATTATCAGAATTATGTAGTTTGTTATCATATAATAACTGGGTTAATATCGTTGTACTGTTCTTGTGTTAAAGATTAATAAACGATGATAGGAATATGAGATCCTAAATTCTCTTAAAAAATTTCTTAGAAACAACACAATTATGATCCACTTAGCTGTCTCTGTATCCAATGAGAAGCAGAAACTTCTCTCTTAATTGATGAGAAGAAGACTGGTGTAGGACTCAGAACCACAAACTGACGATATAGCCATACAGGCTTGGGGTTGGTTCGTTCAACTCATTAATGTTTCTTTTCATGGGTTTCCCTCGTGAAATGGCCCCAAAATTTGCTGTCTCATTAATGCCGCTTTTGTTTTCGTAATCATATGTCAGTCTAAAACTTTTTATTTTTATTTATTTTTATTATTATTTTTTTATAGAAATATAATATTAACAAAAAGGTATATTATTTTAAAAATGATTGAGAATGTTATATTAAATTTATTTGATTAAATTAAAATAAATTGGTCATATATTATATTGGTATATTTGGTTAAGTGAAATAAAATGGTAGATATATTATATAGATTCCTGAATTGTCATTCTTTGTAATATTATTATTTGGATTATTTCTTATCCCTTATATTTGAGATTTTGCTAAAACACTCTAATCATAATAAAAATTTAAATTATAATAAAAACACCTTCACTCACCCAAACCACTGTCGCCCATCGGTCGTGGCATGAATGGTCGGCTATACGCGGATCTAGCCGTTTAAGGCTAGATCTGGGGACGTAGCCAAAAATGAAATGTAGGGCAGTCAAAGTTGAAAGGACAATACAATTTTAATTAAAATAAGTACAAGTTTTGTATTTATAAAATTCTCATTAACTAATAAATTTATAATTGTTCTTAATAAGTTTTCATCTTTTGAAAATACTATATAATGACTTCATTATCAATATTATCAAATACATCTTTCCCTATATAGACAATTAAGCTATCATTCAACCATTGAACACTCATTTTATTTCGCAAACGATTCTTCACAAAAATTCATTTTTGATAATGGTCTCTCTACACTAGCAGTGGCAACGGGTGAAATCAATGCTAATTTCGTCAACAAATAAACTAATAAAAATACTTTAACAAAAAATAAATTAAAGTAATATAAATGAATTGAAATAGATCTTAATGTAATATTTAAAAAAAAAAAAAATAGATCTTACATTTTATACATTGACTAAAATTAAATTGATATGTGTAAAAAAATCTATTCAAATTACCAAATATTTGTATAATTAAATCCACATTTTCATAACACTTATAAAACAATTAAATTTAACTCCCATTTGAATCAAACATTTTTTTTATAACAAATATTAAAACAATGTAGTCCCAAGAAACCCATCTTCTCCGCTTAAAAAAGAAAAAACAAAAAAAAAACACAAAATCAACCAATTACATGACAAATTGAATAAAAAACAAGCTTATCGGCTTGATAGGTGAGAGAAAACTATATTTGTGTGGATAAAGAATTAGATATTTAAGAAAAAATTTGAAACTTAAGTTGTTGAATTAGTTATGGGCAATAGAGAAAGAACAAGTCTGGGAGGTAGGAAAAGAGAAGTTTAGTTTTGACAACCCAAAAGAAAAAAAGAGATTTTAACTTATTTTATGAATTGAATTTTTTTGTAATTTATTTTTCANTCATGGGTTTCCCTCGTGAAATGGCCCCAAAATTTGTTGTGTCATTAATGCAGCTTTTGTTTTCGTAATCATATGTCAGTCTACAACCCTTTTTTTTTTTTTTTTTTAATTATTATTATTATTTTTATGACAATGTAATATTAATAAAAAAATATATTATCTTAAAAATTATTAAAAATATTATATTAAATGTATTTAATTAGATTAAAATAAATTAGTGATATGTTATATTGATATGCTTGGTTAAGAGAAATAAAATGGTAGATATATTATATAGATTACTGAATTGTTATTCTTTATAATATTATTATTATTTTATTATTTGGATTATTTTTTATCCCCTTATATTTGAGATTTTGCTAGAACACCCTAATCACAGTAAAAGTTTAAATTGTAATAAAAACACTTCTACCCACCCAAACCACTGTCGCCCATTGGTCATGGTATGAATGGCCGGCTATATGTTGATCTAGCCATTTACGGTAAGATTTGGGGACATAACAAAAAATGAAATGTAGGGCGGTCAAAGTTAGAAGGACAATACAATTTTAAATTAAAATAAGTACAAGTTTTATATTTATAAAATTCTCATTAACTAATACATTTATAATTGTTCTTAATGAGTTTTCATCTTTTGAAAATACTATATAATGACTTCATTATCAATACTATCAAATACATCTTTCTCTATATAGATAACTAAGCTATCATTCAACCATTGAACACTCATTTTATTTCACAAACGATTCTTCACAAAAATTCATTTTTGATAATGGTCTCTCTACACTAGCAGTGGCAACGAGCGAAATCAATGCTAATTTCATCAACAAATAAACTAATGAAAATACTTTAACAAAAAAATAAATTAAAGTAATATAAATGAATTGAAATAGATCTTACTGTAATGTTTTTTTTTTAAAAATAGATCTTACATTTTATACATTGACTAAAATTGAATTGATATGTGTAAAAAAATCTATTCAAATTACCAAATATTTGTGCAATTAAATCCACATTTTCATAACACTTGTAAAACAATTAAAGTTAACTTCCATTTGAATCAAACATTTTTTTATAACAAATATTAAAATAGGTAAAACAATGTAGTCCCAAGAAACCCATCTTCTCCACTAAAAGAAAAAAAAAAAAACAAAATTGGCCAATTACATGACAAATTGAACAAAAAATGAGCTTATCGGCTTGATAGGTGAGAGAAAACTACATTTGTGTGGATAAAGAATTAGATATTTAAGAAAAAATTTGAAACCTCAGTTGTTGAATTAGTTATGGGCAATAGAGAAAGAACAAGTCTGGGAGGTAGAGAAAGAGGAGTTTAGTTTTGACAACCCAAAAGAAAAAATGAGAGTTTAACTTATTTTATGAATTGAATTTTTTTTGTAATTTATTTTTCATTTAGGGGTAAATTTGTAAAACTTGTTAAGAATTTTTAAAACTTAAGAAGGGTCAACTGGCCCTCCTTGAAACCCCATTCCATCTATCTCTAGCTAGATTGATGACCAGAAACAACCAAATGGCCTTAAATTTGGCAAAAAATAGCTAGATCTATGGTCGTTAATGGCCATGGATTTGGCCAAAAACAGCCAGATCCATGGCCATCTGGTCGTTTCCATCCATCGATAAGACTAGATTGGTGCACAATAGCCCAAATCCCACCAATCGTGCATCGTTCCGGCAACGACAACGACAACCGACGGCCAGCGTTGGTGGCCAAATCCAACCATCTATCTTGGGTAATTTGGTTCAAATTCAAGGGTAATAATGTCCTAAAAATTTTGTATATAAGGATAAAATAGTCAATGAATATTCTTGTAAATTGTGTCAAGAACAAAGGCATTATTGTCCAAATTTTTTATTAGTTAGGGGTAAAATTTTAACAAAATTAAGATCTTCAAGTAATCGTAAAATACCTAAGAAAATGGTTGTGTTCAAATTACTACCTATATAACTAACAGTGACTACTACTGATATTGGAGGATTACTAGAATTTTTTATTACTTGACAACCAAACATGATAATATCAATTAGTCTTTTTGGTACATTGTTTGAAATAATATTCTATTCTAATAGGATATGATTGATTTAATCAAATAGGATATGATTTTGAGAATGTGTTTGGTACATTTTTTGAAAACATTTTTGGAAAACATTTTTTGAAAATATTTAGATTATTGTTTAACCCTTATATTTGTTAATTTAGCTAAACATCCCCCAAAATAAAATTTATAAATTAACAAAAACACCCACAACAGACTGTCGAAAGCCAACCACCATCATCGAACAGTGGTCGACAGTTGCCAGAATGGCGCATGACTGGATAGATTTGACCAATCGTGCGTCGATCTGACCTTTTTCGACTAGATCAATCATGTATACAACCAGATCTATAGTCATAATCTAGCCATCATTAACAGCCAGATTGATTTGGCCATTAACAACCAAATCTTTAGTCGTAGATTTGGCCGTTAACAAAATAACTTGCATTTCTTTTAATAATTTCAACACCAAAATATATATTTCTAAAAGTTAAAAACTTATCCCATGTTACAACCTCTTCAATACAAATCTAGAACTTGGAAGAGAATAAGATAATAAGGCGGTGAGGTAGGCAAATGCTAATTGTTGAAGCAAAAGAGGAAATGTGGTAGGTCTACAAAGGGGAACGACTCTTTCAAAGCTGTAACCTGTAATTAAACCATTGATTGAAGAGCCAAGTGAAATGCATCGCTTTTAAGGAAGAAGAAAGAATTTGACAATTAAGCAGAAACTAAGTAGCAACTCTGCAACACATATTGGGTTAGGTGAGAATTGGGATTCACCCTTAATAGAAAAATAAATGTAGAGAAAACCAATATCATCTTAATCGATACATAAAATAATGGTCCGAACTACAGGTTTAATAGAATTGGATGACCCAACAACGTAACTCTACCGCACGTATATGTTCGGTGAGAATATGCAGTAGAATAATATTACACATACATCATTCTCATATAATATTTCTCATACAATATTATGTGGTAAGATGTGATTGGGTGAAAGTTTAATTTTAACTTTAAATTAGCCAATCATATCTTACTATATAATATTGTATGAAAAATATTATATAAAAATGATGTATATGTAATATTAATCTATACAGTATGGCTACTTATTTAACACCACCGAATTGTCAATAGAAATTCAATTATTATCTAGAAGCTTTGTAGATATGGTATAATCACAATGGCACAAGTTACTATGAGCCTACAAAAGAGGATCTCCGGGCTGAATTAATAAATGATCTCAAAATGGGCTTTTCCTTCGATAGAAAATCATGAATAAGGGCCACTACTTTGTTGAGCAAGCCCCATCTTCACGAAATTGATCATGAGGAGATGAGGGCTCAAGAAGATCAACGTTGAAAAGGAAGAATAGCCATTCAAGACTAGAAACATACATAGTGCCCTGCCCTGCCCTAGAAAGTCTAAATCTTAGAGATGACAATGAAAATCAATGATGTAGTTAACGAAATTGTCTCTTTTATTAATAAATTAATAAATAACCTTATAATGTGTAATTCTAAAACATTCTCATACAGGGGATAATAGTTTTATTAACTGCCTCTGAATAATTGAGTATTTTAATAGGGACTCTTAGGTGTATTACTCAACAGATTCTGAGTTCGAGTCTCTTTTTTGTTGCTAATAGGGATAATCACTAAAACTCTTACCCAATCGGTATCTAGGGTCCTGAAAGATTAATTGAAATGCGTGTAAGTTGGCTTAGACACCCCCGATCATCGAAAAAAAAAAAAAAAAAAGATAATAGTTTCATTTTTTTAATTGGATGGTACCATCACTATATTTGCAAAATTAATCAAGTGATGAAACTGTCTATACGTAATTTTGTGTCTTTCAACATATAGATGAGACTTATTTCAAGTTGCGTTTGGGCTTCCTTGTTTCCAACCCAATAACTCTAACCATATCCCATTGAAATTAGATTGAATAAAGTTGTCGTCTTCAGGATCCATAACAATAAGATTTTTAATGAACAATTACACTTAGAAATTTGTTTGATTATCCTATTTAATAACATCAACATGCATGGTTAATGAAGGAGAAAACAAAGAAGACACGAGAGAAGCGATTAGAGAGTTCACATGTGACTACAGAAAGAGGAACCCGTGAACATGCACTGATTTATAACGAAAGCAAACAAAGCACAGCATTTCGAGATCCGACAGCACTACATTACCCTATTTATGATGAGAACGACACTTTGGATTCTTCACTCATCCATCATCTTTTAATATCAATAGATTGAGACCCGTGACTTCTAATTATCAGAAAATGATGGGGTCACCAACCTTATGAACTTATCAAAGCTATCTTTTTCTAAATTATTTGGAGCCCACATTATTATTCTATGTATCTATTTTTGATATTCAGGGTGTTCGGGCCAGTTTGCATACACCTCAACTAATTCCTGAAGTCTATTGGACACTCTATAAGCCTAAAAGACCAGGTAAACTATAATATTATTGTGGTAGGTGGCCTCAAGGTTTAAATCTAAAAACTCAAGGAAGAGAGCAAACCTCCTTGACCGGTAGGCTAATCCCATCTCAACTAATCCCCCAAGTTCATTGAACACCCTATAAACCATAAGGATCAGGTAAGTTATAATATTATTATGGTAAGTGGCTCCAAAGTTTAAACCCAAGAACTCAAGAAATGGAGCAAACCTCTTTAATCGGTAGGCCAACCCCTTGGGGTTTATTATTCTGTGTTTAAGATGTTGAGGAGATGCGCAACATTCTTATACACATCTCAATTTCAAGTCTCTAAATCATAAACTCAGTAAAAAGTTATCTTTAATGCTAAATACTCATCTCTTGATTGGCATGCATCAATAGAAAGTTTTCTTTTAAAAAGACATATCAAAGTAATTGGAAAAATACATAGATATAAAAAGTATATAAGTGTGAATTGAACATGCTTTACTAGCATAGTAATTTGAATTTATTATTGATTTGAGAGAGATCAATAAAGACTCAGAATCCATAACGAAAGCTTCAAAGTTTTAGAAACAGATTCCCAAAAGCATGTTGAAAGAACACTAAATAAACTTGATAATGATCTCTGCACCGGCCTCTTCACTTCTTTGATTGTGAAACCCTTCTGATCAAAACCATGAAACAAAGCACCCGGTAAAGCACAAAGAATCCAATCAAGAAATAAATGTTTGTCCACCTCTGCCTCTCATGGAGTCCTCTCTTCTCCAACACATCTCCTCCTGTCACCATGCACGTGCTGTTCTCTTCGTACCAAATAAAGCACCTTGACGAAAGGCAAGAATACTCATTGATAAGGAGAGCGTCGAGGGCATATTTATACATTGAAAAGAAGTACATGAAGAGCCAATACTTGGGCAAACTGTCTTTTGAGATGAAGTAGCCAGAGAAGAGAAAGAAAGCACCGAGAAGTATTGTTACAAGTGAAGTTCCGGCGATGTAATTTGGTGCTAGAGAGCTCAAGAAGAGAACAAAAGAATTAGCCATTATAACTATCACCCAAATGACCAAAACAAAGTAAGCAAAAGCTTGCCATGAACCACAAAGCCCCACTAAGAAGTAGACCGAGAATGAGTATATGACTGCAACTGCAAGCAAGTATGGCAAAAAAACAAGAGTATTTGCAATGAGATAACTCGATAGCCGGTAAACCCCACTTGATGTTTCTCGCAGTAGAATTTGCCTTTCATTAATGAAGATCGGAAGAGTTTCAGTTGTTGAGGAGAGAAGGAAAGTGAGAGTGAAGGCAAAGAGACCAAACCTCTTCTCTATCCCTTGCTTATCATATCCCATATTGATGTAGATTGTTCCTAGAACAAGACCTACAATAAGAGCTTCTAATGTGTTTGTCAATAGCAGCTGTCTTGTTCTGTAAATAATCTTCCAAGACCTATTATATAGAGTGCAGATTTCTTGGATCCTTGAGCTTCTATATCTGATATTTTTCACTTCATGATCAAAAGAAACAGAATTAAAGGCAGAATCCTTAGGTGATGAAGGGAGAGGTGGTGGTGTAATAGATTTATAACTATCCTGGAGCTGGTTTAGTATTTCCATGGTATATTCAAGGGCGTTAAGTTGAGGGGGAACAGTAAAGCCATTGGAGAGTAAGAATGTTTGTAGGGAAGAAAGTGTGCCATGGTGCACAACACTCCCTTTTGATAGCATGAGAATTCTATCAATTGTAGAAAGGATCTTGAAACTTGGTTGATGTATGGATAAAACCACAGTGCGGTGGCGTGAAATAGCGATGGATTTGAGGATCTGCATCACGTTGCAAGCTGAGCTGCTATCGAGCCCTGAAGTCGGCTCATCAAGAAGCAAAACAGCAGGGTCATGGAGGAGACTGAGGCCTATGGAGACTCGTCTACGTTCTCCACCTGATAAACCATGAGCCAGCCGAGTATTGGCCAAGTGTGTTAACTTGAGCTCCGCGAGAAGAGTTGAAACAATGGTATCAATATGGGATGGATTAGGAACAAGAAGGCGGGCTGAAAAGGCAAAAGTTTCAGAGACAGTGAGCGAGGGGATGCATGCATCATGTTGAGGGACATAAGCGGAAAGCTTGCGGAACGAAGAAGGGTTGATAGGGGAAGAATTGAGAAGGAGAGTGCCATTAGTGGGTGAAATTCGAGCAGCTAAAATGTCAAGGAGAGTGGATTTTCCTGCTCCACTTGGACCAACAATGGCAAGGATTTGAGATGGATAGGCAGTGAGTGAGACCTCACGGAGAATGTAAGATGGAGGTGATGATGTGCAAGCTTTGTAAAGGAAGGAGGGAACAATGGAGGAACTTGATTTGATATAGGAGACTGAGGAAGCTGTTAATTTGTAAGTTTTGAGTGGAGATGCTAGTGGCGGTGGTGATTGGTCTTCCATGGAGGATGAAGAGAAAGTTGAAGAGAGAATAAACTTGGGATATAGAGAGAAAGATGAAGAGAGGTTTGTTGAAGAAATTTTCCATGAGTATAGTGTTGATGGAGGGATAAGAAGTAGAATTAAAAAGTTCTGGGGGTGCCATATTGGAGCTAATATTAAAAATTAATTAGTACATAGACATGCCAAAATAGAAATATTACTAAAGCAAATATTCGATATAGTTAAATAAAATTTAATTAAGAGAGAGAGAGAGAGAGAGAGAGGACAAAGAATGGTTTTAGATTAGTGAAGGTTAAGGGTTGATGAGAAATTGGGCAAAATAGATAGGGGTATTCAAAAGAACCGATTGGAACTAGAACTGACGGGTATCCGGCATTTAGTTTCGGTTTCTACCCATAACCGACTGTCAACGGGTAGGTTCTGGTTTCAAATTTTTGGAATCGTTACTGTACAGTTTCGATTCCGGTTCCTATAGTTAGGAACTGGAATCGGGATCCGAGACCAATTTAAAATAAAATTAAAGAATAGGGGGTTAATAAAATCTTTTATAGAAAAAGTAATGTGAATACATTTATATTTATACTTCATAACATTTAAAGTAATTAGTTTGACATTTGAGAATTTACCTTTACAAAGTAATGGAGTTTATAATTTGTAATTTTATTTTTGTTAACAAGTGCCAGGTGGGGGGATATTTGTAAAATTTTAAGGGTTTATTTGCCATTTTAAAAACTTTTGAGGGTAATTGAATTTTATAGGATACCCAGAATCGGAACCGGAACCATTGTTACAGGTTTTGGTTTTGGGTATCTATGGTTCTAGTTTTTTTGAAAAATACAGGATATCTGGAACCGAACACCCCTAAAAATAGAGGAATGGCGTCTGAGAATCATGTAATTATTAGAAGACAAAAGACATGATATACTTACTCACCAATCACACCATTCATTCACGAGCTCACAGTTCTCTCTGTGTCTCTGGAGATTTGGCTAGCCTATCTTAGAGTTGACGATGACTATCAGATGAGGTTTGCATTAAATAGTTGCCAGTCCGTGAATTCTTCAGCGCCATATACATACAAGAGCTAGCATCACCATCATGCATGAGAATGAGATCTCAACTTGGTAAGATAATTTACAAATTGAAATGCAACTAGATTAACTAGATTACTGCTGCACTACTACTATATAGTAACAAAAGCTAGCCAATTTTTCATAAGATAATGGATAAAAAGAAAATTAGAACAGAGAATTGAAACCTGGCTATATGTTGTAATCTATCTAGGAAGAAGAAAATTCAGTTGTATTTTTTTTATTTGAATAGTTCTCTGAATATTTACTTAATTAATGTGTAGTGATTATAGAGACATATGCTTTAGGAATGAAGTAATAGTGTTTTAAAAGAATCATCATTGCGTGGCTTGATAATAACATAACAAATGAAGTTCTAACATGATCTCTAAGTTTAACTCTTCTTAATGGTAAAAGAACAAGAGGAAGATCTAACATAGTCTCTTAAGTTCAAGTTCTCATGACCTCTAATAAGAATGATCTTTGGAGCTCTTACTCGATCGATAGTTTCAGGATCTTGAAAGATTAGTTGAGATGCAGACAAACTGATCCAAACAGCCCTGTCTTAAAACAAAAAAAATATATCGTTTTAAAAGGACTCTTATTCTCAAGCATAAATACAAACTTTTACCTATTGGTTAAATTATTATGAAATGGGTACACCTCAAAGAGAGAGGTTCGAGCAATATTTAGGTTCAAGATTCTAAAACTAGGCCTTGGTTTGGAGAGGCTCTCACTATCTATAGGCTGTGAAAATAGAGTATATTAAGTTGGGCCTAATCTAATGGTAGGCTACAGGCCCAAAAATTCAAAACCTTCCATAAAAGCGGGCCAAAAAGTCAAGCAGTGACAACTATGTTTGGTGCAACCAAACTCTAGAGCCTATCCAGTGGACCATATATCAGAAGACAGAAGTCATCATCCCTCTAACTCTTTAACCATTGGATACTACTTTTGTGGCTTAGAGAATAAAGAAAAAGAGAGAATTTGTTTTCAGAAAAGAAAAGGATAACAAGGCATTTGCCTTGATTCCAACTACTGAAACGACAGCGCATAGGCTTCACTTTTTTAATTCTGCTTTCTTAACCTCAATAAACTGAATCCATTTATAAATCATATGAAAATACATTGAAATTCGTATAAAATTATTAATCAATCATTTTAACGAAGAAACTTATAGATAAGTAGGGCCACAGATTCTTCTTCACGTTTTAAAAAAAGCAAAAACCACAAAGAGGGATGGCACCACCCACGACACTCTAGAACTCCTCATCATCATAACCAACATCATCATCATCATCTTCCACTTTCTCTGCCACGTCATCTGCGATATGATCCTCCAGCGCATCAGCACCCTCAGCCAAAGCTAGTCCACCAACAACTCCAGCCACTGCACCCACAGCCAATCCCGTCCCCATCCCACCAAATTTACTCTTTTTCTCCTCCTGTTGTCCATAATACCCTCCACTTGCCTGACCATACGTTGTTGGTGGAGCATTGTACCCGCCGTAGGGATAACCGCCTGGTGGTGGAGCAGTTGAATAGTATGGATTTGGTGGCGGTGGTGGTTGAGCGTAGGGGTAACCGTAGGACGGCGGAGCAGAGTAGTCTCTGGATCCTTGTGGGGGGACCCCATAAGGAGCTGCGTAATACGCATCTCGTGGAGCATAGCGGGGATCAATGATCGTTACCTTAACCTCAACTTTTCCGTGAGGCCTCCCAGATGGTCGCCTGAGAGTCAAAGTACGGGTAACACGCTCACCGGCGCCGGTTTCATCAAGAACTTCTTTGAGCTTGAGGCGAGCGGAGCCGATCAGCTTCTTGGTAGCCTCCTCGTCGCCAGCGTGGACTATGTCGATGAAGAGTGTGGTTTCACCGTCGACGGGGCCAGGTAAAGAGATGGTAAGTCTCTCGTCCCAGTGGGGACAGGTGTCACCCTCTTCGTCGACCTTGGTAGAGGACTTGTAATTAGGATCAACCCAAACGACAGCGTATGGCCTGATGGGGCCGTAGCGCCAGTTGACGTTCTTGAGGTCTTTGGCTGAGGAGATGATGACCTCTACTTGGTAGCGAGAAGCCATTGAAAAGGATAAAATGGGAATTGAAAGTTGAGAAGGAAGAAGTGCGTTGGGAATATTTAGGCTTGCTATTTTTGATTGGTATTTATAGGTTGCAATGGAGGGTAAAATAAGCTTAGAGAGTAAGCATTGTATCTTTAATTCGAAAAGTTAACTGACAAATGGCGGTTTTAACTAGGGAAGGGCTAACGAGAGAATTTGAAGTTACTTGAAATAGGCGTATTCTGTGCATGTGATGGACTTTAGCTTCTAGATGCCAAGCTACACGGGATGAACGCGGTTCTAATTTTATTTTTAGTTCTGGGACCGTTTAAATATCATCAGTCGTTAGTCCAAGTGCTATTTCTATCCAAAGTTCCAACTTCCAAACCCGTTACTCAGTTGACCGGTTGATGCACGGTTTCTTTTAGGCTCTAATTAATAATTATCAAAGACTGCTGTTACTATTTGTAGACATTATGACAATAATTTTACCAACAAAAACAACGTAAAAATGTGTTTCAAGGCATCAAATCATTTTTGGAAAACTCCGATTATCCTGAACCTTTTCAAACCAAATTAACTTTGACCTCGTACAAGAGTACCTAGAAGCAACCGTAATCCCTTTCGATCTAAACAGTGAGAGAAATATTATATTATATATATTTTGTTCGGATATAAATAATTAATATGTTTGATGAGGAATAAAAAAAATTTGGGAGACCCGTTTACTAAATTGCCCTTTTTTCAATATTATTTAGATTATTTTTTAACCCCCTAACATTTGAGAATTTTGCTAAAACACTCTAGCCATAATAAAAGTTTAAAATTTAACAAAATACCCCCAGTCACTCAAGCGATTGTCAGCCGGTGGTGGTCGAAAGTGGCTTGAACGGCACACAACCGACTGAATCTGGTCAATTGTGTGCCGATCTAGCCATTTCCTACTACATTGATGACCGAAAACGGCCAGAGCCAGAATAGATGTGGCTGTTAACGACCACAAATTTTTTGACCAGATCTGGCTGAATGTATGCCATTCTGGTGACTTTCGACGACGACCGACGATGGTAGTCGGCAGTCGACAGTCGTCTTAGGTGGCTAGGGGTATTTTGTTAAATTTTAAACTTTTATTGTAGCTGAAATGTTTTAACAAATTCTCAAACTTTTATGATAGATTACCAGAATAATCTTTTATTACCGCTAATCAAACGACCCCTAATGAGTGTCTCATTTGAGAAACTGTAAACGCTAAAATTTACAATTGAATTGAAGACATAATCTTGTGGGGCAAGTCACTGACAACCTTGATGGACCTGCAGGAGGTCTTCTTGCATCTATGAAGGAGCTTTAGCGATGCGAGGGAGTTGAGGTAGATGATTGGTTAGATAATACAAGAGCTAGAGCTTAGGGGCGATTTTTCCCAATACCTAATGAGAGGGTCAACCTCTGTTTATATAGTGAACCTAAGGGGTTCGAATCATAGTAGGACTTTAAGTCCTACTTGGTAGGGGGTTCTCTTTTTAGGAAGAGATCGAATTCTTTGCCTTTACCAGTCTAGACTTTCCTCTTTGAGTGAGATACGAGATCTTGTTAAAAGAGGAATTTGACTAGGATTCTGATCCTTGTTATAGACTGCAGTGAGCGAATGGGTCGGACCCAGTTCATCTTAACTTGGGAGATGACCCAACTCATAAAGCAAGCAGTTCCTAAGGTATTCTAAGCGTGGGCTCAACCGTGATTGGGCCAAGACTTTGGGTTGTCACATATTAACGATGTTATTGGACCTCATTAAGTCCAATACGAATTTTGGCCAATACAGAAACTAAAAAAGCTTTGGTTGTGACTATAAAAATTAAATTTTTGGGTCAACCAGATTAGTGCTCATGGACTTTTGTTAATTTAGAGTTTATAATTTTACTAGCTTTCGTGAAAGTTTTGTTTATATCCACGTCAATATTATTTGAAGATTATATAAAGGTTAGGCTGTAAAAGAGCAAGAAGGCAATGCTATCCGTGGAAGGCGAATTTGTAAAGCCAAAATCACACCACTTCACAAGCCAATATTCTGTTAAAAACAAAAGAAAAATGTTATCCTTACAAAGACCCATACAAAGAGGGTTACAAAGTTACATCATCCAGAAGAAAAAAATAAAGAAAAAACGGAAAAAGAAAAAGAGAAAGAGAAAGAAAGAAATCATGACATCACAGATAGTAATTATCTTTATATGTGTTATTGTAAAACTAGCATTGCTCCAACAATGATGTGCCCAAGTAAGAACGGCAAGTTACAAAGCTTATGAATGGTTAAATTTCAGTGGCCCATATTTGCCATTTCTTATGTTTGAGTAACTTTTTAGTCCCTATGTTTTGGATCCTTTAACTTGACTGTCGTTAGTGTAAACAACGGGCAAAAGGGTATACTAGAGATTTCATGTTATCTAAAACTTTTTAAGATGTAAACCGTCGTTAGGACTTGAGGTTGAGTTTTTTTTACTTTTATATAAAGTAATTTTCACTCTTACATAATTGGTTATAATATAAATAAATCCTTATTTTTTTTCATAGAAACTTCTTCTTCACGATCTCTTTCCTGCAAACCATCCCCTTCCCCACTACCGTCACGACTTCACAAACACACACCATTGAACAAAAACATATTCGAAACACTTAAAAAAAAAACAAAAAAAACAGAAAAAAAAAAAATCTTTTGTTTGGTAAAAATTATCTTCCTATCATAAGTACTAAATATGATTTAGTATATTTGATATATATTATCTTTTGTTTTTTTCCGATATTTCTCTACTCCTAATTGTTTACTTGATTTCTGCCTCTCTATCAGTCTATCCTAACTCTATTTTCATTTTCCTTTATATCTTTTTATTTCTTCAATAACCTTGTCAGCTCTTAGTTTAAAAGTCTAAGGTTAATTAATTATTATTAACTAACCAATGTTTTCTTATTAATTCACCAAACCTTCTAGGGTTTTCTATGCTAACACTTACTTAAGTCGATTTGATTGATGTGATGTTTCTATTAATTTTTTTTTTTTATTTATTTCTTTTTCATATTGCAAATCGGCAAGCCTATTATAAAGGTATGAGACATGCTTCCAGATAGGGTTGGTCAATTATTTCATACTGTCTCCAATTATAATATTCTTATTCGATTGTAATCTAAATAAGTTTTTACGATGAATGGTCATCCAATGTTGTGTTAAACTACATCCCACGCTTTGTATGTTTACAGGAGACGAATAGGTTGTCTCATATATATTTGCTTTTATTAATAGTCTCCAACAAGCGTTGGATAATTAGCATATTAAAAAGTTTATAATGTTAATTAATTAATAGTAGACTTATTAGATTTGGACAACTAACAAAGGATGGTGAACACCGTTACTTCCAATAGTTTAGTGTAAGAATTACGCATGGTATACAGATATCGATGACAATGATATATTGTTTGAGAGATCGTCGCTTTCAATCGGTTCTTTAAAATAATTATTTTAAATTTTTTTCAAATGAATTTGCCAATTAGAAACAAATAAAAAGGGGCATCTATGAAACCTCCTACGGAAACTTCAATGGAGATAATACCTGGGCTGGAAACAACAATTGAAACTAAGGGATTTAGACGTGGAACCTCTGTAATATATAATACTTTAAATCGAGAACAGATCAAACGTGAATGTCAATAACCTTGAAACCTTATTAACATGAAATTTCAAACCTTACACGTCAATAATATAGTTCTTCTGTTCTACCAAAAACACGTCATGTAATTTACATCGGGCAGGAAGGTTGAACTTTTTTCTCGCCCTATATTTTGTGAAACAACATTTTTCACCCCGATTTCAGAAACTTTCAATCTTACCCCTACTTTACTTTAAAGTTAATACTAAAAATGGAATTTGTATCGTTTTACCTAACATATTTAAAAATTTCTCTCAAATTCGAAAAAAGAAAAAAGTAAAAACATAAAGAAACCATCTCCTGGTTGACCGGCCGCCGGCTGCGATCAGGGACAAAGCCACGTGGCTTGCCCACATCTGACCTCGGCCGCACAACCGCAATCATCTTTTCCTCAACTGCGATCCTCCTCCCTCGGTCTCTGCTAATAGAAAAAGTTAAGGCAGCATAGGTTATTTCTATTGATCCCACGTCACCCCTCTTTATTTCTCATTTGGACAGTATGCCATTAAATTTCCTTTAAGTTTCACTTTTCACACTAACATTGTTTTTTGGAATAATTTGTAAAGAAAACAAGCATTTAATTTAATATACATATATAGAGTTACCATTTAATTAAATGTCATAATTGGAAATTCCAGATTGCAGCATTTTTCTTAAAATAAAAGCCATTTTCCATTTAGAAAAAATACCAAAACCTCACGACACGGCAGATTATTAACAAACAAGAAACAACATGAAGCATGCTGATAAGTGATAAGCATTAAGCTTTCTAGAAAGCAAAAACAATCCAGCCTAGAAGTCATCGGGATCATAACCAAGATCTTCTTCGACTTTCTCAGCGGCTTCATCAGCAATGTGGTCCTCCAGCGCATCAACACCCTCAGCCAACGCTAGTCCACCAAGGACTCCAGCCACCGCACCCACAGCCAATCCTGTCCCCATCCCACCAAACTTACTCTTCTTCTTCTCCTCTTGTTCACCATAATACCCTCCATTTCCCTGTCCGTACGGTGCCGGTGGTGCATTGTACGCATTGAAGGGATATCCACTTTGTGGTGGAGCCCTTGAATAGTACGGATCATGCGGTGGAGGTGGTGGAGCGTATGGGTTTCCGTAGGGTGGCGGCGCGTGATAGTCTCTGGAACCTTGAGGTGGAATACCATAAGGAGGTGCGTAATACGCACTAGGCGGAGCATAACGGGGCTCTAAGATGGTAACCTTAACTTCAACTTTTCCTTGAGGCCTACCGGAAGGTCGCTTGAGGGTCAATGTACGCTTGACACATTCACCGGTGCCAACGACATCGAGAACATCTCTCAGCTTGAGCCGAGCCGATCCGATCAACTTTTTGGTCCCCTCTTCATTGCCAGCGTGGACTACGTCGATGTATAGAGTGGAGTCTCCATCGAGGGTTCCCGGCAAAGGGATGACAAGTCTCTTGTCCCAGAAAGGGCACGTGTCGCCCTCCTCATCAACCTTGGTGGAGCACTTGTTGTTAGGATCAACCCAAACGACAGCGTATGGCCTGGTCGGGCCATAACGCCAGTTGACGTTCTTGAGGTCCTTGGCTGAGGAAATGGTGACTTCAACTTCATAGCGAGAAGCCATAATGGAAATGTTGTTAAAGAAAAAATGGGAGTTGTGTACATTAGTGGGTCTGGTTGCTTAGCATTTATAAGATGGAAGGGAAGAAGAAAGCAAATTTAGGGAGTAAGCAGTGTTTGACTGACAGATGGCAAATTTTAATCGGAAGGATAAGTGTTTAAGACAATGGAGTAAGTTTAAGTGAATTTGGACAGCCAGTAAGCTGTTCTTATTGTGTTGACGTCATGAAAATGTAACTGAGGAAGTGCGTAGTTGGTACAGGTTTTTATTTGGAAGTCATAATAAATGTGTACATGCATCCAAATATGTGCCAAATTAAATTAGCTTCTATTTAAGGATAAATATTAATTTTTATCTTACCATTTAAAGATTTTTAATTTTTTTTCTTCTCAAAACATAGAAGTTGTAAATTATTATTATAATTAAACTCTATCGAATAAATACATGTGTTATAATTCTTTTTTATAAAAGAAATAATAATTTGAGGATTATAAATTCAATAAATGAAATACATTTATAAAAGAGATAAAAATTGTTTATCCTGTCTTTTTATATAATTTGGAAAGACCGCGTTACGAAAAGTCGAAAGCTAATTATAAAAATAAAAAAATGAAACTTTGCTTATACGGAGGTTTGGAGAACTCTCTGTTAAAAATTATGATTTTTGTGAAATTAAAGGTGGGAGGACGAGGAGGAACCGTGATAAGGTTAAAATATAATATTTCATTTTTAATGTAAGAATAAATAAATAAATTAACCTATGAGGTTTAGTGAATGCCCAAAAGACTCACAGGTTTCATAATGAAATATTTATATTCTTATAATTAACAAATATTTTGTTTGAAGTTATTTAAATACAAAATCTCGGTATGATAAGTAATACTCCGTTTTTATATAAAAGATGTTTTAAGCTTGGACATAAGTTTTAATAAAAAAAATTATCTCTCTCACCTAACTTTTTCCTCTTATTTTGTAGGTGAAAAAAGATTTTACAGGTGAGAACTTTTTTTATTATATATTTAAATAATTAATATTTTTATCTTATTCTATTTCCTTTATTTTGTTCTTCGTCTTTTTCTTTTATTTTAATAAGAAGCGATTTTTATTTTAAAAAAGTAAAACACTTATTATTTAAAAACAAAGCGAGTATAATTTTATTTTATCTTTTCTCCTACGACAAAAGGAAACTAATATCTGATATTTGCTTCTCACAGACATCATTCCATTACAAGTGTACAAGTGTTCTATTTTGAAACCCGTGCGTGATTAGAGCTGTCCATCAAAATACATGGTGAACAAGTTGTTCGGTTCACCCAAATGACGGGTATGGGCCTTGCCACCAGTTGACATTCTGCAGGCTGTTGTCCAGAGCTAGACCTGCTAACGGGTGGGCCGGATAATTATGAGTAACGGGTAAAACAAGCACGGATTCACGGGTAAAAATTTTTCACGGATAGAAAAACGTATGATTAATACCCGTTCATACAGATATGGGTCGACCCGCGGGTCATCTAAAATTTTTTTTTTTTGAGTTTTTCATTTAGTTTACTGCCTTTACCATTACCAACGGCATCTTGAGCCCTTAAAGTCTTCTTTTTCTTTCCTTTTTTTTTTTTTTCTATCACCAAAACAGAGGAGACACGCAAAAGCATAAAAGATTTTGAAGAAAAAATGTCAAACAAGTCTCCTATTTTTCCATTGTCTGGCCTCAACACTTCAATGACTATGGCTTTGACCCTCAAATCGATTACTTTTATGTCTCATTTACTTGTTGTCTTGGTCTTTGTCTTTTTCTTATTTGTCGCACAAGCTTTGTAGTGTAGTGTTATTGACTCATTTGTTGAAAACAAGGGGTTAGAAGAAGCGAGGAAGCAGAAGAAAGTCATCAAGATCCGTAGACAAGAGTCATCAAGATCCGTAGACTGGTTGCCCTTCAAGCTTTAGAAACCCATTTCAAAAGATGAGTCCAAGGTCAAGAAGACCCTCCACAACAACGTTGGTGGCGAAATGTTGCGTGATAGCGTGAGGTTGCTGCAGACTGCAACCTGCTGTTCGGCAAAGGTGAGAGAGTGAGAGTTGAGTGAGTTAGTTTTTTACTTTTTAAATTTTCTATTTTTCAGCTTTTTTTTTTTTAAGTGCGGGTACCTGCGGGCACTCGTGGGTATTGTTCGATCCACCTGATTTTTCACGAGTGGGTCGGATACGGGTAATTTTCAGACGGGTAATTGATGGTGTTACCTGTGGATACGGGCAACACTTTGTCAGGTCTATCCAGAACACTAGAAATAAGCATTTTCTTGCCATGCCCAAGCTTTTGTTAATTAAAACCTGAGTAAACGACTTTTTTTTCACCCAAATAATGGCTTAATGACACTTCTCCACTCACATATTTTTAAAATACCACTTTACTATTCAAATTTGTATTTTATTTCTGATTCCAGCATTGTTGTGTCTCAAACCACTACCATTCTCTTCCTCAATCATCACTCACCAAAACCCCTTAAACCATACTCTCGTTGACCCTGCCAATCACCGGCAATCGAGCGATTAGAATTTACGCAGTCATTCCTTCCAAGTCAAATTTCGATCAATCTCAACCACCAAAATCCAACATTCTACCATCAAAAGACTCATCAACTTTTCCATTTCAAAAACCCTAACAGCTTAGACCGAGTTTGCTTTTTGTTCGCTGTCAGAATATAAATTTAAGTAGTAAAATGATATTTTAATAGTCTGTAGGTGGAAAAGTGTCATTAAGTCATTATTTGGGTAGGAAAAAGTCGTTAACTCATTAAAAACCTCAAGTTTCAGAAACTAATACCAGTACCCCTAAGGCCTAAACCATCCAAGAAATACCATACCATAGATCAAAAGTAACATAAAGGGTTATTTTTTAACCTTTTTTGTCATAAATACAGATTCTATTTTAGGAAGTTATTTAAAATCTAAATTCACATTTGATGATATTTATAAATTGTTTATTGACATCACTTAGTAAGATTTGTCTTCTAAAAATGTAAACTTTTGCAATATATATATATATATTCAAACCCTATAAAATTTTAAAACTCAACCACTCAAACCAAAGTCCCAAACTCAACTCAAATTAAAGAACAAAGTTGGGAGTGTTGTTAGAATAACAAATAGAGACTTATCGGTATACTCACTTAGGGCAACCTCCTTTGTTGTCAAAGCCCATCCTAGGTGAGCTTCTATTGCTATACTTAACGGTATCTAAGTCCGTGATAAGCGCGACTTTGGTACGCGAAGAAAGGGGAGTATAGTGGCCAATGTACTATGTGAGCAAGCAGTTTCTCGGTGCCGAGATAAGGTATCCCGCGATGGAGAAGCTCATCTATGCACTCATCATAGCTGCTCGGAAGTTGCGACTCTATTTTCAGGCACACTCCATACATGCCCTATCAAATTTTCCACTAAAAAAGATAATGCAGAAGCCCGAGGCGTTGGGTAGGTTAATTAAGTGGATTATGGAAATGAGTCAGCACGGCATCAAGTATATCACAAGAACCACAATCAAGGGACATGCTTTGGCTGATTTCATCTCATAATTCTCCTACCAGCCCAGGGGGCAAATAAGCCTGCCAAAAGCGAGCACCTCGGAAGAAAACAAGCCAGTACAGCCAAAGCTCGACAATCTATGGCAATGGACTCTGTATATGGATGGGTCCTTGAATGAGAAGGGGGCGGGAGCCGGGTTCCTGTTCGAAAGTTCTAAAGGCAAAAGAGGACATAATGGTGTCCTATATCTGGAAGGTAAAATTCGAACTTGAGCAATTCAAGATTTATGCAGTTCTATAGATTCCAAGGGAGAAGAATTCAGTGGTCGATGCTCTAGCTCGCCTAGCTTCATCAATGAGCAAAGAAGCAACTGATTCCATTCCTATTAAGTTTCTCCTAAGTCCAAGCATCCTCGCATCGCAAGAATCAGTTTTGGTGATAGGGCAAAAATATAGCTGGATGGATTTAATAACCGCGTACCTGAGAAATAGGATAGTGCTCGAGGGAAGAAACAAGGCCAAAACCCTTCGAACAAAATTAGCTCGGTATACATTTATCAACAACAAGTTGTATAAGTGAGGCTATAATTCCTTGCTCTTTCGATGTTTTGATCACGAAGATGCAGAGTATATCCTAAAGGAAATCCATGAAGGTATTTGTGGGAATCACGTCGGAGGCAAATCTTTGGCATACAAAGTACTTTGCCAGGGATACTATTGCTGACAATCTTTGATGATGCGACCGACTGCGTTCGCAAGTGTGACAAATGTCAGAGGTTCACATATATTCAACAAGCTCCACCTCAAGAGTTGATCACTTTGACAAGTCCATGGCTATTCACGATCTAAGGGATCGATTTGATAGGCCTAGTGCCTCAAGGAAAATGAGGTATCAAATTCGCGGTGGTCGTAGTTGATTACTTCACCAAGTGGGCAGAAGTCGAGCCTTTAGCCACCATCACTTCAAACAAGCCTAAGGATTTCGTCTACAAGAACATTATTTGTAGATTCGGAATCCCTCATACCATCATAACCGACAATGGAAAATAGGTCGATTGCGAAGACTTCCAATCATTCTGTGAAAGGCTCGGAATCAAGAAAAACTTCTTTGATGTCTAACGACCCCAAGCCAACAGTCAAGTAAAAACTGTTAATAAAGTAATCAAGCATACCATCAAGAAGAAGCTCGACTCTCTTAAAGGAAGATGGGTAGACAAACTTCTTGAGACCTTATGGTCCTATAGAACAATCGCCAAAAGCTCGACAGGAGAAACCACATTTTCGCTTTCTTATGGATGCGAGGCAATGACCTCAGTAGAAGTGTGGATTAGTTCATTTTGGAGAGAGGTCTTCAATGAAGAAACAAACAAAGATCTTCTTTGTCTAAGGTTGGATCTAATTGAAGAACACCGGGCTAAGTCTCAACTAAGGGTTGCTTCCTATCAACAAAGAGCCAAAAGATACTTCAACTCTAAGGTCAAAAACCAAGACTTCGAGGTGGGTAACCTAATTCTAGGAAAGGTTGTCCTGAGTACACATAACTCGAACTTGAGGGCACTTGGGCCCAAATGGGAATGTCCTTTTAGGATATTCGAAAAACGCACACCATAAATTTTTCACCTGGAGCACCTCAATGGTGAAGCTCTATTACGAGTATGGAATACGAAGCATCTGAGAAGGTTCTACCAATAAGCAGCTCGGGTTTCAATTTTGTTCTATCTCCTCTCCTTTCTCTTAATTAATGTAAGGTCTCTTATGGCCAAATTTCGTTTATCAATAAAGAGATATTATTCATAACTTTTATCTTTGTTTTTTATTATTTATCTATTGTTTCAAAATCGCGACCTAAGCAATCAATTCTGAAAAACTCGGAGTCAAGAGTTCGAAAAAAGGCAGCTTAGCTTTGTAAGCCATGCCAAAATTCAACTCATCAAGGGAGAAATTCCCCGACCTGATGAAGTTAAAACTTGAGAAATGCTCAAGTAAAACACGTCGAAAGAAATTCGATCATAAATCGGTGACCAAAATGCGAGACGAGCAACTATTCTAAACTCGACGTTGTCGTAATAAATATTTTCTTGTCTGATTCGAGAAGTTCCTAAAGAAGCAAGTTACGCATAACTTGGAGCAAATTTGAATATTTTACGCTAAGTTTGATTATAACAATTAAAATGACTTAACATAAATAAAAGTAATGCTTGACAAAAATGAGAAACCAAATTTCCATTGATTAATGAGAGTTTAGTTACAAACTAAACTTAAAAAGCAAAAAAGAAAAAAAGACTAAACAACAGGGGCTGTAACATCTTCGACGGCAAGAGCTTGAGCAACATCTTCGAGAGCAGGAGCTGGGGGATCTTTTGGTGGCTCGACCGGGGGGAGGCTATCGACATTAGCTGGGAGCGAGGCTAGCAAGGTCGGGTCTTCGACCTCTTGTTTGATGGTGACCTCTTTCTCTTCATCACCTCCTTCCTCATCCTCGCTCTTGTCGAGTTGGAGTTGTCTGAGTAAACAAACTCCAAGCCTTCCGCCTTAGCTTTCATTCTCTATATTTCCTTCTGGTGGACCGCAAGAAGGAAGGAGAAGTCTAGCGAAGGGTGGGCTTGCCAATGCTGCTAGACCAAGTAGATCGATGTCTCCCAAGCGTGACTCTTGGCTTCCAACTTTAGCTCTTTAACATCTATTTTGAGCCAGATGGCCATTGACTTGGCCTCCTTGCGATCTTCCCTTTCTTGGAAGATTTGGCCCAAAGCCTCCACATACTTGGCTTCCTAGTTAAACGCAACATTTTGAGCCACTGCAAGCTCAGAGTTCAGCTTGTTGTTGGCACCTCACTGATGTTCTAGATCATTCTCAGCCTTGGTAAGGTCCACCTTAGCCTTCTTCTGAGCAGCCTCGCTTGTTGAGAGTTTATAGAGGAACTCCCTCTCCTTGATCTCGAAAGCCTTAGCCTGCTTTTTTAGTCACTCAAGGTTGGCCCGCAATGACTCCCTTTCCTTCTCTGCCACAGTGTCCCTCACCAAGGCATCCTCATTCACCTTCTCTGCCTTTTGCCATTTCATGTGATTTGATAAGAGTGTAATTTATATATTTTTATTCCTTCCATATTATGTTTTTTGTTTTGTTTTATGCCTAGTTGAGTTGATTAGATTTTATTTTGTAAGTTTGACATATTTGGATAAACTTTATGAAATAATTGAGAAAAGATTAGGAAATTCCAGATTTTTTGTTATTTTGACCAGTGTTGCGTTTTTCAGGTTTTTCATGGAGTCAGATTTCTTGATTGCAAACGTGTTCTTCAGAAAAATTAAAGTAGACGAATCAAGCCTTCCAGGAAGGTATTATGGGCGAGAATCCGAGTTTGTTTGGGCCCTCATTAGTTGTTGCAAAACCGGACCTGGAATCCTATTCGCGGAAGGATTTCCTGGCTGAGTATTGAGTCTTCGAATGGGCCTAACTGGAGCTTCAGATATTGAAAGTAGGTGATTCAGAAGCCCAAATTCATCTACACCTCCAGGACTACAACTTTTATGAGGTAACCAAGCCCATAAAAGTTCTTTTACATTGTGAGAATCCTGGTGCAAGCTGGATTACGAATTCTATTTTCCATATCTGATAAGGATTGACGGTTTTGGAAGTCTATCGTTTAGGAAAGGTCTAGGAAAGTAATTTCTGTTTTTCCTAAGGCAGAATTGAGGAAAAACACGTTATTTATTTATGAGTTGTTAGGTTAAACGGGGGAGAGGATGGCAGTGGATGTTTTTCTTTGAGTTTTTTACTTTCTACATCAATATGTGCGACTGATCTTTCTTCTTCAGTTCAAGGGGATTTTGAAGCCTGAATTCATGTCATTGGTGTAACTTAACTTCAATAACATTGTTCTTAATCTCGTTCTTATTGGAATTGTTTATGTTATTTTGTTTTAATTGTTTATGATTTTTGTTTGGGTGATTTAGTAATGGCCTGCTAAATTGTTTAATCGGAATTTCATATGTTAAAATTAGGAATTATGATACGTAATTGTCCTTTTACTATTCAATGAGTAACACGTGATGATAGATGATTACGAACAAGTTCTCAATCTGTCACCTTGAATAACATAACCTAAGTTTAATAATCCGATCTTGAGTGATTGTTGTTTGGATTGAACTATTTTCCTAATTCTTAAGGCTGCCATTGAATTAAGCTTAGAGAGCTTATTCTAGGTTGTTCAAGGGTTAGGATCTAATTGAAGAGCTTATTTCAGTAGTGACAATTAAGGGAAAATTCGGGTAATAGAGCTTGTTGTTTCCTAGGGTCAATCATTCCATAATAACGAGATAGAATAATTTTACGATTAGTTCATGTCCAATGCATGTTTAGGTGGATCTTGAATCGAGAACTAGTTGTTTTTAATATGATATTTTCTACCATTGGAGATTTATTCATTTCACTTTAGATTGCATTGTCTACAACCCCTTTCATTATTTTGTTGTCATGTTTACTGTTTAAGATCTTATTTTATTTTATTTTTCTTTTGTTTTCGTTGTGGTTATTGGTTAGAATATAGGATTTAATCGAATCATTCCCTATGGGATCGACCCTTGCTCACCCTATATGCAATTTAGTAGTTAGGTTAGTAAGGTTATTAATTTGGCGCATTTGGCACGCTACCATGATTACCCACTACGGTGAGATAGCTCACATCAAGAAGGAGCTTAGTTGTTGCGCAAGCCTGAAAAAGAAGAAGCAATTAGCAAAAAGTAAATGAGAAAGCCTTTAAACAATGTGAGAAAGGCGAACTACCAAAGGTGACATAGCTGCATGTGCAAGCAAGCTACTCGTGAGGAGGGGCAACCTTAAGCATCTCGTTGTTTTGCAACGAAATGGCCTCCCTGGCCGTCGAGGCTCCAACGCCTACATGCTCTCGGAGCCTGCCAATTAGTTTGTCTAGCTCGGCCTGAGTTGCCTCATTCGTTTTTCCCCTGCCACGTCGCAGAGGCGAACTTTCGACAAGGATAACAGGCTCATCTGTCGGGAAAACTTCTTCTTGGTTGTGCTTTAGGCCAAGATGTTCTTCGACCCACCAGCAGCCCCGACAGTCTTTTTTCCTGAGCTTGGCAATTGCTCGATCACTTTCTGCTTTCTTGAGCCTCCCTACTGCTCGGTCGATTTCTTCTTGCTCAAGCCATCTTGCTGCTCGATCGCTTTCTTCTTCCCCAAGCCCTCTTGCTGCTCGGTCACTTTCTTCTTCCTCGAGCCTCCAACTTGCTCAGAGAATTTCTTCGCTGAGCCCTCGCGGGGCTCGGGCCTGACTGGCTTCGAAGCAGTCGCGGGTTTCTTTACACTTGCGCCCTCTCCAAGTTCACCACCGCTACATTTGAGGGTTGGCTACGAGGTACCTTGTCTAGTTGCCCTGGCAGTATCCGCGAGCTACTTCTTCGTCGGGATGATCGACGACTTATTGGCAGCCCTGCGGGCTGGTTCTTTCTTCTTCAAGCCTTTTGGCTTATCGACCCATATATCTGCAAAGAAAGATAAACTGTTTGCGACCTATCAAGAGAAGAACATAAACAACGAGCTACTGAGCACTTACTTTTCTAAAAAATGGTGTAGAACTTTGTTGAGTCGGTACATAAGCGGTACGCTATCAACCAAGAGATAAGCTCGGTAACGTCACACTCACTGCTGGAAAGATTGCTAAAACATTGAAGCCGCTCTAAGATAGCTTCAGGGAGGAAGTTTTGCTCAACATTTACTGCAAAACAAAGAGAATGTAAGGTTAGTTCGCTAGCTAGACTTGGAAACCCTCTTTATTTGCACAAAGATCGGAGTCTTACTAGCTTCCAAGGCAAAAGGGCAGTCTCCCCAGCCTCATAGAAAAAATATTGGGAGTCCCAATTCGAAATCTTATTTGGGACTCTGACCAAACTGTTAAAGTAGTCCTTCCTCGCCTTATGTAGTATGTGTGGTCTTGAATCTTTTTCAGCCTATACAGGTGGACAAGCTCTTCCACCAATAGCTCGCCTAACTCAACTATCATATATGTTATGTACATACCTACAATAATTATGTACGAGTTCCCTGTCAATTGAAAGGGAGCAATGCTAAACTTATTCAAAACGTTGGCAATGAAATAATGAGGGGGAATGGACATCCCACACCTCAAGAAGGTATCTAAAATGGCCGCCTAACTTGTTGGGGGATTTTTCCGGGAGATATCTCTTGAAGCCCTCAATGGAATTTGAGTCGCATAAACATCTTTTATCTACTCGAGATCATCAACCCCAATCAAGGAACTTGGTTCCTTCTGGGGCATGGGAACTAGAGACCTCATTGGTGGGGGTCCTTCGCAAAAGCATGGTCCGACGAGCCCGCAACATCACTATTCGAGCTCCTTACAATAAGGTCCTTAGAAACCTTCAGGACAACTTCCCGGTGAACAGCCAAGGTTGCTGGGGAATCAAAAAGTTGATCTATCTTATGGCTATTGGACGAAGACATGGTGGAAGCGTGCCTTTGGATACCTGAAAGAGAAGCGATCAAGTGTCAGAGCTCGAAATTTTGATGATCTATCCACACTTTGCTTTCAGTTTAGGCATCCAAGACAGCTCGTGTCAATCAAAAGATACGAGCAAGCTACCAGGATTCCAGTGACCACATTAAACCCTTCTAAAACCCAAACCAGTGCAACTACTGAAAAAACCCTAAAAAAGCTAATGTGGCCACGACAATGGCCACCCTTAACAAAGAAAGTTTAAAATAAAGAAGGGAGAAAAAAAGCCTTACCAAAGTGTAAAATGCGGTGGGAGTTCGCCAGAAAGTCATCATGAATGTAAGAAAGCAACAACGAAAAAAGAGGCAAATAAACTCTTGAGCATATTGCAAATATGAAGTTCTGACGAAAGATGTCCGCTTTTGTAGTAGTGAGCATAGGAGACAAAGAGGCGAGATTCAACCTCGACCGTCGATCTTTGACAAATCTCAGCCCTCCATTCATTGAGCAATCTTAACTATTCGACATGGACACATGTCGATCATCCACAAAGGTGATCAATCGTCAAACTTCTGCAATCATAACCATAGCTATACGTTGCCTCGACTTCTCGCGTGGACAACTGTAGTCGCCCACGTACGATGAAAAGTAACTGCAAAAGTCTATAACATTTAATGCGACACGATCGTGTGAAAATTACTTGCATGCCCCTCAATTCAAATTCCATGTTTGTCGTGAATGTCATAGCAAAAAAAAGGCTAAGTCTTGTTCACATTGACTGAAATTAAGTCCGACTCATGAAGCTTGGCCAAATCTACATTTAACGTACAACTTGTGAAGTTCAAGCTTAATATCAAATCAAACAATTAGTCTTCGTAGCTTGAAACAAGCACCAAGCACTAGGGGGCAGATGTTGTGTGGGATTTTCCCATTAAGCTTAGAGAAGTCAGATTTCTGTGAGGTTATAGCTCAACCCAGATCAGTTCAGCTCAAGACTTGTTCGACTCAGCATAAGCTAGTTGTGACCAATCATGACAGTTGTTCAAGCAAGTCACAGATAAGCTCAAATCTTGGATATTTCGGAAGAGATCAGATTAACAACAATGATAGTCTATCTTAGCGCTCAATCGCGAGAATATCAGAGTTGCTCTTTAATCTTGATTGTAATTCCTTTAATTTCACTCTTTCCTTTGTAAAAAACTTGTATATAAACCCCTTCCAACGATGGAAGAGGGGTTAGCAAATTGTTATAGGTAAAGTACTACTTCCTTGTAAGCTCTCAAAGCAATAAGAAAAATAGTGGACATAGGCTCAGGATCTAAACTTGCCGAACCACTTTAAAAACCTTTTGTGTTCTTTACTTGCTTTACATTTACATTCATATTGCATTGCTGGTTATCTTTAATCACACACACATTAGTTTCGGTTCCACCAAGGTCAATCAGATCACTCTAGTTGGTGTAATTCTTGCATCAACAATACTAATATATCCTTATTATATAGTTAGTTAAATAAAATATTATAGAAGCGAATTTTGGTCAACCCATTGCCGAAATCCTATCGCTGGAATTTGCCGCTAGCATGTGACCTAAAAATTTTTCAACGCTTGAAAGAAGTAAAATTGATAACAAAATGATCTTGCTTGACCAACCTATCTAGCTATATAAAATTCAATTGAAATAAAGGTAGCTTCTGGCTGGGATTGACGAAGAAAGTGCCATAGCCGAACTTTCTCCGTCAGATCCCAACTCAATGACACATCTATTGATAAAAAAAATGTAGAGATGGAGAGAGTATAAAAATATGATCATTTTGATACCAATTTGATTGCCAAAGTTCGCCAAAAAAATTTCCAGCCACTAGAAACTACATCTATTATTAATAAGATAATGTAGTTTTAAAATATTTTAAATGAAATAAATTAAAAGTCTAATTTTAACATTTTATTTAAATTTATGCTTATTATAATATAAGGGCATTTTAGGTAGCTAAAGTTATGTACATATAGAAAGCATTCAAATAAGAATGAATCTACTGAAATAACTCTTCATAACGTGCTCTCATACCAAATAAAAGTTTATAACTAATCTAGTTCATTAAACTCTTGCGAAATAAGTTGATTGAGTTCATTTTGTGCTTGTGAGAATGGCCATTCATCAACAACACAATACCAATCATCAAAGATATAAAGTAAAGCACACAAGGATTGTTACATGGTTCGGCTAACAACCTGCATCCATGGGACCAAGTCCAAACGAAGCAAATCCACTATAGCAAAGGCTTGCAAGTCAATTATTGACTTGAAATTAAGTAAACAAATGTAAAACGCTCATTGTTTCACAACACTCTAACTCCCCCCTTTGGTTGCTCCAATGTTCTTCTACAAGTTGCTTGAATCCAAGAAACCTCCTGGACAGTTCGAGCTCCACTTAAGCTTCAAGGCCGAAGTCAACTTTTAGCTACATAGTGTTCAAGCTTTCGTCAAATGAACCATGTTCCAACAACAACTCAACAACAACACATAAGCAAAGTATTTTGAGTACCAAACCATATAAGGAACCTGACCAAAGAATAAACTCTCTAAGAAACTTCACAGAGCAAAAACGCAAGGATGAAGAAGACATTATATAATCCTTGCTCAACAAACCCTTGGAAAATCAACCGACAAAGGCTTACAAATGTTGGGCTATTTAAGGAAAGTTTTCAAAAACTTTGTTGGATCACATTTGAAAAAAGCACAACATTCTTGGACCACTTCTAAAATATCACACACTTGTAATTGGACCAATCACGCATATTTCAAAACTAGAAAATATCCTAACAAGCAATGAAAACATGACACCTATACTAAAGGATCTGACTGGTAAAATGTTTACACATTTGACGCAAATGTGTCTACATATTTACACTAAGTTCAGACTAAGGAAATGTGCACACATTTATTATGTGTAAACTATAGATACAATTGTGCTTAACCAAATAAATGTGGAAACATCATAAGTGAATGATAGGCTATTCACAAGTGTACGAAATCGCACAAGTAATAAAGTTCGAGTAACGAGTGTCGAATCCCAAGAGAACTACTATTACCAAGTACCAAACTAACCTATCTTATTACTATTTGATTAATCTAATTCCCTAAGAAAGAATTTAATGCAAAATAAAACAAACTAAAAACTAAACAAAAGCAGAATTTTATTAATACTTTGGTAAAAAGATCAATATGACTAAACCTAGGGCATATATTTCACATCAATTTAATCCTATACGTTGACAATTATTGCTAACCTAATTAAGCTTATTCTAAAAGCCAAATTCCCTAATATGCTGATAATTTTTTGTCGAACAATTATCAAATTAACCCTTAATCAACAACCCAAAATATCTCTAAAGTGGATTTAGAAGCTAAGAGATCATTAAGTTTTATAGAATTTACCAAAGCCTCACAGATCACGGTAACCTATCTCTAGTGTTTGCTCAATCAATGGTTTTATTACCTTGGACTAATTAGGTTTCATCTCTCGATCTCAACCTAACCCATAAAATCATTCAACTCTCGGGCCTTTAAGAATTGAAAGCATTAAGTGCAATAATAAAACTTAAAACAAAACTTGATAAAAATTAACAACAAATAATTCAATGCATATTCATAAAATTGGGCTACATCTTAGCCCTAGACAATAAATTTAGTTCATACTTTTAGTAATAAAAACAGCCATTGTATCAACAAACATGAGAACAAGAAAGAAAAATAGAAAAACTTCTCTAATTTGTGAACCAAAACTCTCTGAATTCTGATCTCCAAAGAGTGGTTGCTTTTTCTCCCTTCTCTCATCTCTAAAAACTAATTAAAGACCCTTATTTATAGTGCTAGGGTTTGGAGGTTAATCAGGAAAGCATTAAATGCCTCAAATAAGTCAAATTTGGACTAAAACAACCCATCAGGCCCGCACTCCATCGCTACAGCGACAAAAATGGTCACTACAATGATAGTTTTTTCTGTCCCATGAATCTGATATATTTATAATTTGGAAAAGTCATCAATAGAAATTTGTAGCCCTCTGAATAAGCTTTCCAACACCACAAGAATCATTGAATTCTGATTTCTACAGCTCAAGTTATGATCAAAACATTGAAGCATGCGCATCTTGAATAATTTACAGGTTTTAAGTCTCATCTTCGACGCATCATAACTTGAGATGGAATACCATAAGGGGGTGTGTAATGCACACTAAGCGGAGCATAACAGTGCTCTAAGATATTAAACTTAACTTCAACTTTTCCTTGAGGCCTACCAGAAGGTCCTTTGAGAGTCAATGTACGCTTGACACGTTCACCAATACCGACGTCATCGAGAACATCTCTCAACTTGAGACGAGCCGATTCGATCAACTTTTTGGTCCCCTCTTCATTGGCAGTGTGGACTACGTCGGTGTATAGAGTGGAGTCTCCGTTAACGGGTCCTGGCAAAGGGATGACAAGTCTCTGGTCCCAGAAAGGGCATGCGTCGCCCTTCTCATCAACCTTGGTGGAGCACTTGTTGTTAGGGTTAACCCAGACAACATCGTATGGCCTGGTCGGGCCATAATGCAAGTTGACGTTCTTCAAGTCCTTGGCTGAGGAAATGGTCTCTTCAACTTCATATCGAGAAGCCATAAATAGAGATAAAATGTAAATTTTGTTAAAGAAGGAATATGAGGTTTATATATTAGTGCCTCTGGTTGCTTAGTATTTAAAGATGGAAGGGAAGAATAAAACAAAGCTAGGGAGTAAGCATTGTTTGACTGACAGATGGCAAATTTAATTGGGAGGACAAGTGTTTAAGACAATGGAGTAAGTTTAAGTGAGTTTGGACAGCCAGTGAGGTGATGTTATTGTGTTGATGTCATAAAAATGTAATTGGAAATGTGTATTAGAACAGGTTATGCCGCACAAACACACTTATTTTATTTTTCTCGTCTTTTTTAGTTAGATCGGGTCATTAGTCAAATTTGGGTTCTATCTTCTATAATAGATCTTGTTTCATCTCCATTAACTGCCAATGAAAGTACTATGTTTGATTCGAAATATAAATGAGTTATACCTTTACAAATAAGAAATTATGGTATACCTTATATAAATGAGAAATTGGTTTTCAATACTATGTGCAAAGATTCAAGCCTAATAATCAATCTCCAATATCAATCAATCACACAGCCAAAACAATCCACACAATAACACAATCAAGAACAAACACAAGGTTTTTACTGTGGTTCACCTATCCAAGATTGGATAAACTACATCCACGTTGAGCTCTAGAATATTTAGGGCTCACTGCACTAATTAATCAAGAACTTACAGTTTACAAGAACAAAGATCAATCAATCTTTCACTCAATCACAACCAAAACTCACTTTGTAACTCCTAATCTGGAAAAACTCTTCCTGGTATCTCTAATCTTTGAGAGAACACACAACCCTCACAGAATAACTGAGAACTAATCACTCACTCACTGAAGCTACACTAATTTTGGGCTGAAAAATGAAAAAAAAATTGAGAGCACTCATTTTTTTCCCAAAAGAGAGAAGAAGACTGATTATTTCTACATTTTTGGGGCTGCTTGTAATGTTGACTTGAACTGTAAATCTCAACCATTGGATCAATATTGCCATCAACGACCAGCATTCTCCCAAGCATCTTAAAATGACAGCGCACTACTTAGTCATTTTAAGAACTATGCGATAATGTTTTGAGGCTTCACTTCAACAATCTCCACCTTGAAGGCCTAAAACACTACCATCAGTTCTAGAATCTCATTAGTGCAGCTAATCCACTACATATTCCTTCATAGCTCAGTTACTGCTGCCTATTTTATAAACAACAAATCCAAGCAATGCTTGAACTAGGCAACAGTAACAACTTTGGTACTTAAATCTGTCGAATTGTCTTCTGTTACCACCTTTTTCAGATTAATCACTCCTCATGCTACCAAATCTCTAACAAAATGGAATCGAACATCCACATGCTTGGTCCTCTCATGGTAGACAGGATTTTTACTCAAGTGTATTGCACTTTGGCTATCATAGTATATTGTCACCACACCATCCATTAGTTCTACTTCTCACAGAATTCCTTGAAGCCACAAAGCTTCCTTGAACACATCTGCCACTGCTACATATTCTGCTTCAATTATGGATAGTGTTACAATTGGTTGTAGCTGAGACTTCCAACTCACACAATTTCTACCAAAAGTAAAGAAATAAGAGGTAGTTGACTTCCTAATATCCTTGTCTCCTGCAAAATTAGAATCTACATACCTCACAAGATCAAGTGTATTACCTCTCTTACAATATTCCAAACCAATATGTGATGTACTATTGATATATCTCAACAACCATTTTAATGCAGACCAATGTTCAGTTCCAGGATTAGACATAAACCTACTAAGCAGAGAAATAGCAAACGACAAGTCTAGTCTAATACTAATTATAGCACACATAACTAAACCTATTGCATTAGAATAAGGTACATTTTCCATTTTAATCAACTCAGAATCAAACTTGGGGCTTTTAGATTTACTTAACATAAAGTGATTAGCTAAAGGCATAGATACCATCTTTGAGCCAGACATCCCATATTTAACAACCAATTTCTGTAAGTATGACTGCTGTTGAATTTTAAGTTCACAACCTGCTCTGTTTCTATTTATTACCATTCTTAGTATTTTCTTAGTAACACCTAAGTCCTTTATATCAAATTCAGAACTGAGGTTTTGTTTTAAATCATCTATCCTAGACTTAGATTTGCTAATAAGTAGCATATCATCAACATACAACAATAGATAAATTGGCATGTTGTCACTCAATGCAAAATAGAAACAACTATCATACTTACTCCTTATAAACCTAACACTCATTATAAAAGAATCAAACCTTTTATACCACTGTCTACGTGACTGTTTTAGACCATACAGACTTATGCAGTAAACATGCATGATTGGGCAGATTTTTATCTACAAAATAAGAGGCTGGCACATGAAAATCTCCTCTTCTAAGTTACCATGCAAAAATGATGTTTTTACCTCTAATTGCTCTAATTCTAAATCCTGATGAGCAACTAAAGATAGCATAAGTCTGATGGTTTTGTACTTAACTACCGGAGAGAAAATCTCCTTAAAGTCCATGCCTTCTCTTTGGGTATAACCCTTAGCTACTAATCTAGCTTTATACCTAGAAGGATCATGCATAGACATACCATCTTTAAGTTTAAACAGCCACCTACACTGTATTAGTTTATGATCTTGGGGTTTGGAGACCAAAGACCATGTTCCATTTACCTTAAGTGAGTACATCTCTTCTTTCATGGCAGCCCACCATTTGTCTTTGTCCTTGGACCTCATTGCTTCTTCAAAAGTATCAGGTTCTATCCTCTGGACTTCAGTACCTGCAAGCAAAGCAATGTATATTAAATCCGCATAAGAATATCTTGCAAGTGGTCTAATATCCTTTTTAGTTTTGTCCCTTGCTAACTTGTATTATTGCAAGTCAACATGTTGAGGTTCCTCAATCTCTCCAGTTACATCTTCAGCTTCTTGGGCAGGTTCAACAGGTTCTGATGCAGCTTCAGGTTCAGATTCAGTCTCAAAATGTGACAGATCAGGTTGCTGTATTGTTGGCTCCACCTCAATTGGAGTAACATTTGTTAGACTAGAATTTTCTTCATTGTTACTAAAGGTACTTGCATCACTATTATTAGATTTGCATGGAAAAACATTTTCATTAAAGATCACATCTCTACTAACTATGATTTTTACCCCTGGTGACTCTTTATTCCACAGCCTATACCCCTTGGTTCCTTCTTGGTATACCAAGAAAACACACCTAATGGATCTAGGTTCTAACTTGCCTTCACTTATGTATGCATAGGCAGCATACCCAAACACTCTCAAATGGCTCAAGGTTGGCATCCTCCCTGACAATTTCTCATCAGGGCACTTAAATTCTATGGCACTAGAGGGGCTTCTATTCACTAAGTAGGCTGCGGTAGTCAAAGCTTCTCCCCAAAAGGTTTTTGGTAATCTTGAGGTAAATAGGAGACATCTAGCCTTCTTTAATAAGGTCTTGTTCATCCTCTCAACAACACCATTTTGCTGAGGAGTCATTCTAACAGTCCTATGCCTAAGAATTCCTTGGTCACTATAGAATTGATCAAATTCAGCATTACAAAATTCTAGGTCATTATCTTTTCTTAATGCCTTGACCCTCTTATCTATTTGATTTTCCATAGCTCTTAAACTTAGTTAAGGCCTCATCTTTAGATTTCAGAAGGTAAACCCACACTTTCCTACTGAAATCATCTACTATAGACATGAAATAACAATTTCCCCCATAGGACCTGACCTTTTCAGGTCCCCACAGATCTGAATGGAGGTATTCCAAACAGTTTGAGGCAAGGTGAGTTCCTTTTGTGAAACTCATTCTGTGTTGTTTACCTAGCACGCAATTCTCATAGAAGTCAAGAGTAGTTGTAGTATCCTTACCAAACAGTCCTTGTTGGTTGAGGATATTCATCCCCTTCTGACTCATGTGGCCCATTCTGAGGTGCCACTTCTCTGTCATAGAAAGGTTAGTAGAAACAAGAGCAGAATTGAAACAGTTAGAATAATATTTACCACAAAGAATATAGAGCCTATTCATTTTAACACCTTTCAAGATAAGGTTGTTATTTCTATACACATTCAGATAACCATGTTCAGCCCTATAACAACAGCCAGACTCGTCTAGAGTTTCTAAGGAGATCAGATTCCTTTCGAGTTCAGGGATAAACCTAACCTTAGTCAATTTAATTAGCTTCGCATCATTCAGCTTTAAGGTTATACTACCCATCCCTTTCACTTTACAGGCATTGTTGTTACCCATGAAAATAGTCTCACACTCACATGCTTCATAATCCTGAAACTATTTTCTATTTGGACTCATGTGAAAAGAACATCCTAAGTCTAATACCCAATCTTGTACATAGTCTGACTTAGACACTGTAAGAACTTCAAACTCTTCAATGACATGTTTGGTTGAGGTTAAATTACTCTCTGTGTTTCCCTGTTTCTGTTTTTTAATCCACTCAAAGTAGTTTTTCTTTAAGTGGCTTGTTTTGTTACAATAAAAGCATTTTCTCGTTTCTCTTTTAGGCTTATTATTCCCCTTTCCCTTCTTCTTATTCTTTGAACTAGGGTTATGCTGAATACCTTTACTAGGTTGACCAGACTCAATTTTACCCTTTAGAAACACTGGATTACCATTTCATTTCTGGATTTTCAGCTCTAATTCCCTAGCTTTAAAACAAGCTATAATTAGATCCAGACTAGGTATTGTACCAGTATACTGCAAAGCATTCTTAACTACTTGATACTCTTCAGTTATTGAGCTTAACAATATCATAGAAAGACTGGTGTCCCCTAATTCCTGATCTGTACCTTTCAGTATCAAAGTCATTTTAAGGAATTCATCTAGATTATGATCAATAGACTTAGAACTGTCCATTTTATATAAGAACAAAGCACCCTTTAAAAATGCAAGATTTGGTGCAGATTGCAAAGAATATAGTGTTTCGAGTTTACCCCATAGTGCAAGAGGAGTCTCCAGGCCGTCTACCTTCCTTAGAACATTATCAGAGAGGTCCATCACGATCAGATTATATGCTTCCTCATCTATTTCTGGCTTCTTCTTTAATTTTTCTTTTGGCTATTTCTCCACGTTCTTTTCTAGTGCAACAGCTACCTTGTTGTGGGAAAGCAGTGCTTTCATCTTCTTCTTCCAGATATTAAAGTCGATTTTGCCGTCATATTATGTAATCTCCATCCGTGTGGTAGACATTGTGTGAATTTTGGTAAAGATATCAAGAATTTACCCGCTTAACCCTAGAAATCAAAATTGATCTCTAATTTCGGAGAATTGACAACTCGGTTTGACAAGATTAAAGACTCTAGAGTACAACAGGGCAGTTAGACACAAAACCCCCAAATTTCAACGAACCCTAGATTTCAAGAAACCTACCTAATTGAACGATTAACACCTCGAATTTCAGATCTAAGAACCTTAGAGTACTAAGAGACTGATCAATCGAGAAACCCCCAATTTTTAATGAATCCTAGATTTCAAGAAACCTGCAAATCGAAGAAAGACCGAAGAACCCTAGAAATTCTAGCTCTGATACCACTGTAAAGATTCAAGCCTAATAATCAACTTCCAATATCAATCAATCACACAGCCAAAACAATCCACATAATAACACAATCAAGAACAAACACAAGGTTTTTACTATGGTTCACCTATCCAAGATTGGATAGACTACATCCATGTTGAGCTCTAGAATATTTGGGGCTCATTGCACTAATTAATCAAGAACTTACAGTTTACAAGAGCAAAGATCAATCAATCTTTCACTCAATCACAACCAAAACTCACTTTGTAACTCCTAATCTAGAGAAACTCTTCCTGGTATCCCTAATATTTGAGAGAACACACAACCCTCACAGAATAACTAAGAACTAATATGTAACCCCCGCATTGCTTTGTGTTCACGGATGTTGTATATAATTATGCATTGGTATGACTCTTGCATGTGTTCTCATTTTTTTTTATTTTGTACGAATGAAAAGATCTTGTTGGTTGGTTGTGATTTCCTGATTTAAGTTGAAAAAGAGAAATCCAGTTAATTTGGTGAGACTGGTTTGTTTGAGTGATAAATAGAAGCGTTTTGGTTAATTGGAGTGTGAAATGGTTTGTGTAGAATGTTTACTCTTGATTTGTCAATTCAATCACTTGAGTTATAAAATTTATGTTTGATGTATCTTGCGATAATTGGTGGTTGGTTTGGAAAGGGATGACTTTTCCATATTGGTAATTTGAGTTAAGTGAAATGTTGTTGGGAATGTGTGAAAAAGGGGGGTGAACTGCAAGTTTTAGAACTTTTTTGGGTTCAAGTGAAAGGATTTAATACATTGGGACTATATAAAATTCTGCATATTTTGGTGCCGCGGCATAGTGCCAAGGCATGGTACATTCTGGAATTTGGACTAAATTGTCAGTTTTGAAAGTTTCTTTGTTATTTTGGGGGTGTAAGTGAAAATATTCAATATTTTGGGACCTTATAGTATATCGATAATATAGGGGTCCTTTTGTAATAAAAATACTGTTGTGTTGGGGGGCTTTCAGAAATAGTGGGAAAATTAAAGAGGCAAATTGATATTTGCCACTCAACCGACTTATATCCAGTTCAGTCGACTGGAAGGAAGAAAAGGAGAAAAAAAAAAAAGAAAAAAAAAAAAAAGGAGAAAGGAGAAGAAGAAAAGGGGGAGAAGGGTGGTCTTGACCCCATTTTCATTTGGAAATCGATTTTTGGGCGTGCTTGATCCGTGGGTAAGCTTTTATTTGGGTAAAATTTTATCCTTTTTCCTTCATTTTCTCTAAGTTTGTAGTTAAGCTAATTTCTTCAAAGAATTGGTTCAAATAGGAGGAGGAGAACCAAGTTCATTGAGGGTTTTCGTTATTTGGGACAAGCTTCATGAGGGTGAGTGGAAAAATCTAAACCCTTAACTTTTATTTTAACAAAGTTATCTCTAAATGCTTATTTATACTTGTTTATTGTTTTAAATTGCCTAAAATGCTTGATTTATTTATGAGCTTTATTGCAATGTTATTGTTGGAAATTGTTGATAGACATGAGAAGATGGAATTTTGATGCTTTTGGGCAACAGTTTGAAAAGAAATGAAAATGGGTTGAAATTGTTGGATTTGAAAACATTTGAGAACTTGCATTTATATTTTTACGTTACATGAGATGGTATGAAATTTATTATATGCTCATGAGAAAAATGTTTTGAGAATCAGTATGAGATGATAGTGGGTTTCAAACCACCCTGCGTAGTACCCATCCCTCTTATGATGTGGATTTGATTCTACACATGCGTATGATTTGATATTGCCGGCCCCAGGTGGGTCGAAGGCCTGATCGAGGCAGATATCACTACACATGATTTGATATTACCGGCCCAAGTGGGTCGAAAGCCCAAGCAAGGCAGATATCGCTACATATGATTTGGTTTTGCCGGCCCAAGTAGGTCGAAGGCCCGAGCGAGGCAGATATCGCTAAACAGGATATGATTGTGCCAGCCCGAGTGATGCTTGGACTCATTGGGTCGAAGGCTTGAGCGGTGACCGATTCCGCCTAGCAGGATGAATTTATTGGTTTAGCCCGCGCGATGTTAGATCTTGCTGGGTTAGATGGATTTACCCCTGGGTACTAGTTAGGTGAGAGTTTTCACATGTGATTGAGAGATGGTTTGGATATATACATACATGTATATCATTTATTTGAAATGGAAATTTATAAATGAAAATGTAATTGTATATGAAATATTTCTAGAAATGATATGTGTAGAGAAACATGAGTATTGATTTGTTTACCATAATAGCTTTCAGAATGAAGTTTTGCAATGAGAGATTTTCAGCATTGCTATGAAAGATGGCTTATATTATAAAATGTGTTATGGAAATGAAATTTTATACGCACGAGCAATGTTCTGAAACCCGGACCGGACCAGGCGGTCGAACCGGTCCGACCGGGTTTCGCTTATATTTCCGGTTTAAAAAGAGTAAAAACCCGAATTTTTGCATCAGACCGTTTCAAACCGTGATTGGACCGCCTTACTGTAGCAAACCGATGGTCCAACCGGTATAACAAAGAAATCCGGTCCACTAGTTGAAAATATGAAAAAAAATTAAAAAAAATTAAAACCACAAACACAAATCAAAGTGTCAAACCCCCAAATTTTGTAATACATTTCAATTTGCTTTTGCGAGCTGTCTGCCACTTTTAAAATTTTGCTTTTTTGCTTTTGCCTTTTTCATTTTGGTTTGCTTTTTTTTTTTTTTGGGGGTTTGCTACTTTGCCATTTGCGATCTCGGATCTCCTTCAAGTCTTCACTCTTCAAGTCCTCTTCAATCATCGCGATCTCTTCCTCTTCAATCAACCTCTTTAGGCTCCAGTCTAGTCCTCCATTCGCGATCTCTTTCAAGCTTCGGCTTTCAGCCTTCAAGTCTTCAAAAGATGCAGAAGAAGAAAAGAGAAGAGGAGGTGAGAAAAGAGAAGAAGAAAGAGAAGAGGAGGTGAGAAAGTAGGAGAATATGGAAGAAGTAAAGAAGAAAGAGAAGAGATGGCGAGAAAGAGAGGGAAAAAACAAAGAAGTAGAGAGGAAGAAAGGAAAGATGAGGTGACGGGTGAGAAGAAGAAAGAGAAGATGATGAAGTGACATTTTGAAAATATATAATATAAAGAAGAAAGAGATGACGGAAAGAAAGAGAGTGGAAAAAAAACGGAGGAGAAAAGAAGAAAGAGAAAGACGAAATAGACACGTTAGGAAATAAATATTAAAATATAATATTTGATGATATCATCGGTCTGACCCGGCGGTCAGATCAGTTGGACCGCTCAGACCGAAAACCGGTCACTTGACCGAGTCACCTTCCGGTCCGGGTTTCTGAACATTGCGCACGAGTGTTTGTATTGTATATTGAAATGTGTTATTACATACTAACCCATTCCCCACTCACTGAGCATTTCTAGCTCACCCCTCGTTTTCAAATGTTTTTCTTTCCCCCCCACCAGGTCAAGAAGGTGTTCGTGCAGAGGAGTGAATCCCACTCAAGGTTGGCCCACACGACTTTACTTCATCATAAGTTCCATGGTTGTGTTTCATTTTCCGCTACAAAGTTTATGTTTCTTCATCAGGTATTTTATTTCACGTTTTGGATTGTAAAAGAAATGGAAAAGTCTGATACCATATGTTCATTTTGTAAAAGAAAATCCAGTTGCATTTGTTTATTTGCAAATGATGTCATATTTATTTGTGAGAAACAAAAATGAGTGTTTACAAATGATTTAGCTGGAAGAGTTTTATGATGTTTTATTTATAAACAGGTTTTATAGTTTTCCCACATGGCACGTCTCGATCACCCGAGTCTCATGGGTGCTCCGGGAGCCTATGGGATAAGGAGGGTCGGGACGAGTCATGTCATAATCACTCACTCATTGAAGCTACACTGATTTTGGACTGAAAAATGAAAAAAAACAAATCGAGAGCACTCGTTTTTTCCTGAAAGAGAGAAGAAGACTGATTATTTCTGCATTTTTGGGGCTGCTTGTAATGTTGACTTGAAGCGTAAATCTCAGCCATTGGATCACTGTTGCCATCAACGACCAGCATTCTCCCAAGCATCTTAAAACGACAATGCACTACTTAGTCATTTTAAGCACTATGCGACAGCGTTTTGAGGCTTCACTTCAACACACTGTCTTTTAAAAAAAAAAAAAAAAAAAAAAAATTGTATAAGTTTATGTATCTTTATATCTAAAGATTGAGTGGAATTATAGAAGTTATAAATTGATATTTGTTGATGCATGATTTTTACACCAACAAAACGGACGTGTGAAATGTTGAGCTGGCCTAAAGGACACACGTGAATGTAAAGGAAAATGATAGTAAATGCAATGGGGACAGTTTTTAAAGTGGTTTAGATGCTAAGATAGCAAGTCCTACATCCACTGATGCTTATATTGATGATAAGGGTCAGGTCGCTTTTAGCTGACTGACTTTACAATGATATTACAAGGTATCAAATGCTAAGAATTCTAGGGAGAGAGAGAGTAGTTAATCAAGTGTAAAAATGTGCGAATCCCCTTTAATGAGAGAGGAGCTCCCAATTTATAGTAGGATGCATTGAGGCAATGATCACTAAATCTGTAAGTTGGTGGGATTATTCGTGCAAATCATTCTTTATGTCACATTGCCCACCTTCTAGAGTGATTTGGGTGATTTAGAGCAGGGATTGGACACGTGGGATCACCACAACTTCTGGTTGGCCTGACGCGCACCCACTATTCTGATAGAAGTAGGCTGTGGTTGTACCCATGATTTGACTCTTGTAGGCTGACTGGACCTGACATCAACCCTTATATTTTTTAGGCATAACAATATTATAATAAGACCCTATTGAATAAATACATGTGCAATGATCCTTTTTTATAAAACAGATAACAATTTAAGGATTACAAATTCAATAAATGAAATACGTTTATATCAAGGTTTGCGATGCAACTCAACTTCTTATATACATTTATATAGATATAAGATTTAGATTATTACATTGATCTGATATGTTGAGAACTACATTCCGATCAATAGTTCTCAACATATTGTTGGCTTGAAAGGCCACCGGATCTAACCCAACCAGCTTTTCAATGTCATTTTTAAGCACATCTCTATCGTTGGTCAGTTCTTACAATTTGCAAATAATTTTTGTAGGAATTGGCAAGTTGCATAGTCAAGGTCAAAAGTCCTGATTTTTTTAATTGATTTTGCTATCTGCTCCATGTGTACCAGAAGATTCCTAGTACAAAACAATAAAATTTGTTATCCTGTCATATTTTGTCTTTTTATTTTTTTATATAATTTCGAAAGGCCACGTTACCAAAAGTCCAAAGCTAAATATAAATATAAAAATAAAAATATGAAAATTTGCTTATACGGAGATGATTTTAGTAGTATTAAAGGTGGGAGAATGAAGTAGCCCAAATGGTTACGGCAAACGAGAGATAGTAAGGACAAGCATACGATCTCAAATTCGATTCTCTCTTTAAGTATTTACGATTTAATTGGGGACTGTAAAGGTGGATTGTTTATGCTAGTCTCCTCCAAAGAAGTCCAAGTACACATAACTTATTCGGACACCTTGATTAAAAAAAAAAAAAAAAAAAGATGCGTTAAAAAGTCTTACTTTATGCGTTCACACACAAAAAAGACAACCAATTATCTCATTGATTAATTAAAGAAAAAGAAAAGAATTAGGTTTGATTATAAGCGTTCACACTCATCGGTTATAGAAAAAGAAAAGAGACACCCAATGGTCTCATTTTTATAAAAGAAAAAGAAAGTAGATAGGTATTTTTTATAAGCGTTCACACTCATCAGTTAGAGAAATATAAGCATAAGTCCCGTGCAACATGCCAACCATTATTTGAGTAACGATAACAGAATTTGAGTCTCAAATTATTTTTGTAATTAAGTAAACAATACTAATGTTATTGTGGCAAAAATGTGAATTACAAATATTTTGTTTCTAGTAAAGTATATTATAAACCAATATTCAATTTTAATTAAATTTTCACATTTATTAAAAACTGAAAGATAAGGGATAGTATAGTAAATTTCACAAAATTTTAGTTTTTGGCCTGAAATGAATGGGATGAGAATTGGGAAGACAACTATGCACTAAATTGATGTATACGAAGTTCTTGGAGTGGCGATCGATGCCCCCAAATAGATATAGTGATTAGTGCAGAAAATGACATGTCACCGTTAATATGGACCTTAGTGGTGAACATGTGAGGTTTTTTTACACACTCTTGAGCTTTAGTGAAATAACAAAAAGACCCATAGATTTCATAATGAAATATTTACACACTTAGGTTCCGTTTGGTTGATTTTTGGGAATACTATTATTAGTTCTTGCAACCAGCTGTTCAATACGTTATTTTTAAGCACATCTCTATCGTTGGTTAGTTCTTGCAATTTGCGAATAAATTTTGTGGGAATTGGCAAGTTGCATAGTCAAGCTCAAGCACAAAAAGTCCTGATTTTTTAAATTGATTTTGAAATCTGCTCCATATGAAAGATTCCTCGTACAAAACAGTAAAAATTGTTGTCCTGTCATATTTTATCTTTATATTCTTTTATATAATTTCGAAAGATCACGTTACCAAACATCTTTGCTTATGCGAGGTTTGGAGAAACTCTTTGTTATAAATGATGGTTTTAGTGACATTAAAGGTGGAAGGATCGACCGTGATAATGTTAAAGTATAATATTTAATTTTTTTATTATCTACTGCGTCAAACGCTGAAAAGTCTTATTTCATGTGTTCACACACCATAAGAGACAACCAATGCTCTTATTAATTAATTAATTAAATTTTATTTTTAAAAAGAGAAAGAAAAGAGATAGATTTGATTAGAAGCGTTCACACTAGTTGACGTTCTGTAAGCCGTTGTCTAGAAAACTAAAAATAAGAAATTTCTTGCCACGCCCGAGCTTTAGTGTCCCTAAGCATTAGTACTAATGACTTGTGCTTAAGTGTAGATTTAGATGACAAGGAACTTCCCAAAGCATTCAAAGAAATAATAGAGAGGAAAAAGACAAAGCTTGGATAAAGAAATTAGAAGAATTCAAGAAAGCTAAGTATAAGTAGTTTGCTTTGTAATTATATTTAATTTTATAAGCATAGGTCTTGGTTAGAAAAGTCATGTGCATGTGAAAGCCTTCAAAAACTTGTTTTTGCGTTTCTAGGATTTGGTCACAATGTTATTTTTCAAACATATGGGGCTAAAGTGATAGTTGCCAACTTTTCATATTTTGCATTTTTACCCAAGCCGGTCAACCGGATTATGCATCCAGTTTATGGGTTTTATTAAAGGGCCAAAATGTCATATTCCAAGACATGGGGTAAAATGATAGCTGCCCAAGTTTGGAAAAATTACACTTTCATCCCCATGTGGTCTACCGGATTCTCATATGGATCTAAACTGGAGCAGACGCCATTTTGCACAATTGGTCTAATTGGCCGAATGTGGTTTAGTCGTTTCCAATGGCTAGTACCATGTGTGCGCCACTTAGGCACCATGTTAGATCTAGTCGACTAGATTGAAAATAGTTGACCGATTTTTGGGATTCTCAAAGTCCATTTTTAGGCGTAACGATTATATTTTTGCACTTCCATATATAATTTAAGCTAAACCCATTCCCAAACAACTTTGTATGTTATGAAATTTCATATCTTTCAAAGCAAAACAAATTAAACAATCTCTTAGAGCTTTCACTCGCAAATTTCATATTCTAAATCAAAACCTTGCTACATCGTAAACTTTTATTTTTGTACATTGGGTTTCTTTGGGTCATACACTTGTTTATCTACTCTTGAAGAGAAATTTTCATTGTTTTATCAATAAAATTTCGAGTTGTAACAGAGTGAGCTTCACTCTTGGGTTTCTAGTAAGAGAAAGTAAGTCCTAGTGTGTGAGAGAGAGAGGTATCAATTGCACCTTGTGAAGCAATTGTGTGTAAAGGTTAATAGCACCTAAAACATAGCCATTTCTATTAGATTTGCTTGGGTGAGGGATCAATAAAGGGAGATAATTGAGAGTAAACGACTTTTTCCCACCCAAAAAATGGCTTAATGACACTTTCCACCTCAGACTTTTAAAATACCACTTTCCTACCCAAAACAAAAATTCTATTAATAATTCCCTTTAAATACAATTATATTGATTGCAAAGACAAAAATACCCCCACCAAATTTCAATTTGTAATCGCTAGACACCGCAAATTAAACTTTTGCGCATGATTTCGGTCAACTCCTACCACCAAAATCTGACCCTCTACCACCAAATGAATCACCGACCATCCCTCTTCAATAATCCTAACAATTTGGACCATGATAACTCTCCAATCGCCCGCGACCATGGTTCAATCCTTTTGTTGAATGGTCGGCGTTTGATGAACGATGAGCAACCAAAGTCTAGGATGATGGGGCTATTAGAGAAGAGGTGTTGCTGATGCTACGGTGGCTTAAGGTGGAATTTTGGACAACCAAATAGGTCGGAAACTGGCCTGAAAGCTCAACAGTCGTGTGAACAAAAAACCAGCTATCTTGTAATTTTCCCCTTTTGTAGATTTGTTTCCTTAATCTGCTCCAGTCCCTAAACAATATAAACAGAGGGGTTGGCTAAAGGTTTTGGTGTCTCAATTTCTCCTTAGTCTCGCTTAATTCCTCATATTTTCTGTGCAGAATTTGTGAGGATGTTCTATAAGTTAGGCTAGAGTTCTCATTGGTGAGGCTAGACATGAACTTTTGTGTGGAGTTTTCCGATCGAGGTTTTGACTCTTTCATTTTGTAATGTTCATATGTTTGAATGAATTAAATCCTCTTCATCTTTTCGTTGATTCTTTCACGTCATCTTTCCAATAATAACCTTGAAACCTTATTGACATCAAACTAACGGATTTATTTCTCATGTGGATAGTATTCAAATAAATTTCCTTTAAGTTTCACAATTCACACTAACATTGTTTTTTGGAATAATTTGAAAGAAAACAAACAAGCAATTTAATTTAATCAACAAACCTACCGCAACATATATGAAGTTACGGTAAATGTCATACTTGGAAATTCTAAATTGGAGCATTTTTCTTAATATAAAAGGCCATTTTCCATTAGAAAACATACCCAAACCTCACGACACGGCAGACAATTAGTTATTAATAAACAAGAAACAACATGAAGCATGCTAATAAGCATTAAGCTTCTGCAAAGCAAAAACAATCCAGCCTAGAAGTCATCAGGATCGTAACCAAGATCTTCTTCGACTTTCTCAGCGGCTTCATCAGCAATGTGGTCCTCCAGCGCATCAACACCCTCAGCCAACGCTAGTCCACCAAGGACTCCAGCCACCGCACCCACAGCCAATCCCGTCCCCATCCCACCAAACTTACTCTTCTTCTTCTCCTCTTGTTCACCATAATACCCTCCACTTCCCTGTCCGTACGGTGCCGGTGGTGCATCGTACGCATTGTAGGGATACCCACCTTGTGGTGGAGCACTTGAATAGTACGGATCGTGGGGTGGAGGTGGTGGAGCGTATGGGTTACCGTATGGTGGCGGTGCATGATAGTCTCTGGAACCTTGGGGTGGAATACCATAAGGGGATGCGTAATGCGCACTAGGCGGAGCATAATGGGGCTCTAAGATAGTAACCTTAACTTCAACTTTTCCTTGAGGCCTACCGGAAGGTCGCTTGAGAGTCAATGTACGCTTGACACGTTCACCGGTACCGACGTCATCGAGAATATCTCTCAGCTTGAGACGAGCTGATCCGATCAACTTTTTGGTCCCCTCTTCATTGCCAGCGTGGACTACGTCGGTGTATAGAGTGGAGTCTCCGTCGATGGGTCCCGGCAAAGGGATGACAAGTCTCTGGTCCCAGAAAGGGCACGTGTCGCCCTCCTCATCAACCTTGGTGGAGCACTTGTTGTTAGGGTCAACCCAGACGACAGCGTATGGCCTAGTCGGGCCATTACGCCAGTTGACGTTCTTCAGGTCCTTGGCTGAGAAAATGGTCACTTCAACTTCATAGCGAGAAGCCATAAATAGAGATAAAATGGAAATTTTGTTAAAGAAGAAATGGGAGTTGTGTATATTAGTGCTTCTGGTTGCTCAGTATTTAAAGATGGAAGGGAAGAATAAAGCAAAGTTAGGGAGTAAGCATTGTTTGACTGACAGATGGCAAATTTTAATTGGGAGGATAAATATTTAAGACAATGGAGTAAGTTTAAAGTGAGTTTGGACAATCATACTTTTTACTTATTCTATTTTATTTTATTTTTCTCTTCTTTTTTTAGTTGGATCGAGTCATCAGTCAAATTCGGGTTCTATCTTCTATAATGGAGCTTGTTTCACCTCCATTAAATACGAATGAAAGTACTGTGTTTGATTCGAAATTTAAATAAGTTATAATTTTACAAATAAGAAATTACGGTATACCTTGTATAAATGAGAAATTGGTTTTCAATACTATGTCTTAAAAATAAATAAATAAATTGTACATATCTTTGTATCTAAAGATTCAATCAAATCATAAAAGTTATAATTTGGTATTATAATAAAACTCTATCGATTGAATACATGTGCTACGATTCCTTTTATAAAATAAATAATAATTTGAGGATTATAAATTTTATAAATGAATACTGTATATTGAGATTTATGATAGAACTCAACTTTTATATATATTATAAACTATAAATTTTAGATTATTATATCAATCCAATAATGTTTGATTGGTAACATAACAAGTAAAACTTACCACATGAGAACTACATTCCCATCAATAGTTCTTAACATATTGTTGGCTTGAAAGGCCACCGGATCTAACCCAACCAGCTTTTCAATATGTCATTTTTAACACATCTCCATCGTAGTTAGTTCTTCAATTTGCAAATAATTTGTAGGAATTGGCAATTGCATTGTCAAGGTCAAAGTCCTGATTTTTTAAATTGATTTTGCTATCTGCTCCATGTGTACCAGAAGTTCCTAGTACAAACAATAAATTTGTTATCCTGTCATATTTGTCTTTTATTTTTTTTATAATTTCGAAAGGTCACGTTACCAAAAGTCCAAAGCTAAATTAAATATAAAAATAAATATGAAACTTGCTTTACGGAGATGATTTTAGTAGTATTAAAGGTGGGAGAATGAAGTAACCCAAATGGTTAGCACGAACGAGAGATAGTAACGACAAGCGTACGATCTCAAATTTGATTCTCTTTCTAAGCATTCATGATTTAATTGAGGAAGGTGATTGCTTGTACTAGTCTCTTCCAAAGAAGTTCAGGTACACATAACTTATCGAACACCTTGATTAAAAAAAAAAAGATGTGCTAAAAAGTCTTACTTTATGTGTTCACAACCAAAAAGACAACTTCGTTATTAATTAAAGAAAAAGAAAAGAATTAGGTTTGATTACAGCGTTCACGCTCAACGGTTATAGAAAAACGAAAAGAGACAACCAATGGTCTCATTTTTATAAAAAAAAGAAAGTAGATAGGTATTTTTTATAAGCGTTCCACTCATCGGTTAGAGAAATATAAGCATAAGTCCCGTGCAACATGCCAACCATTATTTGAGAAACGTTAACAAAATTTGAGTCTCAAATTATTTTGTAATTAAATAAACAACCTAATGTATTGTGGCAAAAATGTGAATTACAATATTTTGTTTTTATACAAGTCTTCATAAACCAATATTCAATTTTAATTAAATTTTCACATTTATTAAAAACTGAAAGATAAGGGATAGTATAGTAAATTTCACAAAATTTTAGTTTTTGGCCTGAAATGAATGGGATGAGAATTGGGAAGACAACTATGCACTAAATTGATGTAAAAGAAGTTCTTGGAGTGGCGATCGATGCCCCCAAATAGATATATAAAGTGACTAGTGCAGAAAATGACATGTCACCGTTAATCTGGACCTTAGTGGTGAACACGTGAGGCCTTTTACACACGCCTGAGCTTTAGTGAAATGACAAAAAGACCCATAGATTTCATAATGAAATATTTACACTTATTATAATTAAAAACACTTAATGAAAAGTTAGTTATTTGGACACATAATCTTGATATAATGACTAATATATTTTTATTTTATCTTTTCTCCTAAAATAAAAAGAAATTATACCTGACATTTGTCACATGATCAAAATAGTAAATAATTTCGTACTTTTCAAAACATCATTCAATTACAAGGGTCTAAGTGTTCTATTTTGAAACTTGTGAGTCTTCTTTATTATTTCACTAAACCTGAGAGGTGTCCAAAAAATACATGGAGAACATGTTGTTTGGGTTCACCCAAATGACGGGGTATGGGCCTTGCCACCAGTTCACATTCTGCAAGCGTTGTCCAGAATGTGAAACATAGACAAAAATCGTGAAAAATCTAGAAAGAATTTAGTGTTTGTGTATTTCTTTTCTTAATTGAATTAATTACAAGTCAACTCTTCTCTCTTTTATACAAACAATACATTTATAGTTGAGAGAGAGTGAAGAGAGTAACTGGAGAGTGACGAAGTTTTATTTTACAAGAAGGTGTGAAACGACACCGTTTCTTGACACTTTAACTAGTCCTTAAGTTTTACAGATTTGACACTTCAGTACTTCAGCTTTGCAAAACCAGCACTGGACAACATTTCCCCTCAAACAAAACTTCCTCTATTTCTGTCTAGTCCAAAATTGCTACACTCTCCCTCAAATCAGATCCTTTATTTGACCTTTGTTTTTGCTAGAGGTGGAACAAATGGGCCGGGTTAGGCGGGTCAATCCTAACACGGCCCGCATTAAAGAGGGTTCAACCGGAACCGCCAATAAGGCGGGTCGAGTTGAACCCGACCCGCATGCAACCCCCAGGCGGGCCGGGTTGCCATATGGCAACCCGACGACCCGCGGGTTGCTGTTTTGTCCTTTCTGAGAAAAGACCGCCAACCCATCGGGTTGACCCGCGGGTTGGCCCAAAAAACTAAAATTAATTTTTTTTTAAATTCCCTTTTTACCCTTGAAATATAGCCGTTTTATAGCAGTTGGAAGGCTCTTTTTCGTCATTTTATTTTCCCAATTTTTTCTATAAATTGGCCCTAAACTCTCATATTTTCTCACAACTCAAATTCTCTCATTCTCTCTAATCTTTATTGAAATCTCTCAATTATTCTCTTAATCTCTTTATTATCAATTTGCTCTTATTTTAATTTTTATTAGTTTTTGCAATTTTCAATTCATATTTCCAATTTTCCATATTCCAATTCTCCTTCTTTAATTTTTTGTTTCTTCTACATCAATTTTTTTTTCAACTACAATGGATAGATATTTCTCTTCTATCAATTTCAATGAGAAAAGAAACTACTATCCTAGTCCTAATCCCGCTGAATTTACTAACATGAATGCAGGAGGAGATTTAAATAGTCCCGTTTTCCCAGTCTTAGAATCTGATATACCTCAAAATATGCCCCTGATTCCTCCCCATGATGCTATACCTACAGCTCCCGGTGGTTCTAGAAGTCATCCTCGTAATCGTAGTCCTCGTCCAACTTCATCTCAAGCTGAAGCGAGTTCATCAACTGCTGTCAAAAGCGACGACAGACACACATCAGACGTTTGGACGCATTTCGAAAAGTTTTACGAGGCAAAAAATGGAGTTTAAGTGAAGAAAGCAAGATGCAAGTATTGTGGAAATGTTTATAAAGCTGATTCAGGTAATAGTACTAGTACTTTAAAAAGTTTTGCTAATAAACATAATGCTCAACATGGAAATAGAGAAACCAATAAAACTCAAATAACTAATATGGGTACTACTTGGCGTTATAATTCTGATATATATAGGGAACAATTAGCTTTATATATTGCTGCAACTGATCAACCTATTAATATGGCTGAAGATAAATATTTTGAAAGATTTATTAAAAATTCATTTTTTCCAGGATTTAAAAGTTATTCTAAAACTGCAACTAGAAATGATTTAATAAAATTGTTTAAGAAAATGAAATTAGAATTAAAAAATAAAATACATAGTTGTCATGTTAGTGTGGCTCTAACTGCCAATATTTGGAGTGGTAGAGCTAAACAAGATTATATTTGTCTGACTAGTCATTATTTTGATAACGAATGTAAATTAAGTAAATCTTTATTATGATTTAGATTAATGGATGTGGATCATAGTGGTCAACAAATTTATAATAAAATTGTTGAAGTTTTAGAAGATTATGATATTGTTAATAAAGTGATAAGTTTAACTTTAGATAATGCAAGTGCTAATACTACAACTGTAGATTTTTTTCAAAGTAATTATCCTTTTTATAACAATTTGAAGTTTTTTCACCAGCGTTGTGCATGTCACATTATTAATTTAATTGTAAAAAGTGGTATGAAAACAATTAAAGAAAATATTGATAGAATTAGGGATTGTTTAACTTGGATTACTAGTAATAATAAAAGAAATGCTAAATTTCAAGATGCTTGTATAAAATCAAATATGTCTCCTAGAACTTTTGCATTAGACATGCCTGCTAGATGGAATAGTACTTATTTAATGTTTGATTCATGTTTACCTTATGCTAATTTAATTAGTTATTTTGTAGCAAATAATAGAGGTCCTCATTATTTGGTAGAAAATGATTGGCATATAGCTAAAATATTTCATTCTTTTCTTAAAAATTTTTACCAACCCACTTTACAACTTTCTGGTGTGTATTATCCTACTAGTCTATTGTTAATACATACAATTATAAAAATTTCAGAGTTATTTACAAAAAACAAAAACAATGAAATTTTAAAGGAACCAATAAAGGCAATGGAAATTTTTTTAAAAAAATATTGGGAACCCATTCCTTTTCTTTATTGTTTATGTGTTATATTTGATCATAAAATTAAATTAGCATGTTTAAAAAATGGTTTTGACAATTTAAGTGAAAATTTACAAACCGAAGCATATGCCAATCAAATAAGAGAGGTAAAAAATTGTCTTGCAGAAGTATATTTCCAATATGAAAAAGGGTATGGGAACCCGCAAAGAGGCGAAATATCCAGGGAAGTTGCATCAGAAGAAACAAATGAAGAGTTCTACTCTTGGAGTGCACTGAATAGGCCGAAGAGGTCCCGAATCCGTAGCACAGCCTCCTCTTCAGAAGCACCACCACCACCAACCACACTTAATATACTGTCCTCCATGCAGTCGTAGAGTAATGAGCTTCAACAATATTTGGCAACCCCCGAAATGTTACCAGCAGATCCACAACAGAGAGCCAACTTTGATGTCTTAAAATATTGGAAATCTAGAAAATGTATTTTTCCAGTATTATCAAGACTTGCCTTGGATGTTTTCGTTGTTCCTGTCTCAACCGTCTCATCCAAACAAACATTGAGTGCAAGTGGAAGAATTTTAAATGAAAGGAGGACTAAACTTTCTCCAAAAATGATTGAAGTCCTCACATGTCTTCGAGATTGGGAACGGTCGCACCATCAAGATCAATACGAGGTTGTCGATGATACTTTAATAGAATCATTTCAATTTTGTAATATAGATGATACGGGTGAGGGAGGTCCTATTGAACCATCCCCAAATTAGTTGTTTTGTAAAATATAATTTGTAAATTAATTGACAATTATTGCACTCTTTTTTCTTTACCAAGGTTTTTCTCCCATTGGGTTTTTCTTGGTGAGGTTTTTAACGAGGCAATAATTGTTGTACATTCTTATTTTTTTTTTTTTGATAAATGAATAAGTCTAATTTTTCTTATATTACAATTTTATTGTATTGAAATTGAATTAATATTTGAAATGTTAACTAAAAAAAATAATAATAATAATTTAATTGAATTATTGATATTTGAAAAGTTAACTAAAAACAAATACATTTATAATTTATTCATTTATAAATTGTTAATTATGTATTTGAAAAGTTAAATATATGAAACAAAATCAAAAAAGAGGGTTAACCCGGCCCGGCCCGGCCCGCAGCCTAACCCGGCGGGTTAGGGTTGGCGGGCTGGGTTGGGCTAGCCATTTCCCCAAAAATGACAGGCCTAACCCGGCCTGTCTTTGTTCGCGGGCGGGTTAGGACCGACCCACCAAAATTCGTAACCCGCCACGGGTCAGGCCGAGCGGGTTACTTTTCCAGCTTTAGTTTCTGCAAGCTTCATTGTAACCAAGCATCACAACATTTTGCGAACTTCAACTTCATTTTTAACACAACATTTTGCAAATTTATTGTAACTAAGCAACATTCTGCAAACTTCATTTAGCAAAAATCATTGCAAACATCAACTCTTTTGCAAGCCAAAATAGCACCTCTGCAAATTAAACACCACTTTAGCACTTCTGCAAACTAAACAACACTTCATTTTATCACAACATTCTGCAAACTTTATTCAACAAAAAATTGTTGCAAGCAACAGCCCTTCTGCCAGCCAAAACAACACTCTTACAACTTCTTAGTACTTCTGCAAACTAAACACCACTTTAGCACTTCTGCAAACTAAACAACACTTCTACAACTTCTGCAAACTAACCAGCACTTCTGCAAACTTCATTCAACTAATTAGTGCTTTGCTATTTTTGCAGTTTCATAAATTCTGCACATTCCACATAATCCAACCAATTTTGTAAATCTACAACCATAAATCTACAATAGCACAAGTAAGAACAGCCAAAACAAACATAAAACTTGACGAAAGAACAACAACTACAATTCCTTTGCATATGCTGCCAAAACAAAACCAACAATTTTTCTTGATATTTAGCACGCTCCACACTACATCATTTTGACACCTTTCAATACGTACCAACACACCAAAACTGCAGTTCATGGCAATATGCCAAAACTTCATCATTTAGTCAAATTATAGTACATTAGCACTATATTGCATTGACTATTGCAAACTACAACTGCACATAAGCTCATATACTACAAATAAGCCATATACATGGCATATTTAATTTCGGACAGACAGTCAGATTCCTTGTAGTCTATGCTTCAGTACTTACTTCAACCACAGTTAATTTCTGTTTGAGCTCATGAAACTGAGTAATAGATAGTGCTTTAGTCAAGATATCTGCAATTTGTAGTTTAGAAGGCACATATTGAACAATAACCCTCTTGGCAAGCACTTGATCTCTAATGTAATGAGCATCAATTTCAATGTACTTAGTTCTTGCATGAAATACAATATTGGAAGCCAATGCACTAGCAGTCACATTATCGCACCGTATAACAAGGATAGATTTCAAAACTAAGCCAAGTTCTGAGAAAACACTATCCAACCATGCTATTTTAGTAGCAGTGTGAGCTAAGGCTCCCTATTTTGCTTCAGTTGAAGATAATGCCACTATCTTTTGCTTGCGAGAGCTCCATTGAACAAGATTAGGGCCTAAGTAGACACAATAGCCACTTGTACATCTTCTATCATCTAAATTACTACCCCAATCTGCATCAACATAATACTCTACACACAAGGAGGTTGCTGGTCTAAATTGTAACCCTTGGTATTGAGTTCTTTTGATATATCTTAACACCCTCTTGCACACTTGCCATTGGAGAGTAGTGGGAGCTTGAAGAAAGTGACTAAGCTTGTTAACAAGATAACTTAGATTAGGTCTTGTCAAGGTTAAGTATTGTAGGGCACCAACAGTGCTTCTATAAAGACTAGGGTCTTGAAAAACTTCACTGTCATGTACAAAAAGTTTGGTTCCCATAGCCATAGGAGTAGAACAAGGATGAGCATCCATCATGCCTGTTTTTATGAGGAGATCACCAATGTATTTGGTTTATTTAAGATGGATACCTCAAGTTGATCTTGTTGCTTCAAGACCAAGGAAGTATTTCACAGGACCAAGGGTTTTGAGAGCAAATTGGTCATTTAAATCCTTGATAAGTTGTTGAATAAAGGAGCTGCTAGATTTAGTGATGAGAATATCATCAACATAAACCAAAACATAAGTAACCTGAGAGGCTTCTTCACAAATAAAAAGGCTTGAATCCGAGATAGAATTGAGAAACCTTTTATCCAAGAGAGCTTGTTTCAACTTATCAAACCAAGCCCTTAGTGCTTGTTTGAGCCCATAAAGTGCTTTATTCAGTTTACACACATGAGAGGGAAATTGAGTATCTTCAAAGCCTTTCGATTGCCTCATGTAAATAATTTCGAGAATAATTTCATTTAAGAAAGCATTGTTTACATCCACTTGTTGGATTGATATGTAACAGCAAGAGTGAATATAATCCTAATAGTTGCAGGCTTTATAATAAGGGTGAATGTTTCGAAATAGTTAAGACCAGGGGTTTGTTGAAACTCTTTAGCAACCAGCCTAGCTTTATACCTCTGAAGGGAACCATCAACATGAAATTTAGTTCTAAACACCCATTTATTACCAACCACATGCATATCAGAAGATAATGGAACTAAAGTCCATGTATTGTTATTAATTAAGGCATCAAACTCACATTACATAGCCTCTTTCCACTCTGGACTACAAAGAGCTTCTTTAACTGAGGATGGTTTAGGTAAGACAACAAGCTAACTTGTCAATAACATTGCAGATTTCTTTTTGAACACACCATTTTTTGCTCTAGTTATCATAGGATGTGAATTCATAGGCACTTAAGAACCAAAAAAAGTGCAGGAAACTGTGATGAATTGAGATCGGTTTCAAGAGGACAAGATGATGTGGTAGTGAGTTGGTTATAAGAAGTTAAGTCAACTTTAGGTGGATAGGGCAGGTTTGTTAGTTAAGGAGAGGTTGAGTGAGCAGAATTATTGGAGGAAGAGGGTGCAGGCTGATGTTTGGAGATAGCGAGGAAAAGGTTATATTTGGTATCGGTTCAGATGGAGTTATTCTAGCTGCTACTAGTTGAGATGATGAATGCTCAAGGTTATTTGTGAACTATGTATTTGTAGGTAAAATAGGAAAAACTAAAACAGATCCAAGTTGATTGGATTCAGGATGTGATGCAAAAGAAATAGGTATAACAAATATTAAAGAAGAATTTTCCTTACCTCTTGCTATTGTGTGAGGACTTGACTGAGGATAGGGCTCTCTAGGAGAGTCTTCATGAGCTGGACTATTATCAAACTTAAGGGAAACAAAAGGAAAAACAGTTTTTGAGGAGCTTGTGGAAATACTAAAGGATTACTTGACACTTTTGCATTTGTGTTAGAAATGAAGGGACTGAAATTATTGGCAAAAGGAAACACATTTTCATTAAACTTGACATTTGGTGTGATGAATACTTTTCCGTCAGAATTAAGACATTTAAAACCTTTATGAACTAAACTATAGCCAACAAAGACACTTTTGGAAGAATGAAAATTGAACTTTTGTTTATTAAAATCTCTTAAATAAGGAAAACAAGCACAACCAAACACTTTGTGTGTAGAATAAAGAGGTGTGTGACAAAAAAGAACTTGATATGGAGAAACAAACTTCAAAACAATAGAGGGCATTCTATTGATTAAGAAGACAGCAGTTTCGAATGCAAACCACCAAAAATGTAAAGGCATGGATGCATGTACAAGAAATGTGAGACATGTTTCAACTACATGTATGTTTGCATTCACTTCGACCATTTTGTTGATGCACATAGGAACATCTATATTGGATTCCAGCTGAAGTGAGATAAGGGATTAAGCTTATGTACTCTCCCCCTTGATCAGATTATAGACATTTAAGCTTATAACCAAATTGTCTTTCAACAAGATGATGAAACCTAATAAACATTAATCTAACCTCAGCTTTTGTTCTTAAAGGAAATAGTCATGTGAACCTACTAAAATCATTAATAAACTGAACATAATACTTAAAACCTTCTAATGAAGCAAAAGGAGCAGGGCCCCAAATGTCACTATGTATAAAAGCAAGAGGTTCAGTTGCTCTTGACACTGAAATGAGAAAACTATTCCTTTGCATTTTTCCTAACTGACATGCATCACAAAAGGACTTTTGTAATTTGGAACATAACTTGCTATCAACATGACTCATAATCTTATGAAAAGCATCAAAATGAGGGTGTCCTAGTCTATTGTGCCAAAGCAAACTTGTATTGTCTCTATCATTGGTAACTTGACATACTAGAGGAGAACATGGAGATGTATTTTTAACACTAGATTTATCACAGTAATTAGTATTGAGGTATTTCAGATCATACATGGAATCAATATAACATGATGCAGGAGAAGCACAATTAGAACTATTTTGGGAAATCAAATCAATTTTGCTATTATTGATGAGTAAATTGCCATTACAAGTACTGGTATTATAAGAGCTATAATCTGACTGTTTACACTTTTCCTTGCAATCTAAAGTTTCAGACATATTATTTGATATCAAGTCATTATTGAAATCTGGATTACAGTTTGAAGGACTGGACATTACTGAAGAAACACATGATACATAATTATTACTATAGAAACTGCTAGGAACAACAGATTGTAATGATAGATTGGAAGGAACACTCAAGTGACAAAGTCCAGCTTTAAGTCCTCCTTGCAACAACACTTTCCTTGTAGCCTGATCCTTAACAATGTAGCAATCAGAAGTAAATTTAACTACTACATTGTTATTTTTGGTAAATTTAGATATGTTAAGAAGATTCTTGGTAATCCTAGGTACACATAGAACATTCTTTAAGTAAAGACATTTATTTTGTAAGGAACTAGGCAAGGAAGTAAATCCAATATGAGAAATGTTTAAGAACTCACCACTTCTAACTTGTAACTGATCAGTTCCTTAGTGGCACCAGAATCCATATACCATGCTGGATTTGGTGAGTGTGTTGAGTAGGAGACCATAGAGGCTATAGGGTGACCATATGATGTTGGATATGAAGCAAAATTAGCTTGGGGCACTGTATATTGTTGTTGACTAGGGATAATATTAGGGAAGTTTGGTGAGACAGTGAGTTGGTGTTGATGGGAAGGACTACTAAAATGACCTTGTGATTGAGTAATAGAAGGCCAGAACTTGATTTAGATGTCCAGAGGTGCCACCATTATAAGAATTTGGCCCTTGATTAGAGATGTTGTGACTCCCATGGAACTGTCCAGGAACTGCAGTGTTGTAACGACCAATCTGTCCATTGAACTATCCAGAAATTGTAGTGTTGTAACCATCAATCTGCCCATTGAACTATCTAGGAATTGCATTGTTGTAACCACCAATCTGCCCAGAAGAAAATCCATTACCACCGTGTTGTCTAGAGTTGACAAAGTTCCCACTACCATTGAACTGTCCTAAAGGCCCAAACTATCCAAACTGTCCACCATTAAACTGACTAGAGGTTCCAATTTGTCCAGAATTTCCAAATTTCAAAGGAATACTAGTGTACATAGAATTGTATCTATGGTAGCATTGGACTACTGTGTGTCCAATTTTACTACACACTTGACATATAGGCTTTCCTCTCCCATTGTCTCTACCTTAGCTCTTACAGTAAAACCAAATGAAGTCTCTACCGAATTCATAAGAGGAGCAAAGGAAAACTGATTGGCTTGGGCATGTGGACCTGTACCATTCCAACTCAGATGTTGAGGACATGGAGCACTATTCATGGGGTTAAGGTTGTGGGAGTTGTTAACAGTAGGATTTGGAAAGCTTGGAGAGCTTATGGCAACGTGAGGAGTTGTTACATTGGAAGTATTAGTAGAGTAGGGCAACTAATGAACTGTATTGCTAGTAGTAGCAATGTTAACTGAACCTCCATGGAAATATAACGAATTGAATTTTTCCAGCTGCAATTCATACTTTTGGAGCAGAAATTGGGCTTCTTGTAAGGTGACTGTATCAAACTTTGATTCAATTCTAGAGGTTAGGTTGACTACAGCAACGTCAAATTCAGGCCTAAGGCCATCTAAGATGAACTGAAGAAGGTCTTCATCAGAGACAACTTGACCAATTGTGGATAAACTCTCAACTGAACTCTTCATTTTCTTAACATAATCACTAATATTAAGGTTCCCTTTCTATGTGTTTTGAAGCAATGTTTTTTAGGTGTAGTGCTGTAACCTTGGAGTCATTAAGAAACTCATGTTCAAGTGTAAACCATATCTTTGTCGCAAACTTGCACTTTGATACGTTTTCAAACATACACTTAGAAATTGAAGCTAAAAGCCGAGTTACTAAATATTTATCCGTGTGTTTCCAAGCAACGTAAGTAGGATTGATTTTCTATGTAACAATTCTATCATTTTCCATAGGTTCTTCTGTTAATAGGGGTGTCAACCGAGCCGAGCCTCTCATGAGTCGACTCAACTTGGCTCGTTAAATACTCGAACTCGTCTCGATTATAATCGAGTCGAGCCGGCTCGAACAAGACTCGAATTAGGTACCGAACTGAGTTCGAGGCTACCCCGGCTCTGCTCGATTTGGCTTGCGAGTCAATAGTGGCTCGTTTAGGGTTTTTCTACAAAAAATAAAAGTTTTAGGTTTGTCTTGTAATTTGACATGTAAAAGTTTTAAAATGTTGCAAATTAACCCAAACCCCAATTAAAGTTTTAGGATTTAAAATTTTGTTGTGTAATACATTGTTGATGTGTTGATTTGGATGCAAATTCACCAAAAATTGGATCTGATTTGTATAAAACAAGATTTGCAAGTTATATAAAAAATGGGCCAAACGAGCCATAATCGAGCCAGTTCGAGCTCGAGTTAATCAAGTCATAATCAAGTTTTTCAAGTCGAGTCATGAGCAGGCTCGATTATAAACGAGTTGAGTCACGAGTCAAATTTTCCTAACTCAACTGACTTGTGATTTGGCTCGAACTCGTTTAATGCTTAACCGAGTCAGGCTTATTTAGGGTGATACTTGGCTCAACTTGGCTCGTTTACAGCCCTACTTCTGTAGTTGAGGAATTTTCAGCATCACAATCAATTAAAGACGCGGGACAAAAAATTCGACCTGTTAAATGGTTTTTAAGGTCATGCGCACCTACGGCGAAGAGAACTTGAGATCTCCAAAACCTGTAGTTGTTGTGATAGTTGTCTCTGGTTAACTTCGGATTAACCACCTGGAGACTCGACGGAAAGGCTGAAAAGAACGAATCGGTAAAGCTGTTAGCTCCTCTCTCCATGTTGTTCAGATCTTGATTGAAGCTGGAATTAGAAGCCATTGACGCAAGTCTCGGGCTCTGATATCATGTGAAACATAGAAAAAAACCGTGAAAAATCTAGAAAGAATTTAGTGTTTGTGTATTTCTTTTCTTAATTGAATGAATTACAAGTCAACTCTTCACTATTTTATACAAACAGTACATTTACAGTTGAGAGAGAGTGAAAAGAGTAAGTGGATAGTGACGAAGTTGTATTTTACAACAAGGTGTGAAACGACACCGTTTCTTGATACTTACAAACTAGTCCTTAAGTTTTACAGATTTGACACTTCAGTACTTCAGCTTTGCAAAACTAGCACTAGACAACACATAACACTAAAAATAAGCATTTTCTTGCCACCCCCGAGCTTTTGTTAATTAAAACCTTAAAGTTTCAAAAACTAATATCATTATGCCTAAGGCCTAAATCATCCAAGAAATACCATACCATAGATCAAGTCATTAAGAGTAACATAAAAGGCATATTTTTTAAACTATTTTGTTATAAATACAGTTTCTATTTAGGAAGTTATTTAAAATCTAAATTCATATTTGATGATATTGATAAACTGTTTATTGGCATCACTTAATAAGATTTATATATATTAATTCAAACCCTATAAAATTTTAAAACTCAACCACTCAAATCAAAGTCCCAAACTCAACTTAAATTAAAGAACAAAGTTGGGAGTGTTGTTAGAATACCAAATAGAGATTATTGAAAAAGATAAAAATAATATAGCGAGAAGAACCATTATTGAATATGACCCTTTTACAAGGAAAATAGAACAATCAAAGCTCTCTGTCCACCCCCCTTTCTTTTTTCATATGAAATAAGGGTCTTTTCTTTTTCTTTTCTTTTTTAAATTCTAAACACTGGATAGAAATAAGTGGTACCACTACCACACACTTAATACATGATAGCGTTTATTTTTTTAAATTAACCAAATCTAAATAATTTTTTTTTAATATTTATACTAATATGCCCTTATTGTATTTTATAATATATTATAGAAATGAATTTTGGTCAACTGGTTACCAAAATCACATCGCTGGAATCCACTGCCGGTAGGTGATTGAAATTTTTTTTGATATAAATTTCAATTGCACAAAATGTAGCTTTTAGCTAGGATTTGACGGAGAAAATGCGGCAACCGAACTTTCTCTGTAAGATCCCGACTAAATGACACATCTATTGATAACAAAAATAAAAAACTGTAGAGATGGACAAAGTATTGAAATATGATCATTTTGATACCAATTTCGTTACCAAAGCTCACCAAATAAATTTCAAACGGCATTTATTATTTAATAAGATAATGTAGTTTTAAATTATTTTAAATGAAATAAATTAACAGTCGGATTTTAACATTTTATTTAAATTTAAATTTATTATAATATAAGAGCATTTTAGGTAGCTAAAGTTATGTATATATAAAAAGCTTTCAGATTTTATAAATAAGTTGGAAAATTTTATTTTTTCTATTAAGTGAAAAGTTCTAAAAATAAGTAACAATTTGAAAAAAAAAAACAAAAAATTGATCAAAACTCTAATTCTAATTAAATTTAAAATTTAAATGGAAAAAACAAACACACCCTAAGACATATTTCATTTTCTTTTTTCTTTTATTTTTTAATTATAAAACATGCACTATATATAAGCTGATACTGAAGTTAATAGCATGAAACTTGCCTCCACAGTTGAAGTATTGGATTTTAAAAAAATATGTTATTTTCTTCATTCAATATAAATATTAGCACATAACTTAAATAATCATATTTTCTTCTATCTGATTGAAGTGCTCTTGCAATAAATAATAGCAATTTGTTTGATCTAAGCCATTAAATTAAATCTTAAAATAATATACACTCATTTTCAATTCCAACTAATTATTAATAACAATGTTGTTATTCAAATCCCACCTAAACCCTTTTTAATCTACATTATTAATTTTTATGACTTTTAAAATATAATTTATATATTAATTTTTTAAAACTAATAATGGGGCTTAAAAAGAGATTTGGTGGGGCTTGAATATAAATACACGATTGATGAACTACAAAAGATGATAATTGGGCCTGACCATTTTACTGGTTGCCTAATTGGATTAGTAAATGTACCTGACCCATGTCCACTACTTTATGACCCAAAGGACCAACATGATAATTGGGCCATAAATTAGGCCACACAATAAGCCAGTTTACCTTAATTATGCGGCAAAACGCAGCATCAATTTAATTTTCTTCAGCTTTCATTGACAGAAACTGTTTTATCCTTTCTTTGTTGATTATTGTGCAGTTAATTAAAACTAGTATTAATGTTTGTGCTTTAAGTAGCGAGCACACTGCACAAAAACTTTGTGTTCTGCTCCCTAAACGTTAATAATCTTTAATACCTAACTCTTCTGCTTTTGTCGTGTACCATAATTACTGCATTATACACATCTAGGTTTCAACACCATTTATTACTAACTGACCGTCAAATCTAACACTAGATCCACTGAACTCACCCAATATATCATGCATAAATTTCTCCAACAACTAAGTCCTTGTTGGAATATTACCCCACATAAACTACCTTCTAATACTTGAAACAACTTTCTTATCCAGAGAGGAAACGTGTACAAATTTAAGTTCCTCGAATTAAAACATGGTTACTGGTCTTTGTTTTCATTTTGTCTCCTAATTGTACATTGCATTTATTTCTTCATATATTTTGACACTTGTTGCTCTCACCATCTTCTTTGGGTCAGCTTGCCTCTTGATGGCGGTGCAATAAACAGATATTCTTTGTGAAATAGTTGAAATAAAGAAAAAAGAAAAAATGGGTTCTGACAAGAGTCAACTTCTGGATCTAAATCTAAACTCTAATGGCTTCCCTTCCTTGTCAATATCAATGAACATAAAGCTCATGCGATTCTATTCCAAGAAGCACCAAGCAACCCATATGATTTTGCCCTGTTTGGAAATGAGGGTCGCCCTGTTTATTTGGGTTGAGCGGGACCATAATGTTTTGTGGTCATTTATTTTGGCATTATTTTTGGTCAATATAATGTTGCTGCCTTGCCAGTTAATTCTTTGTTTGAATGTTCACCAGAACAAGACCCTTCAAACGCATTTATGAGTCGTTTTTTTTTTTCAAATTTCCACAGTTTATGATGCTTCTTGTCATTTTTTGTCTCACCTCTCTCTTCCTCGACAGCTTGCATTTATTAAAACCCATCAAAAATATTACAAACTATGTCCATCTTTGTTAAGGTACAAGATTCCAAATAAAAGAATAACTACATGTTCAATCACTTTCAAAAAAATTTAAGGATAAGAAATCCTCTGTTTATTCTGAAATTGGGTGTTGTTAATTTTGAAGAGTTGCTGAAAAAATGTAATAAAAAGAGCTTTTTATAGGAGTTTCCAGGCAGGAACGGGGAGGCAAATTGAATATTCAAAGCAGAGAAAATGGGAATGGGCATCAGCTTCTGTAAGTGCTTTTCCACTTTTGAATGGAAAATTAGACTTTAAACAAGAGCTAATATAATGCTTTTTTTACCGTTCAAAAGTACTTTTCAAAAGCAGAATGTTGCCAGAATGATTTTACTGAGAGAGAGATCATCATATTCATATGTCCATTCCACATTTTATTTATTTATTTTATTGAGTTTAAAGAAACCCTTTGGCTCTACTTTCACAGTTCTTTTCTAACCTAATGCCCTTCTCATTAGCTTTAGCTTTAGCTTTTAGTCAAACTTTTTTTTTTTTTTTTAACGGAGACTTCAATTCAACGGTTCAACCTCCAATAAAATTCAACCCAAACTTATCTCTTCTGAGATTAATGTTATTTCAAGTAACATTTAAGTTTAATTAACCTTTCCATGGTAAAAAAAAAAATATTAAGTTTGGTGAACTATCAAATTGCCCAGACAAAGAAACATGTTGCAGAAGAAAGGAATTATAAAATGGGGCATACGATTAATTAGTTGGTTCTTGTTTTGAAACCATGATGAACCCATTTGGCTTATTATTATAAAAAAAAAAAAGAAAAAACAGAGAGGTACAGTAGAAGACTAAAATCCCACCAACATATTTGTCTTGTAAAGTTGAAAAACCAAGAAAATGGAAATGGAAGAGAGAGAAGGTGGAGGTGTTAAGTCATATCAGTTATTCAGAATCAGAAATGATCACAGCTTTGATGTGGAGTTGGTTGAAGCTCGTAACTTTCAAAGATACCATCATATGCTCATGCTGAATTTGCAGAAAACGAAGACCACAAACATGAACAAAAGATCCAAATAAAGATTTGGTTTCAAATTTTTCATAATGATCCGTCACTATACACGCAACAACACCCGATTCATATCATACCCTTCTTAATGCCGCCAACAACAACCCTAATTACCTAACCTACCCCTTCTCTATTTTCATTACATTACACAAAATTTAAAATTTAAAATAAAAATCGAATCAAATTCTACTGTGCAACAAATTTCTTTTCTTTTCTTTTTTGGTGTGGATTTCTTTCGATTGGATTTGACAAGACAGTATTTTTCCCGCTTAAATTCGTTCATCGTTTGATCTTCTGGCTGATATGATTTCCTCATAGGACGAATCACTGCTGAATCTTGGAAACAGAAAAGCATCTGAATATAAAAATGACGTATCAGTAACATCATTAAGGTAAAATTAATATTTGGGAAAATCTAAATAAACTAATAATATTTCAGGGGTTTTTTCACCTTTTGATGATAAGTAACTCAAAGTTCCCTGTGAAGAACTACTACTTGTAGATCTTGAAAACGAAGAAGAATCTGAAAAAAAAAACCAAGGAAGAAGAATTGGAATATCATATACTAGCTTCAGGATTATCTTAATTAATTAATAATATGTACTAATTAAGGAAAATTCATACCTCTAGATGAGTTGAAAGATTTTTTGCAATGAAGAATGGCGCTTTGAATCCCATCATGTTGCAGTAACAGAGAGTCGTCTCTTCTAGCTGGCGATGAAACTGTTGCTGAAGCTGATTTGCTCTTGCCCAGATGCCTATTCAGAGCTCGAAAGCCTCCTGAAGTATTCCTCTCCTTCAGCGGAGAATGCACCGGCAGCGTCGCCGGCGACGATGTCGGGGAAGCCTCTGTTAACTGCCCAGAAAATCTCATCTTCTCGTTCTTCATTTTCGAGACTTTGACATATAATGGTTTGATTAGCTTCAAATATTTTTGTATCAAATCTTTGGAGAATCTCTTTGATGACGATGAAGATGATGAGTCGTTTGTTGTATTGCTTGTTCTTCTCAAACTGCATGCTCTAGTAAACATTGAAAGATTTGAAATTTCTTCGACTTTGAATTTGACGGTGAAGAGCTTATTGTTTTCTCGTTTCTCTTGCTTTGAAGAGGTGGTTGTGGAGTCTGTTTTCTCTGTTCTGAGTGTTGCCGCCATTGATTTTGATTTCTTGAAGATGGATACTCGAAGCTTTGGAGCTGATTTTAACAATGCGATTGGAGACTGAGGCTTTGATGTAGAAGTTGGCTCTATTGGGAGGATCTTTCTTTTGGACAAGACATCACTTGAAGATGAAATCTTTAGTTCTCCATTATGGCCGGCAGTTTTGGTTGAATAGTGGACTTGTTCTTCACTGTTTCCTTGGTGGGTGTTGTCGCTGTTGCAGTTGTTTCTCTTGTTGTCAAAATCAGATAAAGTGAGTTCCAACTCAAAGAAGGAGTCATCTCCTTCATCCACCAATTCACAATCTGAACCCACAACAACATTAGAACCTTCAATAGCATCACCATTACCACTAGAACTTAACGTTTGGTTTTCTTTGTCGGAAGCACTGGTGGTGGTCGTGGTGGTGGTGGTTGGTCTCCAGAACTTGATAAAGCTGAGAGCTTCCATAGTAACAGAGGTTAAAGAGAGAGAGAGAGAGAGAACAGAGAGATGGGCTTAGTCTGGTTTGGTCTACGCTTATATAAATGGTCACAAAGAGAGAGAGAAAATAGAGAGCTTTCACGAAAAAATGAATTGAAAATAGTGATTGTTTAGAGAGAATGAGGTAAGCTTTTTCTGCGTAGAATGGTACTGTATTTGTTTGTTTGTTATGGCTTTGGTTGGGTCACATAGAGAGCACGTGACTATCCAAAGCGAAAAATAAAAAACTTTGGCTATTGGGCACCCAGAAGAAAGAGAGAGTAGAGTTTCAGACTATAAAGTTGACGGGTCCCTGTGCCGAAGACTACGAGTAGAGCTCAAATTTACGATTACAGAGTTTGGTCAGAATTGTCTCAACTGTCAAACTTTTATATTAGACCCACGCGCATCTTTCTCTCCTTTCCTTATTTACACACTTCCAAATCTCCCTCTCTTTCACTTTTTTATCTTCTATTTTTATCTTTCTTTGTTGTTTGTATCAAGTTTTTATGTTTTATCCTCCTCAATTTCATAAATCATTCCCTTGTTCAATTTTCTGTACATTCCAACAACTATTTCATCAAATTTGTGCTATTTTTTAAGCCTTTGTAATAAGCTATGAAAATTATCAAATGGGTTATAAGTAAACATAATAAAAATATGTTAATAAAATATTACTTAGTGTTTTGATGGTAAAAGAGTAAAGAAAGATTTAAGTTTATATGATCTTTTGAGAGTCTTTACCCTTTTTAATAGGAGTAACCACTAAAATTTATATCTGATCGATAATTTTACGGTTTTAGAAGAATAGTCAATGTGAATGTAAACTAGTCCAAACATCTAAATCATTTAAAAGAAAAAAATCTAATAGAATGTGAATCATGCATGTTTAAGAATTTCCAAGTCAAAGTATTATAAATACAAAATTAGTCTTGGACGCCGGCTGGGTTACGAAACTGGTTGGTAGTTTACTTTTTGTAAGTGGACTTAGGATTTGATTAAATAAATTTATATTGACTAAGAAATTATCAAGCAAGCGCGTGGAACAGAAGTAAATAAGAAAGTGATCAATGGAGAAATCTGAGTTATATTTTTATTTATTATTTTTGGGTATAAAAGAGATGAGAGGACTGAGGAGAGTGATGGGAAACTTCCAAAAAGAGGTTAAAAAATGAAAAAAAAAGAAAAAGAAAAGGAAAAATGAAAGAGAAAAAGGCCAAAAAGAAAAGAAAAGGAAACGTAAGAGCGTTGTATATAGAGATGAAAAACTTTAACTTTTTGTGACAGAGGCCTTAAAAGATCTGCCAAGTCAGAATGAATTTTGATTTAAACAAGGCAAGGAAAAGAATTGCCTCACGCTGCATCAGCATCACTCTCCTGCCCTTCCCATAAAAGGTTTGACTTGTAAAGATAAAAAAAGATGGGCGTGTTTTGATATTTTCCCTTATTCTTTTTTTTACTTTTCAAAATGGTCCCTATTTTTTCATTTGGGAAAGTTCTTTATCCTTATTCCTTTGGCATTTGAATAACAAATAACAAATAATAATGATAATTTGAATTTAAGATCTAATCATATTAAAGTTATACAATTATTCCTTTCAAGAATTGGATTTATTTGATAAAGATTGTGAATAATATCCTTTATTCATCTAGATGAGAGTCCTTAAATGTGCTTTCTTTTTTGGTGAAGGACCCATTATTGCATGAGAGATGGGCAAATCTTTAATACAAAGACATGGTTTCTTTTAGGTCAGCTTCCTTTTGACCAACTCATAATATTGCATTTGTTTATAAGGGAATAACCCTTTTAATTTTAATTCAAAGGGTTCACAATATTTTTTCGAATAAATCTTTAAAACCCTAATCAGAAAGGGTTTTCTTTTACATATGAGTTAGATTTGAGATGGAAGTTGGACATTGTGCAAATGGGTTTACTCTAGTAAACTTAGTAAAAGGAAAAAGGAAATGAGTTATTGATGTAGCGAAAATGTGCAATTGTGAAAATAGTATCGTATGAATCTCCCGTAAAATATAACTTTATAGTCGTCAAAGATCTATACATCTTCATCGATCCTAGTTTATAATTTGTTATCTGAGATAAACTTGCAACTTAAATCTACATTTGAATGTAATATCATCTTTTTAGGGTGTTTTTTCTTTTAACCATTTGTATTAAGTTAACTCATCAATTGTTTAATTTGACCTTAATAAATTGAATTCCTTTGGGTATTAAAAAAGTAAAAAATAAGCCTCCAAGCTTTCATGTTATTGCTTCTTTTTCTTCTAGCTTCAGATTTGCAAGCTATAATACATTGCATTCATCACTTATTATTCCAGCAAAGTTTTATGATTACTTTCTTTTTCTTTTTAAATGGATAAAAATCTCATGATTATCACAACATTTCTCATCATAAACAATTCTAATTGCCTAATAATTTCTAATTCTCTCATGTTTATGGCATGCACGTCTACACACAGCTTAATTTTATTGACGTCCTCTCCCTCCAACTCCACCTCAAGCAGACTTTTCTTTTTTATATTACTTTGATGGACAATAAACTTAAAAAAAAAAAAAAAAATTTATTGACGTCCTCTCCCTCCAACTCCACCTCAAGCAGACTTTTCTTTTTTATATTATTTTGATGGACAATAAACTTGAAAAAAAAAATCCGAAATTGAGAAATGATGATGTGGGTTTGGTTTGTCTTTACAAGGAGAAACTGAAGATCCCCACCAAGATCAATTCAAAAATTTGTTGTAGTCATATCAGGTGAATATAATCATATTACAGTATGAATCGAAATTCTCTTTCCCTTTCACTAGGCAACTATTTAGACTTTTAAATTTGTACTTAGTTCTTTGGGTGAGACCCAAAGGGCTGCAGGTGGCTTGTGTATTGTTAGGTGTAGATATTGTATAAAAAGTAATCAGAAATGTAGGGGAGGGTGGTCAAATAATTCCTCAAAAGAATTTTGTGAAGGGGTGGGGTCTTTATGCTTGGTAGGAAAGAATTTGATAGTGTTATTAAACAGTTTTAACATGATGACAAAACAAATAGTGTTTGCCTTTGGTTAATCGACAAAACAACCACCATGCTAATGCGTGAAAGAGATATAAATCCCCACCTTCGCTTTGGTAAAGAACCTTAGCTTTAAGCTTTAGTTATTGTTGACTTGTTGGATGTTTGTCCAACCTTTTGAAAAAGAGAATAGATTTAGATGAATCTGATTATCTCAAGCTTTATTTACAATGGTGAGTTAGTGGGTATGACTATGAGACCTCAAATTTAAGCCCCAACAATGCGATACAAAGTTATCATCTTTTGGGCTCCAAAATAGAGAAACTATGCTTCCCATTATAAGGGTCCAGATAATCGGTTATGGGCCGGCCTGTCCAATTAATGAACAGTGTAAAAGCCAAGAAAATCCTAATAAAGCTGGTTCATTCTTCATTGCATCATTTTCTTTTCACCATTAATATTCTCCAATAATATTATACTTACTCACAAATTTACTAACCATCTTACTCACCTTTGTTAAAATTACATATGATACCCGTACTATGTTTATAATACCTTTACTATGCTTTATATTTACAAAGATCATAAGTAAACATAGCATTATTTATTCTATAAAATGCAAGTCTAAATAATGAGTATATTTAAGTCCTTGTACTAATGTATACTTAAGGTCACACGGAGAAGGCAACTAAGGCTTCCAACTGCCACACCATGGTTGCAGTTAGTGACTGCACTGCATTTAATTATCTATGCACAGTAGAATAACACTATCAAATTCTTTGGTACCACATTTATTATCAAGTATTTTATAAAAGAAAATATATCTATTCAGATAGCCGATCATTTGCCATTTGAATAGTAGATGGAATTATAATAAATCAAGTCAAGAATAGCAATCGACTTGATGTACGACATGATGACCAAATGGGCAAATAATCAAACACCAACTCTCGAGTCTTGCTCTCATGTCGAAATTATTAGTTAAGGTTAAAGTCTTGTGCATATGATAAGCAAAATTAGTTCTCTACTAAATTCATATAAAGAAAAAGCAATAAAATTTGCAACACCCTAATAGAGGACATTGTTCATCAAAGACAATCCTCTAAATAAAAAAAATGACAACAATAAATAATCCCAGAAAGAAAATTTAAAAATCATTGCAATAACATATTTATTTGGTTTAATTGTGTGCACTCAAACGCTATTTTAAAACATAAAAAAGGAAACCAAAGATTCTAATGGATGATAAACTACAACACCAAATTTTGTCAAAACCTTGATCCACTCATGTGTCTGTCTATTCCTTCTTCTTGTCCTTCAATGCACCCTTGGGAATTTTACTCAAAACTTTCCTCAAAACCTTTTCATCGAACACAGCGTATTGCTTCTTGATCTCAATTAGTGCCTTCTCAGCAAATGGATCAATCTTGTCCTCGTATTTCTCATAAATCACAGGCACGGTGTGGAGCAAAACAAAGGCTGTTTCCAACAATCAAATTCAAAATCCAAAGAATAGGCAGAAAATAGCATCTTCCTTTTATAAAAGAGAAAAAAAAGAAGCAAAAATAATGAACGGATCACTTACATATGTAGAACAAGGTCAGGAAGTTGCACCAACTACCCACGATTGACATAACCCACAAACCAGCAATGACCTAATTAACAAAAGAACAGAAATATGTCAATTGCATAAAAAAACAATGCAGTAGTTATCAATTTACCATATACTTAGGGTGGTGGCCTATGGAGTTAAATAGTAAAGTTTATTGCCAAGTATGCTTTTGTTGCCACCGGACTTTGCTGTGAATCAAATAAAACTCAAGCAACAAATGCAAGCACTTGCAACCACTTGCAACCATGAAGTTAATGTCTAAAACAGTAGAGCTGTTAAAGCAACATACACCAAGAAATTTCTTCAACTCTCTCCCAGATGCAATATCTCGCAGGACAGCCAAGCCTCGGTTAATTTCATATGTCAGAGCAGAAGCAACATCCACGACATGCTTTTCATGGATTTTAACATCTGGAATCTGAGGAGGTGACCTATTTCAAAGAAAGGAGAAATTTAAGGCTTAATAGAATTCAAAAGACATTTAATGATAGGGCAAATACCCAACACCTTACTTGTTGATAAACCTGGATGCATTGGACCACAAGAAAAGGACAGCAAGAGCAAGTATCAATATATGGCAGACCAGTGTAAGTAAGTGGTATTCAAGTAATTCAAAGAGAATCCACATAGCAGTGGCACCACCAAGCACACCTGCAGAGATTTTCTTGTTCCTCCATAGAAAAACATCAGCAGCTGTAACAAAAGATTGACGACATGAGAATTATAATTGATGAAAAAATATATTGTGTACAATTGCATGGGTGCATTTGTGAGTAGACCATAACTTTCAGCACAACCTTTCCCCTAGGTTTGATTTTGGAAAGAACAAATAGAAATCCAATACACGATTTTCTAACAAAGGAGGTTGTTTTCAAAAAAATTCATATTCAAAATATTCATAAGAAGAAACATTGCAACATAATTCAACTAATTGGAAGACTATATTTCGAAAAATAGAAGTATGCTCATAATATGTTAAAAAATAGGCATTACTAGGATGCCTGATTGATTAAAAATCGATGATATAAGACAACTTCATCCATAGACTTGAGAGCCCAACCAAAAGCTGGAAAATGTGTGACACAGAAACAAGTTAACATGTTAATTTAGCCATGTCTTGGACTACAAGACGCGAACTCCACATATCCATGCTAAAGAGTTCTGCAATACTCATATACGGTTAAATAATGATATACAGACAAATCAAAGTTTTCAATTTCTAATGCCATCTCCTTCATTGTGATGATAACATCACTGTGAAGTAAGACTTACTGGGAACAACATATGAAGCGGCATTGCCAAATAAATCAGCTAAATCACTTCAACCTTTCCATTTGGAAAAATCAAAGGTGATTTTTCTTATTACGAACCACATAATCATGAAGTGACACAGTGGGTTCATATCCCCTGTGCAATTGAATCTAAACTCCCTGCAACAATGAAATCTGAACCGTTCATTTTCCAGGAATAACGTGGGACACGTATAAGATCCCCTCCCACAAGAATACACAAGCCCTAATTGCAACATACATAGATAATCGTACCAAATCTTAATCGTAAAACTCGTAGCTTTATTATCTAATCGTATAAATCTAGCCCCCGATTCTGTTTCAATAAAAATGAATTAATATACTTAAATCAGATCCTCCATTTTCACAACAAAAGAAAAAAAAAAAACCAATCATTGTATCAAATATTCACATCTATTGAAACAAAGAGAGACAGAGTTTAAGAGAGTACGTTTTCCACCGCCAAGAACCTTGTGAACAGGTTTCTCTCTGCCGAAGAGCCTGTAAATCTTGTTCGTAACAGTTTCGACAGGCGACGGCTTGTCGTCATCGGAGTCGGAGGAGGAGGAATCGTGACCTTGGATCTTATCGGCGATCTTCTCCATAAGAGAATCGTGCTCCGCCGCGTGCTCCGCCATAGATCTCCGCTTAGACAGTACCAATCAAATCGACTAGATTCTAGAGAGAGCGTGAACGAGAGATACGTTTCAGCTTCGAGCGTGACGTTTTGAGTGTAACTAGGCGAAGAAATCTCAGCCGTATAAATCTGTGATGATTCCGAACCTAAGGTTCGGTAACGAGCCTACGGTTTGGAATAAAAACGGAAAACGAGGATGGTCAGGGGTGTTAAAGAAAAAGATTACGAGTGATTCTAGGGTTACAAAATTTTGATGGCTGTGACCTGTCCACACTCCGTTTCATTACCTAAAGATTTAAATCTGCTTTTTAAAGAAAATATAGTTAAAATTGTTGTGGTTAAATATATTACTGTTATAAATTTCACATTTTATATTAAATCTTATTTATTATTTTAGATTTAATTTTTTAATTTCACAATAATTAATCTACTAAAATTTNAAAGTATGAAGGTGAGAAAGTGTTATTATGCCATTTTTCGGTGGGAAAAAGTCGTTTACTCAAGTACAGGGGATAAATTTGTTTTTTGCCCTTTAATATAAGTACTGTTAATTGCAGCAGAGAATTGGATAGATTTGTAGCAAATAGCAATTAGGGTATAAACATGGTCCTCTCCTTATGCGTGCTGATATGAACTTTACGGAGAATTCATTTTCATTTGCGCCCACTGGCAAGTTGCAGCCACAGTGGATCTTCGCGGCGTATGTAATTGGTAAAAGAGAGAGCCGACCATGCGGAGGAAACCATGGATGGTTGGAGGGAAAAACAAACGGTCAACAAAAATATGATAAAAATGCACTCGTGGCATTCTGTTATTGGGCTACACTTAAGTAGTATTACATATTAATCACCAGGATTTGCTTTACTAAAACAATAAGGTTACAATCGCTGATTTTATTTCGTTTTCATGAAGCTTATTACACATCAAACAATGCTCAACATTACTTAATTAACAACAGAGAAGAACAACAAATTAGTGATAAAGTGGGCTGCTACTGCTAGCCTAGGTGCCAAACCATGGAGTCATCAACCATCATATTATGCTACTATTCTTCTTCCATTCCTCCATAAGCTCCTCCAACATCCTCTCAGAACTGCCACCAAATCCAACAGCTTTTCTTGCTTCTTCTCTAATATTTTTAGCTCCCACTCTCCACTGGTCGTTCCCCATCAAATCTTTAATTCTTTCTCCGATATCCTCTCCTTTCACCAACTGCTCTGTACCCCAGCCCCACCTCTTGACCCACATTCCCAACCCACTTCTCTCAATTACCTCTGCATTGATCTTCTGATCCCCAGCTTGTGGCCATACTAACATTGGTACTCCGTCCCACGCAGCCTCCACCAATGAGTTCCATCCACCATGAGTAACAAACCCGCCAACACCCCTGTGACCCAGTATCTCTTGTTGATTTACCCACTCCTTTGTCACCAACCCATGATTCTTAATCCTCTCCATGAGCTCATGACCCAGCAAATTATCCAAACTTTCGTCATCCTCCTTGTCGACTTTCTTACATTTCACCACCCAAATAAATCTACACCCACTCCTTACTAAGCCATCTCCAAGCTCCTTTATTTGTTCACTTGACAAGGCGGACCTACTGCCAAAACTAACATACACGACCGACCCCTCTGGTTGGTCATCAAGCCACTTCACAGGCGCACTGCACTCTATTTTCTCAAATTCGCATGGCAAAAGTGGTCCGATGCCATAGAAGGGTGGAAGCCCATCTGCAGCTCTTTTGCCATTAACCCCATGTAGAATGTCGGCTTCTAGTGCTTCAAATGAGTTAATTATAATCCCACTTGATTTGGCGAAGCTCTGACCGTTTTGTATGAACGTAGTACTAAAGAGATTATTTAAATTTAGTAATGCCGGAGGGATTGATGAAATGGGAATTGGAGAAAGGCCTGGAATTTCAAAAACGTCATCGAATTGAACAGAACCAGAACTGGTTTTCGATGCAACATAAGGGGGAAAAGACTCGCAGAAAGAACACATTCTCGCCGATGATGTGAACATGATGTAATTAGGTAGACCTATGTTTGTGGTAACTGGAAGAACAGAGGAAGTCAAGGTAACATCCAAGACAAGGGCAGAGAGAGGAGGGGATATTGATGAGAGGAGAGCAGTGAGAAGGTGAGATGAACGACGAATGGCTTCCCACTGGAGATAAAAAGGGTCAACAGAAGTGGCTGAAGTGGGATCAAAAGGAAGGAGATGAAACTGCTTTTCAGTTATCTGAGGAAAAGCAGAGAAGAGACGAGATATAACTTTAGACTCTGCAACTGAGACAGTCGGGTAGATCGTAATTAAAGTGACACGGCAGTGATGTTGAACTAGTGTTGCAGCTAGTCGAAGAAAGGGCATCAAATGTCCCATACCAGAGCTTGGGAGGATAGCTACATGTGGATAGGAGTTGAGTTCATCCGAAGTTGACATCTTTCTTGATGCCTAAAAATGGCTAGGGAACTTGGATGAGAGAAAATAGAGAAGAAAGAGTTACTGTGTCACCCTCTCTTCTATCTGTTATTCCAAGAATGTATCTTCCAGCTTTAGGACCATTAGGTTGTTTTGTTAGCTACTGGGTGTGGGCCTCCTTTTTCCCTCTTTGTCCCCACACGCGCAGAAAATTATTCACAAACCACACAGTGCAGACAATGACGGAAGTCTAAAACAGCCAAAAATGAATGCGAAATTTTGAACAGATGCCACAGGCAGCTGAAGAGGGAAGCAATATGTTAATCAAGTCACAAATGTCAACACCGACATTGCAACTGTCCCAATAAAAATTAGAGTAATGCTACAGTTATCAACAACGGGTGTGCACCAAATTTGTGCACCAAATGACGTAACAAAATCCTGACCGTTGATTTATTATCAGTTAATATTAATCAACGGTCAGGATTTTGCTACGTCATTCGGTGCACAAATTCGATATAAACTTTTAGATAACTCTATCATTTTCCTAAAAATTAAGACCATTGCAATTTTAACACAACAATTCAAAACTAACTACAATCCAGACCCCAAATCACCAAAAACTACACGTACTCATAGTTAAAAAAAAATTCATATCAAGCCTTGACTTTGCAAACTTAACTAGAATGCTCTTAACACTACGACATGATTGTTGTCTTCAAAAATCTAGAAGACCACCTCTCATCTGAGAGGTTTCAAGCTAAGACTCAAATCCAACAGGTAAAACTTCCAGGATCATCATTCCAAGACCATCAAACAGACTGTTTAAGGGCACACATTTTCTTTCTTCTTTCCTGTTTATTGATAATTCCACACCACAATGTATGCTGCCTTCTTGCATGTATTAAATCTAGATGTTTAGGCTTAAGCTGTGTTAGCCTCAAAGACCCGCTTAGGGAAAGGGAATAAAATAGAGTAGACAACAGCATAGACTTTGACAAAATAAATGAAAATAAAGTCCCACATCCATTCTTAAGAGGTTGGGCAATAGCTGAAGTTGAATGGCGACATTCATATCATTGTTTTTACCCCCCAACATTGCTCAGTCCTAACAAAGCATTCCTTCAGCAAGGAAGCACAATCAGCCACTTATCACTCACAACACCATCTAATTCTATTACAAACTCTAAGAATTCATCCTTCAAGCATAGCTTTAGCAGCATCAAGCAATATTGGTCTAAAATCACTTGACGCCCGACCAAGCACAGTGAACCCTTCATTGTCTTGCATATCGACATCTGCTCCATGTCTTACTAGAAGCAGAGCTACCTGTAATCCAGAAACAAAAAATATCAACAAGATTTAAATGATATCTTGCAAATTGCACAATAGATTAAGAAAAAACTAATCAATTGTGGACTAATTAGGGGGCCAATCACAACATAGGTCAAGTACAATACACTTCAGTGGGAAAGAAGCCACTGAGATAATCCTGTGAGCATCTGATTCTCGAGTAATTCTAACAAAAGATTTACCTCTTTGTTTTCGCAAATCACTGCATTCATAAGTGGAGTTTGACCAGCTTTATCAGTAGCATCAACCTCTGCCCCTTCCTCAATTAAGAATTCACACAACTCTGGATTCCCCAAGCTAGCTGCCCTGTGCAATGGGGTACAACCAACCTGAATACAAAGTGTTTAAGGTATTCAATTATTAAAAATAAAACAGAAACTTCTTAGCATGTCTAGGTAAATGAAACCAAAACATTCCTATGAGATGATAAACTAATAGGGGAAGTTACAAGCCTTGTCCTTTGAATTAATTTTTGCACCGTGCGTGATCAGAAGTTCAGCAATCTTTAACCATCCCTTGCTGGCAGCATAATGAAGAGCAGTACGCCCACCATCATTCTTCAAATTAACATCAGCTCCTGCTCATAATCAGTCCCGGAGCATAAATCAGAACTTTTTATGTGATAAATTACTGATTTAACAGTCGACGACATGATCTAAACAACCCAATAAATATTTCACTAAAAAACCATTCAAGCGTAAAAAAGACAATCACAAACAACCCATCAACATCACCACATTACAAGCTATTTGAAGATAAGTATGAAGTTTCTAACCTTCGCTCAGCAAAATTTCCACAATTTCCGTATTACCAATGCTAGCCGCCGAATGAATGGGAGCCCACCCTTCTTCATCTGCAGAGTTGATCACCTTAGCCGACTCATCAACATTTGAGAGTATTTTCACCACCTGATAAAAAAAATAAAATAAAAAAAAATCATAATTTTCCCTCGTTTTCTCAACAACCAAACAAAGTGGAAGAGAAAATCGAGGAGAGGAGAAGGAAAGCAATGAATAGCGGACCTCGGGGCGACGGGAAGAGACGGCGACGTGGAGGAGGGAGCGACTATCTTCGTTTCTTAAAGATAGAGATTTGGAGAGGTGTTGTGCGGTGAGAGTGATTCGAATGTTGATGAATCTCCAGTTTCTGCGGCTTTAAAGAGATCTTTGTCTTTGATGGGTCGGTCTCCTTCTCGTTTCGGAGGATCCATGTCCATGTTAACGGATCGATTCTTCTGGTGGATTGCAAAGATTTAGGGTTTTAGCGAGGTCGTTCAACTTCAAGATTGTGGGGTTTTGTGATTTTGAATTTTGATTAATTTAGCCGATGGGGGAATGGAGTACATGAGTTACGATGCGGTGGGTAGGTTGTATCCGGTTTCTAATTTCGTGCAGTTCGTTAGGTTATTTGTGGAGCAATGTTGATGTGAATAACCATGACTAGTAGTCTGGTAGTAAAAAGTCTAACATGAATTCCTGAGTCTCCCAAACATGACTATTGAAAGGATTTACCCGTCCGGATTTATCCGGTCTTTCGCTAGGTCACCAAAAAAAAATATGTTGCCAGATAAGTCGATTTTTACCATGCTTTTGAATATTTTTTTAATTAAAATTTTAAAAAATAAAGATTAATATTAGAGAATTTGTAATATTTTCCTTCTATAAAGCATACATTATTAAAGTCAACAATGTTGTCATTCTGAGTGGTAAATTTCTTTTTTTTTGTCTCAGCTGATAAATCATTAAAATTTACAAAGAATAAAGGAAAATTGCCACTGATTAGCTTGAAGACCAAATTGCGATAATGTGGTGAGTTCTGATGGGAGGCTTTTTACACTTCTCTTGTCATGAGACTGTATCTGCATTAAATTCCCTGAAACAGAAGAGAAAGTGAGTTAGGCGTTTTTTTCATAAACAATAAATTAAAAATAGCAGTTTGCAGTTGTAGAGTGAGATCATTAGTTGAGAGTAGAGTTGAATTGTGATGATGAAGATGAAGATGAACAAAACAGGGTGCCCCAAAGGGGTGACCTGAGAACACAAACAACATTAACTAGCCATCTTTCTGGTCTGTATATATGTATATATACATATATAGTTGCAGCAATAGCAGTCAAAGCCAATTAATGAATCTGTGTTCTCAGGTGGCACTCCTCTGGGGTTTACAATCTGTTGTATGTAACCAGCAGCATGAAACTCAACGATGTTTTCATTTTTCTTATGTTGCTTCCCCTTATATAAGGATTTTAGATATCCTTTCAAGTCATTATGTTGTCATTCTATCAACACAAACAGAATGTCGTCATATTTCATCCAACTTGCATACAAAACTCCAAATTTAATAAATTATGTTAAAAAGTTCTAACTTTCCCCTTGATGAATATGTTATGTTGAAATTGAAATTCCAAGATGGCACTTAAACCCCCCAATGGTCCAACCTGGAGTTGGGCAAAGAGGAGGGGCCTGGCGAAAGTTAAATTGGAATACATAAAATTCAACAAATGCGAAGCGACTTTGCNCCATGTCCATGTTAACGGATCGATTCTTCTGGTGGATTGCAAAGATTTAGGGTTTTAGCGAGGTCGTTCAACTTCAAGATTGTGGGGTTTTGTGATTTTGAATTTTGATTAATTTAGCCGATGGGGGAATGGAGTACATGAGTTACGATGCGGTGGGTAGGCTGTATCCGATTTCTAATTTCGTGCAGTTCGTTAGGTTATTTGTGGAGCAATGTTGATGTGAATAACCATGACTAGTAGTCTGGTAGTAAAAAGTCTAACATGAATTCCTGAGTCTCCCAAACATGACTATTGAAAGGATTTACCCGTCCGGATTTATCCGGTCTTTCGCTAGGTCACCAAAAAAAAATATGTTGCCAGATAAGTCGATTTTTACCATGCTTTTGAATATTTTTTTAATTAAAATTTTAAAAAATAAAGATTAATATTAGAGAATTTGTAATATTTTCCTTCTATAAAGCATACATTATTAAAGTCAACAATGTTGTCATTCTGAGTGGTAAATTTCTTTTTTTTTGTCTCAGCTGATAAATCATTAAAATTTACAAAGAATTAAGGAAAATTGCCACTGATTAGCTTGAAGACCAAATTGCGATAATGTGTTGAGTTCTGATGGGAGGCTTTTTACACTTCTCTTGTCATGAGACTGTATCTGCATTAAATTCCTTGAAACAGAAGAGAAAGTGAGTTAGGCGTTTTTTTCATAAACAATAAATTAAAAATAGCAGTTTGCAGTTGTAGAGTGAGATCATTAGTTGAGAGTAGAGTTGAATTGTGATGATGAAGATGAAGATGAACAAAACAGGGTGCCCCAAAGGGGTGACCTGAGAACACAAACAACATTAACTAGCCATCTTTCTGATCTGTATATATGTATATATACATATATAGTTGCAGCAATAGCATTCAAAGCCAATTAATGAATCTGTGTTCTCAGGTGGCACTCCTCTGGGGTTTACAATCTGTTGTATGTAACCAGCAGCATGAAACTCAACGATGTTTTCATTTTTCTTATGTTGCTTCCCCTTATATAAGGATTTTAGATATCCTTTCAAGTCATTATGTTGTCATTCTATCAACACAAACAGAATGTCGTCATATTTCATCCAACTTGCATACAAAACTCCAAATTTAATAAATTATGTTAAAAAGTTCTAACTTTCCCCTTGATGAATATGTTATGTTGAAATTGAAATTCCAAGATGGCACTTAAACCCCCCAATGGTCCAACCTGGAGTTGGGCAAAGAGGAGGGAGCTGGCGAAAGTTAAATTGGGATACATAAAATTCAACAAATGCGAAGCGACTTTGCTGCGTCTCATTACACTCAGTCTTGCAGATCAGTGGTAGCTAAGAATTAATTATATATTTTCACTGTTGAGCAAACGCCACTCCCACCCACAAATTAGCGAAATAGCAAACTTTTACCCCTAATTTCATATATTATAGATTCTCACCCTTAAATTAACATTATTTCGTTTCTTTTAACGGTTGAAGGTTAAAATAATCTTTTACTATAATTTGATATTAAAATTACAAATAACCCTTACATCTCAAATTTCTCTCCACATCCTTTCCACCTCGACCTCTACCCTCTTCTTCAACCCTCACATCATCCCTGCCCATTTTGGTTGCTTTCTTGCCGAAAAATCCACCAAACCTGATAGGAATCGCTCCCCCAGCCCCCGTTTGACCAAAATTTGGCCCAACTGCACAACCACCCATGACCTCCTCCGCTGCGTGATTTCCTTACTAAAACTTCAATCACCAAAGCCGGGATTAATCCAAAAACCCAGAAAAATCAACACAAACACTTCCAAATCAATCAAAATCAACTTCCAAACAACTACAAATCTCAATCTCTTTTCAAAAACCTCTGAAACAAACACCAATCAATCCCAAAATTCACCAAAATTGCAAAACCCTAAAGGAAGAGGCGGCCAGTAAACAACGGTCGACCAAGGCTGGGAATTTTGGGGGTTTTGGAAAGGGAATGCTGGTGGTGCAAAAGGGGGGGGGGGGGGGGGGGGGGGGGGGGGGGGGGGGGGGGGGGGGGGGGGGGGGGAGGAGAGAGAGATTTTCAATGACAGGAGCAGCCAAAATTTTGTTGGGGAGACGCGATAATTGCGTGAAACCCTAAGGAGTTGGCGACACTGGTCGACGTGCAATTGTGGTAGGGGAGGTTGGGGGCTTTGGTGGGGTGACTTTGTGTGACGCCCCACTTGAGGTATGTAGCTAATGTTTCTTCTTTTGCTCTTATTTGAGCCGGTTTATTAGTATTATTGTTTGGTTGGCCTTTGATTGAGTGGTATGTTGAATACTTGCCTTGAAATTGGTTGAAAATAGAAGGAGTTTAGTGTTCCAGGCTTCGCCGGGGCGAAGAGGTGTTGAAACCCACGGGGAAGCTGCTGGACAGNTCCATGTTAACGGATCGATTCTTCTGGTGGATTGCAAAGATTTAGGGTTTTAGCGAGGTCGTTCAACTTCAAGATTGTGGGGTTTTGTGATTTTGAATTTTGATTAATTTAGCCGATGGGGGAATGGAGTACATGAGTTACGATGCGGTGGGTAGGCTGTATCCGATTTCTAATTTCGTGCAGTTCGTTAGGTTATTTGTGGAGCAATGTTGATGTGAATAACCATGACTAGTAGTCTGGTAGTAAAAAGTCTAACATGAATTCCTGAGTCTCCCAAACATGACTATTGAAAGGATTTACCCGTCCGGATTTATCCGGTCTTTCGCTAGGTCACCAAAAAAAAATATGTTGCCAGATAAGTCGATTTTTACCATGCTTTTGAATATTTTTTTAATTAAAATTTTAAAAAATAAAGATTAATATTAGAGAATTTGTAATATTTTCCTTCTATAAAGCATACATTATTAAAGTCAACAATGTTGTCATTCTGAGTGGTAAATTTCTTTTTTTTTGTCTCAGCTGATAAATCATTAAAATTTACAAAGAATTAAGGAAAATTGCCACTGATTAGCTTGAAGACCAAATTGCGATAATGTGTTGAGTTCTGATGGGAGGCTTTTTACACTTCTCTTGTCATGAGACTGTATCTGCATTAAATTCCTTGAAACAGAAGAGAAAGTGAGTTAGGCGTTTTTTTCATAAACAATAAATTAAAAATAGCAGTTTGCAGTTGTAGAGTGAGATCATTAGTTGAGAGTAGAGTTGAATTGTGATGATGAAGATGAAGATGAACAAAACAGGGTGCCCCAAAGGGGTGACCTGAGAACACAAACAACATTAACTAGCCATCTTTCTGATCTGTATATATGTATATATACATATATAGTTGCAGCAATAGCAGTCAAAGCCAATTAATGAATCTGTGTTCTCAGGTGGCACTCCTCTGGGGTTTACAATCTGTTGTATGTAACCAGCAGCATGAAACTCAACGATGTTTTCATTTTTCTTATGTTGCTTCCCCTTATATAAGGATTTTAGATATCCTTTCAAGTCATTATGTTGTCATTCTATCAACACAAACAGAATGTCGTCATATTTCATCCAACTTGCATACAAAACTCCAAATTTAATAAATTATGTTAAAAAGTTCTAACTTTCCCCTTGATGAATATGTTATGTTGAAATTGAAATTCCAAGATGGCACTTAAACCCCCCAATGGTCCAACCTGGAGTTGGGCAAAGAGGAGGGGCCTGGCGAAAGTTAAATTGGAATACATAAAATTCAACAAATGCGAAGCGACTTTGCCGCGTCTCATTACACTCAATCTGGTTGCAGATCAGTGGTAGCCTGTAGGTAAGAATTAATTATATATTTTCATTGTTGAGCAAACACCATGCTAATAGCAAGTTTCTACCCTTAGTTTCATATACTCTAGATTCTCACCCTTAAATTAATACCATTCTTTTCTTTTAACGGTTGAAGGTTGAAATAGTTATTTATTATAATTTAATATTAAAATGGTCGACCAAGGCTGGGAATTTTGGGGGTTTTGGAGATGGAATGCTGGTGGTGCAAAAAAGAAAAGGGGGGGGGGGGGGGGGGGGGGGGGGTGATTTTCAATGATAGGAGCAACCGAAATTTTGTTGGGAAGACACGATAATTGCGTGAAACCCTAAGGAGTTGGCGGCAGTGGTCAACGTGCAATTGTGGTAGGGGAGGTTGGGGGCTTTGGTGGGGTGACTCTGATGAGGCTAATGGTGAGGTTGGGGGCAACTTTCGTCAACAAATTCAACCAGAAAAGCTTGAAACTCGTGGGTCAAGACAGTGGGCGGTGGTCAACAAATGGTGGTGAGATTAGGTGGGGGATGAAAGGGGTTTTGGTGAGTGGACTAAGGGGAGTGTGTCGGTGCTGTCAGGGGTGTCGGACGAGGACAGAATCAGACTTAATTGGCCTGAGACAGTGATTGCACGTTGGTGGGTTTTGGTCATTGGAATCAGCAATTTTGGCCCAAATATGGCCAAATTTGAACTAGGGAAAGATGGATCAAGGCTAAGGGTAAACTGAGCAGTTTAATGAAAGATGAATCATCGTCAAAAAACACAACAAACGACCGACGGTGGCACTGACAGTTTGGTAATAGCAGAGGAGGGGGAGATGAATGAGAAGAAGATGAGGGAGCAGTTTGGTAATGGCGGAGGAGGGGAGATGAAGAAAAAAAAGAAGTTTGGTCGGCTGTGGTAGTGGTTTGGAATGGAATGGTTCAAGGGCTAGATGGCAATGGCAATNATATAATGTATGAAAGAAATAATACGAAACACTGATGGAGTTAGAATGCTATCACCAATAACCATGCTGGTTCCAAAAAGCACGACCAGTAGCAATCGAATTTACTCACTCCTCAATTGATCATACATTTCATTTAGTTTTCTAGCACAACTCTTGTGTTACACAAAAGGTTGTAATCTCACAATACAAATATAATAACCTCACGCCTTATTCTAACATATCATAAGAAAATAATGAGAAGGAAACAAAAAAGAAATGAAATCTGTTAGAATCATTCACAATGGCTTCAAAAACAACCTCATCAGCCTACGGTAAATCAGCTCCACCACCATTAAAAATCAATTGAAGAAATAAGGAAAATATTGAAACAAACAAAACAAAATAAAATAAAATAAAATAAAATAAAATCTATCATATCTACCTGATTAGGTGAGCTCCTTAGCTGTGTGCTATGGTGGTTATGATGGGTCCGAATCTGTAGGGCATGGAGCGTGGCCGCAACGGGGAGTTGATCATTAGAAAGCAACGAAAACATAAACACACACTTCTGGTTCCTTAATTTCCCCAAAATAAGATAATTAAATCATCAAAAGTTACCAAATTTATGAAACAAACAAAAAAATGAATTCATTTATCATTATACTTGATGAATAAAGCATAAACCTCAAGGAATGAAGCAATCTTGAGGGCAATATCGTGAGGGAGTCAACTTTGAATAACACACTGCGACTGCTTCATGGTTGCCTAAGATTTTCTTGTTGAAGTGAATGTTTCTGAGCAAGTCTTCTCTTCTTCTTCAGTTTGGGATGAAAATGAAACGAAATGAAATGATTCCATATATGCATTTTATAGATGAAGATGAAACTTTAAGAAGCTAAAAGCATCTTATGAAGTGTTTGTATTTAGGCGCTGAATGTGAAGGGATTAAACCGTTGGGATGCCCAAAAAATATAACCATTAATTTATTATCAAACCATTCATATTCACCGACCTTTTAAATTCACATCATATTCTCATAAATATCTCTAACCATTTATATTAAATAGCAACATATAACAAAATAAAAACTTATCAAACTATTCATATTCACAAACCCTTTAAATTCACATAAATGTATTGTGAATGACATACAATGTATAAAACCCTTTAGATTCACATAAATTTATTTGTATGTAAATGACAATATTTATTATCAATGTGAAACATATAACAATCAATAAAATTATTAATATCTATCATTAATAACAAACAATATCAAACACCAATTATATTAAGCCACATATATCATCAAATTCAACTCATCAATTTATTCCGCATCATCACCAATAACATCTATCCAAAATTCCAAATGTAAACAATCCACATAATCACCAATCAAACACATCCATGTGTCGGACAATTTGCAGACGTGTCAAAATGAAAGAATTCTACCTTTTCAAAATGGTCATCATATATATATATATATAAACTTTTTATTATAAAGAGTTTATCCATAAAAATAAGAGTCCGACTGACTCTTTATTCTTTAAATATAAATTAAAGAGTGAGTTTAGAGAGTCAAATTTCACTCTTTTCCTAATTTTAAATAAATAAATTATAAATTTCTATGCATTTTATTTATGATTTATCTCTCTTATTAAGTTTTTTTCTTGAAAAAACATATTTTCTCTCATAAAATTTAAAGAGTGTATTGGATTTGAATAAAAAAATTATTTTTTATATTTAAAAATCAATAAAAAAACTCTTTATTTATATGAAAAATATTCTTTAAAATAAAAAAAACACCATTAAAAATACTCTATAACTTTTAAAATATCACCCTAATATTTAAAGCACAATTTTGTTCGTAAAGCTCATTACGAAGAAGGACAGGATGATCAAAAAATCTATTGTAAATAAGGGCAAGATGGTCATAGGAGTGATTTTGGTCATCAGAACTGGCCAGAATATGGCTTGAACATAGAGAGGTACGTGTTAGCAAGGGATGGTGCACGTTAGCAACATTGCAATCGACGGTTTTTGCCTTTTTTTGACTAATTGCGGCGTCCAAAATCACTTCCAAAACCACCTATGATTCCTCACAATCTCCTCTACAAAACCCACACCTCCTTTTCCCTCCATATCTCCCTTTTTTCATCGGTTTTTGCACCTTTTTTCTTCCTTTAATCGCCACTTCCAAACCAATTCCAACCAACTCCGACCACCAAAATCCAATCTACCACCTCTAAAAGGCTCAACAATCTCTCTACTACAAAAGCCCTAATAAGTTGGACCCATGCTTATTGACCACAATTGCACGGGCCAACCCTAGGGTTTCTTGTAGTTTTTTTATGTTGGGTTTACAATTGGAGTTTTTTTGAGTAGTTTTGGTGAAATGGAGATCTTTTTGGAGTGTTAGAGGTTTTTGGTGTTGTTGTGAGAGTTTTACCAAACGTTTTCACCTTCTCTCGAGGTTATCAACTTTTTTAGCCTTGGTGCGTGCCAAGTGTTTGAGAGATTGCCCCAACCATGGGTTGCAATTGGAGTTTTTTTGGAGTAGTTTTGGTGAAATTGGAGATCTTTTGGAGTGTTAGAGGGTGTTTGGTGGTTTGTGAGAGTTTTCCCAAACGTTTTCACCTTCTTTTGAGGTTATCCCAACTTTTTAGACTTGGTGTGCCAATGTTGAGAAATGCCCCACCATCCCAAATACACGCCTTAGGCCCGCAGCACAGGCCACTAGAAAGAGAAACGGAAGAAGAGTAAAGCGTTTTTTTCATCTTACAGTAAAATATCACGTTTTTTTAACAGAAAACTATTGGCCGAATGTGACGTTTGGGTGTTTGAGGAATTTTAAAAGTAGAAGAGTGAGAAAGTGTTATTATGCCATTTTCGGTGGGAAAAAGTCGTTACTCAAGTGACAGGGGTAAATATGTGTTTTGCCTTAATATAAGTACTGGTTAATTGCAGCAGAGAATGGATAGATTTGTAGCAAATAGCAATTAGGGTATAACATGTGGTCTCTCCTTATGCGTGCTGATATGAACTTTACGGAGAATTCATTTCATTTTGCGCCCACTGGCAAGTTGCAGCCACAGTGGATCTTCGCGGCGTACGTAATTGGTAAAAGAGAGAGCCGACCATGCGGAGGAAACCATGGATGGTTGGAGGGAAAAACAAACGGTCAACAAAAATATGATAAAAATGCACTCGTGGCATTCTGTTATGGGCTACACTTAAGTAGTATTACATATTAATCACCAGGATTTGCTTACTAAAACAATAAGGTACAATCGCTGATTTTATTTCGTTGTCTATGAAGCTATCAATGCTTACATCTACTAATTAACAACAGAGAAGTAAGAACAAATTAGTGATAAAGTGGGCTGCTACTGCTAGCCTAGGTGCCAAAACATGGAGTCATCAACCATCATATTATGCTACTATTCTTCTCACCTCCATAGCTCCTCCAACATCCTCTCAGAACTGCCCCAAATCCAACAGCTTTTCTTGCTCTTCTCTAATATTTTTAGCTCCCACTCTCCACTGGTCGTTCCCATCAAATCTTAATTCTTTTCTCGATATCCTCTCTTTCACCACTCGCTCTGTCACCCAGCCCACCTCTTGACCCACATCCCAACCCATCTCTCAATTACCTCTGCATTGTCTTCTGATCCCCAGCTGTGGCCATACTAACATTGGTACTCCGTCCCACGCAGCCTCCACAATGAGTTCCATCCACCATGAGTAACAAACCCGCCAACACCCCGTGACCCAGTACTCTTGTTGATTTACCCACTCCTTTGTCACCAACCCATGATTTTAATCCTCTCCATGAGCTCATGGACCCAGCAAATTATCCAAACTTTCGTCATCCTCCTTGTCGACTTTCTTACATTTCACCACCAAATAAATCTACACCCATCCTTACTAAGCCATCTCCAAGCTCTTTATTTGTTCACTGACAAGGCGGACCTATGCCAAAAACTAAATACACGACCGCCCCTCGGTTGGTCATCAAGCCACTTCACAGGCGCACTGCACTCTATTTTCTCAAAATCGCATGGCGAAAGTGGTCCAATGCCATAGAAGGGTGGAAGCCAATCTGCAGCTCTTTTGCCATTAACCCATGTAGAATGTCGGCTTCTAGTGCTTCAAATGAGTTAATTAAATCCCACTAGATTTGGCGAAGCTCTGACCGTTTTGTATGAAAGTCAGTACTAAAGAGATTATTTAAATTTAGTAGTGCCGGAGGGATTTGATGAAATGGGAATTGGAGGAAGGCCTGGAATTTCAAAAACGTCATCGAATTGAACAGAACCAGAACCGGTTTTCGATGCAACTAAGGGGGAAAAGACTCGCAGAAAAGAACACATCTCGCCGATGATGTGAACATGATGTAATGTAGGAGACCTATGTTTGTGGTAAGGAAGAACAGAGGAAGTCAAGGTAACATCCAAGACAAGGGCAGAGAGAGGAGGGATATTGATGAGAGGAGAGCAGTGAGGAGTGAGAGTGAGATGAACGACGAATGGCTTCCACATGGAGATAAAAGGGTCAACAGAAGTGGCTGAAGTGGGATCAAAAGGAAGGAGATGAAACTGCTTTTCAGTTATCTGAGGAAAAGCAGAGAAGAGAGAGAGATATAACTTTAGGACTCTGCAGCTGAGACAGTCGGGGTAGATCGTAATTAAAGTGACACGGCAGTGATGTTGAACTAGTGTTGCAGCTAGTCGAAGAAAGGGCATCAAATGTCCATACCAGAGCTTGGGAGGATAGCTACATGTGGATAGGAGTGTGAGTTCATCCGAAGTTGACATCTTTCTTTATGCCTGAAAAATGGCTACGGAACTTGGAAGAGAGAAAATAGAGAAGAAAGAGTTACTGTGTCACCCTCTCTTCTATCTGTTATTCCAAGAATGTATATCTCCCAGCTTTAGGACCATTAGGTTGTTTTGTTAGCTACTGGGTGTGGGCCTCCTTTTTCCCTCTTTGTCCCCACACGCGCAGAAATTATTCACAAACCACACAGTGCAAACAATGACTGAAGTCCGAAACAGCCAAAAATGAATGCGAAATTTTGAACAGAAGCCACAGGCAGCTGAAGAGGCAAGCAAAAATGTTAATCAAGTTACAAAATGTCAACACCGACATTGCAACTGTCCCAATAAAAATTAAGACCATTGCAATTTTAACACAACAATTCAAAACTAACTACAATCCAGACCCCAAATCACCAAAAACTACACGTACTCATAGTTAAAAAAAAATTCATATCAAGCCTTGACTTTGCAAACTTAACTAGAATGCTCTTAACACTACGACATGATGTTGTCTTCAAAAATCTAGAAGACCACTCTCATCTGAGAGGTTTCAAGCTAAGACTCAATCCAACAGGTAAAACTTCCAGGATCATCATTCCAAGACCATCAAACAGACTGTTTAAGGGCACACATTTTCTTTCTTCTTTCCTGTTTATTGATAATTCCACACCACAATGTGTGCTGCCTTCTTGCATGTATTAAATCTAGATGTTTAGGCTTAAGCTGTGTTAGCCTCAAAGACCCGCTTAGGGAAAGGGAATAAAATAGAGTAGACAACAGCATAGACTTTGACAAAATAAATGAAAATAAAGTCCACATCCATTCTTAAGAGGTTGGGCAATAGCTGAAGTTGAATGGCGACATTCTATCATTGTTTTACCCCCCAACATTGCTCAGTCCTGACAAAGCATTCCTTCAGCAAGGAAGCACAATCAGCCACTTATCGTCAAAACACCATCTAATTCTATTACAAACTCTAAGAATTCATCCTTCAAGCATAGCTTAGCAGCATCAAGCAATATTGGTCTAAAATCACTTGACGCCGACCAAGCACAGTGAACCCTTCATTGTCTTGCATATGACATCTGCTCCATGTCTTACTAGAAGCAGAGCTACCTGTAATCCAGAAACAAAAAACTATCAACAAGATTAAATGATATCTTGCAAATTGCACAATAGATTAAGAAAAAATAATCAATTGTGGACTAATAGGGGGCCAATCACAACATAGGTCAAGTACAATACACTTCAGGGGAAAGAAGCCACTGAGATAACTGTGAGCATACTTCTCGAGTAATTCTAACAAAAGATTTACCTCTTGTTTTCGCAAATCATGCATTCCTAAGTGGAGTTTAGACCAGCTTTATCAGTAGCATCAACCTCTGCCTTCCTCAATTAAGAATTCACACAACTCTGGATTCCCCAAGCTAGCTGCCCTGTGCAATGGGGTACAACCACACGAATACAAAGTGTTTAAGTATCAATTATTAAAAATAAAACAGAAACTATCTTAGACAGTGTCATAAGGTTAGGAAAACACACAAAACAATTCCTATGAGATGATAAAACTAATAGGGGAATTACAAGCCTTGTCCTTTGAATTAATTTTGACCCGCGCGTGAGACAGAGTTCAGCAATCTTTAAACATCCCTTGCTGGCAGCATAATGAAGAGCAGTACGCCACCATCATTCTTCAATTAACATCAGCTCTCTAACCAGGAGCATAAATCAGAATTTTTATGTGATAAAATTACTGATTTAACAGTCGACGACATGATCTAAAACAACCCAATAAATATTCACTAAAAAACACATTCAAGCGTTAAAAAAGACAATCAAAAAACACCATCAACATCACCATTACAAGCTATTTGAAGATAAGTATGAAGTTTCTAACCTTCGCTCAGCAAAATTTCCACAATTTCCGTATTACCAATGCTAGCCGCCGAATGAATGGGAGCCCACCCTTCTTCATCTGCAGAGTTGATCACCCTTAGCCGACTCATCAACATTTGAGAGTATTTTCACCACCTGAAAAAAAAATAAAATAAAAAAAATCATAATTTTCCCTCGTTTTCTCAACAAAACCAAACAAAGTGGAAGAGAAAATCGAGGAGAGGAGAAGGAAAGCAAGAATAGCGGAACTCGGGGCGACGGGAAGAGACGGCGACGTGGAGGAGGGAGCGGACTATCTTCGTTTCTTAAAGATAGAGATTTGGAGAGTGGTTGTTGCGGTGAGAGTGATTCGAATGTTGATGAATCTCCAGTTTCTGCGGCTTAAAGAGATCTTGTCTTTGATGGGTCGGTCTCCTTCTCGTTTCGGAGGATCCATGTCCATGTTAAACGGATCGATTCTTCTGGTGGATTGCAAAGATTTAGGGTTTTAGCGAGGTCGTTCAACTTCAAGATTGTGGGGTTTTGTGATTTTGAATTTTGATTAATTTAGCCGATGGGGGGAATGGAGACATGAGTTACGATGCGGTGGGTAGGTTGTATCCGGTTTCTAATTTGTGCAGTTCGTTAGGTTATTTTGGAGCAATGTTGAGTGATAAACCAGATAGTAGCTGGTAGTAAAAAGTCTAACATGATTCCTGAGTCTCCAAACATGACTACTGAAAGGATTTGCCCGTCCACTGTCGTCTTTCGCTCGAGGTCCCACAAAAAAATATGTTGCCAGAGATTGCTTTAATATTTTTAATTAAAATTTTAAAAAATAAAGATTAATATTAGAGAGAATTTGTAATATTTTCCTTCTATAAAGCATACATTATTAAAGTCAACAATGTTGTCATTGGAGTGGTATATACATTGGTCTCAGCTGATAAATCATTAAAATTTACAAAGAATAAGGAAAATTGCCACTGATTAGCTTGAAGACCAAATTGCGATAATGTGTTGAGTTCTGATGGGAGGGTTTTTACACTTCTTTGTCCTGAGATGTATCTGCATTAAATTCCTGAAACAGAAGAGAAAGTGAGTTAGGCGTTTTTTTCATAAACAATAAATTAAAAATAGCAGTTTGCAGTTGTAGAGTGAGATCATTAGTTGAGAGTAGAGTTGAATTGTGATGATGAAGATGAAGATGAACAAAACAGGGTGCCCCAAAGGGGTGACCTGAGAACACAAACAACATTAACTAGCCATCTTTCTGGTCTGTATATATGTATATATACATATATAGTTGCAGCAATAGCAGCAAGCCAATTAATGAATCTGTGTTTTCAGGTGGCACTCCTCTGGGGTTTACAATCTGTTGTATGTAACCAGCAGCATGAAACTCAACGATGTTTCATTTTTCTTGTTGCTTCCCCTATATAAGGATTTTAGATATCCTTTCAAGTCATTATGTTGTCATTCTATCAACACAAACAGAATGTCGTCATATTTCATCCAACTTGCATACAAAACTCCAAATTTAATAAATTATGTTAAAAAGTTCTAACTTTCCCCTTGATGAATATGTTATGTTGAAATTGAAATTCCAAGATGGCACTTAAACCCCCCAATGGTCCAACTGGAGTTGGGCAAAGAGGAGGGGCCTGGCGAAAGTTAAATTGGAATACATAAAATTCAACAAATGCGAAGCGACTTTGCCGCGTCTCATTACACTCAATCTGGTTGCAGATCAGTGGTAGCCTGTAGGTAAGAATTAATTATATTCATTTGTTGAGCAAACACCATGCTAATAGCAAGTTTTACCCTTAGTTTCATTATACTTAGATTTTCACCCTTAAATTAATACTTTTTTTCTTTTAACGGTTGAAGGTTGAAATAGTTATTTATTATAATTTAAATATAAAATGGTCGACCAAGGCTGGGAATTTGGGGGTTTGGAGATGGAATGCTGGTGGTGCAAAAAAGAAAAGGGGGGGGGGGGGGGGGGGGGGGGGGGGGTGATTTTCAATGATAGGAGCAACCGAAATTTTGTTGGGAAGACACGATAATTGCGGTGAAACCCTAAGGAGTTGGCGGCAGTGGTCAACGTGCAATTGTGGTAGGGGAGGTTGGGGGCTTGGTGGGGTGACTCTGATGAGGCTAATGGTGAGGTTGGGGGCAACTTTCGTCAACACAATTCAACCAGAAAAAGCTTGAAAATCGTGGGTCAAGACAGTGGGCGGTGGTCAACAAATGGTGGTGAGATTAGGTGGGGGATGAAAGGGGTTTTGGTGAGTAGTATAAGGGGTGTGGTCGGACGAGGACAGAATCAGACTTAATTGGCTGAGACAGTGATTGCAAGTTGGGGGTTTTGGTCATTGGAATCAGCAATTTGGCAAATATGGCCAAATTTGACTAGGGAAAGATGGATCAAGGCTAAGGGTAAACTGAGCAGTTTAATGAAAGATGATCATCATCAAAAACCAACAAACGACCGACGGTGGCACTGACAGTTTGGTAATAGCAGAGGAGGGGGAGATGAAGAGAAGAAATGAGGGAGCAGTTTGGTAATGGCGGAGGAGGGGAGATGAAGAAAAAAAAAAGAAGTTGGTCGGTGTGTGAGTGGTTTGGAATGGAATGGTTCAAGGGCTAGATGGCAATGGCAAAACAATGGCTTGTGGTTGGAGATGAAGAAGAAAAAGAGGGAGGGCAATTTGGTAATAGCATCCTTTGTACTCTTGAGAACTCCACAATCGCTAACCGTTTTACTTTAAGGGTAATTAGAATATATGAAACCAAGTGGGAACTTACCATATCGCCAATCTTTGGGTGGGAACAGTCGTTTACTGTTTCATTGTTGAAAGCCTAAATAATATTGAAAGTCTTGTTAAAACAGGGAAAGAAAAAAGAAGAATAGTCAAATATCATAAATATGAATCTTTATAAATTAAAAAGGAGAAAATGACGAAGAAAATTGACACGATAAGTAAAGATGGGTGCATGGATGACGCGGTTAAGGAATTAGATAGATTGATGATTGATTTTGAGGCACATTGTGAGATGTAAACGAATTCAGAGTCTCAAAACAAAGACTGTTATCCGCCGCTTCAGTTAATATTATCACCTGCAACAAGCAAAAAGAAAAATATCACAGAAAAGAGTAGAAATATGTGGACGACGAGAAATCCACTTGTTCCATTTATGATTTCATGGTTGAATAAAGCAATATAACAACACGTTACCAACACTGAAAAGGGGGCTCCCAACATTTATTGACCAACTTTTATCCACTCATGAGAGAGGTGGAACTGGAAACCACATCCACACATCCATTTCAACTCTTCAATTATTGCTACATCCCTTAGCTATAAACATAGTTACAGTTTCAGATCTAGATATCTCTTCTACAGTTTTTTTTTTTCCTAGCATGGATTGGAAATTCTCAAACAAGACCACCAAGCATCTTCTTCTGAGCTGCTTTCTAGTGCAAAATTGATGGCTGAGGCGGCAAAAAGTTCATTCAATCATGAATCTGACAAGGTAGACAAGGGCAGAGTTGCTGGTGCTGCTGCAAATCTTCTTGATGCGGCTTCTCACTATGGCAAACTGGAAGAGAAGAGCTTTGGTAAGTATGTAGAAAAGGCTGAGAAGTACCTTCATCAGTACGGCTCTTCACATTCCACCACCACCACCACCACCGCTAACGCAGCTCCCAATTCTGCCCACCATGCATCCCCTGCCACCGCACACTCATCGTTTGCTTCTAGTGATGATGATGGGAAATCTGGAAGTGGGTACGGAGACTACTTCAAGATGGCTGAAGGTTTCTTGAAGAAGCATTAAAGTTAATCAAGTATCTAAGTGTGTACTTAGTGTTTGGTGATTTGTGAAAATAGTTTGTGGTCTTTCTTAATTTCCTGTTTTTATGTCATTATAAAATCTGTAGCATGCTATTAGCTTGTTCTATAACCATGTTGATGTTAAGCTATTTTTATTTTACTTTGAACAACTGGTTTCTGATTAGTAGAATCATGAAGCAAAGGTTGGATTGAATTTGGATATAAACTTGTTATTTCATCATTCATGGATCTCGAAGTCTTGAACTCAGCGTGTTGGCTAGGTCAGAGTCAGCTCTTAGTGAAAGTCTGCAGCACGGTTACTACTTCCTTATTACAAGTTCAAAGACAAAATAAATCAAATTTCTTTCCATTCGTTTAGAGGTCATCCCTACCTAATTTTATTATATTAACAGAGTGGTTTGAATTTGCTGGATTTTAATCCTTGTATATTCATCCACTTATATTATGGGTAAACGACTTTTTCCCACCTAAGGTTTGCCTTAATGACACTTTTCCATCCAAAAAGTTTCAAAATACCACTTTCTCACCCAAAGTTTATATTCCGTTAATACCTAAAATACACTTCACTTTCTCAATCGGTGTTCGGTGAGTTACCAAAAGCTAGGGTAAGAAGGGTTTTGTAGAGTGGAGGCTGGTGGATCAAATGGTGATGACTGGTTGAATATCCACCACCGGAATCAACCAAAAATCAGTTAAGATTAGGAAACCCTAACTTTGCAGTGATCAATAATCAGCGAGAAATCAGGTATCAGAGTGAAAAGGGCTTTGTAAAAAGGATACAGGAAGTTCAAATGGTGGTGGTTGAGAGAATTTTCACTATCAGAATTCACTTTGGATAATAACGGAATATAAACTTTAAGTGAAAGGTGATATTTTGAAATTTTTTAGTGGAACAGTGTAATGGAGGCAAACCTTTGGTGGGAAGAAGTCGTCTACTCCTTACATTATGATTTATGAGTGAAGCCTGCAAATAAATAAAATTTAGAGAAGCCAAAAGAAACCCGTGGGCTGTGGCAACAATATAAAAAACAACACGTTATTGAAAAGGAAGGACTCCCCGCGTTTACCGCGACTAGTCATAACAAGAACCACCTATATATCTATATATAAATGCAAGAGAAATAAAATCCCACCACCAATCTATCTTCATTAATTACACATTAATCTTTTGACCTTTGAAGGTATCAGCTTCAGGCCATTCTCTTCCATACTTTCAGGACAGGAATGGATTCAGTTTCTCATGACAAATCCACCAAGCACCATTCCTCTGAAAGCAAACCCACCAAGAAACACCAACCATCTCCCTCTGAACTGTTATCTAGTGCCAAATTGGTAGCTGAGGCTGCAAAATCCACGCTCAACCATGACTCTAATCGGAAGGTAGATAAGGAAAAGGTTGCTCATGCTGCTGGAGATCTTCTTGGGGCTGCCTCTAACTATGGCAAGCTGGAAGATAAGGGCTATGGCAAATATTTGGGACAGGCTGAGAACTATCTGCACAAGTACGGCCAAAAGGATTCACATTCCACCACCGCCAACTCTGGCCACTCAGCAGGTACTACGGCGCACTCCTCGTCACATCATAGCGATGGTCATGGGAAATCTGGAAGTGAGTATGGAGACTACTTAAAGATGGCCGAAGGGATATTTAAGAAGCATTGACTAATCTGTAATTTCATATTGTGAAAGTATTTGGTCATCTGGCAGGCGATGTCCTTGTTTTTTAAATTTGATGGTGTTTGATTCCTCTACTTTTCAACATTTTTTTTTTTTTTTTTTTTTTTACATATTTTATAAATCATTCGATGTTAATTTCCATCTTAACCATGAAATGCTTATTTTGGATTCTATATAAACTTCATGAATTAATTTTTAAAGAGTTGGATAGAGAAATAAGAACTTTTGACATTAAGTGGCAACTGGAGAAAAACCCAACCCAGCAAGTAAAGATTGTTCATAGTGTTTTGAATGATTTAGCAAAGAACATTAATCGAGATGGCAATGGGCTGGGTCAGGATCAGGTACCCCTTGGCTCGGGCCCAAGCCCGACCCCATGACAAAGGCCAGGCCTGGCACAGGGATGACGGGTAAAGCCCAAGCCTTTTAAATATTATTAAATATTAATTTTTTTATATTTTTAATTATAGAAACAGTTTTTAAATATTAATTTATTTTTGAATACTCACCAAATATTAATAAATTTCAATTTTATATATATATATATATATATATATATAACCATGGCCAAATACCAATGGTTCACTGCCATCTCAAGCCAAGCAATATTCTTCTTGACAATGAGTTGATAGCACATATAGGTGACTTTGAATTGGCAAGATTCCTTCCAAAGGGCACCCATAGTCTTTCATGTAATATATATATATATATATATATATATATATATATAGTATAAAAGTAATTTAGTAAAATTAATAATAAAATGTCGGGCCAAGTCGGGCCTGAAAACATACCCATGTCGGCCCGTATCTGAGGATGGACCTTAAAATCAGTCTCAAGCCTAAGCCCAAACCCGATAACATTGGGTAAAACTTGACTTTTTTGAGACGGGCTAGGCCAAGTACCCCGAAATACCCAACCTGTTGTCATCTATAAAGCACAAGGACTGGAATGCCCAATACCATTACAAGGTTCAGCTTTCAATAATCATTTTATATTAAGATTAATGATGAGATTGATCATCGTTCTTTACATTGGAATCGGAATTAGCATTGAGCTTGTGAAGTAATTGTAAAAGAGATATTTTAACAAGACCCTTCCTCATCCTCCCTATCCCAAGGATCTAAAAGCTCCCATAGGATTTGGGTGACTGAGACGTGCCATGTACTATCCCAAAAATCTAAAAGCTCCCATAGGATTTGGGTAATTGAGACGTGCCATGTAGGGAAATTAGGAAACCTATTTTTGAATTTAAAACATAATAAAAAGATATACAGAATTTATATCCTTTGAAACTTTGAAATTAGAAACATTTGGTATCAGGTTTTTTATATATTTTATAATCAATACATGAGAAAAATATATGACATAAAACATTAGTTCTAACAGCGGAAATAGAACATATCATTTCATCTTGGGTGTGACATATTTACGTGTAAATCATTTGAAGTTGGGTGTCCCTCTGTGAAACCAGGTGAGGCTTAAGTTATTGAAGAGATTCAGCAGCAGAAGCATGTCGCAGGAGCTTTCCCAGTTCTTCTGATTATATTTGCCTTTTCTTTTGCTTTCAACTCTTCCTTTCTTCGACTCTCCCCTGCTTTTGCCCTTGCTCCTCCTGCAATCTGATCAATAGATTCCATTTCACTGCGAAATTTTGTTAAGGTTTTTAATCTTTTTTCCTCCAATTGTCTCTGCAGCTCCAATAACTTGGTTGTCAGTTTGACTCAGTACATAAAAATCAATTTCGATTGGATTTTTTGAAAGAAAAAAATATAGCAGTACCTCTGCTCTATCAAGTTTGCTTCTGGCTTTCTTCTTCTTTTTCTCCTCCCATGATTGTATTGTGTTGTTTAACTTCTCGTACCTGAAAATCATGTTCTGTCTATTAATGAAGAAGTATATTTCAAATTGCGTGAATGCATTTCAAATTTAAATTTGAACTCTCAAAATTGAATGACACGGTAGGGACTTCTGTTCTGCCTTATACGGAATCCAACAAACTTATCAAAATGCATGAATGATTACCTTTCTTTGATCTTGACCATCTCAGATATCTCCCAGGCATCTGCTTCTGTTTCATCTGTTCCAGGTTTTTCTGAACTCTGTCTTTTGGTTTCGGCCGATGGAGTTGTAGGTTTAATGGATGGAGGAGCATCGGGTTTTCTTGCCTTCCTTTCCGATTTGATGGTAGATTTTTGCGCTTCTCTATCATCAAAAGTTGGACTACTTTTCATTGATGGAGCAGGATCAGTGACCTTTGATGGTGTTCTTTTAGATTGTGTAGTACCAGAGCTATTCGAGACCTCATCAGAAAAACTGAGAGTCTTTTTCTTTGGAGGACTACTGACGGCTTTTTCAGGTGTCTTCTCCTCTACGGCAGCAATTTCTTGCATTTCATCAACTGGACCTCCTGAATTCATCATTGCATTTTCTCATTGTTCATACGCTTCAATTAAATTTTATTAAAACATAATACAATATGGTCATATAAATATGACTATCTGGAAATTGTTTCTCATGTTTGTTATCTTTACCTGAGAACCGTTTGGATCCGCTACCGGGTTCTGTCATTGAGACTGGTGTATCTTCCGTTTTACTCCTGAGCCTGGTTAAAGAGGGCTCAAGGTTCCTAGTGGCCTCATCTACATCATCCTTTTTGCTTTTCTGTCTGGTGAAAGATGGCTGACGCTGAGGGCCCTCACTGGTTATCTCCTGTACTGACATTGGAGCATCTTCTTTTTTGCTGCTGGGCCTGGTGAGAAATGCAAAAGGACCCTCAGTGGTCTTTTTCTGACAAGGGATGCGTGATTCTTCTAGAGAATTAATGGCATAGGCGGCTGCAGCCACCGCAGCTGCATGCTCCATTTGGATGTTGGAATCATAACCCCGACTCATTTGCCTGGAAAATTGTCTCTGTAACCAGTTTTGAGCTTTCTTGTTTTCTGCAAAACACCCCTTTCCACGTTTGTTATCTTACCCATTTAAACATTGAAGTGTGAACAATTTTACAAGAAAAATAGTATGTGATGTGAGTTAAAAGATTATAATTTTCTTTCTATTATTTTTGTTTTCAAGAATCAAAGATAATGAAAATTTCCAGAGAAATGGTGAAAAATTAGTGGTACCTCCTTTGAAAGATTGAGTTTTCTGGAGTGGTATTCTTCGGCTGGAGCTGCTTGTTTCTTCTCTATTTTCTTGTCCTACATTCGAAAGCTTTACCCTAACAAAAGCCGTCAGTCACAAATAGGCAATATATGCAACGTTGAATAATGAATTCCAGAGTTAATTAAGAAGATAAATTACCTGACTTGCTGGATAAAACTATCCATTGTTGTTGCAGATTTTGAGCCTTCTGATGTATAAAGTGTGCCGAGGAAGTAGCTGGGTTATGCATGGAGACCGCGTTTATTTGAAGGAGACGCTAAGCGTTAAAAGTTGAAAAGAGAAAGTTTCAGATGGTTGCTTTAAGGGAGTGAGTTAGGGATAGCCGGCAATGGGGCACGCAAAGTTTGATATACCTTGCATGGAAGCTCTGACAAGAAAAGTATTCTTCCACTTTAAACTTTTGGATTAAAAATTCCTTCTCTTCAAACCTTTAATCCAAGTTTTATCTAATCTTAATCTTTTACTGTGTTTAAAGGAATCGTTGNACGTTGAATAATGAATTCCAGAGTTAATTAAGAAGATAAATTACCTGACTTGCTGGATAAAACTATCCATTGTTGTTGCAGATTTTGAGCCTTCTGATGTATAAAGTGTGCCGAGGAAGTAGCTGGGTTATGCATGGAGACCGCGTTTATTTGAAGGAGACGCTAAGCGTTAAAAGTTGAAAAGAGAAAGTTTCAGATGGTTGCTTTAAGGGAGTGAGTTAGGGATAGCCGGCAATGGGGCACGCAAAGTTTGATATACCTTGCATGGAAGCTCTGACAAGAAAAGTATTCTTCCACTTTAAACTTTTGGATTAAAAATTCCTTCTCTTCAAACCTTTAATCCAAGTTTTATCTAATCTTAATCTTTTACTGTGTTTAAAGGAATCGTTGCTTTCCAGAAGGGGTTGAGACTTGAGAAAGAGAATAATCTTCGTTCTGGAGATTTCAAATTATGCAATTCATGATTCTCGATAGCTTTTTTCAAAAGTATTTATCTCTACATAAATTTATAGTAACTCTTTTATATTCGTTAACAGTTAAATATATTAACCAATAACATTTTGAATTAAAATAGGACTTCGGTATATATTTTCTAAGCTTTTTAAACAAACTAAACTATAGCAGGTGGATATAGTTGAAAACAATTAAAGATAAATCTTAATTATAACAAAATCAAATTCTAAGTTTGTGATAATGGGTCTACATCTTTCTACTTTAAAATCATGAGTAAACGACTTTTTCCCACACACAAAAAGTTTTAAAATACAACTTTCCACCCAAAGTTTATATTCCGTTAATACTTAAAATACACTTAACTTTCTCATTCTGCGTTCAGTGAGTTACTGGGAGGTAGGATAAGAGGGATTTTGTAGAGTCACGGCCGATAGATCTAATGGTCGTGATAAATCGAATATTTATAGCCAGAATCATCTGAAAATCAACTAAGAATAAGAAACCCTAGTTTTTTACTGTAGTCGGCAATCGGCGAGAAATCAAGTGTCGAAGTGAGAGGGATTTTGTAGAGAGAAGACCAGAGATTCGAATGGAAGAATTTTTATTGCTAGAATCGGCTTTGGGTAGTAACGGAATATTAACTTTGGGTGGGAAAGTGGTATTTTGAAATATTTTGGGTGGAAAAATGTTATTAAGGCAAATTTTGGGTGGAAAAAAGTCATTTACTCTTATAATCAACCCAATTTTCTTTGAGCAATGCTAGTTTTACAAAGATACATACAAATGGGGCATACAAAGACAATATCCACCCTTGATTTTTATGATTTCTCTTTTTTTATTTTCTCTTTTTCCGTTTTTTCTTTATTTTTTTCTTCTGGATGATGTCACTTTATAACCCTCTTTGCATGGGTCTTTGTAAGGATAACATTTTTCTAAAATAAATTCGTATAGATTACAATGAGTTTGTACATGATTACCGGTGATCAAATTTCAATTATTATCATAAAAACACTATATTGTACTAAACAATAAGGGAAAGAAATTGCATAATCAACCAAAATATGGTAACATTATATTTTCTAATAACAAAAACCTAAGAAGTTGAAACTACACTCAACTCTTCTCTATTCTTAGAAGAAAAAGGAATTTTAAACCATATAATAAACAGAAAATGAGAAATGAAATGGTGTTTCTAAGCACAGGCAGGTGCGTCGAAGTCTCTGAGAGTTACAAAAACAATTGAATCAGCGGCAACAGATATCGGAGAAGAAGGATTGAAAAGCTTTGGATTCATTGGAGGGATATCTGAAGAGTTAGTGAGCTTCAGTGGAGTACCATTTAACAGTATCTCATCACTCTGAATATTTCCATCTTTCGGTGTCAAATGGTACTCTTCTCTCATTTTTCCACCATCTTCCTTTGCAACAAACTCACCATATAAATTTTCATCATTTATAACCGACACATCAAACGATGTTTTATTTGACATGTTGATCAACAGCATTGAAATGCCCGGCTGCAAAATCCAATTACCACAGTAAGATAACATGATTTACCTTAATGAGAAACATTATTTTAATTTAATTACCTTGTCCCTTGCACAATGAGAATACACACGCAGATAAGGGGAGCCACTGTGTTTAACTGAGAGTACATTTTTTCCCATCAGCCGATGCCACAGAAGTGCCCTGGTAGAATTGCCACAAACACCAATAAATAGAGTTAACTTTTTCCAACCCAAATAATGGTTTAATGTCATTTTCTTAAAATATCATTTTACTATCCAAATTTATATTCCGACGGCAAATAGTGAGCAAAGTTTAGATTGTTGGGGCTTTTGAAGAAGGAAGGCTGATTAGTCTTTTGGTAATGGAAGGTTAAATTTTGGAGGTTGAGATTTATTGAAATTTAACTTGGGAGGGGCGGCTGCGCAAATCATAGTCACTTGATTGTTGGCGGTTGACGAGAATAGGATTTGATGGTGGTGTAGGGTCACAACGATACCGAAATCAAAAACAGAATATAAATTTTGGTAATAATTTTTGTTTTTTATATTAAACTTAATGTTTAGTTAATTAAAACTTACCCATAATAATCTGGATTAGGGATGAACGTTGTAGTGTTGAGGAGAGCATAGTTTCCACCAATCAAAGCTTGTCTACAGAAAACCTTATGATTGAAGGTTGACGTCATGCCAAGTTGGTCCAGATACCTATAATTTAATTCAGTAAGAAAAAATTTATAGATAAATTTTCTGGTTCTAGATATGCAGCAAAAGGGACTTTTACGGTTACCAGAATCCATTAACAAAGGTATGAGAAACAGTTTTGCCACCACTGTTGTAAGCTCCACCTGCTTCTCCAACCCAAGCTCCTGACCATGGTCCAAACTCTTTCACAGTCATTTCCATGTCTTTGTAAGTCTGAGCAATCTGGTTCAGGTAGAATGGATCCTGAATCCTCGTAATTAGGGCCGGATCGTTTCCTGCATTTGCATCAACGTCCATACATATAACATCTTACCTTAAGCCAAAACAAGCATTTCCATGAACATTGATGGATTAATCACCTGCTCCAAGATTGTAGATATGGTGGGTTAGTCCATCGACAACGTCTTGTCCTGATTGCTCAAGGAAGATTTGAAACCATTTCTTGTCATAGAAACCAGCTGGCCCCAATACTTTGGGCTGAGTTGTGGCATTTGGGTACAATTCTTTCACTAGATTTTTCAATACCACTATGTCTTTAGCATACTGCTCAGCTGCTACCCTTGCACTCACCCCGGATCCGCATAGCTCGTTTCCTGATAATCCCACGTTCATATAAGTTCATATTTTCATGAATAAATTAATAATTTCGTATTATGATTTACCGAGTTCATAAGACTCAATATTATATCCTTTTGTGATGGTATACTTCATGAGATCGCGAGCATTTTCTGAGTGCCAATCACCCTCCCAAAGAACTTTGTCAGTTTTAGATTTGTGCCTTCCAATGAGAGCATTCAGTGCAAATGTCACTACAGCTCTGCAAAAGAAACAAATTTATTAAAATTATGTATATATCCTCTTTTTATTTACGTGTTGATGAAATGTATATATGTAAAATACCCTGTTTGTTTAAATAATTGATTGAGCTCATTCCATCTATCCATAAAGAGGCAGCCATGGCTGAACCCAAATAAACCATCTTTTCGTAGCTTGAAATGAGGACACTTTTTAATGGAGTTCCCAACTTTGTACAAAACCTGGTCTTGTAATGAACCTCCAACTCTGATTCTCAGAGAATTAAATGCTGATCATGAGAATTCACCAAACTTATCATTAACCAAAAATAAATAAAAAAAGATTCAAACCAATTATTTGCATAAACGTGATATGGTGTAAAACTTACCCTTTATAGCGTTTGAAAGGATTTTGTTTTTCAAATCCTGCAAATCCCAGAAAAGTTAAGTTGAAGTTTCCAATATAGAAATCAAGAAGATAAGATAAAAAAAACAAAGAAAAGATGAAGAAAAGAAATACCAGATTGAGAATGCCAGCCTTTCCCCATGGGCACTGATCATAATCGCACTTGTTGACAGGCCACCAGTCTAGAGTTGCACACACAAAATTATCATCGGTTGTGCCTATGGACGTCACTCCTTGGACTGCAACTTTCAAATCTTCTGCTAAACACAGTGAGAACAACGTTAAAAGAAGAAGAAACGAAACTGCTTTGATCTTCATTGTCACCAACACCAAACTATGAAAGAGAATCTAAAGTGGATGTAAAATATATTTACTGTTAGTATCGTTAATTAATATATATATATATTGATAGAAGAAGAATTCTGTTATGAGTGGATAACAACAATCTTTATTCGGTATTATCTCTTCTACAGATGTAATCAACAAAGTTATCTTCAATTTTTGATAATTTAACATCATTTTGTGGGTTCAAATTTTGAAAAAAAAAAAAAAAATCCCCACAAATTCACCTGGGTGACAATGAACGAGTTAATATTGTAAATGGATGTAAATTCTTAGTATGTCTTATATTGATTATAGAATTTGAGGACATATTCGATTGAACTTAAATTCGTCTTAAAAAAATTTGAGTAAATTGTCAATGTTTTTATTTCAATCAGAATTACTGCATCCGATTTTAATTGCTGGGAACTCCTTCTGCGTAAGAAGTTCTTGGCTTTACTAACGTGTTCCAATACTTCTGAGTACGAGGTTTATTCTGGAAAAAGAGAATTTCCGCTGCCTTCGCTTTGACTTCAAGTCAAAATGTAAAAAAAAAAAAAATTCTAATTTTGCTTTCGTTGAGAGTCGAACTCAAGACCTCCCGCTTACTAAACGGGTGCTCTAACCAACTGAGCTACGAAAGCAACTTGTTGTATTGGACTATCTTAAATTATTTTTCCAAGTATTTCATATATAAAAAGTATTGAGTGGCTCCGGATACATTGAAACCATGTTGCAAAAAATATTTGATGCATTGAAATCTTAAGTGTGTAACCAAATGAGTTGAGTGGATTTTTTGTCAACCAAATAACATTGCATAAGCATGTCATTTTTTGTTAACTAGGCAACAAGAAAAGCTTGAAATGGACAAATTTCTATTTTCTCTTGGCTATGTCTTGTGTTGGTTTACAGAGTACTAATCTTCAATTTCTAGAAATATTACAGTAAAGCTATTTACAAGTTGATCGAAGATGGACAAACATCAAAATGTTCTAGTTCAAATAACCAAATGTATCATCTTATGGGATTTCACAATAAATAATGAAATATAGAGTGATGTCTTGACTAAACTAGAAAGTCCGAGTCAGAAACCTCGAGGACTTTATGGAAACCTATCGGGTTTACCCCAGGCCTGAATGAGTTCCGTTCAATATACCTGCAAAATTCATCTCGTAAATATTAACATACAAAATTAAGACATAGGTATCGAAGCGGTAAATTTTCAAGTTTGATGGTAAAGAAAACTCACATTTCTTTTAAAAACCGGTGTTTATAGAAGGCAATGGGGATTCTCCCTGAAAACTGGTTGTGATCTAAGTACCTGAAATCGTTAAATAAACAATTGGTTATGAATTAAAAAGCCTTATATGCCAGCATAAGCAACTACATTGTCCAATGAGGGTATTGATTCAAATCCCAAAAACACTATGCAAGTTATAATCGTGAGTGCACTATGGGTTATACATAGGGGGCAGTGATCCACTCTAAAATTGCAATTTTCTTCTTGTGTTCTGCTCTATTCTTTGAATGATGTCTGATTTATGTACACTTTGCATTAGTTCACATTACAGTATATATATTGCAACGTGCTCGTAACCGTAGAAACAAATGTCACGAGCTTAATTTGTTTATTCCATTAAAGTTCTTAATTGCAATCGGAGTTCTCTGTCAGTTGACTCAATTTAATCAGAATTTCAATGATGCGAGACTTCTTGTAAGTTGCATCTACATACTATTCCTAATTTAAACTTCAGGTTGGCTTCAATGGAGTTCTATACGCAGTTTTTGAATTATTAGCACATCTTGAAGCAAAGTAACATGTTCTTAAGATACTATATTTTAAATGAAAATAACAAATATAAATCAGTCAGTTAGAAAATGAATTAATTTGGTAACTTTTTTCTAGTTTAATAGAAAATAATAATGTTACACATCCTAAGTAATATCCCAAATTTCTCGTTACAAATTATGTGTTATTATATAAGGTGTTAATATATCATTTATCACATCATTTCATTATTAACACATCAGGGTCATAGTGGACAACTCATTATTTAGAATAAGAATTTTGAGATATTACTAGAGAATTTGAACAGGTCCACATCATTTGCCAATATCTGCAGGATGAAAAAACTTAAAAGAGGCAGGTAGAAACCAAACTCCTTATCACCTGGGTCCTCATGTCAACCTTTTATCTTTCAGTGTCAAAGTCCTATTCCTTCTTATTCTCTTTATTCATCTGTTCTTGTTCACTTGCTCATTTTAATTCCATCACACTCATAATATATCTTCTCATTTTACAGACTCGGTTCAACAAATTATCACTATTATTCAAAAAATCCAAAATGGCTTTTGTTCGTTGCTGCGTAAGGTACTTTCCTTAATTCATCTACTTTACTTTAGTCCACCAAAGAGCACAAACCAGTGAATGAACCTAACTAGCTTATAGCTCAATCCATCTCATAAGTTAATGAGATTTAATCCATTAAATGAAGAAACGGAATCCCAACCATCTTTTACGTGTCTAGTGCTAATAAAAAAGGGAAGGTAACCCTTACTAAACTACCATTCAGTAAAAGTAATCCTTAATTAATAATCAGTCCTCAAACAATTGTAAAATCAGCAGAGGTGTAGAACAAGGAACTTACAAGTAAGTCAATCTAGGGATATGAGCAAGTTCAGATGGTATAGTTCCAGACATTTTGTTGTATGACAGGTACCTGCAAACAACAGAGCAATTGATTTCACGATAGATATAGGAAAAATAATAAAGAAAATACATGAATTAGCAACACTCCTCATTGGGAAGGACAAAAGACACAATACTCACAAGATTTCCAATTTGGTCAAGTTAGCAAGTTGTGCTGGAATTCCTCCAGTGAGATAATTATTATTTAAATAACTGCATTTTGTATCACAGAAGTTAGCATATAGTTTATAAGCAGAGTAGCACAATGCCACATTAAAGTAATTGTATATTTGTCAACTGGCGGAAACTTACAGGTTGCGAAGAGCTGGAAAGCTGCCCTCAATGCGAATTAGTTCCCTAATAGTACCCACCAAATGATTGTTACCAACATCCCTATGAAAATTCAGTACTCTTGTGAGACACCTCACAAAAGCAAATGCGCCAGTTACCTTGCAACATGTATGCTGAAATGACAATAAAACTTACAAGTGTCGAAGATTCTGTAAAGTGCCCAATTCTGGTGGAATTCGCCCGCTAAGACGATTTTCGTGTAAATATAGATAGCGAAGCTCTGGAAGATTAGCAAGCTCCTTGGGAATTTCCCCCTTGAAATTATTGAAACTCAAGTATCTGCACAAGTTTAAGTTAATAACTTGTCAGTTATTAATAGAGTAAATAATTTGAAAGGCTTCCCCAACAAAATGTATGATTATTAAAGTGAGTTGAAAAGACATAAATAGTACTCACAGATGAGTTAAACCCTTCAATTCACCGATTTCAGAAGGAATGACATCTTGAAACTTATTCCATCTCAAATTACTACATGAACAACAAAAACATATCTATTACAAAAATAACCAGGACAAGAACCAAAATGCTTCGAAATTCAAGGTGCGTTTAGTATATTTAATAGTGCATTTGTGTCATTGCATTTAGTCACAAAATGAATTTTTTCCATTAAAACAACCCAAAACAACCTGTAATAAACTTAAAACTTGTAAAACTTCTAAATTGAAGATGTATGGATATAATCTTTATTCAAAATGGACAAAGGCAGTAAGGTACTGTACAGTATTTTAAGACGTTTAAGCCGTCCGATTTGTGGAGGAATTGGCCCAGTCAACTTGTTATTATGAAGATCCCTATCATGTAAACACATAAAATTCATCACTTGATATCAAATTCTCGCAATACAATAACAATAAAGTGATAAAACGCATCCAGCAATGATATTGATCAGAGAAACTTACAGTCTAGTAAGATCCAGTAGATTAGTGACAGCTGTAGGGAACAGTCCTACGATGGACACAGCATATACTTGCCTACAAAAATTTAATAAAAAAATAAAAAAATGTGTATAAAAACTTCCCTAAGCTGAAAGGAGAAAAGATTAAGCTTACAGTTCGGTGACGACTCTGTAGTCACCCTGAGTGGAGCACGTGACACCAGACCAAGGCGGAAGGTCACCGTCACCGCAAGGATCATCGCCGACCCAAGAGTAAACCACTCGCCAACCGAGAGAAGCCTTGATTTCATTTAAAGCTTTCACTGAAACAAAACTACAACTGTAAATGAAAGAAAAGCAACTTCCAAATTAAACTTCACAATAATGAATCACGAGACATGTATGACAGAAACAGTACCGTCACGCTTGAGAGTTTTGGAGTGAGCGAGGTTAAGAAGAAGAGCTAGAGTGAAGATCAGATAAAGGGAAAACGCTAAACGCAGCATTTTAGGATGTCGTTTCAATTTGGTTGAAGTGTGAAATTTCTTTTTATTGTTTTATTTGTAGATTTGGATCTGAATTATAAATGTGAAAGGAAGATCTCCATTATTTTAATTCATTCCCGCGTAGTGTCGGTAGTTAATTTAATTACCTACAATTGGAGCTATGCAGTTGTTACGGTTAGGCCTCAATTATTGGACGCTAGGTAAAAAAACAACAAAAAAAAACGATATTCATCCAACAGAACGATGATACTTTAATTTGTAAAAATCTTAAGTGTCATTATTGCTCCTACTGGACTGATTCTGAAAGATGATCCCTAACAAAAATGTGACAGATATGTATATTTGAATATGATCGTCCTAATAATTGTCAATTGGTTCGCTGTCACCTTTCCTTCGTTGATTGTGCCAAAGTAATAAGTATTCAAATTTCTTAGAAATTATTTTCCAAATTAAAATTAAAATGAAATTAGATACTATATAGACTCTTATAAAAATAATATTACATTTATATCATTCATTACATTATTTTCATTACATCATCATTATTTTATTAATAATTATTTTATTATAATATTAAAAATTTAAAATAATTAAAAATTTATATAGATATAAGATATACGATATCATAATATAATAAAAATAGTATAATAGATGATATAAATGTATCATTATTCATAATTTAATCCAATTTTTAGTTTTTTGAAACTGGAATCCAGGTCACCACTCAGAAGTCAAACAAATTCTAATAGCAGAGTTTGAAAAAGAAATGTTTGAAAATATTTATTATGTGACCCCAACAACACCGATATTTTTTCATGATATTAATAATTTAAAGGCCGAACAACCCATGGTTTGTTATAAAGATAAATGGGTACCTAAAAAGTTAAAAAATGACAATTATCCACTGTCTGCCTAAATTTATTAGTAAAATCCATTTAACTAAAGATAATTTTAAATCTATTAATTTTAAATTAATCCATAAATCCCTATTTTTTTTATTTCATTTTTCTCTTCTCTCTCTTATCTTCTTCTTCATCTCTCCCTTCTCTTTCTTTCTTTTTCTCCGTCTTTTCCCTTCTCCCCTTCTCTTTTTTTACTTTTCTTCTCCCTCTTTTCCCTTCTCTTTGTTTCCTTTCTTCTCCATCTTTTCCCTTCTCCCCTTCTCTTTTCCCCTTTTCTTCTCCCTCTTTTCCCTTCTTTTTCTTTCCTTTCTTTTCCGTCTTTTCCCTCCTCCCCTTCTCTTTTCTGAGTTTGTAATTTTATCTTCTGTGTTTTTTTGTGTTTTTCTTTTCTGGGTTTGTAATTTTATCTTCTGTGTTTTTTTTTCCTTGATTATTATAATGTTCTGTGAATTATTATTGTCCCAATAGCTACAATGTTTAATACGTTATATCATATTGAATTTCCTCTTTTCTTAAAGAAAAATGATATGAAGAATTTAAGTACTTAATTGGTGGGCTAGGCATAGGCTACAGCATTTGAATTATTAGACATTTTGAAATTGATGTTCAATGGGTATATTTGGTTCAATGGAAGGGGATTTGAAAAGGGTTCTTGCCCAAGAGACTGGTCTGGAGCCGAAGGGGCAGAGATTGTTGTTTAAAGGTAAAGAAAAAGACGATGAAGAAAGGAAAGGAAGAGAAGGGAAAAGAGGGAGAAGAAAAGTAAAAAACAAAAAGGGCAGGAGGGAAAGGACGGAGAAAAAGAAAGAAAGAGAAGGGAGAGATGAAGAAGAAGATAAGAGAGAGGAGAAAAATGAAATTAAAAAATTAGGGATTTATAGATTAATTTAAAATTAATAGATATGAAATTATTATATTATCCTTAATTAAACCGATTTTGTTAACAGATTTTGATAGAAGGTGGGTAATTGTCATTTTTAAACCTTTTGGGTACCCAATTTATATATCGCAAACTATGGGTGGGTGCAGCGTTGGGCCTAATTAAAAGCCTTGAATTCAGGGTCCCCATGCATTTACGTGGCAGCTTTTAGCTTCAGAATTCCACATTTACTGTGTGCGGTGAACCAATTCAAAATTGCCATAAATCATTTTAATTTTACATCAATTTACATAATATGTGTTATTCAAGGATTTAAAACTCGGCCAGGGTGAAACCGGCAAAGTGGACAGGTCCGGGTTAATTGGCAGGTCAAACCCAGTGATTTTATCATGCAAAAAATTTAAAATCCAAGAAAAACACTCTTAAAATTACACATAAGTTCTTATAAGTTTAAAATCTTATAAAAACACCTTAAATTACACCATCGACGTTAACAACCTATGCCAAAAAGGGCCTATTTCTGACGTTGACAACACACCTTATCAACACGAAAACTCTCCCCTCAGCCTCCTAAACAAAACCCATCTCACCCCACCCTTCTTTACCTCGCCAATCACTAGTAACAGCCCTTTGTTGCCGCTAATTTAGTTTTGTGATTTTCGGTCGTTTTACTCACTGGAAATCACCTCCGTCGCCACATTTCCACTCACCACTCCTTCCTCTTCAAAACCCGCAACATCTCAGCCACCAATTATTCGTTAATCATCGTCCTAATTTTTAGGGTTTGCCATGAATAATAAAATTGGTAACCCATCATCGTAAAGACCCTGGGTCTCGGCTCAATTGGCCGGGCCGGGTTGGGTTTTAAAAGACAGGTGTTATTGTTGTTGATAACCAATAAAATACTTCGAAATATCCCAAAAAAAAAAAAAAAAAAAATCTGTCTATTTTGTTGAAAAAAATATTTTAATTAAAGAAATCAAGTGATATAATAAGTGGTACTTTACAAAAAGCAGTTGTAAGTGTTGTTGAAATTAACTTCCGTTCAACAGCACGTTGCTTCTAAAAAACGTTTGAAACCCAGCTAAGCAAAAAAGTGGTTTCAAATAAATCTGAAAAACAAAGTCATGACACATTTCATACTATGAATAGGATTGTGTTGCTTTGGCCAGCAACACACAAATGAAAAGTCATAACACATTTTGCCCATGTACGTACTGGTTCTAGAACTAAAATCACAGCTCATTCATTCATTTACAAGATATCTACATATATAATAATAATAAATTAAGAAAAATAAATTAACCAAAAAAATATTAATTCATATTGATACCATTAATCAGCACTATACATGAAAAACATGAATATAGCAAAAACAGATTTCCAAAATGACAGTCTTGCCTTCAGAATTAATGAAACTCATTGGTTTCTATTGGACTTCATCTTCTCCAATGGCAAATGGTAGACTATTTCCATGATTGTTTTTGTTGCTTCCACCATTCGATTCCCACAAAATTTTCTACCCTAATTCTTGCTAAACAACGTCCATAAATCCAAAAACAAGCATGGAAATAACAACCTCATATACATATGATCACATGCCAATCAAATGAAACAGGAAAAGAAAAAGAAAATCCAATAATTAACAGTATTAACCAGGAATTAAACTGCTCTTAATTTCTTGACAATCTATGATTACCCACTGATGATGCCAAAGATTAATCCTCTCTTCAGTAGTAACTTTGGTCATCTCCAAGAAATGCTTCAAGAAAGTAGGGATAAAAAGTACTATAAGTTAAGAGAGAGTGGAAATTTCTCTCAATTGTGAAGAGGGTTTGGTCCGGAGGGGACGAGTCTCTTGTCTACACCGTATATCGGGTCAAGGTCATTAGGTGAGGAGGGCGGTGGCGGGGACGGAGGAGGCTGGGAGTGGTGAATTCTTTGAAGTTGAATGCACAACAAACGCGACTTCTTATTAGAGAAAGAATCACAAGAATAATGGTGGTGGTGCTGATGATGATGATCATCATGATCAGTAGTAGTACTGTAGTGGTAATTTCTTGGAGAAGAAGACGGTTTAGGAAGGCGAGTTGCAGAAGTGGAGAAGACGAGTAGAAGGAGAAGAAGCATTATCAAGATCAAGAAACGGTGACGATGCATGGCTGAAAGTGAAAGTGACGAAGGAAAAGAAGAGTATAGACTAAAGAGATAAAATTGAAAAGAGTAATGAGAGAAGGAAAAGAAATGGTGTTGAAAAGTAAGAAGAGTTAAATGCAAAGCGAGGGACACATGAAGAAGGAGGAGGAAGGGGCCACTGAAAAGGGGAAATTCAATGAGAAAATTGGAAAATTTTAATCTCATCATCAAATAAGTCACGTAGATTCGTAGGTGTAGCAGTTAGCGGCAATATATTGGATAGTTGCTAGTTAATTAGTTGCTAGCTAGTTAGGTTTTAATTTATTTGAGTTATTAATTTTACTCAACATATTTGGTTATTGCATGTAAATTATGGATTGTGAGATTCACACACTGAATGGGATAAGGAATATTGAAAACACTCAAAAGAGAAATTAAGACACCTATTATTCATGTAAAACATGAAGAGTTACATCCTAAAAATCATTCGTAAAGATATTCATCTAATGAATTACTTACAACCCGTGTGTGAGTATGATGTATTCATCATAACTTCCATCTAGAATATGGCTTCATCCCTTTCTAGCTAGCCCCCCCTCATCACCTCGTGAAAAAATCAAATTACATTAATGTCGATCAAAATCTTGTTAAAGGACTTTTTTTTTTCTTTTCTTTTATTAGAAAAAAAAAAAATTTCCTCGTTGAAAAAATAATTTTAGATAACGGAAGGTTAAGGTTAACCACCATTTGGTGACTTGATGATAAAATAGTAAATTAGGATCTAACATAGTCTCTTAAATTCGAGTCATCTCTATAGGAAAAGAGCAAAATGCGGATCTAACATGATCTTCCAAATTCGAGTCTCCACGACCCTTAATAGGTAGGGACAGACCTAGGACCTACCCTCAAATTATAAAAAGAGTAAATGACATTTCCCCACCCAAGGTTTGGTGAATTTGCAAGTTCCCACCATTGCTTTCATAAATTGCAGATTCTTACCCTTAAATTAATACCGTTACTTTTCTCTCAAAGTAACCCCTACATCTCAATTTTTTCTCCAATAACCCCTAGAGGATCCTGGCCAAGCCAGAAATCCGACCTGATTCTGGCACCATTGGACCTCGCCAACACCACCATCAGCATCCCTTTATCCTCCTCACCAAAACCCTTAACTTTTCCACCCGATTGCACCTTGGCGAGGTGTCAGAATTTGGCTGGAAAGGGGCAACAAAACGCAAAAACCTAAGGGAGAGGCGATGGCAATCAGCTGGCAATTGCAGTTGGCAATGTTGGGGGTTTTGATGGGGGGGAAGTAGGTGAAGAAATTGGTGGTGTTAGGGGTGGCAACTGCTTCTCTTGTGGCCAACTTGCTTGGAAATTGAGCACTTATTCATTTTCCGGGGAACCTTAGATGCTGATGGAATACGCTTAACTATTTTTCTTCCCTTTTCTATCTTCTTGAATGACAGATGGATGATAATGTGAACCAACTCTAGCGGCACCACCCACTGCTCTTCTAGAGGAACTGGATATATCGTTTCCGAATAAGCCAGCATGTAGTGACTTGCCATATAGAAAGGGAAGCAAAGTTTTATGTAAATTCTTGAACCAAAATCCAGCTTCCGTTGGTGTTTCAGTGCTGCTAGTGCATGAGGACAATGTAAACGTTAAATGTCAAACACTTTACAACTGCAAGTTTCACTAAGAAGGTTAACTAGGGCATCCGAACCATAGTCACGCACGGTGAGCTCTTAAGCACTAAGAGGATAGACAAACAGTGCATTTGACAGTTCCATACGTTCTCGCAATAATTTTTTAGTTGACGGAACAAGGGTTGTGGTAAAATTATCTGACTCCGTACGACGCTCATGGAACCACCGTGACAATATCCTCTGGATTGCATCAAAAAGGGCAACTATTGGAAACTCTCTTTCTATTAACAACTTCGAATTTATGGACTCGGTTATGTTCGTGGTCATGACATCAAACCTTCTTCCAGGAAAGTAAGCTTTACTTCATCGCTCGAAACCAAATTCAGGCTCAAGATACTTAGGGTGCGTTTGGTTTATTATTTTGGCTAGGATTTTGGGGATAGTATTGGATAGTTGGATAGGGTTATGATTACGAGAATATGATTTACAAAATATATGTTTGGTAGAGTATTTTGACCTTGATATTTGAAAAAAAAAAAAAAAAAAAAAAAAAAGTGGGAAATGTTAGTGAAGAGAAAGCTGAGAAAAATAAAAGCCAACGGTAAAAAAGAAAGTCAGAAAACTATCAGGAAAAATATTTTGCAGATTGGATTGTGCAAATAATAAAACAAACATTATTTGAAAAATCAGATCCAGAATATGGATAATAATACTGAACCAAACACAGCTTTAGCAATTCTATCATCCTTGATTCGGATTTGCCGGAAGTGGTCCTCGAACTCATCAACTCGATAAGCTTTTGTTGTCATGTAGTATGTCTGAAGGAGGCTAGCACACTTAAACTTTTGTTTTATGTTCTCACCAAAGTGTCTCATATAAAATCCGTGATGTGTTTGAGGGTAAATAGTGGCAATCCCCTTCTTTATAGAGTTGTGCCTATCGGATATTAGGCACAACTCGTCACTGTCAGGCACTATTATACGTAATTATGAAAAAACCAAGTCCACGACTTGTCATTCTTAGAGTCAACCACACACCATGCAACGAGATATGTGTGATTCTCACTGTCCTGTGCATTGGCCATCAACAATGTACCTCTATACTTTCCCGTCAAAAAGCAACCATTAACAACCAACACCTTTCTCATGTTTACAAAACCCCTTATAGCAGAACCGTAAGCTACAAAAAAAATATTTAAACCACATATTCTTGTCCCACTTCAAAGTCATTTTGCTAGCTTGGTTTGTCAACTCAAGCATATGACGATACGCTTCTAATACTATGTACCCGTGCTCTAGCGTGCCCCTCACAAAATCTTGTGTATGTTATCTCCCTTTCCAACATTTCCAGTAACTAACAACACATCTCAACTCTGTGCGCATAAGTCTCTGAATGTCTTTAGGAGATGGACATTTCCCTTCAACGAACTGACTTTTGACAAATGGTCCAATAACATCAGCTGAGGCTTGTCGATGCTCACCTGAAATATGTCACAAACCACATGTGTGCTCATGGGTATATGTGCTAACAATAAATTTTCTGGACTCTGCCAACCTTCTACAATAAACCTGCCACTTGCATTTTCGGTTACGACATGCAACTATCACAACCGATGAATTAGACTTTTTGGTGATGAACTCAAAATTATCTTTCACGGCAACAAGTTTTAGCTTCCTCATCACTTCCTCTTTGTTGTCAAATAAATACCCTATGGGCAACTCCTATCCATCCGTAAAAACATAAGCTGATTCACTACTACCTGTAATTGCCCCCTCTGAACCTGCATAAAAGACCTTAGTGTTCTCTTCCTCACAAATTACACCTTCTGCATAATCTGTATTTAAAGGAATCTCTACATTTGCGGGAACATGTACGGGGTCCTCTTCCTCAACATTTCATTCTGCCGCACATGACCAACCTCTTCTACAGTGTCCTCCTCACCACTCAAATCACCGCCTACTTTTTATTTTTCAACTAAGAAATCAATGCCCTCATAGTTCAAATTAAAACCAGCATTCTCTTTGCCAACTTCCTCATTGTCCCCTTCCTTTGAACCAATTTCCAACGGTTTATCTACAAAATAAACCCTTAAAATTGGCCTCAAACTATTATCGCCCACATCAATCATATATAACTTCACACCTTCATCAGACTTTAATCTAGTAAGAGGTACCTTATAATGTTCAAAAACTCTGCTTAAAATATACTTCACAACTATATCACTACGTGAGCAACTCAAATCACTTCTTTTAATTATTTCATCAATCAACTCATCAAAAGTAACATCTATGCTCATAGCAATTGGTATAACTTCTTTGCTCTTCCCAATCCACTTCTAGCAACTTTCTTCCTCCACCCACTCACCAAAATATTCAACACCTAAAACAACTTGTCTCATGTCTAATAATAGCCAAGTACTTATAATGCAAGAAAAAAAAATATTATTAACTAATGTATTAAGGGTTGAAAGATTTTAAAAAGCATATGCAGAGTCGCTTGAGCGATCTGATGTATCGCTTAAGCGATCTGGTATATCGTTTACTAGATCGGTTAAGCGATCTGGTATAAATAAGTCCGGTCGCTTAAGCGATATTCTGCTATTTACCTGATCATTTAAACGATCTGCTGTCATACACCAGACTTATAGTAGATCCCTTAAGCGATCTTCTGTCATTTACCCGATCGCTTAAGCGATTTGCTGCCATATACCAGACTTATAGCAGATCGCTTACGCGATCTTCTGTCATAAACCTGATCGCTTAAGCGATCTACGATCTGTTGCATTATACTAGACATGCCCAGATCATTTAAGCAATCCATCATATCCATAACACATTTTCAGTCATCTCCACCTACAATCGGTGCTACCACTCCTAGCTACCCACAATGCAAGAAAATATTCAACAAATTTCACTCATTTCAACTAGCATTACATCAAACACACCCCAACAACCTAAACAACTAAATCAAAATCATAACCCAAACCCAATCCGTCATTAAATCTTTGTAAATCGAAATATAAAATGGAAATGGGAGATACACATACCTGGATGAAATGTCAGAAGGAGGAGAAGGAGGAGGATCTGTGGCAGAGAAGATGCTAATGGCGAAGGAAGAAGATAGTGTTAATGGCGGGAAGAAGTAGATGTACAGGAAGGAGGAAGAAGAAGAAGTACATGAAGAAGAAGATGTAGACGGAGAAGAAGATATAGAAGAAGAAGAACATGTAGATGAAGCTTAGAAGAAACAACAACCAGGGGAGGGATGCGTTAATGGAGGGAGGAAGAAGAAGAAGGTGTTTGGGTTTGTTTGCAAGAATTTTGGCTCTTTGGGGATGTATTGTAATTTTTAAAAGATTACACAATACTTCATTAATCTTAATTAACCACTAATCATGTTTAATTAACCTTAATCAATAATAAGACTATTTACTTAACACTTTCAAACTACATGGCCTTTGAATTAAATTTGAACTTGATTTGACCTTTTAATAAAATGCCCCTAAAAAGAAATACTGTGCAGTTAAGACTAAAACAATTGCTCTATTTTCATCATCTACCCTGAGGTTTCAAAAAATAACACCTACACCCCTTAGTGTGTATTTGAAAGCAACATTACTTATTTTTTCTTTTTTATTTCTCAAAAACCTTAGGCTCCGTTTGGTTCACTTTTTTGCATTTTTTTAGAAAAGTTTTTTGAAAAAAGTTAAAAAAAGTTGAATTGGGTGAGTATTACGAGTAGGATTTGGAAATTAATAAAAATACCCCATATGTTTATTTATTTACTAAACACCCCTATAATAAAACTTTAAAAGTTAACAAAAACACCCCCAACCCACCCATTGAATAATCACAGCTGGCCACCACTGCTGGAGGGTGGCTGGAGTTGCCGTATCGATGCATGACCGATTGGATCTTGCCAGTCGTGTGCCGATATGGCCTTTGCGTGGATCTGGCCGGCAAAGACCAGATCTATGGCTAGATCTGACTGCATTTGCTCGTCAACGACGGCCAACATATGGTCGTCGTTGACCATCAACGACGGCCGTATCGTCGTTGAAAGCAATATTACTTATTTTTGCTTTTTTTTTTCTCCCCTTTTTGAGAAATAACAATTAGCTCCCTTGGACCTTGCAAACTCGTAGTAATTATCTTGGCTTTTTTTATTTTTTATTATTTAATTTATGATTAGTTGAATTAAAAAGGAGATTTTTCTCAACAATTCGAAAAGAAAAAAGATAGAAAATGAAAGGAAAAGTGGAGAGGAAAAAAAAATGACCTTTTATTTTGGAAAGTGATGTAAAAAGTGAAATTGACATTCACATTTTTTAAATTGAATAAAAATAAATTTATTGGATGAAACTAAAAATTTCACCACGGACAGACAGGGTTTTCAATACTTTTTGAAAATTGTGACCATACAGAGTAGTGGTCTTTTAGCGACGTACAAAAAAAAAGCCCTTAAATATAATTTAATCATGATATTTCAATCTTTCTTAAAAGAGTATACGAACTTTTTCTCATTCAAATAATAGTTGAATGACACTTTCTCACTCATAGACTTTTAAAATATCATTTTATTATCTAAATTTATATTCCGTTTTCGATTTCGGCATGTTGCGACCCTACACCACCACATTCTCTTTCCTGATCATCACTCATTAAAATCCCTCAATCCCTACTCCCGCCAACCCTGTCAGTGATTAAAGTTTACGCAACTACTCCTTCCAAGTCAAATTCTGATCAATCCCAACCACCAAAATCTAACCTTTCACCACCAAAAGACTCATCGGCCACTCATCTTCAAAAGCCCCGACGGTTTAGATCGAGTTTGTTCTCTATTCACTGTCGGAATATAATTTTAGATAGTCAAATGATATTTTAAAAGTCTATGGATGGAAAAATGTCATTAAACCATTGTTTAGGTGGAAAAAAGTCGTTAATTCTTTTAAAAAACAATAATACTATATTTACAAAGAAATCTTACAAAGATTTTCGTACAAAGTAAGATGGCATAAAATAAATGAAAGAGTGAAACAAAAAGTCAAACTCATTAAATTTACTATTTCATTCATTTTGTGCCACATCACTTTGTATGTAATTTTTTGTAAAATTTATTTGTAAGTATAGTATTACCCTTTAAAAAATACAAATGTTTTTAAAGAATAAAAAAGCAAAACTAGACACGTCACACACATTGTCCCCTCTCATCACTAGCACCATCAAAGTCGGACATGTCAATGTAACCTTATTGATACTTTCAAATATGTAATGGGAGTTAGGTTATTTCATGAAACCTTTGGGGGAAGTAAGCGTTTGTTCCGACATATAATAAGGACAAGTCTGGTAACCTTATTGATTGTTTTAATTATTTCTGACATGGTTAACAATCGCAAACCTTCATAGTAGAGGAGCCCGTCAGCCATAACAAGGAAAGCCACAAGGGATGTAAAAACCCTGGGCCGGAGGCGGGCTTGCCTGGGCCAGGCCCTGGTTTTCTTTTAAAATGCAAGCCCGGGCTACTGGGAAGTCACGGATAATTTTTGAACTACAAAAGGCATGATTAAAATTATAAGAAATTAGGGGAGTTTATCAAAACTAAATATTTTATAACAAAGTAATATACTAGTTATCATTTTATGTTATGATAACCTCTCTACGAGAAACACTATGCTTCACTTTTATAACATGGTGAAGTCTTTTAACGACAAAACGATACGTGTTAGTATATATTAATTAAGTTTTTTCTTTTATATAATTTTTTTTTTCACAATAACCCCCTATAAAAGATAAAAGATATATACAAATAAGACAATAACATTATATTAAAATTATTCACATAGTATTAAGGGTGTTATCGAGCTGAGCCGAGTACAAGAGGAGCTTGAGCTTGAGCTCAATAGAAAACATGGGGTGAGTCGCGCTCCAAAAAAATAGATTTCTTACATAAAAAGTGGTGGACAAAGGTGAGACATTTTTCAAACATAAAAAAAAACAAAAAAAAATTATTTTTCAGCAACCAAAAGAACAAAATGAACAAATAACAATCATAAAATAACAATCAACAAACACTATACAAGAAATCCTCAATAAATATGCAATAAATAACAATCAACAAACATTATACAAGAAATCCTCAACAAATATATATTATGTAGAGTTTGAGAATCGGGAGAAGAAGAAGGAGATGCAAAAATGGAAGTATCTCAGTCATTAGTGTCGTTGGAGTTGTCGGGTGGGCGAATTCGGCAGAAAATCTCAATCATTGGAGTCTCGACCTTGCAATTGGAAGAGTATGTAGCGATTTGAGAATTGAAATGGAATTAGGTTTGAGATTTTAATTGAATTTGGATTTCCTACACGGTATTATATAGAAGAGTGTTTTTTTTAACGACAATTCTCTCTAGAGATACATCAATAATTATGATGGAGGGAAAAAAAAAATGGCTGTCTTAATATACTATTTACGCAATTAATCCTTATTCTTATAACTATTTTCAGTTTGCGTGTATTTTAAAAAAAAAACACAAAAGCGAAAAAGAAGTTTTAACGTAAATACACCAAACGAGAGAACGTGGTCACTTTTGGTTGGTTGATCCTTTCTTTATAAACACTTATAAATATGCTTAAATCCGAATATTCCCTCACAAATTTCTGTCAAATTACATCTTTGTCCTTGTTTATAATTTTTGTATAATCATCTCCTTCACCAACCATAATCGCCCATTTCCTCCGCTATCCACCATGATCGCTCTCTTCTTCTTCCTCCTCTTTCTCACCCAAACCCTAGCCTCCTCCACCCCTACTCTCACCTTTTCCCCCAAAATCTTAAACAAATCAGGCGACACCGTTTTGATCAAATGGTACAACGTTCCTTCACCTTCCAAACTTGATTGGCTCGGCATCTACTCACCACCCGACTCACATGAGCAAAATTTTATCGGCTACAAGTTCCTCTCAACCTCACCCTCATGGGCCCAAGGATGGGGCTCCATTTCTTTGCCCTTAACCAATCTCCGCTCCAACTACACCTTCCGGATCTTCCGCTGGACCGAGTCCGAAATCAATCCCAAAAAACACGATCACGACCACAATCCCATACCTGGTACGGCCCATTTTTTGGCCCAATCGGAACAGCTCGGGTTTGCATTGGGCCGTGGGCCGGAGCAGGTGCATTTGGCGTATACGGATGAGGAGAGTGAGATGAGGGTGATGTTTGTGGCGGGAGATGGGGAGAAGAGGTGTGTGAGGTACGGGGAAAGAGAGAAGGAATTGAGTGACGTGGCTGTGGCACGTGTGGAGAGGTATGAGGTAGATCATTTGTGTCATGCCCCTGCCAATCGGAGCGAGGGATGGAGAGATCCAGGGTGGATTTTTGATGCAGTCATGAAGGGTCTCAAGAAAGGTGTAAGATATTATTATCAGGTAATTGATCTTGGCTTTAATTTCTTGATTAGTTTATAATTTTCTTGTCATTTCTATAGATTGTTGTGTAATCAATTTCTTTCTTTTAGTTGGTTAAGATGGATAATTGTGGAAAAAATTATAGCTTAGTTGTTGAATTATGTCGTTTCCCTATTAATTTTAACTATTAATGAATATGCTCGATTAGTTTAAACATTTCTCCACCTTTTAGATCAGAGTTAATTGAAGCTCTTACGGTAGTTATGATCTCAGTTGCTATTTATATGGTTCATCGGTGTAAGAGTATATGCATCTGAGGAGAAAAATAAATATCCTTTTTTGGCATTGGTTTTGTGCCCCTTGTTCGTTGTAGCCAAAATTGTGGTCGGTAACTTTGTTTACCTCCTTAGCCTATCATTTGAGTAGGAATATCTATGCTGTTTATGACAGGTTGGAAGTGACTCTAAAGGTTGGAGTGAGACTTACAGCTTTGTGTCTCGGAACGAAGATTCAAATGAAACAATAGCTTTTTTATTTGGAGATATGGGAACTGCAACACCTTACACAACATTTGTCCGTACACAAGATGAAAGCATATCCACAATGAAGTGGATCCTTCGTGACATTAAAGCTCTTGGTGACAAGCCCGCTTTTGTTTCACATATTGGAGATATCAGCTATGCAAGAGGTTACTCTTGGTTGTGGGACCATTTTTTCACACAAATTGAACCAGTTGCATCCAGAGTAGCATACCATGTTTGCATCGGTAATCATGAGTATGATTGGCCTTCACAGCCTTGGAAACCTGATTGGTCACAATGGATTTATGGAACTGATGGTGGTGGTGAATGTGGAGTACCCTACAGCCTTAAGTTTCACATGCCTGGGAACTCTTCTGAACCAACTGGAAGCCATGCTCCGGCAACTCGAAACCTTTACTATTCAATGAATGTTGGGGTGGTACATTTTGTCTACTTTTCAACTGAGACCAATTTTCTTAAGGGAAGCAACCAATATAATTTTATAAAGCATGATTTAGCGTCAGTTGATAGGAAAAAGACTCCGTTTGTGGTTGTCCAAGGGCACAGGCCAATGTACACTACAAGCAATGAAGTTAGAGATACGCTGATGAGGGAGAAAATGCTTGAGCACTTGGAACCTTTGTTTGTGAAATATAATGTGAGTATTGCATTGTGGGGTCATGTCCACAGATATGAGCGGTTTTGTCCACTGAATAACTTCACCTGTGGGAGCATGGGCCTGAATGGGGAGGAAGGACAGGCATTTCCGGTTCATATCGTGATCGGGATGGCAGGACAAGACTGGCAACCTATATGGGAACCTAGAGCTGACCATCCAGATGACCCAGTCTTCCCACAACCTTATCGGTCTTTGTACCGGGGGGGTGAATTTGGGTACACTAGGTTGGTTGCTACAAAGGAGAAGCTTACCTTTTCCTATGTAGGAAACCATGATGGGGAGGTGCATGATACGTTTGAGATCCTGGCATCTGGGCAGGTCCTCAATGGTGATGGTGATAGTAGTGATGGTGGCATTGGTAGTACAGAAGCCAAGAGTCAGGTGGTTGACTCTACCTTTTCATGGTATGTCAAGGTAGCAAGTGTCTTGGTACTTGGGACTTTTGTGGGCTATGTTCTTGGTTTTGTTTCACACAGTAGGAAAGTAGCTGCTTCTGGAAGAAACTGGACTCCTGTGAAGAGTGATGATACATGAAGTATGTTACATTGAAGCATATTGATTGTTGAAAATTGCAAATATTCTCATTGATCCAATTTTCAAGACCTGGTCCAGTGAGGTATGAAGGTTTGAAGTTGTCAGCCAATGGTTTCCCACAGTCTGGACTGGATAAGAAGATGGAATAAAATGGTATGGCCATAATGCTTGTGAATAACATTTTGTAGATACGCAATTTCCCATCTATTGTAAAATAAGATTATTGAATGACTCTTTTCATTTAGTTGGAAGGAGGACAGCTTTGAAGCATAACTTTGCCTGTTTGTCAAATTAAGATGTTACTGTACAAGCTTAAAAGTACTTGTATACATGATCTTATGTTACTTTTATATCTTGTTTTGGTGGCTAACAAGTCCCAATCTTCTATGATTCGCATTGATTTTGATGGAATTCTAACGATGCTAAATGTGATTATTGATATATAGGCAAAGCCTCAGAAGTATTGATTTTCTGAAATCTAGTATCTTTCTGTGTTCTGCGTGTCTAGGAATTGTCAGTTTTCTTAATCTTCTGAACCTACTAGTTGTAACGAGCAAGATATTTTGTGTCCTCAAATTTTTTTCTGCCTGAAGTATCTGGGTCTGGCCTTAGCATTAATATGGTGAAATTCCCGGTCTGAAGGTTTAATTAATGACAGATAACCAAAATGTTCCCTCGAAATACTGTTATTTGTGCAAATTATATAGGCAAATTTTTGTATAACAAAGACTAAAGGATTCGAGGGCGATTGAACCTTGCATGACCTGGCAGGAAATGAATTAGGTTACCGACTCAGCGACTAAAACTCGGGGTCCTGTTGCCAGTTATGAAATCTATTTATTAGTTTTACAAATTTAAAGTCATCAGGCAAAATCATTTCGGAAAGCAATATATAAAATCCATTCCATAAATTCTAAAATTAAATTTCAATTTTTTCCTATTAAATTTAAGCCTAGCATTGTCAAGTACAGAGCTCTCTCTTGTAGTGTAAATATTGGAAACAAATTCTAGATTAACTGTGGAGTATTCTCCTCTAGTAAATTATTTTTATTGTTCATTTGAGCCTGTCATGTTCGCTTATTTCTGGATATAAAACATTTGATCTTATCACTTTTATAATTTCTCATCCCTTTATTTTGATCTCCCGTATAAAGCATTTGAGTATTGAATAATCTTTTTTTTTTTTTTTTTTTGTACCTACAGATTGAATTATCAAATTGGACATCTAAAGCAAAAGTAAAGCAATGTTTGCTCCTGGAAAGAATGATTAGTTGTATTAACTAAAAGTTTGAAGTGTAAAATAATACATACATCATATACCAAGGACATATTCCAAAAAAATAAAAAAATATAAAGAAAATTGTAAAAAGAATGTTGTTGTTGCACATCAGAATGAAAATGTAGGAAAGACTGATAGTGGCTGAAGAAATTTCTGAGAAGGTTTATAGTCATTCACTTTCCAAGCAAATGGCGTGTACGCTGGTTTGCATCTTTAACTCGAGAGTTGAGCTCATCCATGTCGTCAGAGAGATGATCAAGAGATTTGTTTTGCCTAGATTTGCCAAATTATTAGAACATTGTGTATTTGTAAGATTGAAGCAAACAAACAAGTGACTTCTTCCAAGAACAAGGCTTGTGGTAAGAAAAACCAACATGAAATCTTAACATGGTTCCAGAAGAAGTATTCAATGAAATTCATAAAATTGTGTACACATAAAAGTTTATTAGAAATTTCATAAGCCAGGAACAATACAACTAACCTGTCAAGTTCGCTTCCCATATCAGCTGCCATGCCCTTCAAATCACCCAAGATGTTACTTAAATCTGAAAGGGCATCATCTTGCTTCTCCTTCTCCAACTGTTTTTGCAAAACAATAGTTACAAGTCCAGTAATAATACTGCTAAAGTTGTATACAAATAATCAACATATGCAGATACAAACCTCTACTTTCTTCATGGCATTTGTTGGTTCAGAAGGTGTCCTACTAGCTGTGCGTCCCCCCGCTGCAGGAGGTATACCCAATTTGTCCCTCTGCTCCAAGTAGTTTTCACTTCTTTTGGATGGTTGATCTGCCAAGCCAAGAAGTTACCAAATAGAATATATTCGAATAAATTCATGAGGAAAGTGAAAGAAGCCAATAATGTTAACAGACCTGGCGTGGTTAAAGGCCCTGTAATATCTCGAGTCTTCTTTGGCTTCCACGTTTTCGAGAACATGCCACCAAGATCATTTAAGAGTTTCTCACCCTGAAATTGACATTATAAGATTAAGAAAAAAAAAATTCCATCGACAACAAAAGCCACTTGAAGGAATCAAGGAAACAATCACAAGAACACCAAACACTGGCTATGAATGCAAAGACAAAAAGAAATTGAGAAAAAAAAAAAATCTCTTTATGACTATCTATTGCACCACCATGTGTGATCCAAGAAAAATTAACAATAGCAATCTAATTTTGGATATATGCTTATATTGATCCAATTTTTATTTGATGTTTTAAAGGAGATTTGTTGTTTTGTTATATTAGTCATCATTTCACAGTTTCCTAGTAAACCTTAACGATTAACTGTTCTCAATTTGACTCATCCTTTTTGAGTGAAAGATATTCATTAAAAAAAAAAAGGCTAATGATCTTACCTTACTCAAATCTTTATCAGTCGCAGCAGCCATCTCGTGTGTCCTATGAATTTGGTCACCCTGATGATGCAACATTTCAAGTGTCTTCGTAGCATCCCCTCTGATGTCCTCAGCAATCCTTAGGCAGTTCTTAGTAGTATTTGTTGTTTCCTCGGCCTTATACACAGCATAATTCTCAAGTTCTTGTACACTTTGACTCTGAAGTCCTCCTGAGTCGCGGAAATCATTCTTGTACTTGTCTTTTGATCCTGATGAAGAGTACCCGGACGATGGATTATCATTGAAGTCTGGAGTAATGAGTATAGGTTCAGAAGCAGTTCGCCTTGCCGTCTTTAAACTTTGCTTCTTACATTCATCATCCGAAGTATAAGTAGGCTTTGAAGAAGGTTGTGGGTCTACTGGCTTTGGCTTCGAAGAAGACCACAAAAAACCTAACATTTTGAAAATCAACTACAAAATTGTTTAATTAAATGTCCAAAAACCAAAATGGCTGGATCCTCAACCAATTATCCACAATGACACCTGCGAACAAGCAATAAACAATCTCAATTAGAAAAAATTGTATCTTTGCAATCACTTTTGCCATATATGATTAAATTCTAGAACATGTTAATGATGTAAACACCAAATTTTCCCAAAAAAAAGTAACCATGTTGAGGTACCCAGAGATTAATCATCTATAATAAACTGAATTATCGCTACATTAAATGTAAAGAAACTATAAATTAGCAATTAAAACATGTGATTCAACAATATGAATCCAGAACTAAGAAAATCACAAATGAAACACATTAAGATACAGTAAATAAGAATATCAATAATAAATCCACCACATTGCAAATGTAAGAACACAGACCAAAGAAAAATGGTTCAAACTACAATCCACGAACAAAATGAAGTTGAAAAGAAAACATGAGAGGGAAAGACAAATGGGTACCTCTTTAAAGAAAAAAATGCTGGGTTTGAAGAACGTGTGAAGACAGGTTTAAAACACAAACCCAAATCCAAATAAAGGAAAAATGGAAATGGGTTTGTGAAGAAACAAGAAGAGAGAGGAAGTGAAGATTAGAAATGCTATGTTTATATGGTTTGAGTCTTTGGAGAAATCAAACAGATGGGAGGCGCCGCGCAAAAGGAGACAAGAGGAAGACCAAGGATCTTCTCAGACTGTTTTTTTAGACCGTTGGGTTTCCAAATTTCCATGTTTTTTTTTTTTTTTTTTTTTGTGTGTTTGGAAATTAGGGTGCAAAATAAAAATGACACGTGTAATAATTCACAGTTTCATTCCGGCTGAATTTTGATTGGATTCAATTGGATAAGTAGATTTAGACGCAATAGATAATAAGAAAAAGAGTGAATAACAATTTCCCACCCAAGGTTTGCGACAATTACTTTTTCCATCCACAAACTTTGAGAAAAGCTACAAAAAGACTAATACCCTTTACTATTTGGCTTTAGAATTTTTTACGAGGATGAATAACATTTTTTCACCCAAACTTTATTAAATGTATTTTTCACCCCTAGTTTGGTTTATATTAATTTTAGGGTTAATAAATTTAAAAAAACTTAAAAAAGAAGCTTGACCAACATTGCAGGCTTTGTTCTGGCCCGACAATGGCCAGATTGATGCCACGCCAGGTCATCGGGCTTGGAGTGGCTCCGATTTGGCCACAATGGACCAAATCATGCCTTTTTCGACTGACATGGCCTACTTAAAACAATGACAATGCGACCTTGATTTGGCAATGCCTAGCCAGATCAAGGTCGACATGGGCTTGATCTAGCCATGCTTACCCTGATCAAGGGCCTTGATCTAACCACGCTGGCCATCGAGGCCAATAGCATCGACTTCGTTGCTGAAGTTGCTAGCTTTTACTTTTTTCAAATATTTTAATTTTATTTTTTTATACATTTTTCAATTTTTAAATATTTAAAAATAAAATCAGTTATTAAAATAAAAAAATTTGAAAAAAAATTTAAAAACTGAAAAAAAAAAATGGTTGGTTGGAGTCTTCGGAGCGATTCTGACCAACTATTTTTTTTTTCCATTTTTTTATTTTTCAAATTTTCATAATTTTTTTCCTTCGATTTTTCTTCTTTTTTTTTACATTTTTTTTTTCAGTTTTTTAATTATATTTTTATATAATTTCATAAAATATATACAATTTTAATGAAATCTTGTGTTGTAGTTTTATAAATATTTAGTTGACATATAATAATTTTAGAAACACATTTGAAAAGTGAAATCTTCATTGTAATTATAGAAATTGAAGATAAGAGTTTAAATAACTAATTTTTAAGTTGGTGAAAGAAACTTTATCTGTTTGTAATTCAAGGGTGTAAGTAATGTTAACCTTATAATATATATTCTGTGAACTAACAAGAATGCCCTTTTGCTGTAAAAACCAATGTCGGAATGTAAAGCTGGGCAGGGACCGGTCCCTTGCAGGCCCAAGCCTGGGCCCATTTGGGACTAGTCCCAAATGGGACCAGTCACTCATGGGCCTGGGACCGGTCCCAGGCCCAGAGGAAAACCAAGACCCGGACCAGGCCTAGGCCTGGTCAGGACTGTCCTATGGGCCCAGGACCGGTCTACTGGGCTTGGATAATTCCCCCCCCCCCCCCCCCCCTGATTTTTTTATATTTTAGGGGCGAAATGAAGTTTTATAGGGGGTTTTAGTATTTTTTTTAGGGGTTGATTATTAAGTTTCTAAAAATTTAATTAATTTTAAAAAATAATAAATTAACGGTTAATTTTAATTTTAACATAAATGTAATATTCACATTTCCCACATTCACGCTTCACAAATAACAATTAAATAATTTTTTTTATTAAATATTCATCTTCAATTTCATCGTCAACACTAGTTACATATTCAAATCTGTATTCCTAAAGAGTTCGAGTAGTTCGGGATCTTCAGGGTGCTATTGTAGTCTACTTTCTGCGTGAGTCCAATCCTGTAAACACGTTATCACTTCAATCATCTCATCGGTTAAAGAACATCTTCGTCTTCAACAATCCGACCACTCGTTGAAAATGTTGACTCGGATGCAATTGTAGAAACGGCACAGATAAAATGTCACTTGCCATTGAGATATAATGGGGAATCGACTTTCATGTTGGTTCCACCATTGAAGAATATCCATGTCAAGTTGCTCCTTCATCGTCATAAAGGTCAGGTCCACCTGTAGGTAGCGAGTCAGCTCATTTGGTCCATGTATGTACGAGCTGGAGCTTCCGCCACGTTCCACATACGCCACTTGCTCGATCCTTTAGAGGGGGCTGCATCAAGGTCCTGATCGCCTCTCCTAGAGTTCCACTTCCACTTCCACTTCCATTGTACCTGTTCTCATATAAGAAAAAAAGTTCATCCAATTTGTGTTTAAGTCAATCAAATAAGACGTATAATCATATCCTAAATGCGGCCTAACTCAGTAATTACACCATTAACTACGGATAATTTAAACCTAGGATCTAGAAAAATGCCTAATCCATATAAGAATGGATATCAACCAATATCTCTTTATTTCTTCCCTAAAACAATTTCACGTAAAATGTTACCATATCTATATTGAGCAAAAGTTTTAGCAATTTGAACTAAAATATCTAACACTAAATTAGTAGTTGGATAATAAATACCACTTAATGTATTAGTAGCATCATAAAAAAATTTAAGAAATGAATAAAAAAGTTCACAAACTGCCCAATCATCATAGCTGACATCTTCCTTGGATGGTTCTTCTGGTTGACGAAATCTGTAATTTGTTTTGCGGTTGGCAAAGCTTTTTCCAACATCAAGTAGGTAGAGTTCCAACGGATAGGTATGTACGTACATAACTTCAAAGGTCGAACCGGTGGCTATATTGACGTACTCCTACCATCTTTATTGCTACCGCCGACAGATAAATCCGATAGCTCTACGCACCCTCTCCATCTTTGAATGTATAGCATCTAAACCTGCTTTAACTATCAAATTGATGATGTGACAAGCACATCTCTGGTGATAAAATTTGCCTTCACCAAGCGGATCCAATCTCTTTTCAAATAAAGAGATTGTCGCGTATTAGTAGCTGCATTATCAAGCGTTAGCGCTACAACTCTATCAGTTAATAAATATTCTTGCAAAACTTCAGAATTGTAAAATAAATAGTTTCAGCACTATGTTTTTCATATAATGGTTTACAACCTATCAATTTTGTTGTAAACCCCAATTATGATCTAAGAAATGTACTGTGACAGTTAAAAAATCAGTTTTTGATCACAAGCCCATATGTCTGATGCAAGTGCAATAGTATATTCCTAAAATTTTGAAATTCATTATTTATTTTGTTATAAAGTTTTAGTATATCTCTTTCTACTTGTACTTTACTAACAGGGGTATGCTGGACAAAATGCAGTTTTAACCATATTAACAAAAAAGGATTTTCAGATAAACAAAGGGAGAGTCCGTAGCAACTATATATCTTGCTATTTCCTCTCATGCAACATGTGTATTGTATTGCCATGTTGAGAGAGTTGAGGATTGTGGATTAAAATTAAGTTGAGTTTGAATTTGTCTACTGATCCACTTGAAGATGCATTTATTTGGGGATGCTTCTTGTTTACGTGTCGTCGCATCGTCGAAGTCCCCTCTCAGTGCCAATAATGGTTCCACATAAAATACATATCCCACACGATTTTCCCCCTCCCATTTGTCTTTGGCCGTTTTGATTTGGTGAAGTATCGCCAAACATCGGACACGACCCTCTTTGACGGTCGAGGGGGTTGGGCTATGCCCGTGCCCATTGACTCGCAGCTCGAATGTGTTTGGCTACTCCTCGTCCCGACCGAATGTGGTTGTGGAATTGCAGCTGCTTCCTCGGAGGAAAGGGTAAAATGGATTGAAGCCTTCAATTTCTTCGGTGGATGAACATAAAACTCATTTGGGAAAGACATTATAAATTATGATAAAATAATAAATAATTAAAAGGAAAAGAAATTAAATAATAATATGAAATTATGATGATATTGAAAATAGAAAAAAATTTGAATAATATAAATAAATAATATGAATAAATTATAAATATAAATTGAATGAGAAATTGCTTGGAGATTTGGAGTAGAGGATTGAGAGAATGAGAGATTGATTGGTGTGAAAAAAATGAAAGTTTTAGGGTATTTATAGTGTAGTTGTGGGGGGGGAAAATGAAAAAAAAAAAAACTTATAATTAATAATAATTATAACCGTTGGCTGCTATAATTAATAATATAATATAACCGTTGGGTGCTGTGACCGTTGGCAGCCAACGGTTATAAAAATTTTATAACTTTGGCAGCAGCAACGGTTATAAAAAGTTAAAATACCTTTTTTTTTTTAATAAATTTTGTAAAATTTATTTTACCCTTGTAATTTATACTTATTTAATTAATAAGGGGTTTAATGTAATTTTAAGGGGACTAAAAGGATAAAATACAAAAAAAATTGGCCCGGGCCCTCCTTCTTAGGCTGGTCCCGTTTTGGGACCAGGCCTCCTAGGACCGATCCTCTCAAGGATCGGTCCTAGGACCAGGTTTTGGGCTAGGCTTTTGGGGCCGGTCCCAAATACCCAGCTCTATCGGAATGTAATGATGGGTGGGAAAATGCTTTTTTCAAAGTTATGGGTGATAGGGTAGTTATGGCAAACTTAGGTGGAAAAAAGTCATTCACTCTAAGAAAAATCCTATTTCAGTCCGAAGAAAATACCGTGTCATGATATAATGAATATAGTTGTACTTAAATCCTTTAATATAATATATATTTTACATATTATCTTAGTTTAACATGTTTTATTGAGAGTCATGTATGGGCAAAAAACGTCTCGTACCTTATCAGACACCTAAGTGTGTAACATCTACAACATGGCTCAAGACCATGACCCAAACAGATAGGCCCATTAGTCCATATTATCTATTAAGGGTCCAGTGTTCTATTCAAACCCTAAAGACATACATCCTTATTCACTATTGTCCTAATTCTCTAGGAGATCCATCTATATCCTAATTGACTTAAGATCTTGGATCTTATATGAATGGACTCTTATTATTTCAAAAGGCAAGTAAATCAAAGATTTTCCTATTTACTAAACTTCTATCATTATGGACTCAGAGTCTACTAGGATTTGAAGATCCTATGACATACATAAACAGGGTTTGTCCTCTCATAAGGGATCCATGATCGAATATTCAATATCAACTACTCAAAATCACCTCCTTACTCCTAAATTCTTGCTCCGAGAATATACACATTGTCGTGGTCCTGGCCTCTGACAAGACTCCTGATAATCTTTCTTCCCTAATTTTCATTAAATTGTCTCTTTCAGCCTCACCGACTTGAGCGTCGGAGTGCCTACAGCAAACAACACCTCTATGTTTTCCGTAAGCTTCATGTTGTCTTTTTACGTGTGCAGATCCAGCGGATTGTCAGTAGTCTCAACCTCACCGTAAGGCTCTGACAATCATCTGCCAACAATGACTTGCAACATGAGAGGAGGCACGAAACTCCCTCTAACTGACATCGTTAATCAGAAAGTTTCACCATGATAAGAAAGTTTTCTTACTTTTCTTCATTTAAATCCATTGAAAGTATCTAGGAATCATTCGCATATCATATTATATTTGTTCAGCATGAAACATAAATTTTGAAGCATTAAACGCATCTCCCATGTTTATTATTATTCATGCACAGATACACTTTTGGGACTTTATGTGCATTAGTGCATGTCTAATTGCCCTTTGGAAGGTATTTCATGTTTTAAATATCCATGTGTGTCTTGGGCTTGTTTTAGAATGTCTAAAACATCTTTCTAGAACCGATTCGAGCCAAAATCCCAAAAAACTACTTAGATTCATTCGACTTGCAATATATTCAAAACCTATCGAGCCGAATGAAGGTACGCGAATCTTGAAGCCCCCTTGCAGAAACGATTTTTGCTTCTTTCCAACACCAAAAAAACAAAAAAAAAAAAACTCAAAACCACCAAATGTTCCTAAATTCTTGCTCCAAGAAAACTGACGCCTTCGTTGTAGTTTTGATCTCGACAAAACTCCTTGTACTCCTTTTTTCCCTTAATTGTTATTAAATCGTTCTTTTTAGCCTTGTTGACTTGAGCGTCGGAGTGCCTATGGAACACCACCCCGGTGTTTCCTGTAAGCTTCACACTCATCTCTTCGTGTGTACAGGTCCAACGGATTGTTAGTAGCCTCAACTAGAGGTGGGCATTGGGACTGGGCAAAAGCCCAGTCTCAAGGACCGGTCCTAGGAGGCTTGGTCCCAAAATGGGACCAGGCTAAGGAGGAGGGCCGGGCCCTCCACTAGGCCTCATCCAAGGCCTGGGACCAGTCCCAGACCTGGGCCCAAAATTTTTTGGATTCTTTCAATGTAGTCTCCTACATAATTACATAAAAACCTCTACCAATTTAAAATAAACATAAATTACGAGGGCTAAAATAAAATTTTACAAAATTTATATAAAAAAAAAAAAAAAAAAAAAAAAAATTAATAACCGTTGGGCAGCAGCAACAGTTATATTTTTTTTTTAACCATTGGCTGGCAACGATCACATGCCAACCAACGGTTATAACATAAATTATAACCTTTTTTATTTTTTTCATTCCCCTCCACCCCCACCACCCCCCCAACACACACCACACCACACACACACACACACAATTACACTATAAATAACCCTAAAATCTTTCATTTTTTCACACCAATCAATCTCTCATTCTCTCAATCTCTCTACTCCAAATCTCCAATCAATTTCTCATTTAATTATATTTATATTTATAATTTATTCATATTATTTATTATATTATTCAATTTTTTTCTATTTTTCAATATCATCATAATTCATATTATTATTTAATTTTTTCATTTAATTACTTATTATTTTATCATAAAATTATAATGGCTTCCCTAAATGAGTTTTAACGTTCCATCCATCGAAGAAATGAAAGGCTTCAATCCATTTTCACCATTTCCTCCAGAGGAAGCAGCTGCAATTCCACAACCACATTCGGTCGGGATGAGGTGTAGCCAAAACATGCAAGCTATGAGTCAACGGGTACGGGCATAGCCTAACCCCCCCGACCGTCAAAGAGGTCGTGTTCGATGAGTGACGATACTTCACCAAATCAAAACGGCCAAAGACAAATGGGGAGGGGGAAGAATCGTGTGAGATATGTAATTTCCGTGGAACCATTATTGGCGCTGAGAAGGGGACTTCGACGATGCGACGACACGTAGAGAAGAAGCATCATCAAATAAATGCATCTCCAAGTGGATCAGGTAGACAAATTCAAACTCAACTTAATTTAATCCACAATCCTCAACTCTCTCAACATGGCAATACAATGCACATGTTGCACGAGAGGAAATAGCAAGATTTATAGTTGCCACGGACTCTCCCATTTGTTTATCTGAAAATCCTTTTTTTATCATATGGTTAAAACTGCATTTTGTCCAGCAATTACCCCTGTTAGTAGAACTACAAGTAGAAGAGATACTAAAACTTTATAACAAAATAAATAATAAACTTAAAAACGAATTTCAAAATTTTAGGAATATATCTATTGCACTACATCAGACATATGGGCTTGTATATCAAAAACCGATTTTTTAAATGTCACAGTACATTTTTAGATCATAATTGGGGGTTACAACAAAAATTGATAGGTTTTAAACATTATATAAAAAACATAGTGCTGAAACTATTTATTTTACAATTCTTGAAGTTTTGCAAGAATATTTATTAATTGATAGAGTTGTAGCATAACACTTGATAATGCAGCTGCTAACACCGTGGCAATCTCTTTATTCAAATAAAGGAGTTGGTCGCGTGGTGAAGGTAAATTTTTTCACTTGAGATGCTTTGCCACATCATCAATTTGATAGTTTAAGCAAGGGTTAGATGATATAAATTCGAAAATGGAGAGGGTGCGCAGAGTTATCAGATTTATCGTCGACGGTAGCAATAAAAGATGGCAGGAGTACGTCAAATATTGTAAGCAAGAGGACCCACCGGTTCAACCTTTCAAGTTATGTACAGACATGCCTATCCGTTGGAACTCTACCTACTTGATGTTGGAAAAAGCTTTGTCAACCGCGAAACAAATTACAGTTTTGTCAACCGGCAGAACCGTCCAAGGAAATTGTCAACTATGATGATTGGGCAGTTGTGAATTTTTTTATTCATTCTTCAAATTTTTATGATGCTACTAATATATTAAATGGTAGTTATTATCCAACTACTAATTTAGTGTTAGAATTTTACTTCAAATTGCAAAAATTGCTCAATACAGATATAATAACATTTTAAGTGAATTTGTTTTAATATGAAAGAAAATATAAGAGATATTGGTTAGATATTCCATTCTTATATGGATTAGGCCTTGTTCTAGATCACAGGTTTAAATTACACGTAGTTAACTGTATAATTACTGATATGGCCAGCATTTAGAACATGATTATACGTCTTATGACTGACTTAAACAAAAATTGGATAACCTTATTTCTTATATGGAACAAGTACAATCGAAGTGGAAGTGGAAGTGGATGTTCAGGAGACGAGGAGAACAGAAAGGGTAAGTCGGAAGTAGGAGAGAGGAGTAGGAGAGAGGAAGGACCTTAATGCAGCCCCCTGTCAAGGATCGAGCAAGTGGACGTATGGGAACGTGGCAGAAAGAAGTAGCAGCAGTCCTCACTATACATACGGATCAAATGAGCTGAACGCTACCTACAAGTGGACTGTCCTTTCTTTGACGATGAAGGAGACAGATGAGGAGCAACATGATATGGATATTCTTCAATGGTGGAACCAACATGAATGAAAGTCGTTCATCAATTGTAGCCAAATGGCACGTGACATTTATCTGTGCCAGTTTCTACAATTGAATCCGATAGCAACATTTCAACGAGTAGTGGTCAGATCTGTTGAAGAAGACAGAAAATGTTCTTTAACCGAATGAGGATGATTGAAGTGTAACGTGGGTTACGGCATTTGACTCATGCAGAAAGAAGACTACAACAACACCCTGAAGATCCTGAACTACTTGAACTCTTTAGGAATACAGATTTGAATGATGTAAATATTGTTGACGACGAAAATGAATAATTTAATTAAAAAAATTATTTAATTGTTTATTTGTGAAGCGTGAATGTGTGAATCGTGAATTTATGTTAAAAATTAAAATTAACTATTAATTAATTACTTATTTTATTATTTTTTAAAATTAATTAAATTTTTAGAAACTTATTAATCTACCCCTAAAAAATACTAAAAACCCCCTACAAAATTTCGTTTCGCCCCCAAAATATAAAAAAAGATCAGGGGGAAAAAAATTGTCCAGGCCCATAGGACTGGTCCTAGGACCGGTCTTGGGCCCATAGGACCAGTCTTGGGCCCATAGGACCAGTCCTCCTAGGACCAGTCCTTAGGACTAGTCCGGGTCCTCATTTTGCTCATGGGGCCAATGAGCAACTGGTCCCATTTGGGACCAGTCTCAAACGGGCCCAGGCCCGGGCCTGCTTGGGAATAGTCCCTGCCCATCTCTAGCCTCAACCTCTTGGGATTAGACCCTGTTTCTGTAACCATAGATTTTTTGCATCTACAAGTCATACAAACACTTTTTCTAAAAATTAAAAGAAAAATGATTTAAGTTTCATTTGACTCAATGAACAGACATTTTTATTAATCAATAGATACTTTTCTATCAATAAATAAACACATTTTTTACACATTTTTATCAGTGCGCACACACACACACACACACACACACACACACACACACACACACATATATATATATATATATATATATATATATTACTAAAAAGAATGACCTTTGATTGATAGAAATGTTTGAATATTGATACAAATGAAAATAAGGTACTTTTTCTCTTTAGATTTTTAAAATAAGTGAACTCCAAGTCTCCAATTAATAGTAACCCTCTTATTTATTATTATTATTTTACATTGAATTGTTAATTATAAGTTAACCAACTTGCCAACAATTATGATTTATTCTTTTCTTTTTGTTTTCTTAGCTTTCCTTTCAATTAATTAATTGAAATTCTTAATTGTTACTATAAAGAAAGAATTTAAAGAATCCTCATGGGACGCTAATTGATGTTTTTCATATTTTATATTATAACATCATTAATGAGTTAATTGTAATATTAACATTCTTACGGTGGCCTCACAAAGAATTTAGAATAATATCATTAATAAATTAATTATAAGTTTTTCAAATATTAATATTAGAATGTCAAATGCATTTTGATTGAATTAATCCATTACAACACAGGTAGATACATATTATTGACGAAATGGTTTACATTAACCATCACTGGAGTTAACCAAATAAAGAAGAAGAAAGTCGTGGAGTGAGAAGAAGTTCGAGTGGATTGGCTTTAACCAAAGTTATTGCCATCCCTTCACCCATGTCAATACCTCATCAAACGGGGTTGCAAATTCAAATTTATGCAGCAAACAAGCAAGTGTAAGTTGCATAACTTGAAGGGCAAACGACACTCCAGGGCACATTCTTCTCCCGCTACTAAATGGCATGTATTCAAAGTTCTGGCTCCTCACATCAAAATCCTTATGCGTCGTAAGAAACCTTTCTGGCTGAAACTTACCAGGCTCCGACCAAACACCAGGATCACGATGAATCTTCCAAAGATTGAGAAAAAGCCGTGTGCCTGCTGGTTCATAGTAGTCAAGAACGGTGCAGTCTTCCATTGATTCGTGTGGAACCGAGAGTGGAGCAGCAGGATATAGACGCAGGGGCGTAGCCAGATTCTGAGTTGGTTCAAAATATCAAAATTTATAAATTTATAATAAAATATATACCGAAGTAATAAACATAAAAATATAATTTTAAAAGTTATACATACCAAATTATCAATTTTACAATTGTCCTCGATGACTTTATATATTATGAACACGTTGTATAATCTTCAAATCTCTACAACTTAGGGTTTCATCAATTCTTTAAACCATTCAAAATTAACTTAATAACTAACCAAAATTTATCAAACCCAACTTAAAACAACAACGAATTAACCCATACCTTAACATGAACAAGATTAAATCAAAACCTATATCAAAATATAGTAATTCAATCTTCTAATTTCAAACTCATTTATTAAACTCAAAAAAAAACTTATAATTAATAATATAATTATAACCGTTGGCTGCTATAATTAATAATATAATTATAACCGTTGGGTGCTGTGACCGTTGGCAGCCAACGGTTATAAAAAATTTTATAACCTTTGGCAGCAGCCAACGGTTATAAAAAGTTAAAATACCTTTTTTTTTTTTTAATAAATTTTGTAAAATTTCATTTTAACCCTTGTAATTTATACTTATTTAATTAATAAGGGGTTTAATGTAATTTTATAGGGGACTAAAAGGATAAAATACAAAAAAAATTTGGCCCGGGCCCTCCTTCTTAGGCCTGGTCCCGTTTTGGGACCAGGCCTCCTAGGACCGATCCTCTCAAGGATCGGTCCTAGGACCAGGTTTTGGGGCTAGGCTTTTGGGGCCGGTCCCAAATACCCAGCTCTATCGGAATGTAATGATGGGTGGGAAAATGCTTTTTTCAAAGTTTATGGGTGATAGGGTAGTTATGGCAAACTTTAGGTGGAAAAATGTCATTCACTCTAAGAAAAATCCTATTTCAGTCCGAAGAAATACCGTGTCATGATAATAATGAATATATGTTGTACTTAAATCCTTTAATATAATATATATATTTTACCATATTATCTTAGTTTAACTTATGTTTTATTGAGAGTCATGTATGGGCAAAAAATCGTCTCGTACCTTATCAGACACCTAAGTGTGTAACATCTACAACATGGCTCAAGACCATGACCCAACCCAGATAGGCCCATTAGTCCATATTATCTATTAAGGGTCCAGTGTTCTATTCAAACCCTAAAGACATCCACTCCTTATTTCACTATTGTCCTAATTCTCTTAGGAGATCCATCTATATCCTAATTGACTTAAGATCTTGGATCTTATATGAATTAGGACTCTTATTATTTCAAAAGGCAAGTAAATCAAAGATTTTCCTATTTACTAAACTTCTATCATTATGGACTCAGAGTCCTACTAGGATTTGAAGATCCTATGACTACTACATAAACAGGGGTTTGTCCTCTCATAAGGGATCCATGATCGAATATTCAATATCAACTACTCAAAATCACCTCCTTACTCCTAAATTCTTGCTCTCGAGAATTATACACATTCGTCGTGGTCCTGGCCTCTGACAAGACTCCTGATAATCTTTCTTTCCCTAATTTTCATTAAATTGTCTCTTTCAGCCTCACCGACTTGAGCGTCGGAGTGCCTACAGCAAACACCACCTCTATGTTTTCCGTAAGCTTCATGCTTGTCTTTTTACGTGTGCAGATCCAGCGGATTGTCAGTAGTCTCAACCTCACCGTAAGGCTCTGACAATCATCTGCCAACAATGACTTGCAACATGAGAGGAGGCACGAAACTCCCTCTAACTGACATCGTTAATCAGAAAGTTTCACCATGATAAGAAAGTTTTTCTTTACTTTTCTTCATTTTAAATCCATTGAAAGTATCTAGGAATCATTCGCATATCATATTATATTTGTTCAGCATGAAACATAATATTTTGAAGCATTAAAACGCATCTCCCATGTTTATTATTTATTCATGCACAGATCACATTTTGGGACTTTATGTGCATTAGTGCATGTCTAATTGCCTCTTTGGAAGGTATTTCATGTTTTAAATATCCATGTGTGTCTTGGGCTTGTTTTAGAATGTCTAAAACATCTTTCTAGAACCGACTTTCGAGCCAAAATCCCAAAACCCTTACTTAGATTCATTCGACTTGCAATATATTCAAAACCTATCGAGCCGAATGAAGGTATCGCATATCTTGAAGCCCCCTTGCAGAAACGATTTTTGCTTCTTTCCAAACACCAAAAAAACAAAAAAAAAAAACTCAAAACCACCAACTTGTTCCTAAATTCTTGCTCCCAAGAACCTGACGCCTTCGTTGTAGTTTTGATCTCCGACAAAACTCCTTGTACTCCTTTTTTCCCTTAATTGTTATTAAATCGCTTCTTTTTAGCCTTGTTGACTTGAGCGTCGGAGTGCCTATGGAACACCACCCCGGTGTTTCCTGTAAGCTTCACACTCATCTCTTCGTGTGTACAGGTCCAACGGATTGTTAGTAGCCTCAACTAGAGGTGGGCATTTGGGACTGGGCCCAAAAGCCCAGTCTCAAGGACCGGTCCTAGGAGGCTTGGTCCCAAAATGGGACCAGGCCTAAGGAGGAGGGCCCGGGCCCTCCACTAGGCCCTCATCCAAGGCCTGGGACCAGTCCCAGACCTGGGCCCAAAATTTTTTGGATTCTTTCAATGTAGTCTCCTACATAATTACATAAAACCCTCTACCAATTTAAAAATAAACATAAATTACGAGGGCTAAAATAAAATTTTACAAAATTTATATAAAAAAAAANTTTTTTTGTTAATATGGTTAAAACTGCATTTTGTCCAGCATATACCCCTGTTAGTAGAAGTACAAGTAGAAGAGATATACTAAAACTTTATAACAAAATAAATAATAAACTTAAAAACGAATTTCAAAATTTTAGGAATATATCTATTGCACTTACATCAGACATATGGGCTTGTATATCAAAAACCGATTTTTTAACTGTCACAGTACATTTCTTAGATCATAATTGGGGTTTACAACAAAAATTGATAGGTTTTAAACCATTATATAAAAAACATAGTGCTGAAACTATTTATTTTACAATTCTTGAAGTTTTGCAAGAATATTTATTAATTGATAGAGTTGTAGCACTAACACTTGATAATGCAGCTGCTAACACCGTGGCAATCTCTTTATTCAAATAAAGAGATTGGATCCGCGTGGTGAAGGTAAATTTTTTCACTTGAGATGTGCTTGCCACATCATCAATTTGATAGTTAAAGCAGGTTTAGATGATATAAATTCGAAAATGGAGAGGGTGCGCAGAGTTATCAGATTTATCGTCGACGGTAGCAATAAAAGATGGCAGGAGTACGTCAAATATTGTAAGCAAGAGGACCCACCGGTTCAACCTTTCAAGTTATGTACAGACATGCCTATCCGTTGGAACTCTACCTACTTGATGTTGGAAAAAGCTTTGTCAACCGCGAAACAAATTACAGATTTTGTCAACCGGCAGAACCGTCCAAAGGAAATTGTCAACTATGATGATTGGGCAGTTTGTGAATTTTTTTATTCATTTCTTCAAATTTTTTATGATGCTACTAATATATTAAATGGTAGTTATTATCCAACTACTAATTTAGTGTTAGATATTTTACTTCAAATTGCTAAAAAATTTGCTCAATACAGATATAATAACATTTTAAGTGAATTTGTTTTAAATATGAAAGAAAAATATAAGAGATATTGGTTAGATATTCCATTCTTATATGGATTAGGCCTTGTTCTAGATCACAGGTTTAAATTACACGTAGTTAACTGTATAATTACTGATATAGGCCAGCATTTAGAACATGATTATACGTCTTATTTGACTGACTTTAAACAAAAATTGGATAACCTTATTTCTTTATATGAGAACAAGTACAATCGAAGTGGAAGTGGAAGTGGAATGTTCAGGAGAGAGGATCCGGACCTTAATGCAGCCCTCCGTCAAGGATCGAGCAAGTGGACGTATGTGGAACGTGGCAGAAGTAGCAGCTCCAGCTCATACATACATGGATCAAATGAGCTGAATCGCTACCTACAAGTGGACCTGTCCTTTATGACGATGAAGGAGCAACATGATATGGATATTCTTCAATGGTGGAACCAACATGAAAGTCGATTCCTAATTGTAGCCCAAATGGCACGTGACATTTTATCTGTGCCAGTTTCTACAATTGCATCCGAGTCAACATTTTCAACGAGTGGTCAGATTGTTGAAGACAGAAAATGTTCTTTAACCGATGAGATGATTGAAGTGATAACGTGTTTACGGCATTTGACTCATGCAGAAAGAAGACTACAACAACACCCTGAAGATCCTGAACTACTTGAACTCTTTAGGAATACAGATTTGAATGATGTAAATATTGTTGACGACGAAAATGAATAATTTAATTAAAAAAATTATTTAATTGTTTATTTGTGAAGCGTGAATGTGTGAATCGTGAATTTATGTTAAAAATTAAAATTAACTATTAATTAATTACTTATTTTATTATTTTTTAAAATTAATTAAATTTTTAGAAACTTATTAATCTACCCCTAAAAAATACTAAAAACCCCCTACAAAATTTCGTTTCGCCCCCAAAATATAAAAAAAGATCAGGGGGAAAAAAATTGTCCAGGCCCATAGGACTGGTCCTAGGACCGGTCTTGGGCCCATAGGACCAGTCTTGGGCCCATAGGACCAGTCCTCCTAGGACCAGTCCTTAGGACTAGTCCGGGTCCTCATTTTGCTCATGGGGCCAATGAGCAACTGGTCCCATTTGGGACCAGTCTCAAACGGGCCCAGGCCCGGGCCTGCTTGGGAATAGTCCCTGCCCATCTCTAGCCTCAACCTCTTGGGATTAGACCCTGTTTCTGTAACCATAGATTTTTTGCATCTACAAGTCATACAAACACTTTTTCTAAAAATTAAAAGAAAAATGATTTAAGTTTCATTTGACTCAATGAACAGACATTTTTATTAATCAATAGATACTTTTCTATCAATAAATAAACACATTTTTTACACATTTTTATCAGTGCGCACACACACACACACACACACACACACACACACACACACACACATATATATATATATATATATATATATATATTACTAAAAAGAATGACCTTTGATTGATAGAAATGTTTGAATATTGATACAAATGAAAATAAGGTACTTTTTCTCTTTAGATTTTTAAAATAAGTGAACTCCAAGTCTCCAATTAATAGTAACCCTCTTATTTATTATTATTATTTTACATTGAATTGTTAATTATAAGTTAACCAACTTGCCAACAATTATGATTTATTCTTTTCTTTTTGTTTTCTTAGCTTTCCTTTCAATTAATTAATTGAAATTCTTAATTGTTACTATAAAGAAAGAATTTAAAGAATCCTCATGGGACGCTAATTGATGTTTTTCATATTTTATATTATAACATCATTAATGAGTTAATTGTAATATTAACATTCTTACGGTGGCCTCACAAAGAATTTAGAATAATATCATTAATAAATTAATTATAAGTTTTTCAAATATTAATATTAGAATGTCAAATGCATTTTGATTGAATTAATCCATTACAACACAGGTAGATACATATTATTGACGAAATGGTTTACATTAACCATCACTGGAGTTAACCAAATAAAGAAGAAGAAAGTCGTGGAGTGAGAAGAAGTTCGAGTGGATTGGCTTTAACCAAAGTTATTGCCATCCCTTCACCCATGTCAATACCTCATCAAACGGGGTTGCAAATTCAAATTTATGCAGCAAACAAGCAAGTGTAAGTTGCATAACTTGAAGGGCAAACGACACTCCAGGGCACATTCTTCTCCCGCTACTAAATGGCATGTATTCAAAGTTCTGGCTCCTCACATCAAAATCCTTATGCGTCGTAAGAAACCTTTCTGGCTGAAACTTACCAGGCTCCGACCAAACACCAGGATCACGATGAATCTTCCAAAGATTGAGAAAAAGCCGTGTGCCTGCTGGTTCATAGTAGTCAAGAACGGTGCAGTCTTCCATTGATTCGTGTGGAACCGAGAGTGGAGCAGCAGGATATAGACGCAGGGGCGTAGCCAGATTCTGAGTTGGTTCAAAATATCAAAATTTATAAATTTATAATAAAATATATACCGAAGTAATAAACATAAAAATATAATTTTAAAAGTTATACATACCAAATTATCAATTTTACAATTGTCCTCGATGACTTTATATATTATGAACACGTTGTATAATCTTCAAATCTCTACAACTTAGGGTTTCATCAATTCTTTAAACCATTCAAAATTAACTTAATAACTAACCAAAATTTATCAAACCCAACTTAAAACAACAACGAATTAACCCATACCTTAACAGAAAAGATTAAATCAAAACCTATATCAAAATATAGTAATTCAATCTTCTAATTTCAAACTCATTTATTAAACTCAAAAAAAAACTTATAACTCTTGATCTTTCATCAATTAAAAAAGCTAAAAGAAAAGAATTTTAAGTAAAAAAATATAAATATAAAATGAGCATCATTTTACCTTGTAATCCAAAAGGGTAGTCTTTCTTGAATAGCCAACTAAAATGAAAAATATAATTTAAGAGAAAATGAGAGGAAATGAAGAGAAGAGAATAGTTAAAAAAGTGTTAATTAATAATTTATTTTGTGAGATCAATGTGAAGTTAAATGAGGTTAAAATTATAAAATCTATAAAATATTAATATTTTTTAAACTTTTTAAAAGTTAAGTGGATTCAATTGAATCCACAAGTCTCAATGTGGTTACGTGCTTGTATAGACGAATGGTTTCCTTGAGGATGGCCTCGAGATATGTTAATTTTTTTATGTCCGACTCCTTCACTTGCCTATCTTTACCAATCTGGATGTCTAATTCATGGTGAGCTTTCTTTAAAAATCTAGGTTGTTAATAAGTAAAGAGGGAGCCCATGTCAACGTAATTGTTGTGGTGTCTGTGGCCGCCAAGATGAGAGTCTGCAAAGTTGTAGAGAGGGAGTATTGTTGGCCAACATGTTAAAATTGAAAAATAATTAGTGTTAAAATGCGTTTCCTTCATTAATAAATTATGAGTTTAAATAGAAGGTAAGGTGTTCTGAACCTCACTATATATATAAGGTAAGTAAGAGAAAAATAATCAATGTAACAATGTAATAATTAACCACTATTGAGTGGCCAAATGATAAAAGAACAAAAGAGGTTTCATGAGCTCTTGCGTTCGAATCCCTACAAGTCTTAATAAGGGTGATCATTAAGAGGCTTACTTGATCGTCAATTTCAGAGTCCCAAATAATTAGTTGAGGTGTGTGCAAACTCGTCTGGACAACCCCGATTACTAAAAAAAAAAAAAAAAAAAAAAAAAAAAAGAAATTAGACAATTATAAAATTAGTTAATAAAGACCTACCAGGCATGTAGCTTTATTAAGGGTATCAGGATGGTGACCAGGAAACAACTCTGGATCATTGAAAATGGACATCAACACATCCATAAAATCTTCTTGATCTCCCTTTTCTTTTCTCTTGTGCTCTTCCAACCATTCTTGAATATGAATGTCTAATTCTTTAGCCGTCTTCTTCATTAACTTCTTGTCTCCTCCTATATCCAACCACTTGAGATATGGTAACGCATCTGACAACATAAACTTACCACTCAATGCCATAAAGTTCGTCAGTTCCTCTTTCCATCTAGTACTCTCTTCTCTTTCTCCCAAACTATACACTGCTTTCCTACAACTAATCTCAGAATCATGTTAAGGCTCACGTTCCCTAACCATTTTCCCATATCCACCAACACTTTATTCCCACTAGCAATACTCTTCTTCTCAACCCAACCCTCGTATAACTCTTTTAAACTAGTTTTTACCTCAGATTCTCGTACATTTCTAAGCTTCTCAAGACGGTGGTTTGAGAGAAGCTCAACTGTGGCAATCTTGCGAACCTGGCGCCAATAGTTGCCGTATTGGGTGAAACCAAACATGGAAAAATTGTAACTTAACAGCCCCATGCACTACAACAAAAATGGCTTTTAGCTATGATTTTGTTAGCGACAATTTCAAAATTCGTCGCCAAAGGTAACTATTAGCGACGAAATATGAAATTGGTTGCTAATAGTTTCGCAGACCTTCTAATCCTCACACAAGATGGCAGGAAGCAAATTGACGATGGACATAGTGACAACATAATTCGTCATACAATGTTTTTGCCGACAAAAATAAAAAAAGCAACACCCAAATTGTTTCGCGACGTAACTATATGTCGCCGTGGATACTTTTAAGAGATGAAAATAATACAAAATGTAACCAAAAGTATTTTGCAATGCAAATGCACGACACCATAAATTTTTTTTGCGACGAAAATATATAAAGCAACGCCAACGAAGTTTAGCTACGCAACAAAAGGCCCATCGTAACACCTTTTTGGTGACAAAAATATAAAAAATGATACAAAATCCATCTGGCTACACAACAAATTGTGCGTCAGGAAACGTTTTTGGCAACGAAAAATATAAACAACGACACAAAATCCATCTGGCTACGCAACAAATTGTTCATTGGGAAACGTTTTTTGCGACGAAAATATAAAAAACGACGCAAAATCCATCTAGCTAAGCAACCAATTGTTCGTCGAGAAACGTTTTTAGCGACGCAAATATAAAAAACAACGCCAAAAACGTATTGCGACGTAATCTATGTTTTCTCGTGAAAATGTTTTGGTGTCAGTTTTCTTAAAATCGTTGCCATTAGTTTGTTAGAATTTAATTTTTAATATAATTTTATATTTATATGACAATAACTGAAAGCATAAAATTAATGAGTAATTAATAAAAGAAATCAAAATTATTATTATTATTATTTATTTTGTAAATACGAAAAGAACCATGGGGTAAATTGTTTCTCAGGTTTCCATTGTTAGTAGCTTAAGTTTGGTACTTGTTTGTTACTGTTTAGAATCATTATTATTTATTATTGTTATTATTATTAGATTATTGATAGTACTATTTTTTTATTTTATGATAATATTATTATAATAATTTTATAATATTATTTAATATTTATATTTAAATATTAAATTTAGTACATTAAATTAATAATATTTATTAATATTAAAGCAAACAAATTAAAATTAATGCACAAAGAAAAATCACATCACAATTATGCAAATTAAATTTGGATGACAATAATAAATATTATTAATTCTCAATATCATCTTCAACTTGTACATCTTCACTTCTAGTGGTACAATTTTCATCATTTATCTCATTTTCACTATCATCATTTATGAAACCGATATCATTATTACTAACTCTACTACTTGGCTCCACAAATTGAACAACCTCTAGTTCCACATCCACCCTATGAAGTTCTTCTTGTTCATTAACTTCCGCATCAATATGAAAACTAAATTCATTTGAATTATTGGCTTGATATGCATTCTGTGTTGTTGATTGATCTTTCTCAATTTTATCAGGAATGTCGTACAAATGCCTATGTTGCACCTTTTGTATAACTTTCCAATTGGCCCCTAACTTAGGATTATCAATGTAGAAAACTTGTTTAGCTTGATATGCTAACACATAAGGATCATCGGCATACTATTTGTGACTCACATTGATGCTTGTAAAGTGAAAATCCCTTCGCACCCATTTCTTTTTAGGGTCAGTGTCAAACTAAGTGCATTTAAACAAAATCACACTTTTGTCATAAATATAATTCACTTCAACAACTAAATCAAGAATTCCATAAAATTCCATTCTCTCACCACCACCACCACCATTATCATCATCTTCAAGTTCCTCATACACTAAAAAACCACTATTTTGGGTTGTGAGTCAATCATCACGATCTTTCACAGTGAATTGTACTCCATCAACAATACAAGCAGTATATTTAGACACTCGTCTATCAGGCTTACACGCTAATGAATACAAATCATCAAAAGCCTCAATTGCTCCTTGAGAACGTAACACTTTCATCTATTAAAAAAGATGATTAAAATATATGATCAATATAAAAGTTGAAAACCACAAAAAAATAAAAAATAATAAGACTCCAAAATGTTCGACGACTTACCCGATGTTCAAGTCAGTCAGGAAACACTTTTTGTTGCCTTTTCAATATTTCAACCTTTGAAACATTAGTGCCTTCACTTTCTTTTTCCAATTCAAGCATGTGCTCACTAAACATTTTTTCATAAGATACAACAAAAGATTAAACAAAGTTAAAACATATCATATAAAATGAAAAAATAAAAACCTCACAAAAACAAAAAATTCATAAGGTTAGCAAAATATCACTTACTCTAAATAATCATGCAATTTTACACAATTATTAAGCATGTACCAATGTATTTTATCAATTTCTGCTTGTGGTAACTGCATTGGTTGCCTTCCACCACATGGACTAACTCTATGCTTAAAAATAGATGCATCACCAACTTTGTCATTGTCATCAAAATTACGCTCTGATCGGTTGAATTTACTATTTAGTCTCAATATCATGAAGATACATAGAACAAAATGTCAATGACTCATTAACAATGTATGCCTCAGCAATAGAGCCTTCGGGTCTTGCTTTATTCTTTACATAAGATTTATAAGTTCCTAAAACCCTTTCAATTGGATACATCCATCGAAATTCAACTGGTCCTGCAAGTCTTGCCTCACGTGGTAAATGAATAGCTACATGAACCATGATATCAAAAAAGGCCGATGGAAAAATCCTTTCTAATTTACAAAGTATTAACACGATCTGTTCCTCTAACTTATGCAACACATCCTTTGTAACTGACTTTGCACAAACTTGTTGAAAAAAATAAGATAACTCCACCAATGCAGTATAAATGTTACATGGCAAAAATTTTCGAATGTCAATGGGAAGAATTCGTTGAAGTAAAACATGACAATCATGACTTTTAAGTGATCCAAGTTTACCATCTTTAACACTTATATTTTTTGATATGTTAGCTACATAACCATCAGGAAATTTAATCGTCTTAAGAAACTTACAAAAGTCTTTTCTTTCTTGTAGTGTCAAAGTGTATGTTGCATGTGGTTTAATGTATATATCACCAAATGCAATTCCTTCCTCATGTTCATATCTTGCAAATCCATTCGAGCTTTATCAATATCCTTCGATTTTCCATCAATGCACAAAATTGTCCCAACAACATTATCACAAATATTTTTCTCCACATGCATGACATCTATATTATGTCGTACTTTTAAAGATGACCAATATTCCAATTCGAAGAAAATGCTTTTTTTTTTTCATCCAATTCAATTCTGCTGGTGTACGTTTTCGCTTTCTATCTTGATTATTTGGGTTCTTTCCCAATTTCACCATCTCAACACTTCTTAATTGATTCAGAATATCGACCCCTAATAACTCCCTCGGTGCAGCTCGAGTTTCTAGTTTATTATTGTGTAGTCAACTCCATCTCCATGCATGCCCAAAATGTAAGAATCGTCGACGATCTGTATAACATATCTTACTTCTCAACTGCGTAGATGAAGTCTCCTTGTTACATACTGGACATGCCATATAACCTTTAGTGCTCCAACCCGATAGATGTCCATATGCTGGAAAGTCGTTAATTGTCCATAAGAGAGCAGCATCATTTGAAAACTCTTGCCAATTGAAAAATCAAATGTCAACACACCAATAGACCATAACTCTTTGAGTTCTTCAATTAATGGACGTAAAAACACATCAATTTCTCTATTAGGTGATTGTGGTCCTGGTATAAGAAGAGACATCATCAATTATGGCTCTTTCATACATTTCCACGGTGGTAGATTATAAGGTACAATAATAATTGGCCACATGCTATACGTATTAGACATATTACCAAAATGATTAAAACTATCTGAAGCAAGTCCCAATCGAACATTTCATGCATCACTAGAAAATGATGGATATAACCTATCAAACTCTTTCCACTCCTCCCAATCAGCTGGATGTCGAAGTACACCATCATTAACTCGCTTCTCACTATGCCATCGCATATCAACCGATATATGACTTGACATAAATAATCTCTGCAATCTCGGTTTTAATGGAAAGTATCTAAGTACTTTATCTGGTATCTTTTTCCCAGTGACATTATTCAACTTATAACGAGATTCATCACATACATGACAATTTTCCAATTTCTCATTTTCTTTCCAAAACAATGCACAATCATATTTGCACACATGAATCTTTTCACATCCAAGTCCTAGGTCCTGTAAAATTCTTTTAACACCATAGGTGTTTTTTGGCAAACTTGAACCTTCTGGTAGTACCTCATTCAACAATGTTAGCAACATATCAAGTGACTTGTTGCTCGAAAGGTTGAGAACCTTCAAATTCATTAGCCTAACCACAAAAGTTAAAGCAGATAATTTACAACTCGGATACAACTTCTTCCCTGCCTCACTATATAAATGATCAAAAGGTTCATGCTCATTGTTACTATTTTCCTCATCAACTACATCTACTTCTACATTCATGTTATCCTGGTTGAAACTAGTGGAGGTAGCAGGGCGACAAACATCACTTAACACATTTAACATATCATCATTAATGTCTACACCATTAGAAGTTGGTTAGTCCATGTCAGTAGAATGCATTGGATCAGTTGGCCCTCTTACAGCATCAAATAAACTATCTCCATGAAAAATCCAATTTTCATATGTCCTCAAAAATCCACTCATAAAAAGATGTTTCTTAACAACACTGATTGACTTAAAGAAGGCATTAAGACACTTACGACATGGACAACGTGTGTTCCCATCACTATCAACATGATTTCGAGCAATTTCAATAAATGTGGCACACCGTTGGCATATTCAGTTGACAACCTATTAGGATGATGAATCCAACTCTTATCCATCTACATCATGCAATTAGAAAGATTATGAACTATCCACCATACATAGAGAACAAACTTGATCAACTTGATTAGAAAATATAAGACACGAAACAGAATAAACATTCGCACATTGGGGGAGAAGACTAAAATAATATTTGGGGAATTTAAAGAACAATAAAGACATCTAATAATACTGATTTAAATTAATTAATGTTTAATTCCTACTGGAGGAAATATATTAAGTTATTATCTAATCCACCATTGAAAGATACAAGACATAAACAAAAGCTAGCTTATTTTGTATGATAAGACTTCTATTTATTTTGTGTAATACCAGCATTTATAATGTATTGCAAGAATGCTTTTGTTTGGTGACTTTTCCAAAGGGAGATTCACACTAGTCTACTTGTCATTTTGCCCCAATTCATTTTACATTAAATAAACAAAAGCTGGCAATTTGGACCGAACTTTTCTAATTTGATTCTCAGTCTATTGGCACTAATTGAGGCAAATGAGAATAAGTGATGTACTTCTGCATATATAGATTGGTAGTTCATGTGACAATCCCATGTTTGTTTGAGTTGATTGAGGCAAAGTAGGAAAGTGAGATATACAAGACATAGCTTCACATTCAAAAAAGAAAAAAAAGCAAACGGTACTCCATCAGAATCAAGCAATTCAAAACATTTTGTGCATACACAAGACATAGCTCCACATTCAAATCTAAACATTTAAAACTTTGTATGCATATATCTCAACCATTTTAATTGATATAGTTTTCAAAGTGAAAATATATAAAGATATGTTCGTTAGGCTCTCAAAATATATAAAGAAAATGTAGCATAAAAATCTAACCCATGAACACCGTTAACCCAACCAGCAAGAGAAGAAATAGCAAAAGCCAAAAACTATAAATATACATATATGAGAAAGAAATTTTATACACGGGGAGAAAGATTGACATTTCATACCAGTGAAGTTTCGTCGATTTGTGCAGAGAAGAGTGAAGGTTGCACTGTTGCAGAGAAGAGATTGAAGTTTTGTGCGTAAATGAGAGAAATTGCATACACAGGGAGAAAGGCGTATAAGCTGCAAAAGGGTTTTAGCGGAAGAAGGGTTTTAGCGGAAGAAGGGTTTTAAGCGAAGAGGTAAAAAAAAAGCTTGACTTGTTATTGGTTTTCTGCCCCCAAAACGACGTAGTAGGCATGTTTTGTAAATGCCAAGTGGATTCATTAAGAAAACCGTTTGATTTTTCAAGTGATTCTATTTAGGTAAGGAAAATGATTATTATTGGATCCAACCAAAATACTGGATAATATAATAATTTAAAAACTAATTATATTTCTAACATTTTTTAAATAATTTAAATTATATTTCTACCATTTTTTTTATAAATAATTCATTGTATTTCAAATATATTGTAACACTATTTTAAAGCTATTGTATTTTATCATAATGCCTATATTACTCGTGACAAAATAACATTTGATAAAATTAATTTTGTCACAATATAGTATATTTCTTGTAGTGATTATCACAATTATACAAATTAAATTTGGATTACAATAATAAATATTATTAATTCTTAACATCATCTTCAACTTGTACTTCCTCACTTTCGGTGGTACAATTTTCATCACTCATCTAATTTTCATTATCATCATTTATGAAACGGATATCATCATCATTAACTCTACTACTTGGCTCAACAAATTGAACAACCTCTGGTTCCACATCAACTCTACGAAGTTATTTGATCTTGTTCATTAACTTCCGCATCAATATGAAAACTAAATTCATCTGAATTACACTCTGGTCTGTTGAATTCAGTCTCAATATCATAAAGATACATAGAACAAAGTATCAACTCATTACAATGTATGCCTTGGCAATAGAGCCTTCGAGTCTTGCTTAATTCTTTACAAAAGATTTATAAGTTCTTAAAGCCCTTTCAATTAGATACATCCATCGAAATCCAACTGCAATTATCAAGGTTTTAAAAACCCGGCTCGGACCGGTCAGTTCAACCGATTGAATCAGGAACCAATGATCGAGTCGAGCCGGTTCAACTAAAAAACCACAAATATTAAATGATCTAGTTTGAATCGCGGTTGTACCGGATTTTTTGTTACGAACTGCCGGTCCAACCAGTTCAACTCAGCGGATGGACATTTTCATTTTTATTATTTTTTTATATGTCATGTTGACGTTAGAATGATGTCATCACGCTGACATCAGCATGATGACATCATGGTTCAACCCAGCGGTTGAACCGGTTCGACCGGCCAACCCGGTAACCTGACCGACTCACTCCTTGAGTCGGGTTTTAAAACCTTGGCAATTATCAATAGTCACGGTTGGATTCTAGGATGAGTGATATCAACATCCCCTTTATACACCCTCTTTCTATTACTCCATAATGTAAACTAGGTCTACTAATATGAAGATATACACTAGTGATTGATAAAAAAAGGCACTACAACAAAAAACCGGCCACTCAATTGATATCTTAATAATATTATTAATATTATTTAGGTTTAGGTTAATATAATAAACCTACCGTAAAAAAAGATAAAAACAATAAACCCGCCACTCAATTGATATATTATTAATATTTTTTAGGTTTAGGTTACCATATTATCTACAGCAACCAACTAGCTCACAATTAATGCCCATAAACCCGCCGCCTAAGATGATCATTATCTCTTTATTAGAAAGAAAGTTACATATAGCCGCCATTATATTCTTCTGCCTTCAATTTGTTTCGCCAACATATTTTATCTCAAACTCTCTCTCTCTCTCTCTCACTTCAGTTCATTAAGGTGCCAATAGCGTTGTTAAGGTTGGTAGGGAAACACAGCAAATTAAGGGTAAACATTTTATTTGCGTTTCAAAAAAGTTTGGAATTTTAATTCTTTTTTTTTTTTTGGTGGATTCAATTCATTGTTTCAACGTTGTTGTTTGGTAATTTGATTTCTTTTTAGTAGTTAGAAATCTCTTTTTGATGATTTGTTTTATTTTGTAATTCAATTAGGGATTTGTAATTTATTTTAAGAAAATTGTGCGTTTTAATTTCCATTTTATGGATTAAATTCATTGTTTTAACGTTGTCGTTTTGTAATTTGATTTCATTATAGTAGCTAGAATTCAACAGAGTATAAACTTGATTCTTGATTTTCCTTTTGTATGCTTCGAGTTGTTATTTGGCTGATTTGAGGGCAATTAGTGTTGATTAGTTTTGTTTAATTTTAATTTATGATAGTAGTAGGATAGGGCTTATTTAATAGTACAATTTAAGGTTTTTTTTTGTTCATGTGTGCTTTATAAGTTGAGATAACTTTTAGGCAGTGTAAGTTTTGTTATTCAAAATTGAATAATATTTTGAGAAACTAAGATACAATTTAGAAGTCAGAACTATGTTCTCATCTCATTAGGTTTGTTTTTGTTTTTTTTTATTATTATTATTATCTTTTATTTTTTAAATCTAAAAGCTGGTTGGACGGATAAAAAAAAAATTGGAAACATTATGATGACCATTTTATGTTGAATATTTCGTGAACACAATTTTTTAAGTACTAGACTAACTAGTTCACCTTTATAAAACTATCCATGCATGGTTAGCAAGCCAAAACTTTGATATTAATTATTTTATCTATGTTAGATGTTTAATAAGAATAGGAACAAGGGTAAAAAAAATCGACACCGAGCACGATTACTTCTCATAATACTTATATTTTGTCAACTCCTACAGCATCTGCTTCTCCGGCATGGACTCCCCCGACATTATGTCCTTATTCGACTCTTTCGGCTTCAATACATATTACATCTATCAGTCCTATTGGAAATGATGGTATATCAGGTTTGAAATTATTTTATTTTATTCATTATTAATATTGAATGTAAATTTTTAAATATTGCAAGAGTCTCCTCCTTCAAAGAAGAAACTATGTATGACGACACGTGGAGTAGGCACCGAAGATATTGTCAAAGTCTCTGAGAAGATTAGGATTGTGATGGATCCTGAAACTGGGAGACCCACGTGCGAATTAGCTTCAAAGCGACTGTCAAGTGAATATGGGTTTTGGTACGAACCATGGCTCCACATCATGCTAAAAAGTGGATGAAGATTGACCTTGATGATAAAAAGTTGATTATGACTCGTTTATTGGTAAACTTGTTTTTAATTTTATTAATTACAATTTTCTAATTACTAATATATTGAATTTTTTTTTATTTAATTTTTTTTTTTTTTTTTGTAGACAAAGTTTGATATTGATTTGAATGATCCTTTAGTCCTTGAGTACCTTAATTGTCTTATAGGTAGGGCTTATCACGATAATCGTTATGATCATGTCTGGTATTTTCAAAGTTTTAAGGATCCTGAAGAAGGGCGACGACACCCTTATAAAGATGTGCGACCAGAAGATTGGGATTGGTTATGCACACATTTTGCTAGTGAAGATTATCAGGTAATAATTTTTAATATTTATGATTTTTATTGTTAACTTTACATGGATGATTTATACTCAGTTGCTTAATTATTATTTAATGCCTATTATTGAAATATCTAATATTTATTTTGGCCTAACTAAAATATTATTATGTATTTCATTACGCATCACTATTCAATTTTCAGAAACTTTCAAAAGTAAACAAGGCCAATCATGCTAAGGTGTCGTACAATCATTATGGTTGGTCAAAACCCTTTGTTTTTCACCAAATAAAAAATTCAGACGTTTGAAATTTTTATTTTTGAGTAATTTTTTATTTAAAATGTATATTGTAACTGTTATTTATTTGTTTATTTTTTGAATATTAATTGTCTTTCATTTATTTTTTGAGTATTAGGATCTTCCTGAAGGCTAGCTCCAAGGAGAGGTGCATTTATTCCATGACACTCATTTTAGTAGTAAAAGAAATACTTGGATAAATGATAAAGCTAGGGTTCGATATGTAAGTATTATGTAGTGTATTTTATTTATTTATTTTTTTTTGGGTATAAAAGTTTATTATATTTTTATATTATAACCTAATACCTTTTAATTTTTTATTTTATAAAATTATATTGTTTTTATTTATATATTTGTGCGTATGTACATATATATTATTTTTTTAGAAACAAATGAAGAACATTCTCAATCAAGAGCCTGAAGAAGGTTCTTAGCCACCTACTCAATTAGAGATCACTCAACAAGTTTTAGGAAAAAATCTTGGTTATTATCGTGGATTGGGTTATGATCCAAAACCACCTGCATCTTTTAAGACTTCAAGGCGAGTCGATCAAGAAGTTTTAGATGAACTCACACACTTGCGTGAGAAGGTGCAAGAACTACAAGGCATAAGGGAAGAATTATGCCTCGTAGTTCTTGCACCTTCTCACGCAAGAGTGTGAGTTCCTCTAAAACTTCTTGATCGACTCACCTTGAAGTCTTAGAAGATGCAGGTGGTTTTGGACCATAACCCAATCCACGATAATAACCAAGATTTTTTCCTAAAACCTGTTGAGTGATCTCTAATTGAGTAGGTGGTTGAGAACCTTCTTCAGGCTCTTGATTGAGAATATTCTCCATTTGTTCCTAAAAAAATAATATATATGTACATAAGCACAAATATATAAATTAAAACAATATAATTTTATAAATTAAAAAATTAAAAGGTATTAGGTTATAATATAAAAATATAATAAACTTTTATACCAAAAACACTACATAATACTTACATATCGAACCCTAGCTTCATCATTTATCCAAGTATTTCTTTTACTGCTAAAATGAGTGTCATGGAATAGATGCACCTCTCCTTGGAGCTAGCCTTCAGGAAGATCCTAAAACTCAAAAAATAAACAAATGAAAGACAATTAATAGTAAAAAAAAATAAACAAATAAATAACAATTACAATATACATTTTAAATAAAAAATTACTCAAGAATAAAAATTTCAAACCTCTGAATTTTTTATTCGGTGAAAAACAAAGGGTTTTGACCCACCATAATGATTGTATGGCAACTTAGCACGATTGGCCTTGTTTAATTTCGGAAGTTTCTGAAAATTCAATAATGATGCATAATGAAATATATAATAATATTTTAGTTATGCCAAAATAAATAGTAGATAATATTTCAATAATAAGCATTAAATAATAATTAAGCAACTGAGTATAAATCATCCACGTAACGTTACCAGTAAAAATCATAAGTATTAAAAAATATTACTTGATAATCTTCACTAGCAAAATGTGTGCATAACCAATCCCAATCTTCTGGTCGCACATCTTTATAAGGTTGTCGTTGTGCTTCTTCAGGATCCTCAAAACTTTGAAAATACTTGGCATGATCATAACGATTATCGCGATAAGCCCTACCCATAAGACAATTAAGATACTCAAGGACTAAAGGATCGTTCAAATCAATATCAAACTTTGTCTACCAAAAAAAAAAAAAAAAATTCAATATATTAGTAATTAATAAAATTGTAATTAATAAAATTAAAAACAAGTTTACCAATAAACGAATCATAATCAACTTTTTATCATCAAGGTCAATCTTCATCCACTTTTTAGCCTGATGTGGAGTCATGGTTCGTACCAAAAACCCACATTCACTTGATAGTCGCTTTGAGGCTAATTCGCACGTGGGTCTCCCAGTTTCAGGATCCATCACAATCTTAATCTTCCCAGAAACCTTGACAATATCTTTGGTGCCTACTCCACGTGTCGTCATACATAGTTTCTTCTTTGAAGGAGGAGACTCTTGCAATATTTAAAATTTTACATTCAATATTAATAATGAATAAAATAAAATAATTTCAAACCTGATATACCATCATCTCCAATAGGACTGATAGGTGTAATATGTATTGAAGCCGGAGGAGTCGAATAAGGACTCAATGTCGGAGGAGTCCATGCCAAAGAAGCAGATGTCATAGGAGTTGACGAAATATGAGTATTATGAGAAGTAATCGTGCTTGTTGTCGATTTTTTTTTTTTACCCTTGTTCCTATTCTTATTAAACATCTAACATACATAAAATAATTAATATCAAAGTTTTGGCTAGCTAACCATGCATAGATAGTTTTATAAAGGTGAACTAGTTAGTCTAGTACTTGAAAAATTGTGTTTATGAAATATTTAACATAAAATGGTCATCATAATGTTTCCATTTTTTTTTATCCGTCCAACCAGCTTTCAGATTTAAAAAATAAATAAAAATAATAATAATAACAAAAACAAACCTAATGAGATGAGAACATAATTCTGACTTCTAAATTGTATCTTAGTTTCTCAAAATATTATTCAATTTTGAATAAAAAAACTTACACCACCTAAAAATTATCTCAACTTATAAAGCACACACGAACAAGAAAACCTTAAATTGTACTATTAACAAAGCCCTATCCTACTACTATCATAAATTAAAATTAAACAAAACTAATCAACACTAATTGCCCTCAAATCAGCCAAATAACAACTCGAAGCATACACAAGGGAAATCAAGAATCAAGTTTATACTCTGTCGAATTCTAGCTACTATAATGAAATCAAATTACAAAACGACAACGTTAAAACAATGAATTTAATCCATAAAATGGAAATTAAAATGCACAATTTTTTTAAAATAAATTACAAATCCCTAATTGAATTAAAAAATAAAACAAATCATCAAAAAGAGATTTCTAGCTACTAAAAAGAAATCAAATTACCAAACAACAACGTTGAAACAATGAATTGAATCCACCAAAAAAAAAAAAATTAAAATTCCAAACTTTTTTGAAACGAAAATAAAATGTTTAACCTTAATTTGCTGTGTTTCCCTACCAACCTTAACAACGCTATTAGTACCTTAATGAATTGAGGTGCCACAGAGAGAGAGAGAGGGAGAGAGAGAGAGTTTGAGATGAAATATGCTGGCGGAAACAAATTGAAGGAAGAAGAATATAATGGCGGCTATTTGTAACTTTCTTTCTAATACAGAGATCATGATCATTTTAGGCGGCGGGTTTATGGCATTATGAGCTAGTTGGTTGCTGTAGATAATAACATATTAACCTAAACCTAAAAAATATTAATAATATATCAATTGATGGTGGGTTTATTATATTAACCTAAAACTAAATAATATTAATAATATTATTAAGATATCAATTGAGTGGCGGGTATTTTTTGTTGTAGTGCCTTTTTTATCAATCACTAGTGTATATCTTCATATTAGTAGACCTAGTCTACATCATGGAGTAATAGAAACAGGGTGTATAAAGGGAATGTTGATATCACTCATGCTAGAATCCAACCGTGATTATTGATCATTAAAAAGGTTTTAAAACCCGACTCAGGGAGTGAGTCGGTTAGGTTATCGGGTTGGCTGGTCGAACCGGTTCAACCGCTGGGTTAAACCATGATGTCATCATGCAGATGTCAGCATGATGATATCATTCTGACGTCAACATAACATATAAAAAAATAATAAAAATGAAGATGTCCATCCGTCGGGTTGAACTGGTTGGACCGGCAGTTCGTAACAAAAAATCTGGTACAACTGCGGTTCAAACTGGATCATTTAATATTTGTGGTTTTTTAGTCGAACTGGCTTGGCTCGATCATTGGTTCCTGATTCAACCGGTTGAACTGACTAGTCCGAGCCGAGTTTTTAAAACCTTGATAATTGCAGTTGGATTTCGATGGATGTATCTAATTGAAAGGGCTTTAAGAACTTATAAATCTTATGTAAAGAATTAAGCAAGACTCCAAGGCTCTATTGCCAAGGCATGCATTGTAATGAGTTGATATTCTGTTCTATGTATCTTTATGATATTGAGACTGAGTTCGACCGACCATAGCATAATTCAGATGAATTTAGTTTTCATATTGATGCGGAAGTTAATGAACAAGATCAAAGAACTTCGTAGAGTTGATGTGGAACCAGAGGTTGTTCAATTTGTTGAGCCAAGTAGTAGAGTTAGTGATGATGATATCCGTTTCATAAATGATGATAATGAAAATTAGATGAGTGATGAAAATTGTACCACTGAAAGTGAAGAAGTACAAGTTGAAGATGATGTTGAGAATTAATAATATTTATTATTGTAATCCAAATTTAATTTTATAATTGTGATCTGCAACATACACTTTGACACTGCAAGAAAGAAAAGACTTTTGTAAGTTTCTTAAGACAATTAAATTTCCTGATGGTTATGCAGCTAATATATCAAAAAATGTAAAAATGGTAAACTTGGATCACTTAAAAGTCACGATTGTCATGTTTTACTTCAACAAATTCTTCCCATTGGCATTCGGAAATTTTTGCCATGTAACATTTATACTGCATTGGTGGAGTTATCCTGTTTTTTTCAACAAATTTGTGCAAAGTCAGTTACAAAGGATGTGTTGCACAAGTTAGAGGAACATATCGTGTTAATACTTTGTAAATTAGAAAGGATTTTTCCACTAGCCTTTTTTGATATCATGGTTCATGTAGCTGTTCATTTACCATGTGAGGCAAGACTTGCAAGACCCGTTGGATTTCGATGGATGTATCCAATTCAAAGGGTTTTAGGAACTTATAAATCTTATGTAAAGAATAAAGCAAGACATGAAGGCTCTATTGCCGAGGCATACATTGTAGATGAGTCATTGACATTATGTTCTATGTATCTTCATAATATTGAGATAAATTCAACCGATCAGAGCGTAATTTTGATGACAATGACAAAGTTGGTGATGCATCTATTTTCAAGCATAAAGTTAGTCTATATGGTTGGAGGAAACTAATGCAGTTATCACAAGTAGAAATTGATAAAATACATTGGTACATTCTTAATAATTGTGTGGAATTGCATGATTATTTAGAGTAAGTGATATTTTGCTAACCTTATGAATTTTTTGTTTTTGTGAGGTTTTTATTTTGTCATTTTATATGATATGTTTTAACTTTGTTTAATCTTTTGTTGTATCTTATGAAAAAATGTTTAGTGAGCACATGCTTGAATTGGAAAAAGAAAGTGAAGGCACTAATGCTTCAGAGGTTGAAATATTGAAAAGGCAAAAAAAAAAAATGTTTCCCTAACTGACTTGAACATCGAGTAAGTCGTCGAACATTTTGGAGTCTTATTATTTTTTATTTTTTTATGGTTTTCAACTTTTATATTGATCATATATTTTAATCATCTTTTTTAATAGATGAAAGTGTTACGTTCTCAAGGAGCAATTCAGGCTTCTGATGATTTGCATTCATTATCGTGTAAGCCTGATAGACGAGTGTCTAAATATACTGCTTGTATGTTGATGGAGTACGATTCATTGTGAAAGATCGTGATGATCGACTCACAACCCTAAATAGTGGTGTTTTAGTGTATGAGGAACTTGAAGATGATGATAATGGTGGTGGTGGTGGTGAGAGTATGGAATTTTATGGAATTCTTGATTCAGTTAAGCTACAAACAAGTACCAAACTTAAGCTACTAATAGTGGAAACCTAAAAAACAATTTACCCCATGGTGTTTTTCATATTTACAAAATAAATAAATAAATAATAATAATAATAATAATTTTGATTTTTTTTATTAATTACTTATTAGTTTTACGCTTCCAATTATTGTCATATAAATATAAAATTATATTAAAAATTAAATTCTACCAAACTAATGGCAACGATTTTAAGAAAATTGACACCAAAATGTTTTCACGAGAAAACATAGATTGCGTCGCAATATATTTTTGGTGTTGTTTTTTATATTTGCGTCGCTAAAAATGTTTTTCGACGAACAATTTGTTGCTTAGCTAGAGGATTTTGGGTCATTTTTTATATTTTTGTTGCCAAAAACGTTTCTCAATGAACAATTTGTTGCGTAGCCAAATGGATTTTGCATCATTTTTTATATTTTCGTCACTAAAAACGTTTCCTGACACACAATTTGTTGAGTAGCTAGATGGATTTTGAGTCGTTGTTTATATTTTTGTCGCCAAAAATGTTTCTCAACGCACAATTTGTTGCGTAGCTAGATTGATTTTGTGTCATTTTTTATATTTTCGTCGCCAAAAAGGTGTTACGACAGGCCTTTTGTTGCGTAGCTAAACTTCGTTGGTGTTGCTTTATATATTTTTGTCGCCAAAAACATTTTATGGCGCCATGCATTTGCGTTGCTAAATACTTTTGACTACGTTTTGTATTATTTTCGTCTCTTAAAAGTGTTCACGGCGACATATAGTTACATCGCGAAACAACTTGGGCGTCGCTTTTTTTATTTTCATTGGCAAAAACATTGTATGAAAAATTATGTCGTCGCTAAGTCCATTGCCAATTTGCTTCCCGCCATCTCATGCGAGGATTAGAAAGTCTACGAAACTATTGGCAACCAATTTCATATTTGTCGCTAATAGTTACCTTTGGTGGCGAATTTTGAAATCATCGCTAACAAAATCGTAGTTAAAAGCCCTTTTTGTTGTAGTAAGCCACTGGAGTGGAATGTGTTTATAAAATAATTTAGAATATCACATCTAAGGATTATAATTTTTTTTTTCTTTATCTGTGCGTAAATGATTTCTTAGAGAGAGTTGGGCGTCAGAAGCCCAAACGCAAGTAAACTAACTTAAAATAGCTATAACTTTTGATCCGGAAAGAGTTACAAGGCTTATAATATGTCAATGGAAAGCTCGTTTTGAGCCCGATGATGTGGCAACCTGGTTCCCTGGTTGAGGGTCATTTCCGGATCCAAAATCCACTATTTCAACATGTTTAAGGGTCATTTAAGTTTTTTACGCGTTTTTTCCTATTTTATTTAGGATTTCATTTTTTAATTAATTTAGATTTTATTTTTTTATTTATTGAGAGTCTTGTTAGGGTTGGTTGTCACCACCCTATATTATTTAGATTTTACTTTAAATTGTAAGAATTAAATTTTTATGATTGAGACTCATTTGCCAATTCTAAAAATATAATTAAGTGTTAACCTTATTGTTACGCTAACTCATTAGTAAATTAGACGTGATTGATAATTATTAAATTTTAAAAATTATATAAATGTACATACATTTGATTTGTAGTGCCATACCTTTTTCATCGACTAAATCTTAACGTGTAATTGTTATCTAAAACATATATTGATTTGACATGTTATACATTATATATTAATACACTAATCTTATAGACTAAATCTAATGTGTATGTAAATGCCATTATGTTATCTAAATCATTCCTTGATTTGACATATCATATATCTTATATGGAAAAAATCTTAATGCTTATATAAATCTAATTTCCTTATAATTCACGCCGACTTTGAGATTTTTGTGAATCATCATTCCTTTTTATCAATTTAATTATAAAAAATCTAGAATATTAAAGGATATAAACAATTACTAGGAATTACTTAATGATATTGTAGTTACATTGAACGTGTTACCCCAACTAATATGAGAAAAAAAAAATTCCCAACTTTTAGAATTCATAACTTTTTTTTTTTTTAATGAACTGAGTATCTGGGTGAGTTTGTACACATCTTAACTAATTATGGTAGTCTATTGAACGTCTATCAACTCAATATTCCAAAATAAGCCACAAATGTATAGTCTCAGAGTAATTCAAACTAAGAAAGTCAACATTCTTGACCGTCAAAATCAAACACTTGGGGTTTTTAGAATTCAAACTTTACATCTCAACATCACTAAAAGACAATTGTAAGATTTTTACTGTTGAAGAAGTTTATACTTCTATTTTAAGAATGAGCTGTGATATTATGATTTGAATTCTTAATTTAATTTTTTTTTTTTTATATTTCTTATGAATAGTTCATCTTTATTAATCCAAATAATAATAACAGAGAAGTTATACTTTATATTTAATGCTGGTTGAACATTTCTAAACACCATTATTCACAAGCAATGTCAAAAAATTAAGTTAAAAATTGAAGTCACAATATTCGAAACCCTTAAAAGGTACATATATATATATTTTTTAATTTTTAATTTTGTAATGAACTTCTATCTTACTCAATTTTGTACCTATTTCCTATTGACAAAATATCAGTTGGAAATCACTTTAGAGAATGTTATTGAGAAGTAGCCATTTCCTAACCAGCAAACACCAACTGCCAAGCCGAAAGGAATGGTAGCTGCGAAATAGGATGTAATTGAGCCCAAATGGCAAGAGGCAAAAAGCAAAATAATAACCAGCACCAAGAATAACCAGCACCAGTAGTAAAATAGTAAAATCTATTAGACATTAATGGAGGTGATTAGGGCTTTATATCTAATCTATATTTTCAGACTTTAAAAAATTAGTTGAAATACACATAAATTAATCCAAAGGCTTGGATAAGGAAAAAAGGGAAAACACCCCAAAATTAAAAAAAAAAGGGAAGGGGGGAAATAATCATCTGACAACCCTTGGCTTTAACTCCTTCCATGTCATTCATTTGATTGCGAAAACTAGCAATCTCCTGAAGCACAGAGAGTCACTTGTTCCGACATGCCCACTTGTGTGATCTGGTCCCCATTGCATTCCTGGAAATTGGCCATCTCACTACTTCTCTTTAATATCTTGTAGTTGTATCTATATAGAGCATCTCTCTTTTGCCCATGAGCTTTGAAGGCTTCCCACCCTTATCACTTTGATTATACACTCATTATAAGACAAACACAACAGAGATCAGAAAATATCATAGATTATTATTGTGTCCTACTGTATATCAATATAAAGTTAGTATTAGCATGCTTAAAGATTATCATTGATTATTTGATGATATAATCTCCAAAGGAATGAAGTAGCTGATTGATATTCAAGAATTATTGATTTGGTTGGAAAGGATGTTAGAAGAAAATTGATGGTCCGTATACTTCCAATTCTAGTGAGACAAAGGCAAAGGGACATTGACAAATACACTTTTTAGCTCGTTTTCAACATGAAGATTGATAATAAAACAGTGAAATGAAGAAAAAAAGATAAGCTACAATATACAAGAAGAAACTACACTCTCCTTTCACTCCTTCTCTGCTCATCCATGGATGTATTGCCTATAAAACACTCTACTCTCTCATTCAACTCTCAAAACTGCAACTGCAAAGGGAATTAGAGAATAAGTGAATGGCTGCTTTACCTTATTTGCAGCTTGTGTTATGACTCAAAGTCAGTTTCACGTTCCATTTTAAACTCAAGCTTCATAGATCGGCAATCAAAATGTTCTTCATAAGAACGCCTCGTTTGAATTTTTCAAGAGAAATCTTTCTTTAAGGAATGTCGCTAGCGACCAGAAGCAGAAAGCGAAGGAGCCTAAAACTGATGAAGAAGGTGCTTTACTTCAAATCCTTTAATTTCGGTCTTTCTATTTTGTAAGGTTATGTTTTAAAGTTTATTGTTTTGGAGTTCTGTAGAAATTGATGCTTGGCATTGCGTTTAAGAGGTGCTTAATTCTGATGAGAGTTTTCATGCTTTTTATAGCAACAACAATTAGTTTGAAGGGCATTTCGTAACCAACAATTTATTTTTCTTGTCAATCAAGGGCCAATTTTAGCATGTTCTTGGTCATTGACAGTGCTATGAAGTTTTTCTGATGGGACAATTTGCTTCTTTGCAGCTTCCTGGGTACATTTGTCCCAGATTCAGGGGCCATGCATCAAGCATAAATATCATGCAGATTTACACCATCTTTCTCTACGGAAAGCTTTGAGCTCCCAAAGGCGTTCTATGCAACCGCAGAGGTGTCCGTGATATGCTGATAATAAATGGAATCTCACATACAATTACTATGAGAAGATAAATGTAAAGCAGGCATATTATCTGTCTATGGAGTATCTACAGGTTTGCCTGTGCTACCAGTGATTTTTGAAGGCATATCCCTTTGGATTCATACTTTTTTGCTAACAGAAGTATTTATTATGTCACAATGTTGCAGGGTAGAGCATTGCTTAATGCAATTGGCAATTTAGAGCTCTCAGGGCCTTATGCTGAGGCTTTGAAAAAGTTGGGTCACAATCTAGAGGATGTAGCTAGGCAGGTTTGATACTTCTATAATACTTTCATCTAATAAAGTTTTGTTGAATCTCTTACAATTCATTTCATCTCGTCAATTCTATGCCTAGCTGTGGCATAAGGGAATGACAGGGGTAGAAACGTACTGGTTCTGTAAAACCCTAGAAAGTAGAGAACTGAAAAAAAAAAAAAATAGATTTATTGATTTGAGTTATTGAAATCATAGTCTTACTCCATGACTTTTAAGGTGTAGAAGCTTCAAAGCTGGTTCTGAAACTTCAGAACCTTTCTCAACTCTTAGTAAAACACTTGGTTAGGACATTAGTGAGCTGAACTTTCTAAGCCTAAATAATCTATTGTTTGATGAGAAGGGGTTAGGCGATGATTAGAAGTCAATCTTGATTATTGAATTATTTCAACATTGAATTCTGAGCAAATCAAGAAGTGAATCATAGATTATATTCTGATGTTGCCATATTCACTTATATATAGTCTTGGACAGTGCATAATTTTGCTAATATGTCTCATTCTTTTCAAAGAACTTAAACAATGTCGAATATTGATTCTTTTTATTTTTCTGATTTATGCCTCAGGTTTGGCATTCTTTTTTGACAAATTTAGCTAAGATAGTCACATTTTTTCTTTCTAAGTGTTTAAATTTGCCGACTGATGATCAATAGGAACCAGATGCTGCACTTGGTAATGGAGGCTTAGGACGGCTTGCTTCCTGCTTCCTGGATTCCCTAGCAACTCTAAATTACCCTGCTTGGGGATATGGACTCAGATACAAGTATGGCTTGTTTAACAAGCTTATTACTAAAGATGGCCAGGAAGAAGTTGCAGAAAGTTGGCTAGGGTTGGTTCATTTGATAATCTTCTTTCTTCATTTCATATATCGTACTCTGTTTCTCAATATGTAGATTAATGAGTATTTCCTTGCAGATGGGAAGTCCATGGGAGATCGTGAGGAAGATGTATCCTATCCTGTGAAATTCTACGGCAAAGTCATTTGGGCCAGATGGAAGTAAAAAATGGGTTGGAGGAGAAAATTAGTGGCTGTTGCCATGATGTCCCAATACCAGGGTATAAAACTAAAACCACAGTCAACCTCGCCTATGGTCCACCAAAGTTGCACCGGAAAATTTGATTTAGGTGCTTTCAATGCGGAGATCATGCAAAGCATATGCTGCTATAAAAAATGCTGAAAAGGTTTGGAATTAGGAAAATTTGTGTTCTGTTTCTACATTTTTGTTGGTTTCTATTATTTACACTTCAACAACTGATTTGTATTATATAGCTCCAATATAGAGTTACACTGAAGTCTGTTGTGTTCAGATTTGCTACATATTATATCCTGGGGATGAATCAATTGAAGGAAAGACTCTCCGGTTGAAACAACAATATACACTATGCTCTGCTTCACTCCAAGGATCATTGAACGGGTGAAAGAAGATCAGGGGAGTCTGTAAATTGGGAAAATTTTCTGAAAAGGTTGCAGTGCAGTGAATGATACTCACCAACACTATGCATCCCAGAGTTGATTAGAATATTGATGGATGTGAAGGGTTTGAGTGGAAGGAAGCTTGGGATATACTCAAAGGTACTTCAACTTAATGCGGTTTTACAGAATCATATAGAGACCAATTGTAGTTGTAATCTTTATTATTAATTGTTTCAACCAATGTTTAAAACTTACTCCTCAAGATTAGTCAATAGAAAACAGTTGATCGAAGCAATTATTAATTTAACATAAAAGTGAAAATTTTAGTCTTCATTTATCAATGTTGTGGTTAACTTATCAGTTTCTGGCTTCAATGTGCTTATGTTGTACGCTATGCTGCTTTATATTGTTGATCTGAGGTGTGTGTGCATTATTGTCACATTGTGGTGGCTCACTCGTACTTCAACTACTCATTAATCATTTGGTTTTGGCTTCAATTGTTAATAATTCTTTTGATTCTATGACCTTCCTGCCAGAACTGTTGCATACACAACCACACAGTTCTACCTGAGGACTGGAGAATGGAGTTTGGAGCTTATGCAGGAATTGCTTCCTCGACATGTTGAGATTATAAGGATGATTGATGAAGAGGTTAGATTGTAAAATAGGTGTTGTTTAGGTCTAAAAACAATTCAGCCTCTCTTTGTGGGCGTTAATAGGACACATGTACCTGAGCATAACTTTTTTCCTAGAACATACATAACTTTTATTTCTTCTAATATCATCTAATAAATATAAGTGTGTTAACCAGCTTATCCAAACCATAATAGCTGAATATGGCACGAGGATCTTGATTTGTTGCAACAAAAAATGGAGCAAATGAGGATTCTAGATAACATCGAGTTGCCTGAGTCAGTGCTGAATTGTTTGTTAAGTCAAAAGAAAACTCTGTGATTGATCCTATTGAGGAAGTTGATATTTCTGATGAAACTATACCTAATGGTGAAGAAGAAGGATCCGAAGAACAGGAAGTGGAGGAAACAAATGAAGTGACCTCGAACCAGATCCCACACTACCAAAGTTGGTCCGGATGGCAAATCTCTGTGTTGCTGGTGGGTATGCAGTGAATGGAGTCGCTGAGATTCATAGTGAGATAGTGAAAAATGAAGTTTTTAATGATTTCTATGAGGTAAGTATGTTAATAGGCTACTTCTTTAACTATTTATTAGACATTGTTGAGTTGGTGTCTACATAGGACTTTACTGCTGATCAATGTTTTCATTTATCACTGCAGTTGTGGCCGGATAAATTTCAAAATAAAACAAATGGGGTGACACCACGAAGATGGATTCTTTTTGCAATCCAGATCTCAGTAAAATCATAAGCAAATGGACTGGGACAGAAGATGGGTAACAAACACTGAGAAGTTGGCCACACACGTAAGGTAAGTGCTATTGCTAACTTGAAGTTTTATTAAACATTTCAGTATTGGCCCTTATTCTTTTTCATTCCCATGTGATAAAACTAGATTATGAATGGAACATTTTTGTTACTCCGATATAAGGTCTTTATAAACATCATTCATGTTTGATTCAATCACGATATAATATGTTGACTTTACTAAACATCAGTGAAGTACTGCTTTATGTTTGATGAACTAGCTCACTGAAGATATGGGTCTTTTGGGCTCTAAAATTCATATTCACTAATCCTTTCACTTGAAAGATGTTCCAGCCGTTTTGCTTTCTTCAATTGAATTACTGCAACTATTCAATAATGAATTTTAACTTATGCCTGAACTGGTATTTTAGCTAACATTCAATTTCAAAGTGGCATTTTGAATACATAGACAACAAAACTGTCTTTTCAGAGAGTTATAGTTAGATCTAATTATGTTCGCATATGCTTTTTATAAGTTTCTCTGGTAACATTTGGATCTCCAGTATTGCTCCCAACATAATTCTCTCAAATGTTATATTTGGTGTTGATGGAAACCCAACTCTCAGACTCACTTTCAGCAATAGTTTTCACACTTTAACACGTATAACACAGATATTCAACCACAGAACACTTAGAAAATAAAAGGAAACTCTGAAATTTACAGAAAAGAAAAGAAAAAGATAATACTGAGCTTTGAGGGTCAGTTCCTCCTATTCATATTCCCTACTATTTTTCCATATCCCATCCTACGCTACTGCTCCCCTTTTAACCTTGCGCTAGATTCCCTCTCCAACAAACTCTATCAAATTCATCACACTCGTCACCCTTTCATTGCGCCAGCCAATTAATTCATAATAAATTCATCACACCCGTCACCCTTTCATTGCGCCAGCCCATTTGCCATCCATCAATCCTTCATTGCTGCCATCCGTCAACTCTTTGTTGTGCCATCTGCTCCTTTCTTTGCTACCTTGCCACCTGTTCAGCCTTGTCATACATTCATTTCCCTTTTTGCCCTTTTTCTGATAAACCATTTGGTTACCGGGGGCCCATCAATACCGTCCCCAAGGAGTGTCACCTTGTTCTCAAGGTGGAAAGAGGGAAATTGGTGGCAAATAGCTTCGTTGGCCTCCCAAGTGTTGTCATAAGTTGGTAAAGTCTTCCACTTAATTAACACTTCATAAACTGCCATCTAACAGACATCGTTTTCTTAGGACATCCTCGGGCTCTACTTGCAGCATTAGATTACGGTCAAGGATGTCGAGGAGGGGTTGTGGCAAAATAGGGTGGGAGGTGGCTTTCTTGAGTTGTGAAACGTGGAAGACATCATGTATACAAGCTGCAGGGGGAAGATTTATCCGGTAAGCGACTTGACCCACTTTTTCCGTGATCTTATAAGGACCATAAAACCTAGGGCTGAGCTTCTCATTGACTCTGCGTGTCAAGAATTTGAGATGATAGGGTTGAATCTTTAAATAAACAAAATCTCCGACGACGTAATGGATTTCTTGTCTTTTCTCATCAGCATAACCCTTCATACTCTCCTGGGCTTTAGCCAAGTTGGCCTTCAATTCTTCCAAAATGAGATTTCTTTCAGTTAGTTGCTGGTCGACATCATTTACAACAGAATTGTTCTCATTATACTTGAGGATAACTGGAGGGTCTCGACTATATAAGGCTCGAAAGGGGGTCATGCCCGAAGAGCGATTGTATGTGGTGTTAAACTAGTATTCTGCCCATGCCAACCACTTGGGCCAATGTCAGCGCAAGTAGGTTTCTACACAACGGTTTACTACCTCTGATTGACCGTCAGACTGTGGATGGTAGGCAGTACTCATATGAAGCTGTGTTCCTGATTATTTGAACATTTCTCCCTAAAAGATGCTCATGAATACTCGGTCCCAATCAGAAACTATAGTGCGAGGGAGCCCATGTAACCTTACTATCTCCCTAAGGAATAGGCTGGCCACATCTTTAGCGGTGTAGGGATGCTGCAAAGGGAGGAAATCAAGGTTCTGAAAACCGGACCGGACCGTCCGGTCGGACCGGTTCGACCGGTGACCGGCGGCATTTCCGGTCCGGAATACGTAAAAAATCGCTAATTGCATTTAAACCGGATTGGACCGCGGTTGGACCGCCGGAATAGTGCCGAATCGCGGTCCAATCGCAGTTGAATCCTTCGGATTCCGGCACCGATCGAGGGAGAAATCACCGCCATTAGACTTGACGGCATCTCCACTACAAAACCCTGCCATTTTCAGTGGTCGTCGTCCAACCATCGTCGCTCGCCGTCCACCTAAAGTTCACGCGACCGTCAGAGTTCTTTTGTTGATTCCGGCGATTTCCGACGCCGATGGAACTCCTTGGCACCATCATCAGAGTCGCCGGCACTTACACATCAAAAGCCCCAAGATTCCAGCTTCGATTGGCCGTCGATCGTCGCTGCCGTCACCACTCACCAGAATCTTCGCATGACAGGGGTGTTTTAGATAGATTTCAAACCTTAAGGGAGTATTAGAGGGGTGTTTTTGATGAATTTTAAACTTTTAGGGACTAAAAATAATTTTATAGATTACGGTCCAACCGACCGATCCAACCGGTCAAACCGGAAACCAGACCCTTGAACGGGTCATTGTCCGGTTCGGTTTTCAGAACATTGGAGGAAATGACTGTATTTCGTGAGGCAGTCCACTACTACTAGAATAGTATCTACTTGATGAGCCCTTGGAAGTCCAATTATGAAGTCCATTGAAATATCCTTCCAGACTTGGGATGGAATGGGCTATAAGGCTTCATACTTATTTTGCTAGCAGGTTGGGCAAGTTTTTACAAATGCTTGGATGTCTTGTTTCATCCCTTTCCAACACACCACATGCGCTAGCCTTTTGTAGGTTCGAAAAAACCCGGAGTGACCCCCCAAAGGAGATGAATGAAATTCTCGCAGAAGCTGTTGAACTTGTGAGCTTGACTTAGGGAGCACCAAACGATTATCGTAGTACAATTGATGGCCAATTAGCTTAAAATGCGATGACTGTTAGGATCCATAATCAGATCTTGGCAAATTTTCTTCAACTTATCATCCAACCGAATAGCCTCCTCCCATTCTTTTTACAAACATATAGTTCTCATTTGCATATGTGAAACAAATGCCCTGAAATCTGTAACTGTCTCATAAGTTGTCGTCACATAATTCATAGAACTAATTTGAGTTTTCACAGTTTGCAGATAATGAGGATCTTCAATCTGAATGGAAGGAAGCAAAAAGAAGGAACAAGATAAAGGTTGCCTCCTTCCTCAAAGAGAAAACTGGATATATTGTCAACCCTGATGCTATGTTTGATGTACAGGTTATTTCCTTCCAATGACTTTTGCTTTTTGTCCTTTTTCTAATTGCAACTGATATTGAACTATTTGACTCCTGAATCCTATATATATAAGCGCGTGATTGGAGCTGTGAAATCTCATATGGACTTGAAACAATTTGCACATAGTAAGCTAGTTCAAGCAATTGTAGTCCCTTTTAAAGTTCTAGGTAGAAGGTTATATTCAAATTTGAATGGTTGGTGATCACATATGAATCATGGCAATCCTTGTGTTTGATTTTAACCTTGACCTTACAACTGATGTTGTGAAAAAACTATCTAAACAACCTTGTTGGCTGCTTTTACTTTCATTTTTGCTTTTGATGGTTGAAATAATTGGATGGATGTATTATTAGGTGAAGCGCATCCATGAGTACAAGCGGCAATTATTGAACATTATGGGAATAGTTTACCGCTATAAGAAAATGAAAGAAATGAGTCCCGAGGAAAGAAAAGCAAACTTTGTACCTCGGGTATGCATATTTGGAGGAAAAGCATTTGCCACATATGTCCAAGCCAAGAGGATAGTAAAATTTATCACTGATGTTGGGGCTACAGTGAACCATGACCCAGATATAGGAGATCTCCTAAAGGTATTGTTTGTCATAAATATTAATGACAATTTATTTTTAGTTCTCTTTATTCCTGTTTCTTATATCCGCAAGGACTTACGTAAATTTTATTTGCTTCACCAGGCTCTCAGCATACTTAATACGTAATTTGTATTTTATAATGAACAACATAAATGTTGTTGATGATTGCTAATATCCAAAATTTCCGTGACAAATAAAAAACATAGATGAAGTTAAATAACCTTCAGGACCTTGTTCTTTGTATTTCTCTTAGGTTGTGTTTGTTCCGGATTACAATGTCAGCGTTGCAGAGACCCTTATCCCTGGCAGTGAGCTCTCCCAGCATATAAGGTATTAGATATTTCTCTAATCATCAAGTCTCACATAACATCTCTCAGAAGAAGAAGAGGATATTTATGCTAGCAACACAAATGGAAAACTTCTTAACTGCTTGTTCGAGTTAACATTAGTATTCTGCTGTTTAGGTAACTTATTGTATGAGGTTTTCTATTGAAAAGTGGGCTATTTTAAGTCACATGAAAGCAATGACATGTGCAGCACAATGTCATAACACTATGCATGGTCTGAATTACTATTAATTTCCAGTGTCAATTAGTTTCATTTTTAAGTTACTGACCTCCTTTCTGTTATTAGTACGGCTGGAATGGAGGCCAGTGGAACCAGCAATATGAAGTTTGCAATGAATGGATGCCTCCTAATTGGAACATTAGATGGAGCTAATGTTGAGATTAGGGAAGAGGTTGGAGAAGATAACTTTTTCCTCTTCGGTGCACAAGCTGACGAAATTGCTGGCCTAAGGAAAGAAAGGGCTGAGGGCAAGGTTAGCATTATAAACCAGTTTAAAAGTCCTTTTTTTTTTTTTTTTTGCACAGGCAGCCATGACTGCTGAATTGAGGACATATGGTAGGAGATTGTCACAATCTTATCTAAATTGGTATGTTAAATGCAGTTTGTGCCAGACCCCCGGTTTGAAGAAGTGAAGGAATTTGTGAGAAGTGGTGTTTTCGGTCCCTGCAATTATGAAGAACTAATGGGATCATTGGAAGGAAATGAAGGTTATGGCCGCGCCGATTATTTCCTTGTTGGCAAGGACTTTCCTAGTTACATAGAGTGCCAAGACAAGGTGGATGAGGCATACCGAGACCAGAAAGTAAGCGACGTTATTCGCTAATTATACGCACATAAATTAAAGTATAAATATGCATATAAACTTACAATAGGTCCATAAATGAACCAATTTAGGAGTTCTACAGACTTAACCCCCAACAATGTAATTTTATGGTGTTCGAGTATTTACTGTATTCTGATGTTATTTGCATTGGAACAGAGATGGACCAGAATGTCAATCTTGAACACAGCCAGCTCATACAAGTTCAGCAGCGACCGCACAATTCATGAATATGCCAGAGACATATGGAGGATCAAACCCGTCGTGCTGCCATGAAAGGTGGGTACAGGGTACTTAAATTAGTGGGAAATTAACGCAAGTTTAATTGAACCCACACAAAGAAATGTTGATAGCTAAATGGTTTATAGCATTTGTAGGGTTGAGAGATGTGAGAGATCTGAGTAGTATAAAATAGAGTGAGCAACATTTCTTACTAGTATTAGTTACGCTATTTTTTGTGTTGGTTCAATCAATAAATGTATTGCACTTGCATTGCAGCTGGTAAAAACCCTGCATCTGATTGTCCCATTAATAGAAATTTTGAATATCACCAGCTTCTGCATCCTTCCTGCCGATTATATGTTTTTACTATTGGTCTGCCGTAGTGTAGGAGCTGGAATTGATGGAAATTTAATGCAACAAGTATTACCATGGAATATACAATTGTATTTTCTTTTTAAGGCCCAAAGGAAAATATATAATAAGAAGATGCATGCTGTGTGATTGGTATCTTTTTATCAATAGAAAAATCTTTCTATTTTCTCTCAAACCAAACGCTCACCTTTTATTCTTATCAATTTAGGAAAATGATTGAAGATTAGGATTTGTTGCATCGATAAAATACTATAATAATTAGAGAAGACCATGGGTTGTGGGTGTAAACAAATTCAGGAAGGAACAAGTAACACTTAAAATTATTAATTAAGCTTCTACATCCTTCCAAGTTTTAGGAAATCAAGAATTTTGAGTTCCCTTAAAAATATAAAAAAGCAAGAGAAGAATTTAATATAATCTCTCGAATTCAAGTCCTCACGACTCCTAATAAGGGTAGTCATTGAAACTCTTACTCGATCACTAGTTTCAAGGTCTAAGGGATTAATTAAGGTGCGTGCAAATTAACACAAACACCTTGATTAAAAAAAAAAAAAAAAAAAATTGTAGGAAATCACTTTGTTTTAATTAATCTCCAACACGTTGATCCCTTGTCATTAGTAATCATCAAATTATTGTCTTTTTACATGATGTATTAACAAATAATATATTAGTTAACTAAATGAGATTAAGAATTGTAGAAAAGGATGCGTTGGGGAATTGAAGTGGATGGAAAGCAGCCTAATATTCCAATAAGAAACTCATTTTCAAGAGTGTAGCTTTCTGATTGTGAATGCTGCATGTCATATATATTGATGATGCGATTATATAACTTACCTATGCTATGCTAAAGCAAAATGTCCCCAGTAGTCATTTCCAAAGAGGTTCTGAAAATTCAGAACCTTTCTCAACTTTAGTAAAACAACTTGGTTAGGACATTAGTGAGCTGAATTCTAAGCCTAAATAATCTATTGTTTGAGAGACGGGGTTAGGGATGATTAGAAGTCAATCTTGATTATTGAATTATTTCAACATTGAATTTCTGAGCAAATCAAGAAGTGAATCATAGATATATTCTGATGTTGCCATATTCATCCTTATATTAGTTTGGACATGCTATAATTTTGCTAATATGTTCATTCTTTTCAAAGAACTTAAACAATGTCGAATATTGATTCTTTTTATTTTTCTGATTTATGCCTCAGGTTTGGCATTTTTTTGACAAATTCTAGCTAAGATAGTCACTTTTTTCTTTCAAGTGTTTAAATTTGCCGACTGATGATCAATAGGAACCAGATGCTGCATGGTAATGGAGGCTTGGACGGCTTGCTTCCTGCTTCCTGGATTCCCTAGCAACTCTAAATTACCCTGTTGGGGATATGGACTCAGATAAAGTATGGCTTGTAAACAGTTATTACTAAAGAGGCCAGGAAGAATTGCAGAAAGTTGGCTAGAGGTTGGTTCATTTGATAATCTTCTTTTTCTATTTCATATATCGTACTCTGTTTCTAATATGTAGATTAATTGAGTATTTCCTTGCAGATGGGAAGCCATGGGAGATCGTGAGGAATGATGTATCTATCCTGTGAAATTCTACGGCAAAGCATTTTCGGGCCAGATGGAAGTAAAAAATGGGTTGGAGGAGAGAAAATATGTGGTGTTGCTTAGATGTCCCAATACCAGGGTATAAAACTAAAACCACAGTCAACCTGCCTATGGTCCACCAAAGTTGCACCGAAGAATTTGATTTAGGTGCTTTCAATGCTGGAGATCATGCCAAAGCATATGCTGCTATAAAAAATGCTGAAAAGGTTTGGAATTAGGATAAATTTGTGTTCTTTTCTACATTTTTGCTTGTGTCTAGATATTTACACTTCAACAACTGATTTGTAATATATAGCTCCAATATATGATGTACACTGTAATGTCTGTTGTGTTCAGATTTGCTACATATATCCTGGGGATGAATCAATTGAAGGAAAGACTCTCGGTTGAAACAACAATATACACTATGCTCTGCTTCATACAGATAATTGAACGGTGTGAAAGAAGATCAGGGGAGTCTGTAAATGGGAAAATTTTCTGAAAAGGTTGCAGTGGCAGATGAATGATACTCACCCAACACTAGCATCCCAGAGTTGATTAGAATATATGATGGGTGAAGGGTTTGAGCTGGAAGGAAGCTTGGGATATTACTCAAAGGTACTTCAACTTAATGCGGTTTTACAGAATCATATAGAGACCAATTGTAGTTGTTAATCTTTTATTAATTGTTTGAACCAATGTTTAAACTTACTCTCAAGATTAGTAATAGAAAACAGTTGATCGAAGCAATTATTAATTTACATAAAAGTGAAAATTTTAGTCTTCATTTATCAATTGTTGCTGGTTAACTTATCAGTTTTGGCTTCAATGTGCTTATGTGTAAGCTATCGCTTTATATTGTTGATCTGAGGTGTGTGTGCATTATTGTCACATTGTGTGGCTCCATCGTACTTAACTATCATTAATCTTGGTTTTGGCTTCAATGTTAATAATCTTTGATTCTTGACCCTCTGCAGAACTGTTGCATACACAAACACCAAGTTCTACCTGAGGCACTGGAGAAATGGAGTTTGGAGCTTATGCAGGAATTGCTTCCTCGACATGTTGGATTATAAGGATGATTGATGAAGAGGTAAGATTGTAAAATAGGTGTTGGTTAGGTCTAAAAACAATTCAGCCTCTCTTTGGGCATGTTAATAGGACACATGTACCTGAGCATAACTTTTTTCCTAGAACATACATATACTTTTATTTCTTCTAATATCATCTAATAAATTATAAGTGTGTTAACCAGCTTATCCAAACCATATAGCTGAATATGGCAGAGGATCTTGATTTGTTGCAACAAAAACTGGAGCAAATGAGGATCTAGATAACATCGAGTTGCCTGAGTCAGTTGCTGAATTGTTGTTAAGTCAAAAGAAAACTCTGTTGATCCTATTGAGGAAGTTGATATTTCTGATGAAACTATACCTACTGGTGAAGAAGAAGGTCGAAGAACAGGAAGTGGAGGAAACAATGAAGGGACATTGAACCAGATCCCACACTACCAAAGTGGTTCGGATGGCAAATCTCTGTGTTGCTGGTGGGGAGCAGTGAATGGAGTCGCTGAGATTCATAGTGAGATAGTGAAAAATGAAGTTTTTAATGATTTCTATGAGGTAAGTATGTAATAGGCTACTTCTTTAACTATTATTAACATTGTTGAGTTGGTGTCTACATAGGACTTTACTGCCTGATCAATGTTTTCATTTAACTGCAGTTGTGGCCGGATAAATTTCAAAATAAAACAAATGGGGTGACACCACGAAGATGGATTCTTTTTGCAATCCAGATCTCAGTAAAATCATAAGCAAATGGACTGGACAGAAGACTGGTAACAAAACTGAGAAGTGGCCACACTCCGTAAGGTAAGCTGTATTTGCTAACTTGAAGTTTTATTTAAAACATTTCAGTATTGGCCCTTATTCTTTTTCATTCCCATGTGATAAAACTAGATTATGAATGGAACATTTTTTTGTTACTCGATATAAGGTCTGGTAGTTTTGCATCTTATAACATCATTCATGTTTGATTCAATCACGATATAATATGTTGGACTTTATAAACATCAGTGAAGTACTGCTTTATGTTTGATGAAATAGCTCACTGAAGATATGGGTCTTTTGGGCTCTAAAATTCATATTCACTAATCCTTTCACTTGAAAGATGTTCAGCCGTTTTGCTTTCTTCAATGTGATTACTGCAACTATTCATAATGAATTTTAACTTATGCCTGAACTGGTATTTTGCTAACATTCAATTTCAAAGTGGCATTTTGAATACATAGACAACAAAACTGTCTTTTCAGAGAGTTATAGTTAGATCTAATTATGTTGCATATGCTTTTTATAAGTTTCTCTGGTAACATTTGGATCTCCAGTATTGCTCCCAACATAATTCTCTCAAATGTTATATTGGTGTTGATGGAAACCAACTCTCAGACTACTTTCAGCAATAGTTTTCACACTTAACACGTATAACACAGATATTCAACCACAGAACACTTAGAAAATAAAAGGAAACTCTGAAATTTACAGAAAAGAAAAGAAAAAGATAATACTGAGCTTTGAGGGTCAGTTCCTCATTCATATTCCCTACTATTTTCCATATCCATCCTACGCTACGCTCCCTTTTAACCTTGCGCAGATTCCCCTCCAACAACTCTATCAAATTCATCACACTCGTCACCCTTCATTGCGCCAGCCAATTAATTCATAAAATCATCACACCCGTCACCCTTTCATTGCGCCAGCCATTTGCCATCCATCAATCCTTCATTGCGCCATCGTCAACTCTTGTTGTGCCATCTGTCCTTTCTTTGCTACCTTGCCACCTGTTCAGCCTGTCATACATTCATTTCCCTTTTTGCCTTTTCTGATAAACCATTTGGTTACCGGGGGGCCCATCAATACCGTCCCCAAGGAGTGTCACCTTGTCTCAGGTGGAGAAAGAGGGAAATGTGGCGAATAGCTTCGTTGGCCCCCAAGTGTTGTATAAGTTGGTAAAGTCTTCCACTTAATTAACACTTCATAAACTGCCATCTAACAGACACGTTTTCTTAGGACATCTCGGGTCTACTTGCAGCATTAGATTACGGTCAAGGATGTCGAGGAGGGGTTGTGGCAAAATAGGGTGGGAGGTGGCTTTCTTGAGTTGTGAAACGTGGAAGAATCATGTATCAAGCTGCAGGGGGAAGATTTATGCCGTAAGCGACCTGACCCACTTTTTCCGTGATCTTATAAGGACCATAAAACCTAGGGCTGAGGTTCTCATTGACTGCGTGTCAAGAATTGTGAGTGATAGGGTTGAATCTTTAAATAAACAAAATCCGACGACGTAAGGATTTCGTTCTTTTCATCAGCATAACCCTTCATACTCTCCTGGGCTTTAGCCAAGTTGGCCTTCAATTCTTCCAAAATGAGATTTCTTTCCGTTAGTTGCTGGTCGACATCATTTACAACAGAATGTTCTCATTATACTGAGTGAAACTGGGGTCTCGACTATATAAGGCCGAAAGGGGGTCATGCCGAAGAGCGATTGTATGTGGTGTTAAACTAGTATTCTGCCCATGCCAACCATTGGGCAATGTAGCGCAAGTAGGTTTACACAACGGTTTACTACCTCTGATTGACGTCAGAGATGTGGATGGTAGCGAGTACTCATATGAAGCGTGTGTTCCTGATTATTTGAACATTTCTCCCAAAGATGTGCTCATGAATACTCGTCCCAATCAGAAACTATAGTGCGAGGGAGCCCATGTAACCTTACTACTCCCTAAGGAATAGGCTGGCCACATCTTTAGCGGTGTAGGGATGCGCAAAGGGAGGAAATCAAGGTTCTGAAAAACGGACCGGAGTCGGTCGGACGGTTCGACCGGTGACCGGCGGCATTTCCGGTCCGGAATACGTAAAAAATCGCTAATTGCATTTAAACCGGATTGGACCCGGTTGGACCGCCGGGAATAGTGCCGAATCGCGGTCCAATCGCAGTTGAATCCTTCGGATTCCGGCCGATCGAGGGAGAAATCACCGCCATTAGACTTGACGGCATCTCCACTACAAAACCCTGCCATTTTCAGTGGTCGTCGTCAACCATCGGCGCTCGCCGTCCACCTAAAGTTCACGCGACCGTCAGAGTTCTTTTGTTGATTCCGGCGATTTCCGACGCCGATGGACATCCTTGGCACCATCATCAGAGTCGCCGGCACTTACACATCAAAAGCCCAAGATTCCAGCTTCGATTGGCCGTCGATCGTCGCTGCGTCACCACTCACCAGAATCTTCGCATGACAGGGGTGTTTTTAGATAGATTTCAAACCTTAAGGGAGTATATTAGAGGGGTGTTTTTGATGAATTTTAAAATTTAGGGACTAAAAAAATTTTAGATTACGGTCCAACCGACCGATCCAACCGGTCAAACCGGAAACCAGACCTTGAACGGGTCACTTGTCCGGTTCGGTTTTCAGAACAATTGGAGGAAATGACGTATTTCGTGAGGCAGTCCACTACTACTAGAATAGTATCTACTTGATGAGCCCTTGGAAGTCCAATATGAAGTCCATTGAAATATCCTTCCAGACTTGGGATGGAATGGGCTATAAGGCTTCATACTTATTTTGCTAGCAGGTTGGGCAAGTTTTTACAAATGCTTGGATGTCTTGTTTCATCCCTTTCCAAACACACACATGCGCTAGCCTTTTGTAGGTTCGAAAAAACCCGGAGTGACCCCCAAAGGGATGAATGAAATTCTCGCAGAAGTGTGAACTTGTGAGCTTGACTTAGGGAGCACCAAACGATTATCGTAGTACAATTGATGGCCAATTAGCTTAAAATGCGATGACTGTTAGGATCCATAATCAGTCTTGGCAAATTTCTTCAACTTATCATCCACCGAATAGCCTCCTCCCATTCTTTTTACAAACATATAGTTCTCATTTGCATATGTGAAACAAAAATGCCCTGAAATCTGTAACTGTCTATAAGTTGTCGTCAATAATTCATAGAACTAATTTGAGTTTTCACAGTTTGCAGATAATGAGGATCTTCAATCTGAATGGAAGGAAGCAAAAAGAAGGAACAAGATAAAGGTTGCCTCCTTCCTCAAAGAGAAAACTGGATATATTGTCAACCCTGATGCTAGTTTGATGTACAGGTTATTTCTTCCAATGACTTTTGCTTTTTGTCCTTTTCTAATTGCAACTGATATTGAACTATTGACTCCTGAATCCTATATATATAAGCGTGTGATTGGAGCTGTGAAATCTCATATGGACTTGAAACAATTTGCACATAGTAAGTAGTTCAAGCAATTGTAGTCCCTTTTAAAGTTCTAGGTAGAAGGTTATATTCAAATTTGAATGGTGGTGATCCATATGAATCATGGCAATCCTTGTGTTTGTTTTAACCTTGACCTTGCAACTGATGTGTGAAAAAACTATCTAAACAACCTTGTTGGCTGCTTTTACTTTCATTTTGCTTTTGATGGGTTGAAATATTGGATGGATGTATTATTAGGTGAAGCGCATCCATGAGTACAAGCGGCAATTATTGAACATTATGGGAATAGTTTACCGCTATAAGAAAATGAAAGAAATGAGTCCGAGGAAAGAAAAGCAAACTTTGTACCTCGGGGATGCATATTTGGAGGAAAAGCATTTGCACATATGTCCAAGCCAAGAGGATATAGTAAATTTATCACTGATGTTGGGCTACAGTGAACCATGACCAGATTAGGAGATCTCCTAAAGGTATGTTGGTCATAAATATTAATGACAATTTATTTTTAGTGTCTCTTTATTCCTGTTTCTTATATCCGCAAGGACTTACGTAATTTTATTGCTTCACCAGGCTTCAGCATTATTTAGTATTTGTTATTTTATATTTTTTTTTTTATATTTCTTATGAATAGTTCATCTTTATTAATCCAAATAATAATAACAGAGAAGTTATACTTTATATTTAATGCTGGTTGAACATTTCTAAACACCATTATTCACAAGCAATGTCAAAAAATTAAGTTAAAAATTGAAGTCACAATATTCGAAACCCTTAAAAGGTACATATATATATATTTTTTAATTTTTAATTTTGTAATGAACTTCTATCTTACTCAATTTTGTACCTATTTCCTATTGACAAAATATCAGTTGGAAATCACTTTAGAGAATGTTATTGAGAAGTAGCCATTTCCTAACCAGCAAACACCAACTGCCAAGCCGAAAGGAATGGTAGCTGCGAAATAGGATGTAATTGAGCCCAAATGGCAAGAGGCAAAAAGCAAAATAATAACCAGCACCAGTAGTAAAATAGTAAAATCTATTTAGACATTAATGGAGGTGATTATTGGGCTTTATATCTAATCTATATTTTTCAGACTTTAAAAAATTAGTTGAAATACACATAAATTAATCCAAAGGCTTGGATAAGGAAAAAAGGGAAAACACCCCAATAATTAAAAAAAAAAAGGGAAGGGGGGAAATAATCATCTGACAACCCTTGGCTTTAACTCCTTCCATGTCATTCATTTGACTGCGAAAACTAGCAATCTTCCTGAAGCACAGAGAGTCACTTGTTCCGACATGCCCACTTGTGTGATCTGGTCCCCATTGCATTCCTGGAAATTGGCCATCTCACTACTTCTCTTTAATATCTTGTAGTTGTATCTATATAGAGCATCTTCTCTTTTGCCCATGAGCTTTGAAGGCTTCCCCATCCCTTATCACTTTGATTATACACTCATTATAAGACACAACACAACAGAGATCAGAAAATATCATAGATTTTATTATTGTGTCCTACTGTATATCAATATAAAGCTTAGTATTAGCATGCTTAAAGATTATCATTGATTATATTTGATGATATAATCTCCAAAGGAATGAAGTAGCTGATTGAATATTCAAGAATTATTTGATTTGGTTGGAAAGGAATGTTAGAAGAAAATATCTGATGGTCCGTATACTTCCAATTCTAGTGAGACAAAGGCAAAGGGACATTGACAAATGCACTTTTTAGCTCGTTTTCAACATGAAGATTTGATAATAAAACAGTGAAATGAAGAAAAAAAGATAAGCTACACAATATACAAGAAGAAACTACACTCTCTCTTTCACTCATTTTCCATGGATTGTATTGCCTTATAAACACTCTATCTCTCTTCATTCAACTCTCAAAACTGCAACTGCAAAGGGAATTAGAGAATAAAGTGAATGGCTGCTTTACCCTTATTTGCAGCTTGTGCTTATGACTCAAAGTCAGTTTCACGTTCCATTTTAAACTCAAGCTTCATAGATCGGCAATCAAAACTGTTCTTCATAAGAACGCCTCGTTTGAATTTTTCAAGAAGAAATCTTTCTTTAAGGAATGTCGCTAGCGACCAGAAGCAGAAAGCGAAGGAGCCTAAAACTAATGAAGAAGGTGCTTTACTTCAAATCCTTTAATTTTTCGGTCTTTCTATTTTTTTAAGGTTATGTTCTATAAGTTTATTAGTTTTGGAGTTCCTGTAGAAATTTGATGCTTGGCATTGCGTTTAAGAGGTGCTTAATTCTGATGAGAGTTTTCATGCTTTTTATAGCAACAACAATTAGTTTGAAGGGCATTTCGATAACCAACAATTTTATTTTCTTTGTCAATTAAGGGCCAATTTTAGCATGTTCTTGGTCATTGACAGTGCTATGAAGTTTTTCTGATGGGACAATTTGCTTTCTTTGCAGCTTCTCTGGGTACATTTGTCCCAGATTCAGGGGCCATTGCATCAAGCATTAAATATCATGCAGAATTTACACCATCTTTCTCTACGGAAAGCTTTGAGCTCCCAAAGGCGTTCTATGCAACCGCAGAGAGTGTCCGTGATATGCTGATAATAAACTGGAATCTCACATACAATTACTATGAGAAGATAAATGTAAAGCAGGCATATTATCTGTCTATGGAGTATCTACAGGTTTGCCTTGTGCTACCAGTGATTTTTGAAGGCATATCCCTTTGGATTCATACTTTTTTGCTAACAGAAAGTATTTATTATGTCACAATTGTTGCAGGGTAGAGCATTGCTTAATGCAATTGGCAATTTAGAGCTCTCAGGGCCTTATGCTGAGGCTTTGAAAAAGTTGGGTCACAATCTAGAGGATGTAGCTAGGCAGGTTTGATGCTTCTATAATACTTTCAACTAATAATAGTTTTGTTGAATCTCTTACAATTCATTTCATATAGTCAATTCTATGCCTAGCTGTGGCATAAGGGAATGACAGGGGTAGAAACGTACTGGTTCTGTAAAACCCTAGAAAGTAAGAGAACTGAAAAAAAAAAAAAATAGATTTTATTGATTTGAGTTATTGAGAAATCAGTATCTTACTCCATGACTTTTAAGGTGTAGAAGCTTCAAAGCTGGTTCTGAAACTTCAGAACCTTTCTCAACTCTTAGTAAAACAACTTGGTTAGGACATTAGTGAGCTGAACTTTCTAAGCCTAAATAATCTATTGTTTGATGAGACGGGGTTAGGCGATGATTAGAAGTCAATCTTGATTATTGAATTATTTCAACATTGAATTTCTGAGCAAATCAAGAAGTGAATCATAGATTATATTCTGATGTTGCCATATTCATCCTTATATTTAGTCTTGGACAATGCTATAATTTTGCTAATATGTTTCATTCTTTTCAAAGACCTTAAACAATGTCGAATATTGATTCTTTTTATTTTTCTGATTTATGCTTCAGGTTTGGCATTCTTTTTTGACAAATTCTAGCTAAGATAGTCACATTTTTTCTTTCTAAGTGTTTAAATTTGCCGACTGATGATCAATAGGAACCAGATGCTGCACTTGGTAATGGAGGCTTAGGACGGCTTGCTTCCTGCTTCCTGGATTCCCTAGCAACTCTAAATTACCCTGCTTGGGGATATGGACTCAGATACAAGTATGGCTTGTTTAAACAGCTTATTACTAAAGACGGCCAGGAAGAACTTGCAGAAAGTTGGCTAGAGGTTGGTTCATTTGATAATCTTCTTTTTCTTCATTTCATATATCGTACTCTGTTTCTCAATATGTAGATTAATTGAGTATTTCCTTGCAGATGGGAAGTCCATGGGAGATCGTGAGGAATGATGTATCCTATCCTGTGAAATTCTACGGCAAAGTCATTTTCGGGCCAGATGGAAGTAAAAAATGGGTTGGAGGAGAAAATATAGTGGCTGTTGCCTATGATGTCCCAATACCAGGGTATAAAACTAAAACCACAGTCAACCTTCGCCTATGGTCCACCAAAGTTGCACCGGAAGAATTTGATTTAGGTGCTTTCAATGCTGGAGATCATGCCAAAGCATATGCTGCTATAAAAAATGCTGAAAAGGTTTGGAATTAGGATAAATTTGTGTTCTTTTTCTACATTTTTGCTCGGTGTTCTAGTATATTTACACTTCAACAACTGATTTGTATATATATAGCTCCAATATATGATGTACACTGTAATGTCTGTTGTGTTCAGATTTGCTACATATTATATCCTGGGGATGAATCAATTGAAGGAAAGACTCTCCGGTTGAAACAACAATATACACTATGCTCTGCTTCACTCCAAGATATCATTGAACGGTGTGAAAGAAGATCAGGGGAGTCTGTAAATTGGGAAAATTTTCCTGAAAAGGTTGCAGTGCAGATGAATGATACTCACCCAACACTATGCATCCCAGAGTTGATTAGAATATTCATGGATGTGAAGGGTTTGAGCTGGAAGGAAGCTTGGGATATTACTCAAAGGTACTTCAACTTAATGCGGTTTTACAGAATCATATAGAGACCAATTGTAGTTGTTAATCTTTTATTATTAATTGTTTCAACCAATGTTTAAAACTTACTCCTCAAGATTAGTGAATATAAAACAGTTGATCGAAGCAATTATTAATTTAACATAAAAGTGAAAATTTTAGTCTTCATTTATCAATGTTGCTGGTTAACTTATCAGTTTCTGGCTTCAATGTGCTTATGTTGTACGCTATTGCTGCTTTATATTGTTGATCTGAGGTGTGTGTGCATTATTGTCACATTGTGATGGCTCACTCGTACTTCAACTACTCATTAATCATTTGGTTTTGGCTTCAATTGTTAATAATTCTTTTGATTCTATGACCTTCCTGCCAGAACTGTTGCATACACAAACCACACAGTTCTACCTGAGGCACTGGAGAAATGGAGTTTGGAGCTTATGCAGGAATTGCTTCCTCGACATGTTGAGATTATAAGGATGATTGATGAAGAGGTAAGATTGTAAAATATGGTGTTGTTTAGGTCTAAAAACAATTCAGCCTCTCTTTGTGGGCATGTTAATATGGACACATGTACCTGAGCATAACTTTTTTCCTAGAACATATATATACTTTTATTTCTTCTAATATCATCTAATAAATTATAAGTGTGTTAACCAGCTTATCCAAACCATAATAGCTGAATATGGCACAGAGGATCTTGATTTGTTGCAACAAAAACTGAAGCAAATGAGGATTCTAGATAACATCGAGTTGCCTGAGTCAGTTGCTGAATTGTTTGTTAAGTCAAAAGAAAATTCTGTGGTTGATCCTATTGAGGAAGTTGATATTTCTGATGAAACTATACCTACTGGTGAAGAAGAAGGATCCGAAGAACAGGAAGTGGAGGAAACAAATGAAGTGACATATGAACCAGATCCCACACTACCAAAGTTGGTCCGGATGGCAAATCTCTGTGTTGCTGGTGGGTATGCAGTGAATGGAGTTGCTGAGATTCATAGTGAGATAGTGAAAAATGAAGTTTTTAATGATTTCTATGAGGTAAGTATGTTAATAGGCTACTTCTTTAACTATTTATTAAACATTGTTGAGTTGGTGTCTACATAGGACTTTACTGCCTGATCAATGTTTTCATTTATTACTGCAGTTGTGGCCGGATAAATTTCAAAATAAAACAAATGGGGTGACACCACGAAGATGGATTCTTTTTTGCAATCCAGATCTCAGTAAAATCATAAGCAAATGGACTGGGACAGAAGACTGGGTAACAAAAACTGAGAAGTTGGCCACACTCCGTAAGGTAAGCTGTTATTTGCTAACTTGAAGTTTTTATTAAACATTTCAGTATTGGCCCTTATTTCTTTTATCATTCCCATGTGATAAACTAGATTTATGAATGGAACATTCTTTTTGTTACTCATATATAAGGTCTGGTAGTTTTGCATTCTTATAAACATCATTCATGTTTGATTCAATCACGATATAATATGTTGACTTTACTAAACATCAGTGAAGTACTGCTTTATGTTTGATGAACTAGCTCACTGAAGATATGGGTCTTTTGGGCTCTAAAATTCATATTCACTAATCCTTTCACTTGAAAGATGTTCCAGCCGTTTTGCTTTCTTCAATTGAATTACTGCAACTATTCAATAATGAATTTTAACTTATGCCTGAACTGGTATTTTGGCTAACATTCAATTTCAAAGTGGCATTTTGAATACATAGACAACAAAACTGTCTTTTCAGAGAGTTATAGTTAGATCTAATTATGTTCGCATATGCTATTTATAAGTTTCTCTGGTAACATTTGGATCTCCAGTGTTGCTCCCAACATAATTCTCTCAAATGTTATATTTGGTGGTGATGGAAACCCAACTCTCAGACTTACTTTCAGCAATAGTTTTCACACTCTAACACGTATAACACAGATATTCAACCACAGAACACTTAGAAAATAAAAGGAAACTCTGAAATTTACAGAAAAGAAAAGAAAAAGATAATACTGAGCTTTGAGGGTCAGTTCCTCCTATTCATATTCCCTACTAATTTTCCATATCCCATCCTACGCTACTGCTCCCTTTTTAACCTTGCGCTAGATTCCCACTCCAACAAACTCTTAACAAATTCATCACACTCGTCACCCTTTCATTGCGCCAGCCAATTAATTCATAACAAATTCATCACACCCGTCACACTTTCATTGTGCCAGCCAATTTGCCATCCATCAATCCTTCATTGCTGCCATCCGTCAACTCTTTATTGTGCCATCTGCTTCTTTCTTTGCTACCTTTGCCACCTGTTCAGCCTTGTCATACATTCCTTTCCCTTTTTGCCCTTTTCTGATAAACCATTTGGTTACCGAGGGTCCATCAATGCCCTCCCCAAGGAGTGTCACCTTGTCCTCAAGGTGGAAAGAGAGAATTGGTGGCGAATAGCTTCGTTGGCCTCCCTCATGTTGTCATAGGCCGGTAAAGTCTTCCACTTAATTAACACTTCATAACTGCCATCTAACAGACGTCTTTTTCTTAGGACATCATCGGGTTCTACTTACAGTATCAGATTACGGTCAAGGATGTCGGGGAGGGGTTGTGGCGAAATAGGGTGGGAGGTGGCTTTCTTGAGTTGTGAAACGTGGAAGACGTCATGTATATGAGCTGTAGGGAGAAGATTTATCCGGTAAGCGACCTAACCCACTTTTTCCGTGATCGTATAGGACCATAAAACCTAGGGCTGAGCTTCTTATTGACTCTGCGTGCCAAGGATTTGAGACGATAGGGTTGAATCTTTAAATAAATAGAATCCCTAACGACATAATGGATTTCTTGTCTTTTCTCACCAGCATAACCCTTCATACTCTCCTGGGCTTTAGCCAAGTTGGCCTTCAATTCTTCCAAAATGAGATTTCTTTCCGTTAGTTGCTGGTCGACATCATTTACAATAGAACTGTTCTCATTATACTTGAGGATAACTAGAGGTCTCGACTATATAAGGCTCGAAAGGGGGTCATGCTCGAAGAGCGATTGTATGTGGTGTTAAACTAGTATTCTGCCCATGCCAGCTACTTGGGCCAATGTTGTGGTTGGGGTCCCACGAAACAACGCAAGTAGGTTTCTACACAACGGTTTACTACCTCTGATTGACTGTTAGACTGTGGATGGTAGGCAGTACTCATATGAAGTTGTGTTCCTTATTTTTTGAACATTTCTCCCCAAAACGTGCTCATGAATACTCAGTCCCGATCAGAAACTATAATGTGAGGGAACCCATGTAACCTTACTATCTCCCTAAGGAATAGGCTGGCCACGTCTTTAGCGGTGTAGGGATGCCGCAAAAGGAGGAAATGATTGTATTTCGTGAGGCGGTCCACTACTACCAGAATAGTATCTACCTGATGAGCCCTTGGAAATCCAACTATGAAGTCCATTGAAATATCCTTCCGGACTTGGGATGGAATGGGTTGTAAGGCTTCATACTTATTTTGCTCCAGGTTGGGCAAGCTTTCACAAATGCTTGGATGTCTTGTTTCATCCCTTCCCAACACACCACATGCGCTAGCCTTTTGTAGGTTCGAAAAAAACCCAGAGTGACACCCCAAAGGAGATGAATGAAATTCCCGCAGAAGCTGTTGAACTTGTGAGCTTGATTTAGGGAGCACCAAACAATCATCGTAGTACAATTGATGGCCAATTAGCTTAAAATGCGGATGATTGTTAGGATCCATAATCAGATCTTGGCAAATTTTCTTCAACTTATTATCCAGCCGAATAGCCTCCTCCCATTCTTTTTACAAACATATAGTTCTCATTTGCATATGTGAAACAAATGCCCTGAAATTTGTAACTGTCTCATAAGTTGTCGTCGCATAATTCATAGAACTAATTTGAGTTTTCACAGTTTGCAGATAATGAGGATCTTCAATCTGAATGGAGGGAAGCAAAAAGAAGGAACAAGATAAAGGTTGCCTCCTTCCTCAAAGAGAAAACTGGATATATTGTCAACCCTGATGCTATGTTTGATGTACAGGTTATTTCCTTCCAATGACTTTTGCTTTTTGTCCTTTTTCTAATTGCAACTGATATTGAACTATTTGACTCCTGAATCCTATATATATAAGGGCGTGATTGGAACTGTGAAATCTCATATGGACTTGAAACAATTTGCACATAGTAAGCTAGTTCAAGCAATTGTAGTCCCTTTTAAAGTTCTAGGTAGAAGGTTATATTCAAATTTGAATGGTTGGTGATCACATATGAATCATGGCAATCCTTGTGTTTGATTTTAACCTTGACCTTACAACTGATGTTGTGAAAAAACTATCTAAACAACCTTGTTGGCTGCTTTTACTTTCATTTTTGCTTTTGATGGTTGAAATAATTGGATGGATGTATTATTAGGTGAAGCGCATCCATGAGTACAAGCGGCAATTATTGAACATTATGGGAATAGTTTACCGCTATAAGAAAATGAAAGAAATGAGTCCCGAGGAAAGAAAAGCAAACTTTGTACCTCGGGTATGCATATTTGGAGGAAAAGCATTTGCCACATATGTCCAAGCCAAGAGGATAGTAAAATTTATCACTGATGTTGGGGCTACAGTGAACCATGACCCAGATATAGGAGATCTCCTAAAGGTATTGTTTGTCATAAATATTAATGACAATTTATTTTTAGTTCTCTTTATTCCTGTTTCTTATATCCGCAAGGACTTACGTAAATTTTATTTGCTTCACCAGGCTCTCAGCATACTTAATACGTAATTTGTATTTTATAATGAACAACATAAATGTTGTTGATGATTGCTAATATCCAAAATTTCCGTGACAAATAAAAAACATAGATGAAGTTAAATAACCTTCAGGACCTTGTTCTTTGTATTTCTCTTAGGTTGTGTTTGTTCCGGATTACAATGTCAGCGTTGCAGAGACCCTTATCCCTGGCAGTGAGCTCTCCCAGCATATAAGGTATTAGATATTTCTCTAATCATCAAGTCTCACATAACATCTCTCAGAAGAAGAAGAGGATATTTATGCTAGCAACACAAATGGAAAACTTCTTAACTGCTTGTTCGAGTTAACATTAGTATTCTGCTGTTTAGGTAACTTATTGTATGAGGTTTTCTATTGAAAAGTGGGCTATTTTAAGTCACATGAAAGCAATGACATGTGCAGCACAATGTCATAACACTATGCATGGTCTGAATTACTATTAATTTCCAGTGTCAATTAGTTTCATTTTTAAGTTACTGACCTCCTTTCTGTTATTAGTACGGCTGGAATGGAGGCCAGTGGAACCAGCAATATGAAGTTTGCAATGAATGGATGCCTCCTAATTGGAACATTAGATGGAGCTAATGTTGAGATTAGGGAAGAGGTTGGAGAAGATAACTTTTTCCTCTTCGGTGCACAAGCTGACGAAATTGCTGGCCTAAGGAAAGAAAGGGCTGAGGGCAAGGTTAGCATTATAAACCAGTTTAAAAGTCCTTTTTTTTTTTTTTTTTGCACAGGCAGCCATGACTGCTGAATTGAGGACATATGGTAGGAGATTGTCACAATCTTATCTAAATTGGTATGTTAAATGCAGTTTGTGCCAGACCCCCGGTTTGAAGAAGTGAAGGAATTTGTGAGAAGTGGTGTTTTCGGTCCCTGCAATTATGAAGAACTAATGGGATCATTGGAAGGAAATGAAGGTTATGGCCGCGCCGATTATTTCCTTGTTGGCAAGGACTTTCCTAGTTACATAGAGTGCCAAGACAAGGTGGATGAGGCATACCGAGACCAGAAAGTAAGCGACGTTATTCGCTAATTATACGCACATAAATTAAAGTATAAATATGCATATAAACTTACAATAGGTCCATAAATGAACCAATTTAGGAGTTCTACAGACTTAACCCCCAACAATGTAATTTTATGGTGTTCGAGTATTTACTGTATTCTGATGTTATTTGCATTGGAACAGAGATGGACCAGAATGTCAATCTTGAACACAGCCAGCTCATACAAGTTCAGCAGCGACCGCACAATTCATGAATATGCCAGAGACATATGGAGGATCAAACCCGTCGTGCTGCCATGAAAGGTGGGTACAGGCTACTTAAATTAGTGGGAAATTAACGCAAGTTTAATTGAACCCACACAAAGAAATGTTGATAGCTAAAGGGTTTATAGCATTTGTAGGGTTGAGAGATGTGAGAGATCTGAGTAGTATAAAATAGAGTGAGCACCATTTCTTACTAGTATTAGTTACACTATTTTTTGTATTGGTTCAATCAATTTAACATAGTTTTTTGAATTCAAGTCCTCATGACTCCTAATAAAGGTAGTCATTGAAACTCTTATTCGGTCGGTAATTTCAAGGTTTAGGAAATTAGTTAAGGTGTGCGTAAATTGACCCGAACACTCCGGGAAAAAAAAAATTGTAAGAAATCACTTTGTTTTAAGTGATCTCCAACACTTTGATCCCTTGTCATTAGTAATCATCCAATTATTGTCTTTTTATATGATGTATTAACAAATAATATATTAGTTAACTAAATGAGATTAAGAATTGTAGAAAAGGATGCGTTGGGGAATTGAAGTGGCTGAAAAGCAGCCTAATATTCCAATAAGAAACTCATTTTCAAGAGTGTAGCTTTCTGATTGTGAATGCTGCACGTCATATATATATACTGATGATGTGATTATATAACTTACCTATGCTATGCTATGACCTAGATATGCTAAAGCAAAATGTCCCCAGTAGTCATTAATTATTGTTTGATATTTGATCTTCTAATTATTATTTGCTCCTCCCATGTTATCACTGATCACATCGACTTAGGCATCATTCCATTTTCAACTCCAAGCAACTGCATATGCATGCAGATCAAGCAGAAAGTAATCTTTATCAAGAATTTCACCTATTACTATTAATTAAATTCATATTTACTTCCCGAGTTCGAGTCTTCATGATTACTAATAGAAGTGGTCACTAGAGTTAGTATCTGACTAATAGTTTCAGAGTCCTAAAAGATTAATTGAAGAACGTGTAAACTGACCCATGACATCTTCGGTCAAACTTCATATTTACTTGTTAATTAATTGCAAGTAACTGTCCCATAAACTTGTTGAACAAGAGGAAAGAATATAATTCTATCTCATTAATAATATTAATTTCATTCATCACCCTCCTTATATATCAACTTTCCCACCCCCATAATCACACCGTCTTTCATTTTTTTTGGAGCTTACAAGTGTCCTTAATTATTAAGCATCTCTATGATTAAGGGATTAATTACAAAGGTTGATTTGATTTATCAAAATATATAATTTATTATTCTTCTAATCTTCAGCGATCGCGTTCACATAGTGTGAGCAGTTGAGATTCTAGCAAATAAATTTCTTTTTATCATCAATTTGATGATCCTCCACTAACTCTCTGTAATCATGTTATATACTGTATATATATATATATATATTTGAATTTAAATTTTTAACCAATTACATCATCTAATAATAATAATATCATCAAGATTCAATGCTTCTAGTTATAGTATTACATAAAAATATAATAAATATGGTTGGCCCACTCATGCTTCATCGTATCAGTAGTGACAGCAACATGAACTGTTTAGTCGGTGTCGGCCATTAGCTCTCAACCGTTGGATCATACTATCTCCTATTTATATTCCTATATATGCATTTATATTATATATACCATATACGCTACGCAAAGCATCTCTAATAGTATTTGGATCATCAAACTGACGCAAACCAATTTTTCAAATATGTTTGTGTGTGTGTGTGAATTATAAATAAGCATCCACTACCACTACCTTCATTCACGATTCTGCTAGTTGCAGGCAGGATCATAGCAAAAGAAATATATTGAAGTGCTCCACTGCTTCTCTCCTCAAAAACAACACAAAGCTTCAAGTTTGATCGATCGGGCCTGGGAGTCAGCTGGCCCTAAGGGGGATACTCTTTCACCTCCCAGAATCATATTATACAATTCAAGATATGAACATTTCTGGGCTTAATTACGCTATGATGAACAGTGAGTTGAAAAGTATAGAAAAATAATAGGTTATTGAAGCATACATTAAATAAGGTTTGACTGAAAAAAAGAGGGTTAATAAATGGAAGGAAGGGCATAGCAAATAGCAAGATGGGAGATGTAGGTAGGCAGCGGCAGATGAAATGGATGGAGGACCATTCCTGCTTCTGCCAAATATTTAACCCACATTAACATTATGCTTCTAGCCACCTATATATACTTCTATTTATTACTTATTACTATTCTTCTACCCTCTCTCTCTCTCTGCCGTCTTCTTTAATTTATATTTATGATGTCACACTTATGTCTTATCCCCCTCATATATCATAACCTAATTAAACCTAATAAAACTAAATGAATCGCCATGTATCTCTGAACCCTTCTTCTTCTTTAATGCCTAGCTTCTTGCAATGAGGTTAGTTGGCAAGGACAGTCTTAAATATCGTTAAAGCAACAATTAAAATGAATCAATTAAGTCTCTATTAACCATAGAATGAAACTTATCTGGCTTCCCACCAAATGAATCCATCTCTCAATGATAAGCTAATAATATATAATCTAATCTACACCATTAATACTTCACATCATATATATTATGTTTTACCAGTCAAAGCTAGCTACCTCCTCTATCCAATACCCCAAATTAAAACCTCCGGAAGTATTAACTTCTGTAGATGCAGATCATGGAGAAATATTGAGGTTCAACTTAACAAGTTAGCTAGGGTTCAAGACTCAAAATATGTGACAGATAATGGAGAGATACTTCACATCATATATATTATGATATATCCATGCATGCAGTTGATTTTAACAAGTGACCGAAATCTTTGGCACCATAAAATCAATCTCCATAAGATCTGTAATGAAGGAGGTGGTGATGATGATGATGGTTGTTGTCATGTTTATTAAATAAATGATTATGACAAAGAGGGAATGTATATTTATATATTACTTTTATAAAGGTTATATTTAAACAAATTATTATATTGAAATTGGGTGGAGCCAAAGCAAGGAAGACCACAGGGTCCACACTGTACGCTGAAGACGAAACCGCAACCGAATCGAATTGACCTATCAATCCCCAATAACACCTTCATGAATAATTTTATCACATTGCTCCATTCTTTTCTTTTCTTTTCTTTTTTTTTACCAATTAATTTATAAAATTGACCCGCTTTGGTTTTCATTCAAGCACAAACAGTAACACCTTTTCGGTTCATAATTAATATAAATATAGAATTAAAACAGTCAGAGGATTTAATAATCTGTAGCTCTCAAGCAAAATATATAAGAATTTGAAATTTTTGGACAAACCCTCTCCCAACTTATCCTCAATTATATTATTATTTTACTAAATCAAAGTCAATATTAACCTCTCACGTATATACATGATATAATATAATATAATTCAGTATTTCTCACATGCACAAATGACTTTTTTTATCTCCAAGACTCCAACAGAAGATCCCATGGTTTTAGGGCATTTGACTTGACTTAAAATACAAAATGAAATTTGTCTGCATCTCTTTTCCCCTCTTCCCCAAACCAAGTTTTTTGTTTATTTAAAAATCACCGAAAGATATAATATTGTAATTCTCAAAAAAAAAATTTAATGTTTGATATAAAATAATAAATTGACTACTTTTTTCCACTCAGTTTAATAATACTTTCTCACCTATAGATTTTAAAAATACTACTTTAATACCCAAATTTATTTTTCGATAGCAAACATAGAACAAACTCATTCCAGACTATTAGGGCTTTTGAAGAAGGGATGCCGATGAGTCTTTTAATGGTGGAAGGTTGAATTTTGATGGTTGGGATTGATCAAAATTTGACTTAGGAAGAGCGGCTATACAAACCTTAATTGCTCGATTGTTGGCCATTGGCGAGGCCAGTGAGAGTCTGGTTTGAGAGGTTTTTATGAATAATGATTGGAGAAAAGAATGGTAATGGTGTAAGGTTACAACGATGCTAAAATAAAAAATAGAATATAAACTTAGATAATAAAGTAGTATTTTAAAAGTCTATGAGTGGATAAGTATTATTAAGAGGGGAAAAATCGTTTACTCTAAAATAATTTGGGATTGGGCATGGTCGTAGATATGCAATGCATAGAGACGGGTATGGCTTAAAGGTCCCGCAAGTCACAAGTTGAAGTTGATGGTTGAAAAGTAACGGAACTTAGATTTGATTTACATCCATCTTATTATACATTATTACTGATAACCCCACTCCATTCAGAAGATTCCACAATGTAGTTGTGGTGGACCTTCACCCTCACCATCACCACGTGTGTCTTCACCCTATTAATCCCATCTTTGAATGCAATTTAATATCATACACCTTATCACACTAAAAAGATTATATCTTTTCTTCATGGAGATGGAGGTGAATTGAAAAGGACGTGCTTGCTTAAGGATCAAGTTAGCTTTATACTATATATTATACAAATAAATAAATATTACTAAAAGATCGAGATTCGAATCCGTCCCCACAATTGGCTCTTTCTCCTTCAAATAGTCGTGCCCCTTCAATCTAAATCTTATATTTAATTAATATAATTCAAAAATATCTAAATACAACTTGATTCCCTTCAATTCTACCTTTTAATATAATCTCCATCAACGGTGGTGGACAATAAATTGGACCACTCTTACTTTCTCAATTAATATCTATTTATAACCCTTCAAACTTTGTTACCTTCAACATTAATTGTTGATTTTGATTTATCATTTTCGTTAATTTTTTTTAATTATTATAAAGTTATTGTGTTGCTTTCGCTGTTTCACCATATATGGCCATGTTTTAATTGAGTTTTGTCCAATTATTGGCCATTTTAGTTAATTATTTATTTATTTATTTATAAATGTGATTTAATTAACATTGAGGACATAACACCTCCACGTCAAAGGGTATTGTGTACGGACTGAGTTTCAGCCACAAAGTTTACTGTTAAATTAACCAACCACTCTGCAAATCAAATCTAAGTTAGGAGATCCAGACCGTTTGTTTCCAATTTAATTAAATTACATTTCCACCCTGCCGTCACGCATAATAATTATAATAATACGATTTTTTTATTATTATTTTTTTACCGTAATCAATCAATCCCAAGTAAAAATGTCTAATAAAAAAAGTAATTAATTGGTAAAATATTTTTCTTGCATTTAAAAAGTGCATGACTTCAAGTTAATGAATCCAAAAACTTAGTTTTGAAATCAACATCAACCTTCAATTCGTGGGCCAGTCCACCTCCCCAAAAAATGGATATTTTTTTTTTAATTATATATCATAAAATTAATAATGTTGGTAATAATACGACAAAAGTATTATTCCCGCCCTTTAATATTTCATCTATTATTTTCTATTTCCCTCACGCCTGCTTATAAATAGGAGTAGAATTACCTAATTATCACATCAATAATTGATTCCATTCTTATTAATTAAATAAGAAATAATAAATTAATTAATTAAAAAAAAAAAAAGATACCGGCGAACATATATATTTAGCAACAGCACACCATAATGGACTTACTTGAGTGGGTGACTTTACAGCCGATGTTAACTGGAGATTAAAAGTAGGGCTTGTAGCTTGTTGAAAAAAGAAAATTGTATGTTTCTTATAATAAAACAAGTAAAACGATTTTATATTTAAATTATAAAAATATTATTTAATATCAGACTAAATTCTGCTAGTGTATGAGTAAGATAATAGATATGGTCAATTCAATTGCATATATATATAAAATATAATTCCTGAAGGCAAGTAGTCTCAATCATGCTCCACAAATTATAAACAAAAAATTGATGTTCACAATTGTAAACCTTTCTTTATCTATTCAGTAAGCAGCATTATACTTGGTGAACCCACCATCTTCACGCCCACTCTTACTCATCACCTTAGTTTTAGTGACACTATACATTGCAATTGTACAGTCTCATTCAATGAATGTTAACTCCTCTTTAATGTCACTCTTTATTGGGAGTAGTTGAATTTATATTTACCAAATAATGTGAAAAAAATATATAGTTATTAATAAGATGTTAAAATTGCATTCAACATCGCACCATTTATATAGACTAAAAAGAAATTAATTATGACATAAGTGTACCCATTAATTAAGCATATCATATGCTCTCTCCACGAAGAAAAAAAAAATGTATTATTGGATAATGATAAACGATCAAATTTTGTTAATTATTCCGATAATGATACTTGCGTTGTTATTAATAAATTAGTAAAAAAGAAAAGAAAAAATATTAATTTTCCCAAAGTGAATTTAGGAGTAGAATTGTGAAAACAAGGTGCTCGGCTCTTGTCGGGAAGGATCTCTCTATTACACACCATGACACCACTATTTATTCATGCGTGTGGGACCCATATCGTCTGCCTCAATATTAACCTCCCCGTACTATTGCGGTTGACGGCGATTTTTCTAACTTATCTCTTTTCTATTCCTTCTCTCTCATCATGTATTTGACACGACAACAAAAACAATTTCAATTTAAACAAAAAAAAAAAAAAACCTTGAAAAACTACGCGTCCTTCCCAACACAACACAACCCAACCCCAAAACCCTAACATATACACACACAGGCTCTTTCTTTTTTCAAAGCTCCTTCTTTTTTCAAAAAAAATAAACACTTTATCATTCTTATTGCCTTTTGTCTCTAAATCTTTCACTCTTTGTTTTTTCAACTTTCTTCACTCTTCTCCGCTTACCACCACCCGATCTCTGCTTATAATGGGTGATAATCAGAAATCTGATCCAGGTGGCACCACCGTCTTCAGTAGCGACTCCAGCTGGACACTGGCTGAAACTGACACGGACAGCGTTAATTACTTGTTCACCACAGATAGAGACTCTTGTATTCTCAGCGAATTTGGCTGGAATCTTAATCCTCAGAATACACGCTCTGTGGCTGATGAGAGATCCGATTTCGCGGGAAACGACCTCGGGTATACTTTGCCGGAGACTGCTAGTAGCGCCGACTTACATGCTGGTCCGATAAATCCGGTAGCGTCTGCTGACGTGTCGACGTCCAATCCATCTGTGTCATCGAGCTCCAGCGAGGATCAGACGACGGAGAAGTCTACGGGCTCCGGCGTTAAACCGCCAGAGATACCGTGAGTGGGAAATGAATGAAATGAAATGACTAGTTTCGTAATTAAATTTTCTTTCAAGGGCAAATGACTTGTGTTTAGTGTGAAAATTTAAAAATTTTAATTATTTAAAAATTTTAAAAAAAGAAAAGGAAGAGAGAATGAAACACAGTATCAAATCCATGAATTGTAACCAATTCCTTTTGTTTTGCAGTGAGAGCTGTGTCCGTACAGTGTAGACAGTGTCAAAAATGTATGTTCATGCAAGTTGGGATTTGTTAACTGAGAGGCCAGTTTTGTAATTTTAACGAATGTGTTGGGTCGGGGCTGGTCTGGTGAAGAGAATTTTCATTAATTGAAAGTGTCTTCTTTTGTTAACTCCATGAACACCGCCGTTATTGCGGCACGAATGGCGTGCTCTTACCTTTTTTTTTTTTTTTTTTTCGGCTTTTGGGGAATATTTTTTGGGTCCAAATTATGTATACTTATTACTTAGATGCAATTTACAAAAAGGAAGTATATATTAGAAACGTTAATTCTAGATACTAGTGCTAAAGAAAGAGTGGCGACCGTATAAATTAGAGAGAATATCTTTATATTTTTTATTTATGAGATGCTTGTTTTCAAGTGTGCTTCTCTTGTTCTTCATTTAACCCCGCCCGCAGATATTTTTCCTTATCTTGAAGTGTAATTTATGTCTGTAATTTGTATGACATAATGCTTCTCTTAATGGGTTTTTCACAGTTACTTCTTTACGGTTCTTGATTTCTTGTATAGAGTCAGTCATTTATTTGTTTAACTCCTGAACTTATATAACTTTGTTACCAAGAAGATCATCTTCTCCGTCTATTTTCGCTTTTCTGATCTCAGGCTTATAAACTTGTTTCCTGGGAATATGTTCCTGTCACCGTTAGGCTTATATATTTATATATTTGTTTTTCCTTTAACGCTAGGTATTAGTTTGTAGCCTGTAACGATAACATCAGCAGTGGAAGGATAATCAGTTTTACGCTATGTATACATAGTTCATTAAGCATTCATTTCTTCAAACACTGAATGTATGATTCAATGATATCATTTTGTCCCGAGAACAAGCATGAAAAATGATTATAGCTAGCCTTTGTTGTAAATGCTTTTTATTTTATTTTTTTATATATTTCTGCAGTTGCCGATTGCAATATTAAACCTAGGTAGAAAAATTGACATGGTTTTCGTTGCTTTTGAATTTTATGATTGAGGGATTGCAATACTCTCCTCTTTTGCATTTTGGTTGCGGCAGAATATTGGAAAAATCTTCATGGTTCTAGGGAATAGTAGCAGTAGACAGCTACATGCGTACACTTGTTGTTGACCTTTTAACTAACTTCCGACTTATTAAATATTGGTCTCCGTTTATATGTTCTTTTCTCTTTTCTCTCTTTTGTCTTGATTTTGAAGTATTATCACAATTGTGAAGCTGAACCTTTTAACATTTCACATTAATTTATGCTCTTCCTTTACATTGTATATCAGATTTTCACAAAATTTTCATTCCTTGAGCCAACGTATGGACTATTTCTCAGCAATTTTTTTCCTCTAGTTTGAAAGAGAGTAATCACCAAAAGGGAACACCTCTCTTCATGTAAATATCTACATTCTTCATTGGTTTCATTGAGTTATTCCAAGAGAGCAATCTGTTATACATATCCTATGATCATTTTATGTAGTTGCAAATCCCATTAAGATGTTTCTTTTGTAGGAGATTCATGGCCTTCAGTTAATTATTTTCTTTGATATTTTAGATTTTTTTGTTATTTCATAATTATAGGTAAATTATTGTGCAGGAATAAGGTGAGAAAGAAAGGACAAAAGCGAATTCGGCAGCCACGGTTTGCATTTATGACTAAGAGCGAAGTGGATCATCTGGAAGATGGCTATAGATGGCGGAAATATGGACAGAAAGCTGTTAAAAATAGTCCATTCCCCAGGTCTGTTGTTAGCTCCCTTTTTAAAAGGAAACTGACATTTTCATGCTTTAAATTTAATACAAATCTTCTCTCTCCCGTCTTAAGGTTTATAGATGCAATTTTGTGATTTAACTCGCGAGTGATTGTCTGAGAGTTTTGCTTCATATCCTCTGCCCCCTTTTAACATATAGTGGGTGACTTTTTCATAGTTTCATTTTCTTTAACCTCCCAAATCCAAAAACTTCTCTTAGAATCAATAAATATCTAATTTTGAAAGAATTTATTATTATTATTTTTTTCTTTAGGATAGTGTTTTCAATGTTTTTGCTTTCTATGAAACAATTAATTAGATGAGAGTAATTCGGTTGATTTTTTTTTGAAAAATTATGCGGGTCAAAATTTTAGCCATCCCTGTTGGTTTAAGTCCTAATATTTTCCAACTTTATGTTAGATCTTTAATTTCAAATATTAGCTAAAAAAAAAAAAGTAACTATATGTCAACTAAGCTGTATAGATCAGCTGAAATATCCTTCACAATCTTTACTCATATGTTGTAGGAGCTATTATCGTTGTACAAATTGTAAATGCACTGTGAAGAAGAGGGTAGAACGCTCCTCCGATGATCCCACTATTGTAATTACAACTTATGAAGGTCAACACTGTCATCATACAGTTGGATTCCCTCGTGGTGGAGTCATTAATCATGAAGCTGGCTTTGCTGCCCATTTGACTCCTGCATTCTCACCTTATTATTATCCGGCAGTTCAGAATCAGATGCCACATGAAAGGCCCAGTATTGTACGGTCCCATCAAGATGAAGCAGGAGAACCGCCTGCCTTCCCAGACCCAACCCCACAGCTGCCCACTGATGAAGGACTGCTTGGGGATATTGTGCCTCCTGGAATGCGTAATAGATGAGACAGAAAACAATGGTACGTTTTATTTCACTTACTGAAGCTGAATTCTTAAAGTATGCATGTTAGAATGTCTGGAATGCTCTTGAAATCAACCCACTATTAGTTCCCTTAACATCATTCATTGAGTCAAGTCAACCCTTAGCACTTAAATTTTTAAATTTTGTTTACACACCTAGGTGATTAGAGATGTCAAAATTTCTCTTGTACAGCACGTCTGGGAACTGTGCAAATTCGACAATTAAGAAGTGATAGATTTGAAATGTGCGTACAAAATGTTACTCGATTGAGTTCGATCTCTAGGTTATTTATTGATCACTTAGAGGTCACAGAATTTCACTAGAAAGTCATGGAACTTGGTGGTTTGAATCTCAGATTGTAGAAGGCCTTTTGACATATAACCCCATCCCCACCAGCACGAAATATGAATATTTCCACTAACATTAGTCAATAGACATCTTAGAACGATTACTCTTGTTTATATGTGGTAGGCCAATCTCTTGCTTGTGATGTCCATGGCATACTAAATTGCTTCCCAGTGGCAAAACATCATTAATGCCGACAACTTGTATTTCCCATTGGCTGTAAACTTATCCGGCTACTATTGCTTCGGATTTGGCAGTTGACATGTGGACTCATTCTGCCCACTTCGTTATGTTTATCAAGTTTCCAAAAGCTTTTTGGGTAGCTAACTTTATGTAAGACTTCTAATAACCACTGGAATGCCTTCTAATGACGTGTTAGATGTCCTCTCCCGTAAGAAAAGATGCTCTAATAAAGTTTGATTTAAAATATCTTTTAATGTTGTGCTTCATAGCTCCTTGTAGGCCTGAAGTGGGATCTACATATTCAAGAAACTATAACCATTACATATATCTTAAGGTTAGTATTTGTGCAACAATTTGAACCTTTCATTGGGTCTGAAGTGGTTGGTACCTTGTCCTTTATTTTGGGTTGGGTAAAATTTTCAAAAAGAGACTACTCTTTGAGAAATCGAGTCACAACTCTTGGAAACTGACTAGATTTGATGCTTTAAGCAATTTACTACTTTCGAAACCAATTTCGTAGTGCATACTTTATGATCACTTGTGTTCATTAAAGTGTTTATCTTTTCTTTTTTTTAAGGAAAAAAAAAAAAAAAAGGAAAAGAAAACTGCTGGGCTTTTCATTTGGTTAACGCTGGTTAAAGCTGCTTTTGAATTGATGCATAAATGCTCATATGAATATTTAAACTTGTTTGAAATGAGAAAGCAATACCTTTTGGTGATTTGAATCTTTGCCAAACTCTAAAGTCTCTATTAATTTAGTTGTCTATAACGTACGTCCTCTGAGTATGTGATACGTTAACATGCCTAACGATAAAAGCAGGAAGAAATATCATCAGCATATGATTATTATTTTGAGTTATCGAAATGGCAGGCTTGGTAAAAGAGTTTAGGTTCATAACCCTGAAAACAAATACATACCATTTAATTAGTGAAGAAAAAGTTGAAGTTAAAAAGAAAGAAATATCTGGTTCTAAAGTGCAAGCTACACGCAATCTTTATAGAACAAAGATGAGGTGTGGTGAGGAATCTGACAGTTTATATATGCCTTGGTGAATTTGTTTGTGATGCTGGCTGTCTCTCTTTTCTTTTTCCTAATTTTTTATTCATATTTTTGTTTATAGTGTGTGTGAGGCTAATGTTGCGTATTCTCTCACGGTGCTCATGAATTATTATAAATATCTTGTTTATATTCAGTAGTTTGATATTAATATATAGTGTTTCTGAGAACAAAGGGATTCTTAATAAACTAATGCTTGTACAGGTACAGGTACAGGTACAGGGATGAGTGGTAGAGAAGGGAGAAAAAAAAAATATCTTACCTTGTTAGCAGGAGCGTGCCCATGTTGCTATCGATTTTGAAACTGGAAACCCTCCTCTTTATTGATATAAGTACCAGTTTGGTTTCGAGGTTGGCCTCTGGGATGGGAAGAGAGACATGTTATTTGATGATAATATATGTAAATATTGAAGATAGCTTTGGAAAGCTGTAACATAATTGGTGTAGCCAGTTTGATTAAATTCTAGAATGAGCAGATTATTGGAAGATTACTACTAACTTTGTTATGATTCTTATAACTAATTATTTTTAATCGATTTGAAAGGAATCCAGATCCTAGATAGAGTGCTTTTTTTGGTTTGGTTTTGGTTTATGTAGAGAGAGAGAGAGAGAGAGGAAGTATTTGTTCATGGTTTTCTTTCTTTCGTACGTGAAGGTGATGGGAAAATTGAATAAAATATTTGAAATGAAAATGTTGCGTGGATTTCAATGTTGCTTCAGAGTCAGGCAGAGGCAGTCAGTCAGCCGACATTACTTTTTCACCCCTCTTTTAACCTTTTCCCTCCAGACATAGTCGCTTTTTCTTTTTGACCTTTAACCTTTTCTTTAGGTCTACGTTATGCCCCCCTTTCACTTCAAAACAGTATTCACTTTACCGCATTTTTTTTGTCCTCATTTTATAAATCAATTAACTATTCCTTTTACGAATATAACAGTCTCTCTCAAATACTGCTTCACAAAGTAATTAGAAAATATCATTTGACGTTACATATAATTGATTGGTTAGTATCGTATAGGATAGGATAGTATAGTATAGTATAGTATAGTAGAGTAAAAGAGAAGTCATTGTCAAAATTAATGGGCGCCCGTGAACACAATGATGCCCCCTACCCTTTTCAGCCATGTGATGTGGTCTTGTTTTAATTTAAACTATCCTACACGTGTCTTTTTTTTTTTCTCACTCACGTCACGTACTCCACCTTCATCGCCACTCTCATCTCTGATAAAAGTCCCGCCTTATTCGGGTGATTTAATCGCCAATTCCTCGCCTCACAGTTAGGCCGTTAGTTAGCTTCACTTCCACTCACTTATTATTCTATTTATATTGATCGGGTGGTAGGTATGCATCTTAAAACTGATTTGTTGTTATATAAAATTTTAAATTGGTAAATACAAAAAATGGGTGGGTCTTCTTCTCAATGTATCATTTTCCTCGTAAATTAGTTATATATAAAAAGTTAGGCCGATTTTAGGGTGGCACGTCCTAATTTCATAAAGTTTGATTTGATGCAGATTTTGGAATGAGGAATATATTACGGTCTTCATTGTTTCTTTAAATTAGGTGTTACGCAATATCAAAAACAACTTTTTTTTTTTTTTTTTTAATGATTGAAGGTGTTCAGACCGATTTATGTTTATGTACACTTCAACTAATCCCTTAGAACTCTGGAATCATTAGTCAGGTGCGAACTTCAATGGCCACTACTATTTAGCAACCGTGGGAACTCGATCTCAAAAGACCAGATCATCTTTTTACTCTTTACTCTTAAGAGGACTCGAATTTGATAGACTATGTTAGATACTTCGCTTGTCTATTAAATATCAAGAACAACTATGCCACATAATTTACTCCCCCAAAACTAATATCTATTATCTATTTAATATAAATAGTTTGTATATTTTATCCTAAAAACGGAAGAAAAGATGAAAATAAAGGGTTTGCATAAATAATTGAACTTGGTTTGATTTTTGTTTGAAAAGAGAAATAAGATTGTTTTTAATTTAAAATTAAAAAATATATATATAAAATAAAGGAAGAGAGATACCAAAATGAAAGACCTATTAACATTTGCTTTTATATATATTTATAATATTTTAAAAATAATTTTACACATTAGTAATTATTTATTTGTATATAAGTATTCATAAAAATAAAGTTGGTAAATTAGTAACATAAATTGAAGTAGTATTGTGATTGTCATTATTAATTTATTCATAATTACGATGGAATTGATTTAAATGCGGATCATAAGATAAAAATAATGGGCCTAAATCAGAACAAAAGCCCATATCAATTGACTAAGAACTTGAATGAGAAACGTGGATGGCCCAAGACTTTAATTCTTTATCCACTTCTTGATTGATTGGATTCACTCATCAAAGGCCCAGGCCCAAAATAAGCTCTACCCTGATCCACTAAAACACAAAACAATACCAGTATTTGGAATTAATATAATTGGAAGAAAATAAAGAGCATAAAAGAGGAAATGAGTGTGAATGTGACATTATACAATAAAATAAAAAAGGTAAATTTACATTGAAATTTAATTGCAAAAATATTCCTTAGGGTTCTGAATTTCAAAGATGCCCCCTCTTCCTTAGATTCCCCACTATTAAAGTTGCAACTAGAAATGACAAGTATAAAAGCATTAATTCTTTTTTATTTATAGATGTCAGTTGTGAACATTGATTTAAATACCTTATTTTATCATATGAAAAAATAAATAGAAAACTATAATGAATTAATGATCCTATATTTGTTCTAACAATTTAAGACAAAAATATTAACTTACTGTAACCTACCCATTAAAATAACATAAGAGCCTGACCAGAAGGCCGGTCCCAGGTCCATGTAAACAGGCAGGCCGAAACATAAAAGCAACCCAATCATCTACACTCGAAATGCTGCATTATTATTATTATTATTATTTAGTCTGCACTTTTCAGATCCATAAATGGAAATTTTGATGGAAATAAAACTTTGCAATTAACCCTAAGGGGTTGACTTGACTGTAAATGAGGTTTACTAGGGTTCTTTGAGTTTCTGGGTTCAAACCTTAGGGTCACGTACCACAATAACATTCTGACTTATATAGTCCTTTAGGCTTTAGGGTGTTCAATGGATCATAAGTACAAGCTGGCCTAAACACTCGGTTACCAAAAAAAAAAAAAACACTTTGCAAAAGTTTTTAAATAGTGAAAAGGATGAATAGATGAGTCGGGTCAATCACCCATTGGGGAGTCTTGTTTATAGTTTTAGATAAGAGTAATATTACACCAACAATTATTTCTCACAAATTTTCTCTCATAACCCCGACGTACTAGTTTGTAATTAGTCAGCTTGCAATTAATTAGTAGGACCTACACAGAACCCATGTGAGACCTGTTGTAAACTATTATCACGTCAGGATTGTAAAAAAAGGTTTGTGAGAAATGGTTGTTAGTATAGTATTATTCTTTGTATAACTCTACCTGAAGCTTTCTTTGAAACTAAAATTGTATATATATATATATATATATATATATTATATAATGCCAGTTGACTTAAGCCTCCATCCATCTCTCTCTCTCTCTCTCTCTCTCTCTCCATGTGTGAGTGTCTATCACACACACTCAAAGTATAATACAATAAAATAAAAAAGCAAACATTAAAGAGAGCATAACAAGTTATGCGAGAAAAACAATGCATAAACAGTGAGATAAGTTATTTAGTTCAATGGTAGGTGACTTAACAACCACCATCAGTCACATTTGCTCTTCAATAATAAATAAATGAAAGTGAATCAAGTTTTGATTCCTCATAATGTCACAAAACTAATCTTTACTTGGAACTTAAGAGTTTCTCAACCACTCCTCAAATGATCTTCACTTCCCTTTCAATGCCAAGACACCTAAATACCTTTAAGACCTTANAGCATTAATTCTTTTTTATTTATAGATGTCAGTTGTGAACATTGATTTAAATACCTTATTTTATCATATGAAAAAATAAATAGAAAACTATAATGAATTAATGATCCTATATTTGTTCTAACAATTTAAGTCAAAAAATATTAACTTACTGTAACCTACCCATTAAAATAACATAAGAGCCTGACCAGAAGGCCGGTCCCAGGTCCATGTAAACAGGCAGGCCGAAACATAAAAACAACCCAATCATCTACACTCGAAATGCTGCATTATTATTATTATTATTTAGTCTGCACTTTTCAGATCCACAACTGGAAAGTTTTGATGGAAATAAAACTTTGCAATTAACCCTAAGGGGTTGACTTGACTGTAAATGAGGTTTACTAGAATTCTTGAGTTTCTGAGTTCAAACCTTAGGACCATGTACCATAATAACATTCTGACTTGTATGGTCCTATAGGCTTGTAGGGTGTTCAATGGATCCTAAGTACAAGTTGGCCTGGACAAAAAAGCTTTGCAAAAACGTTTAAATAGTGAAGAGGATGAACAGATAAGTCGGGTCAATCAATGTTGACCCATTGGGGAGTTTTGTTTATAGTTTTAGATAAGAGTAATACTACACCAATAACCATTTCTCACAATCCTAATGTGGCAACTCGTAATTGGTCAATTTGTAATTAATTAGTAGAACCCATGTGAGACTCGTTGTGAACTGACCAATTACGAACTGTCACGTCAGGGTTGTGAGAAATAGTTGTTAGTATAGTATTATTCTTTGTATAACTCTACTTGAAGCTTTCTTTGAAACTAAAATTGTATATATATAATGCCAGTTGACTTAAGCCTCCATCCATCTCTCTCTCTCTCTCCATGTGTGAGTGTCTCTCACACACACTCAAAGTATAATACAATAAAATAAAGAAGCAAACATAAAGGAGACCATAACAAGTTATGTGAGAAAAACAATGCATAAACAGTGAGATAAGTTATTTAGTTCAATGGTAGGTGACTTCACAACCACCATCAGTCACATTTCCTCTTCAATAATAAATAAATTAAAGTGAATCAAGTTTTGATTCCTCATAATGTCACAAAACTAATCTTTACTTGGAACTTAAGAGTTTCTCAACCACTCCTCAAATGATCTTCACTTCCCTTTCAATGCCAAGACACCTAAATACCTTTAAGACCTTATTGGATCGTCTTTCTCTGCCAAATAAACTTCTCTTTTTCTTTTTTTTTTAATAAAAAAAATAAGACCTGGGGTTGACCTTAAATGATGAATTATTCTATGGTAGAGAGCAGTGATAATAATTGGAGCATGTGAGGTATGTTGTGTAAAATGAGAACCCTTTTTCATGTAAAGAAAGGATCGCATTAAAAATCAGCAGATGCATTTACTCAACAGTATGTTAATAAGTTCTCTCTCTGAATTACAAATCCTTTGGCTTTGCCTTACAAATGGCTGTGCATGCATAACTGTAGTAAATGTAAAAACAGAGTTTGCCTTTGGCTTTCGCATGTAAATTTGTAAAAAGGAAGCTTCTCTCCTAATCCATAAAAATGCACGCTTTTTAGTATTTCCCATAAAGCAAGGTTTAGGTGGTCCCAGATTCTTCTAGTAAAAAACTGGAAATTCCTTCAAGTTTTTATCATAGATTATACATTAATATTTTCATTACTTGTATAAAGGATTTCAGTTAATTAGGACTGGTATAAAACTAAGTTTGTGTTAACAGAAGACCATTGGTACTTACTGACAAAGACAACTGATATCCAATGGCTTCATATATAAGATAAGGCGATTCTGATGTCTATGTTAAACCAGAAATTTGTTTAAGTTAGCTTGTGAGTTTAAATATGCAAGAAGAAAAACAAATTAACATCAATGTTTTAAGATGAAACACATAAGTAAGTACATCAAGGTTTTGCAATTAAATATGAAGATAATTTTGTAAGGGCTCTCCTTAAAGTCCATAAGCAACAAATAAACATTTTATACCTCTAAATCCATATCCTTGAATGTGAAGCAAAAGGAAAACACAAAAAGCATTCACCAACCTGTCCTGTTTGTACACTCTAAGCCTCTCTTCCATCTTCTTCATCATCATCAAACTATGCTAAAAACTTCTGAATTAGAGATCAAAACCCACCACCGGCAGCAACTCATGCTTCTGTTACTTCCAACCAAACCAAACCGAACCTACCACTGAGCGAACCCTGCTTCGGCAATTGCCTCTTCCTCCATTGGAGCAGGAAGATTAAGATCAATTAGACCATGCATTTCATTTAACTGTTGCTTAAGTACCACGGTTCTATCTTCACTTCCTCCAACAAAATGGGACCTCTTGTGACCTCCTAAAGCTTGGCCAGACTTGAACACCCTGAAGCAGAATGGACATTCGTGGCCCTTACTTTTCTTGGATCCCAATCTTTTCTCAACACTGCAGGACACACTCTGCTCAATTGGGTTTTTGCCATTGCAAGACTTGGAAACTTTATTATTATTATTATTAGGAAAAGAATCCGTCTCTAATCTGTTTTCGCCGCTCTCGTTTATTGATTCGCAGCAGCCATTCATCTTACTATGGCTGGCTGTGTGTCCCCAAAGAGACCGATGTGAATGGAAGACCTTGTTACAGGTCAAACACTCGAATTGGCTTCTCTTCTGAGCGTTGTTGCTGAAAATTTCAGGACTTGAAGAATCATTCTTAGCTCTCTTTCTTGAATCATGTTTAGTTGAAGCCCTGTGTACTTGAGCATAATCTTCTTTTTTGGTCAAATCCTTCCCAAACTCAGTTCTCTTGTTAGAACTTTTCCCCAATTTTACACCACACTCCTCAAATCGAGATTCGTATTCCTCTCTAGACTTCTTGAATTCACCATTCCTGATAAACCCATCAACAGAAGCATCAGATTCAACCTTCTTGGGTCCATTTCTAAAATACCCAGAATCAGAATTATCAGAAACATCAATTTCAGCAGATTTAGACTTGCCGTCTCTTTCTTTCTTCATTACCACAAACTCATTACAATTCGAGACACAATTCAGACCATTCTTCCCAGAAATTTTCATATCAATAGACGATGATTTAGCTTCCAAAACCACTGAATTGTTATCAGAAGAATCAGCAAAAGAATTCAAGCCCTTTTTATAACTAGAATCCCTGGACAACATCATCAAACACATAGCCACCTCTTCCTGTTCGTGCTCTATCCCTGAAACAGCTGAAGAACCATTTGCAATATCAAAAGAAGAAGAATTATAAACATCAGTACTCTTGTAACCAAGTCTCTTGGATCTCCTTAGCCTACTTGGAGCGGATGTTTCAGTATCTGATTCACTATCCATTATAAGTTTTTGCTTCAAATCATGACTACCCTCTATATGATCTTCGAAACCGGTTTTAAACTTCTCAGAATGACAAGCCATGTGACCACAAAGAGCTTTCAGAGATTGAAATCCTTTACCACATTCTTTACAGACCATTTCTTGCTGTAAAGTAAGTGTGCTTGAATCCGCAAACCTCTTTGTTCTCTTTGGATTCTCTCTAAGAACATAACCAGATTGTCCACCAGCTTCGAGCCCCGGCTCCTTTTTAGTGCTTCTTCCATAGAGAATCTTGTCTATGTCGAGCTTAGCCACACCTTCTTCCGCTGCAGCTGAATTGCCGCCATTATTATTCATGTGAGTTCTGATGTGACCGCCCAAGGACTTGCCACACGGATATCTCTTGTGGCAAAACTTGCAGATGAACTTCTTCTTTTGATTTGCTTCCATTTGTTGATCTGATTGTGATCACTAAAAACTAAAAAATACCCAGTAAACAAAACGAGATCAGTAACTCATAGTTTACCTTAAATCTTCAAGAATGCTGCATTCATCATATTAAGCAAGGTGATGAAGAAACAGAGAATCAAATCCAGATCGAAAAGCAAACAAAATGGTCCACCCAGTTTGCTTCTTGTTTTCTTAACTACTGATTGATCAGGAGACGATCAACTACCATGGTGTTGAGATGTGACAGTTTTTTATTTGTGCAAGTACGAGATCCGACCCATGAAAAAGAGACCCCTTGAATCCCATTTGTTCAAGTACACATATACATAGCATAAACCACTCTTGAATATTAAAAAATCAATGGAGTTTCAAAAAAAAAAAAAAAAAAAATGAAATTTCAAAGAGACGGTCCGCCAATGATGGCGATGAAGGGGCATATGAAGAGAAGAATCAAAGCAAAAACCATGACTCTTTCTCTTTCTCTCTCTCTCTCTTCTTTGTTTTGTTTTGTGTTGTAGTTGGAGGAGAATTCCATGCATGGAAGCAAAAGATTAAAAAGGGAAGAAAAGATAGGCAGCACGTGTACTCAAATGAGGACCCTTCGGTGTTGAATTGAACGGTCAGGATTTTGAGTCTTTTGAGATCCCAAGGAGTGAGGAGTACTAGATTTATATTACCAAACTGAAACTGAAACTGAAACTAGAACATCCAAACTATGCCCTTTACTTTGTCTCTCTTCGCTTATAACTTCATCCACAACAACTCAAAGTGATAGCTCAGAATCTCCAACCGTTATTGATTTCAGCTTCCTCATTTAAAGACACTTCATTTCCATTTCTTTTTTGGCCTCATCCCTTTATCAATTTGTTTTAGTTATTGTATTTTATTAAAAAAATATATAAACACTGTTCTTATCTAAAAAATAAAAAATACTAATTTTATCCTAATGTAACTTACACAATCGCTGATGCCATTAGTAGGAGTAAAAGACTTTTTTTCATCCAAATAATGGTTTTATAACACTTTTTCACTCATAGACTTTTAAAATACAATTTTATTATCCAAATTTAAATTATGTTTTCAATTTTGACATCGTTGTAACCTCATACCACCATCATTCTCTTCCATGATCATCACTCATTAAAACCCCTCAAACTCTACTCTCGTCGACCCTACCAATCGTCGACAATTGAACGATTAAGGTTTGTGCAACTGTCCCTCCTAAGTCAAATTTCAATCAATCCCAACAGCCAAAATCCAACATTCCACCACCAAAAGTCTCAACGGCCTCCCATCTTCAAAAGCCCTAACAACCTTGACCGAGTTTGCTCTATGTTCACCTTCAAAATATAAATTTGGATAACAAAATAATATTTTAAAAGTCTGTGAGTGGAAATGTATCATTAAGCTATTATTTGGGTGGAAAAAAAAAAGTTAACTCCATTAATAATGTAAAAAAAAAAATTGTTAATCTATTACCATTTAGTGGCCTTTCCTAAGAGTATACTTGGGGGGTTCAAAGGATATTAAATATTGTGACCTGTCTTTTCTAAAAAATGTTTGGTACAAATTTAAGATCTCATTGGCATAATTTCAATAATGGCAACTAACTGCAGCTTGACCCTCACAATGTGCCAACTCTTCAATTTTTTATTGATAATGGTCTCCCAAAAAATTAGCACCTCAACTGTGCTATAGTTTACGTTTCACCAATCGCCTTTTATTGTAACTGTTCCTCTGATTATGAAATCAAATTCAATGTGGAATTGTTTATAAAGTAAATTCTCATAAAATTGCTGTGTTGTTTCCTTTGACGTTCAAGTCAAGCCAGATTTGTAATCATCCTCTTGTCTAATGCGGCAACAATTAGTCTAAAATCTTTTTATTTCTCTTTATTCTATTGTCTACGGTGCAATGCATCTTCCTTGGTTGGTTTCACTTTTGTTTTTCTAGGGAACGAGGAGGACCCATTTCATTGATAGGTTGAACCCAAATAAATTAACAAGTAAATACCACGACAAGGGAAAGAAAATGTCTTAAAACATGGAAATCAAGCATTGGCAACATTATTACCTCTAGATAGTTTGACTGTTCGTTTGAGATTTTTGAGTGTATTATTCAAGAAATCTCGAGTTTTAATCTCCACGATTATTAATAAGGAGTAATCGTTGAAAACTTATCTGATCGTTAACTTTAGAATGTTAAGAGATTAGTCGAGGTAAATATAAAGTGGATCAAACACTTTGGATAGCAAAAAAACAAAAAATAACGAAAGTCCTGACAACATGTGTTTCCCAAAAGCTTGAAAAGAAAGGGATTATATTATATGGGTTGGTTGGTTCTACAGTCAGCCGACGTGTTACCAGTGCTAGGGCTTTGTCTTGGTTCGTTGGATTCAAGATGACCTAAAGGCGAATAGTTATTAGCTTGTTTTACTGTTTTCAGCGATTATCTCTGAAATTGACCAAAGATGTGGCCAACCAATTTAAAAGATATCACCATTACTGAAAGGATTGACTTTGAATATAAATATTATCATTATACTAACGATCAACGCGTTTTTTTCTGGTCAATCTCTACACGAAAGTGCTGCATCACTAGAAAGCAGCAATACGCTTTTTTTACTTTGTTTTGTTAATTCAATTTCTTCAAAACATTCTTATCCAATTTAATCTTCCACAGAAGCGCAAAAAGAAGTCTCCTATCAAATAAAAAAAACACGCTAATCCCTGGAGCTAGTCAAAACAAGACTACCTGACATAGCTTAGCTGGTCACCGAAAGTATCGAGATGGAGAGTTCATGAGTCAATCCAACCACAAAACTTCGTCTTTCTAGCACTAATTGTTACGGCGACTTCAAGTGTACAGTTAAAAGACAAAGGCACCACCAACAAAATTTGGGTTGTGCAATTATTCAGTGGGGAATGAAAGGGGATTAAAACTTTAAGTTATCACACTAGTTCACTTCAAATTCGATGTAGAGGAGTACTACACCAAACATTAATCAACAAGAACCCAAAGAAAGAGAAAAAAAGAAAAAGGAAAGAACACATCAAAACCTTTCCCACTGATACTTCAGTTCAGTATACACGAAAAAAGGGGAATCATCTCCTTTTTCCCTATCCCACCTGTACAAAACCCTTGACAAGTGTTGTTCAAATGCCTTATACATGTCAAATTACTGGGTATTATTTTATCTTCCTTTATTAAAGTAATTCTAAGTGACACTTTTGGGACCCTAGCAAGAGTTCTGGTTTGGGCAACTCAAAACTGACAAAAAAGATTCCACTGGGAGTGCTACAATTTGCTCATGTACATTTCAATATTTCATTCCACAAAAGAATGTACAAAGAAATTCGGAGGACAAAATATCCTATTTTTAAATAAAAGAAGTTTTCTTGCATGACACTCGTTAACTAAGTTGTGGCCCTACTGAGGTACCAGTAGGGAATTTCTCAATGAGCCACTAACAGATGCCTTAGTCATATCTTGTCTTCGTATCCCAAGTGCCTTGGCCAAAGATCTCTTCAATAATGTTGCATGTAGGCAGGAGATCAACACCTTTTATCGGACTTGGATACCTTCCATCCCAAACTTTAGCATCACAGGAATCCAATAAATTTACATGACCAACCAGATCATTACACTCGTCAAGTTTACCATGCAAACTTTTACAAAGGTCAGTCTTTGCTCCACTTAAATGCAAGGCATGTACAGCATCAAGTGGACCACAAGAATCGACCATGTCATACTCAAAAGACGTACACGAGTCATCTTGAACACTAAGACTGTCACCAGCTCTCCCTGTACTTGTATCTACATGTGGAACTACAGAATCAACCCCATCCCCATTCGATGACATTTCCATGCATGACTGAGATAGATAATCTAACCCATAATCTTCTTCAGTTGCATCAGCACCAAAATTTCCGACATCTCCATCACTGTCATCACCATCATCATCATCTTCATCAGAACAATCCTCTTCAGAGTCTGCTAGCTCATCTTCAGCAACAGGAGACACAATGGCAGAGTCTTCATCTTCTCCTGAAACTTGAACATCATACTGATCCCCATGATTTCCATGCCACTCATCATCATCGCTATCGATAGCCAGAGAGTAACTTCTATTCTGAGTAGCCCGCCTCCGGAGCATGAAGACATTGAAATAATAACTGACTATTTCTTTTTTGGTTCTGGAAGGGAACACTGCTGACAAGTGCTTCCAAAAATTCCTACCTAATGATGCAGGATTAGAATAAACAGCATCATGAAAGGCCTGTTCCTCTTCTTCAGTCCATTTCCAGGACACCACCTCTCCCATGTCACATAAACCCAACTTAACAAATTTTTCATGCCCAAGGGATTTCAAAAGCTTTTCCCGTGCTTCCATGATATGCTGTTGTACACATCTGACAGAGCCCTCGTCCAGGCAGTCGCAGTCCATACTGCCGTCTCCAACCTTGTCAGTGTTCTGTGCAGACGAATTTGAGTCAGGCATCGGAATAACACAAGTCCCCATCAGCTTCTCTTCATAGTCATTGTCAACATTGTTGTCTAATCCCAGATAATTTGAGGAACTGTCATTCATTGTGGCTTTACAATCTGATATGTTCTTGTTTGTGTAGGGGTCCCAAGATGGAAGGCTGGCCTGATGATTTGGTCCAAGAGGAACTTGTTTTTTGGGGGAGCGGTCCAAGACAGAAGAATAGGAATTATCAAATGGAACAAATATTCTCCGTGGGAAGTCATATCCAAAATGTTCTAGCGAAAGAGATGCATAAGATGTTGACTTGGACCCAACATCTTCCTCACTGGAACTGCTGGTGAATTCATTAACAACAGTTTCACTTTCAGATTCCCTTTGCCATCCATGTTGATAAAATCCATCCCCATATTCACCTGGTTCAAACAAAAATACTATTAGTTCAAGTAAAATTTCAACATTTAAAAAGGTTAGCACTTATATTTCAACCATCGTCTTACCCGAAAAAACAGTTTCACTTATATTACAAGGAACTTGTTGATATTGAGTCAGCTTATTGTTAACATCAAGCTGTCTTGAATGTTTACAAGGTAGCTCCTGGAATTCTTCATCATCAAAAGGCCGCTTAAATCCCATGTCTTTAACCTTAAGCTGCAATATAATCACTTAAGAGTCAAGCCACAATGTCTACGATACTGAACTACAGACAACGGTACACGCAGTAGTTCTAACAAGCATTGTTGGTAATATCACATTCCCAGTCTCTGTTCCTTTTTATTTTTTTTTTATAAGAAAAGGTTAAATCATTTACACTAAGAATTCCAAAATTACAAAAACGTGATTAAATGTTATAAAGCATGAAAATGAAAACCAAAGTAAGGGAGTATTGCCACATTCATTGTAGACTGTAGTTCAAATAAATCACTATTCATCAAAAGAATTCAAAACATGCATTACCTCGATGGGTATTGCTTACTGTCAAACACTCCGAAAAGGCATAAATAAATTGTAGGCAGTAAATAAACAAGTACACTTACTGGTAAGTAAAACTTGATAATCTAGTAACATAAAGAATAATAAAAAAAAAAAAAAAAGCTTAGGAAAATGATATTCACAGTAATTTAAATCAATTTTCAATTTTCTATGAAATAAGCTTAATAATAAAAACTCAAATTAATAGAAAAAGATTATACCTCAACAGATATGTCGAGATCAAATTTCAGACGACTTGAGACCCTTAAAGGCTTAGTTTAGACGAAATCAGACGGAATAATACCCTAGAGAAGCTTAATTTGACGTGAATTTACGTTTCCCCAATTGACATATAAAAATACAAAGAAACCCTATTTTATAGAAACCCTAATTTTTTCTACAGAAACCTAACCCTAGAGTCCCAATTTACGGTCAAAAAGACAAATTAACGACACAAAAAAACACGAACCAGTTTCGAATCGATCAAAGGAACCAAACCCCTCTCGAAATTTACAGATTTGAAACACCCTAACGAACCGAAAAATTCGAAACCTAGAACGGAATCAGATCGAGACTTATCTACAAAATTAGAATCGGATGAGGGAGAAATATTAACATAGATCGATAATAGAATTTAAAAACACGAGAGATCGAGAGATTAAGGGTCTCAATTGAGGAGATCGAAACCCTAACCCTAGGATTGTGTAAAATCAACGACTGGGGTTAAAAGAGATACCTACAGATAGAGAATTATGCGAATTGAAAGAAAATATTCGTCGATTTGAAGATTAAAGCAAAAACTTCTATGAAAAACAGAGATCGATTTTGGGGAAGATTGGACGAAACAATGAGTCGATGAGAGAAAAGGGCATACGGTTCGTGCTTTTTGTAAAGCAAGCGGTCTGAAAACAAAACCGGGTTAATTTTGAATACCGAAATTCTCGTTTAGTTTGAGCTGGATTCTGTACTCCTATTTAAGACAAACCGGCCCGGGCTTAAGTGAAATTCCTATAAGGTCCCTACTTCAGTATTTTGTGTTATTTATGCTCGGGATTCGCATAAAGCTGCCCATTTTAATTTTTGTTGTAGAAAATTCATTACCCAAATGATTTTTTTTTCCTACATTTAGCAGAGTAATTTTTTTTAATTTAAATTTCGAACCAAAATTAGAAAAGAATATTCTTTTTAAATTAAAAATTCAGAGTGGGTGTATTTTTAAACTTGTAAAATATAATTATAACACCCATTATTCAATTTTTTTTTAAGACTAAAGTAGTAATTGGGTTTCTTTATTTTAAGTAGATTTTTTTCCGAGTGTTAATCTAATCTAATATTAATATACATATGTATATAAAATCAAGGTGTTCAAAGTCGAATCCAACTTAAATATACCAATATTAAATCCAATAATTTGATAGATTAAATTGATTTTATACGTAAAATAATTATAGAGCACTTATCTTCCTTTAATAAAGATAGTTTTTAATCTGCTAAATATTTTTATTGGGTATGTTAACATTATAAATATTTAATTCGTGCTTCACAAAAAATAAAAATTGAGAATTTAAATTATTATTGTTATGATTTTAGTTCATTATAAAATCAATTATTCAATTTGAAATGTCATTAAAATCTGGTTAAATTTATTAATTTACAATTAACAATGTATGTTAAGTGTATATATACTCCATCAAATGATTTCTTCCAATTAAAAAATTTGCGCTGTAAATGAAAGCTGTATTCCAACTTCCAAGTGGGAAGAAAATTTTATTCGTGAAAAAGTATTTGTTTATTTATTTTTCTCTAAAACAAAGTAAAGTTTTACCAACTACATGAGACTTTTCTATTTACATAAATACCAACATGAGAAATTAATGTTCTTTCTTTTTCACAGCTACCCTGCCAATAACTTAATCAAAACTCTCTTAATCTTAATTCAGTAGAGAATAGTCCATCCTTTGCCAAATAAATTAATTCATCAGCCAGCAATACTGTCAGGCATAAGGTAGAGAAACTGGTACTAACATTCGATAAAATACTGTTTTATTACATTAAATCAAGTAAACAATAATAAATTCGGATATTCTACTAACAGTACCTGACACCAATGAGTCTGGAACCAAAGACAATATGTAAAGTAAGAAACAAGTATTATAATACTATTATATATTACCCGAATGGGAAACAAAACACAAAATTATACGATGATGCTTTTATCTTTCAAGTATCTCTATTCTACCTCAACCCTGCAAATATTCTCCTTGTATAATGCCCTTTTGAGACTTCTTTTTCTCGTTTATGCCATAGCAGGCATGTCCTTGAGCCATGCATCCAGTGGCTTACCAATGGAGTAAACTATGAACCCAATTTGCCTCAGCTTCTCCATATCCACAACATTCCGACCATCAAACACAAATGCTGGCTTCTGCATGTTGTCATAAATCCTCTTGTAATCAAGGTTTCTGAACTCATCCCACTCAGTGAGTATGCAAATCCCATGAGAATCCTTTGTTGCCTCATAAGCATCCCAAGTAACTTTAACTTGCTTGACAGCAGAAGGGCTCATTGGCTGAAGATGAATGGGATGGTCCCATTCATACTTGTTCATTGATAGATCCCTCATTATCTGTTCCTCAGGAACCTGAGGGTCGTATATGCTCAACATTGCCTTGTCACCCAACAGCCCTTTGCAGACATCAATGGCAGGGGTCTCTCTAGTGTCACCAGTGTCCTTTTTGAAAGCAAATCCTAGAATGGCAATCTTCTTGCCTGAAACTGTGTTGAACATTGAGGAAACCAGACGATTCACAAACCGGGTCTTCTGATAGTCATTCACCTTAATGACCTGTTTCCAGTAATTTGCAACCTCAGGAAGGCCATTGCACTCGCAAATATAGATCAAGTTCAAGATATCCTTCTGGAAACAAGATCCACCAAAACCTACGCTGGCATTCAAGAACTTGGGCCCAATTCTTGAATCCATACCAACAGCATGTGACACTTGGGAGACATCTGCACCAGTTGCCTCACAAAGTGCAGACATGGCATTGACAGAAGAAATCCTCTGTGCCAAAAAGGCATTAGCAGCAAGCTTTGAGAGCTCAGCAGACCACAGATTGGTGCATATAATCCTGTCCACAGGAACCCAATGAGCATAAACATCTTTCAGAGCTTGAATTGCCTTTTTACCTTCTGGGGTTTCCCTCCCACCGATGAGGACTCTGTCAGGGTTATAAAGGTCACTAATGGCAGTTCCCTCAGCAAGGAATTCTGGGTTGGACAAAATTTGGAAATTAATCCCTTTGGCATTGTGCGTCAAAATCTTTTCTATAGCCTCAGCTGTTTTCACAGGGACTGTTGATTTCTCAACAACAATTTTATCAGATTTGGACACATCAGCAATCATACGTGCTGCACTCTCCCAATAGGTCAAATCGGCAGCCTTGCCAGCGCCAAGCCCTTGAGTTTTGGTGGGGGTGTTAACAGAAACGAAAATTATATCAGCCTCGGAAACATGTTTCTCCACATCAGTACTAAAGAAGAGATTATTCCCTCTGCACTTTTTGACAACCTCTTCAAGGCCTGGCTCATAGATAGGAAGTTGATCACTATTCCAAGCCTGGATTCGTGACACGGAGATATCAACAACAGCTACTGAAATGTTTGGGCACTTCAGAGCAATCACAGCCATGGTCGGCCCACCCACATATCCAGCTCCAATGCAACAGATCTTTACCATTTTTTATAATCTATAAAATACAAATACAAACAAAGTTATAATTTTAGTATACACAATCAAAACAAAAACAAAAACTAATACGAAAGAACAACAAAATTCTGATCAAACATTCAGCAAATGAATCATCTTGTTTCTGTCATAAAATTGAATTACGTTTAAATATTCAAAAACGACAGTTAATTACCGAAGGATGATTTATACACTTAAATTTCGTTTGAATATTCTAGTGTTTGTGTTAAATTGTTAATGTTAAAGAGAGAGATCAGATCTGGGAACATTAAAATAAACCGATCAAGATCTCCAAACAAAAAGAAATGGAAATCTGTGAAAATGAAATGAAAAGCATTCCCATTTTATAAACAAGCAAATTGGAGCATCGCCACCTTCTAAAATTACAATTCAAACAAACAACAGATATGCGCTTATTAACACACCAATGGCATATAAAATAAAATCACGACAAACAAAAAAGGAAAAAAGAATTGACCTGAAAGCAAAAACACGCAGAAGAAAGAAAGAGATCAAGGTACCTTGTTCTGCGTGAGATTTAGATCTAAATAGATGAATGCTTATAGAGGAAATGAGATGTAGGTGGCGAAGAATGAGGAGATCTAAAGGCTGTGATTTGTATTTATACCCATTAAGTCCCCATAATTAAAGGATGTTTTAAGCTTCTAACACGTTGCATTCTCTCCATTAACCTTTAATTTTATTCTTCTTTTTGTTTAGTTTTCAGATGAGCCACCGACACAAAACTTAGATTCGAGGGACTCACCCTTCACTTTTGTCTTGTTCTTGTATACATATTTATTTAATTGAAAAAGGACTTTTTACCAACCCAAGGTTGCATTAATGACATTTTCCACCTAAAAAATTTCAAAATATCACTTTTCCACCCAAAGTTAATATTTCATTATTACCCAAAACAAATTCTTTTTGTCACCACCATTTAAACCTTTGGTTTCCTCTCTACAAAACATCTCTCACTCTGTTACCTGATTTCTTGTCGATTGTTGACTATCGTAAAGTTAGAGTTTCTTATTCTTAGCTGATTTACGACTAATTCCGACAATGAATATTCAATCGATTACCACCATTTAATCCACCGGTCTCCACTATACAAATCCCCTCTTATCTTGGCTCCTGGTAACTCATCAAAGGTCAATTGAGAAAATAAAGTATATTTTGGATATTAATTGTATATAAGTTTTTGGTGAAAAAGTTGTATTTTAAAACTTTTTGGGTGAGAAAATGTCCTTTACTCTTATTTAATTTTATTTGAAAGTGGGACCGTAACATTCTTCTGAATCTCCTTAGATATATTTTTAAGAGTAAACTTTTCCCTCCCAAGGTTTGGCAAATCTATGTTCCCACCCCTAGTTTCATAAATTGCAGATTTATGCCCTTAAATTAACAGAAAACTGTTTAATCTAACAATTGAAAAGGTAAAATGGTCATTTCAAAGATGAAAATTTTAAAATAACCCTTCATTTCTCAAATCACCCCACCAAAAAATTTCAAAATAAACCTTCACTTCTCAAATTCACCCCACCAGCAATTTCAGGCCATTCCGACCTGTTTCCAGCACAATCGACCCCTCCCGACACCACCATTACAATCCCCTCAACCCCCATACCAAAACCCCTAACCTCCCTGCCTAATTGAACCCCCCAATCGTCGGTTGTCGCGTTTAGTGTCAATCGGCGTTTCATCCAAATTTTAGCAGGTTTCAGCACCGAAAACCATCCCCAAGACCACCAATAGCATCGCTGGCTTCCCCCCACCAAAACCCCCAACATCATCAACGACAATCGCCCGCCGATCGTCGCCGCCTCTCCCTTAGGTTTTCGCGTTTTGTCATGCCTTTCCAGCCAAATTCTGGCACCTCACCGAAGTGCAATCGGGTGGAAAAGTTACGGGTTTTGGTGAGAAGGATAAGGGGATGCTAATGGTGGTGTCGGGGAGGTCCAATGGTGTCAAAAATCAGGCCGGATTTTTGGCTTGGTCGGGATCTCCTCTAGGGGTTATTTGAGAGAAATTTGAGATATGGGATTATTTTAAGAGAAAAATAACAGTGTTAATTTAAGGGTGGAAATCTGTAATTTATGAAACCAAGAGTGGGAGACTGTAGATTAGCCAAACCTTGGGTGGGAAAATGTCGGTTTACTCTATTTTTAATAATATAGATTGAAAGTAGTATAAATTTCTGAAATGTACGAATTAAAAAATAAGATTGAAATATTATTATTATTATTATTATCATCATTTTTATTTTTTTAATTAAAAGATAGAATGATAAATTAAAAAACGGATGTTTCATATTCCTTCGTTGTAAATATGAATATAAGGAGAAAGCTTTAGAAGGCAGTAACAGTGAGGAAACAGTTGGGTGGGGGCCAAAACGACACAGAATTTGAGTAATATTTAAGTCATAGAATTATTTATTGAATAATAAATCACAATGGCAGTTAGACAATTGAATATGAGCTGATGAAATATGTTGGTAAGCGTGAGATGAGATGAACCAGAATAATTATAGAGGTGAAACAAATGGTCGGGTTAGACGAGTTAATCCTAACCTGACCCGCATCAACTCAGGTTCAACCTAGCCTATGTAAACCCCGTCGAGTGGTTGAGCCTTCATAGGCCAACCTGACAAATTATGGTTTAAAAAAAAAAAACCATCCAACCCACGGGTTGGACAAAAAAATTAAATTAATTCTTTTTTTGGGTAAAAACTCATTTTACCCTTAAAATATAGTGGTTTTATAGTAATTGAATGAGTCCTTTAGGTCATTTTCTTTTCCCATTTTTTTTTTTTTTTTTATAAATAGAGCCTAAATTCTCATATTTCCTCACATCCCAAATTCTCTCATTTTATTTATTGAAATCTCTCAATCTCTTTGTTGTCAATTTGCTCTCATTTTAATTTTTATTAGTTTTTGCAATTTTCAATTCATATTTCCAAATTCCAATTCTTCTTCTTTAATTCTTTAATTCTTTGTTAGGGCCAAAAATCGTCCTTGGCCCAAATAGGAGAACGGGACTAAATGAGGAAGAGACCAGGCCCAATCCCGATGCGGCCCAATCCGGATTAGACCTATTTGATACGAGATACAGTCGGCCCAAACCATCGAGTCTAGGCCTCCAAATCCCAGTTCACTTCCTGGACCTATGAGCAAGTCTAGAGCCCACGGGACCCACAGATCACTTTCCTATTCCAGATCAGTCTCCTATCCGATGTCACCTTCCTGTTCAGGTCACTTTCCTACTCGAGGTTACTTTCCTGTTCGGGATCACCTTCCTATTCGAACACTGGTAAGACAACTCACCACCGCCCTAATTTCTCTAGGGTTTGTATCAGAGTCACACTAGGACTCCTACTTCCACCAGGATTGGGAGACCAGACAGTCACTATATAAGCAGAGGTCAGCCCTCTCAAAAAAGACATTACATTGCACCTTCACACCCGAAGCTCCTACTTGAGAGCTTCACATCACTGTCGTAGTCACAGTCCCCGACTAGACTTCCAGTAACGTCTTTACTCTCTAGCCCTCACTATACTAGCCTCTTTCAGCCTTGTTGACTTGAGCGTCGGAGTGCCTACGGCAAACACCACCCTGGTGTTTTCCGTTCGCTTCACGCTTGTTTCTCTACGTGTGCAGGTGCAGCGGATCGCTAGTGGCCTCAACCTCACGGGATCAGATCCCCCTTTCGTACAGGTAGATTTTTACGTCTACATTCTTCTATATCCATTTTTTTTTTTTAAAACTAGAATGGATAGATATTTCCATTCCATCAATTTCGATAATGAAGAAAATTATCCTAGTCCTCCTGAATTTGTAGGAGATTGTGTGTGTATTGAGAAGTTTTTATATATTTATTGTGTTTTGCTAGTGATTTTCTTGTTTTCCACCATTTCCAAGCTTTCCCCCACAGCCTCCCTACCTTGACGCACACCACCTGCTCGACCATTTGCCCCAACTAAAATCCAAGCCTTTCCAGACATCACCACCCCACCTGTTCGACATTTTTCCCCTAGCCAGCCTTCTCCCAGCCTTCTATCACTACACACAAGGCTAGGTGTTGGGATGGTGCTGAAGTGTGTGCCCGGGCATGCGCACATTGCTTGGCATTGGGAAGCAGCCAAAAATCTGGCTGTTTTAAATGGCTAGGGTCACAAAATGCGACTTCATAAAATGCGTTTCTTTTTTTTTTTTTTTTTTTTTTGCAAAAACTCATTTTATGAAGAAAATGTAGCAGTTGAATGGGTCCTTTTGGTCATTTTCTTTTCCCATTTTTTTTCTATAAATAGAGCCTAAACTCTCATATTTCCTCACATCCCAAATTCTCTCATACTCTCATTTTATCTATTGAAATCTCTCAATCTCTTTGTTGTCAATTTGCTCTCATTTTAATTTTTATTAGTTTTTGTAATTTTCAATTCATATTTCCAAATTCCAATTCTCCTTCTTTAATTCTTTAATTCTTCTATATCAATTTTTTTTAAACTATAATGGATAGATATTTCCATCCCGTCAATTTCGATAATGAAGAAAATTATCCTAGTCCCCCTGAATCCTGAAGAAAATAATGCAGTAAATTCAAATAGTCCCACTTTCTCATTCTCAGAATTCGATACTATTACCCCCTTCCTCCCCATGTTGATGCTGCTACAGCTCCTGGTGGTTCTAGAAGTCCTCCTCGTAATCGTCGTCCTCGTCCAACTCCATCTCAAGCAGAAGCGGGTTCATCAACTGCAGTCGGAACCAACGACAAGCACACATCAGACGTTTGGGTGCATTTTGATAAGTTTTACGAGACAGAAAATAGAGTTCAAGTGAAGAAAGCAAGATGCAAGTATTGTGGAAATATTTATAAAGCTGATGCAGGTAATGGTACTAATACTTTAAAAAGGCATGCTAGTAAACATATGAATCAACAAAGAAATAAAGAAACCAATCAAACTCAAATAACTAATATGGGCACTACTTGGCGTTATAATTCTGATGTATATAAAGAACAATTAGCTTTATATATTGCTGCAATTGATCAACCTATTAATATGGCTGAAGATAAATATTTTGAAAATTTTATTAAAAAATCATTTTTTCCATGATTTAAAAATTATTCTAAAACTACAACTAGAGATGATTTAATAAAATTGTTTGGGAAAATGAAATTAAAATTAAAAAATAAAATACATAGTTGTCATGTCAGTGTAACTCTAACCGCCGATATTTGGAGTGGTAGAACTAAACAAGATTATATTTGTGTGATTAGTCATTATTTTGATAACGAATGTAAATTAAATAAATCTTTATTGAAATTTAGATTAATGTATGTAGATCATAGTGTTCAACAAATTTATAATAAAATTGTTGAAGTTTTAGAAGATTATGATATTGTTCACAAAGTGATAAGTTTAACTTTAGATAATGCAAGTGCTAACAGTAGAACTATAGATTTTTTTAAAAAGTAATTTTTCTTTTATGACAATTTGAAGTTTTTTCACCAACGTTGTGCATGTCACATTATTAATTTAATTGTGAAAAGTGATATGAAAAAAATTAAAAATAATATTGATAGAATTAGAGATTCTTTAGCTTGGATTACTAATAGTAATAAAAGAAATGTTAAATTTCAAGATACTTGTATAAAATCAAATATGTCTCCTAGAACTTTTGCATTAAACATGTCTGTTAGATGAAATAGTACTTATTTAATGCTTAATTCATGTTTATCTTATGCAAATTTAATTAGTTATTTTGTAGCAAATAATAGAGATCTTAATTATTTGATAGACAGTGATTGACATATAGCTCAAAAAAATTTATTCTTTTCTTAAATTTTTTATCAATCTACTTTACAACTTTCTAGTGTGTATTATCCTATTAGTCCATTGGTAATACATACAATTATAAAAATTTCAGATTTATTTAAAAAGAACATAAACAATGAAATTTTAGCGGGACCAATAGAGGCAATGAAATTAAAATTTAAAAGTTATTGGAAACTCATTCTTTTTCTTTATTGTTTAGCTGTCATATTTGATTTTAGAATTAAATTAGCGCGTTTAGAAAATGGTTTAGACATGTTAAGTGAAAATTTACGAGACGAAGCATATGTCAATCAACAAGGAGAGATAAAAGAGTGTCTTGCAAAGGTACATTTGCAATATGAAAGCAGGTATGAGAACCAGCAAAGAGGCGAAATACCTGAGGAAGTAGCATCAGAAAAAATAAATGAAGATTTCAACTCCTAGAGTGCACTTCATAGGCCCAAGAGGACCTAAACCTGAAGCATAGCTTCCTCTTTAGAAGCACAACAACGAATATATTGTCCTCCATGCAGCTACAGAGTAATAAGCTTCATCAATATTTGGGAACCCTCGACGTGTTACCAGCAGATCCACAAAAAAGAGCAAACTTTGATGTCTTAAAATATTAGAAAACAAAAAATGTATTTTTTCGGTATTATCAAGTCTTGCTTTGGACGTTTTTTCTGTTCCTGTCTCAACCATCTCATCCGAACAAACATTTAGTGCAAGTAGAAGAATTTTAAATGACAAGAAGACTAAACTTTCACCAAAATTGATTGAAGTCCTCACATGTCTTCAAGATTGGGAACGGTCGCGCCATCAGGATCAATATGAGGTTATCGACGATACTTTAATAAAATCACTTCAATTTTGTAATTTAGATGATACAAATGAGTGAAGTCCTAGTGAACCCTCAAATTAGTTGTTTTATAAATTGTAACTTTGTAATTTGTAAATTAACTGTTAATTATTGCATTCTTTTTTCCTTACCAAGTTTTTGTCCCAATTGGGTTTTCCTTGGTAAGGTTTTTAATGAGTCAATAGTTGTTGTAATTTCTTATTTCTTATTTTATCTTTTGATAAATGAATAAATCTAATTTTTTTATATTACAATTTAATTATATTAAAATTGAATTAATATTTGAAATGTTAACAAAAAAAAATTAATTTAATTGAATTATTGATTTTTGAAAAGTTAACTAAAAAATTATACAAAAAAAAAATCAAAAAAATTTCAGGCCAACCCATCCCCACCCGCACAAAAACTCGTCGAGGTAGGGTTGGCAAGCTAAGCTAGGCCAACCCTTCTGATCAAAGAGGCGAGCTTAATCCAGCTCGCAATTTTGGTTAGCCGGTCACGAGACGGGACGGGTCAGGCCAGACGGGTTATTTTTCCACATCTTCCATATCGCATATTATAAAACCTTATAATATATGGTCCAATATTCTCAAAATTGGAGGATTAATATATTATATTATATATATATATATATTATATTATATAAGATAAGGTAGACCGTAGACCGTAGACGTGTGAGACACTTAAAGCTTGTTTTACTTTTAATTAATGAATGATTAATTTATTCTGACAAAAGAGGACATTGCTTGGAAAGTGTTCTCTTATGTAATATTCAATAATAAAACTACTTGTTAGATTGGATTATTGAGTTTATTAAATTAAATTAATAATAAATCAAACAAAGTTTGAGTACTTTAATGAGCAATATCGAATTATGGTTGAGATAGTGAGGAGCAAATAAAGAATAAATATAAATCCAGCTAATTATTGGTTTATGTTCATGATAAAATGTTGAAGAGATAAATTATACTCTAAAATTAATAGGATAAATTTGATTAGTCTTTTTTTTTTTTTTTTAACTTACCACAATATATATAATTTATTAAAGGTTTTTTTTTTTTTTTTTTTTTTCAAGTAATCCAACATTTATTTCAATATTAGAATACAATTGATATATATTTTTTTATGAATTTTTAATAAAATATTTATTCAGAAAGTTAAGACATATATTTTTTATTAAGAATGAGCTTATATTTGTAGACGATAAAATTTATAGTTGTTTGAAAGGAACAGATCTTCTGAGAAGCAAGGACAATTGGATGGACCTGCACAAAAACAGAGAACGAACATGAAGGCTCGGAGGACACTGGTGTGGTGTTTGTTGTAGGCACTTTGACGCTCAAGTCAGCACGGTTGAAGGTGTTTTAGTGAAGGTTGAGAGCGGGAAGGGTTTACTGTAATAATGCGTCTAGGGCAGGACTTATAATAAAGTGGCCGGAACACAGCTTTGCGAAGGCTAAGGGTGGCAAACTTAGTCGGAACTAAGCTTTACGGCGGGAGAAGTGGCGGCTCTTGTGAACAAGAACTTTGAGAGCTAAAGCTTTAGGCTCTTTGTCAATCCAAAATGAGAGGCATGACTCATGTTTATATAGGAGCTCAGGAGAGCTTGAATCCGAGTAGAACTATGAGTCCTACTCGGTATGGGAGTTTAAATTAGGATGAAACTCTTTTTTCTTGCCTTTATTGGTTCAAGAGTACTAATTCATGTAAGATATTGAATCTTTGATGAATTAGGAAGGTGATAGGATTCTGATTCCTATTTTGGGATGAAAGTAGGCTAATGGGCTGGAGCCTGCTTTAACTTAACTTGTGGAAAGTCTCACCTCATGGAGTGGCCCAAACTCAAGTTGGCCCAATTCGTAGGGTGGCCTTGCTCATAAAGAGGCCTAACTCGTAAAGTAGTCCAGCTTGTGGAGAGAGCTGACTCATGGTATGGTCTAGCTTGTAGAGTAGGTCGGCCCGTAGAATGTTCCTGATTGCGAAATCGGCCATCCCATAAGATGAACTTAAGTGTAGGCACAATCGAGATTGGGCAATCGAGATTGGGTTAAGGCACAGGGACGTATTTAGTATGTATTTCATTATTGGGCCTAGCAAGGTCTAGTACGATTTTTAGCCCATATAATATTTATTCAAAAAGTTAGAAATATTAGTTCAATATTAGAATACAATATATTTTTATCAAGGACCATGAAATATAGTCAAGATTTAATTATGATATCGGGTAAATAATAATTTGGGTAAAGAACCATTTGATTGACATATATATATATCAACTTTCAAATGCTAGAGTGTTGCAAATCAATGTGTTAAAATTCTATGGCACAATAACTTTATTGTTTTGTTAAATATATCAAAATTAGGTATGTTTATAAATTAATATTCCATCAATATCATTCCATATATACGTACTTATGCATATTTTTCATATCGTTAAAATTCAATAAGAAATTATTAATATTGTGAAAATAAAAAAATTAAAATACGTTTGACATATATGTTTGAAAACAAAAATAACTGAATGGAAAGAAAAAAAAATCCATAACCTATATAATTTGATAAAACTGCTCACAACTTTATTTTTATGACAAGATTTTAGGTTCGATTTATGTTTTTCAAAGCATGTATGGCAATTGGCAAATATGTGACTAGAATGAAAATTAGAGTTAATGACATTAATACGATATATAATATAATAACAAAAATCCTAAGGCTTTAAAAATAATAGAAATTCCTCTGCCGTTAAGTTTTAAGGGTGCGTTTGGTTGGAGGTTATACTCCATTACTTCAATAATGTCATCTTATATTACTTATATTACCATGTTTGGTTATCAATTAATATAAGATTTTGATAATCCTCCAAGACCAATTGTAATTACTGTTAATTATACAAATGATAATCTAAATACCACCATTTTATTAGGTATTGTAAGATTACTTGGGCTTCATTTGGCTCACATAATAGTATTCCCAATAAAGTTAAACAGTCAAATTGCAAAAACTCACAATATTATTCAACTTTTTTTAAACCCCCTAAATTTATTAATTTAATTAAATACCCCTAAATATTTTTTTAGAAATTGTAAAAACACCCCAATAACCCACATTTACCAGATTCTAGCCACCACTGCCAGAAGATGGCCGGAATCTGGTATAATGGTGCACTATCAGTTGAATCTGACCGGTAGTGCGCCGATCTAGCCCTTTCCGGCCAGATCTAAGGCCAAAGATCTGGCCGTTGATGGCCAGATCTTTGGTCGTAGCCAGTCGTCAACGACGGCCATATCTTTGGCCATCGTTGACGAGCAAATGCGGCCAGATCTGGCCGACAATGGCCAAATCTAGCCATAGATCTGGCCTTTGCCGGCCAAATCCACCGTGGATCTGGTCGGAAAAGGCCATATCGGCATACGACCAACAAGATCCAGCCTATCATGCACCGATACGGTGACTCTGGCCACCCTCCGGCGGTGATGGCCGGCTGTCTGTATTTAATGGGTGGGTTGGGGGTGTTTTTGTTAACTTTTAATGTTTTATTATAGGGGTGTTTAGTAAATAAACAAACACAGAGGGTATTTTTATTAATTTCTAAATCCTACATCGTAATACCCGCCCAATTCAACTTTTTTTAACTTTTTTCAAAAAAAATTTATAAAAAGTGTAAAAAAGTGAATAAAACGGAGCCTTGGTAATTTTAATTTTGTTACAATTTTACTTATAAAATTTTTAGACAATAATGCCCTTGTTTTGAAAACAATTTACAATAATATTCATGGACTATTTATCCTTATACACAATTTTTTAGGAAATTATTACCCTTGCACTTCCATCGAATTACCCAAGACAGATGACCAGATCTAGCCACCACCAGTGGCAGTAAACCACTATCACCGGATGCCGACGACCATGGCCGGAACGGTGCACAACCGGCTAGATATGGTCGACCGTACACTGATATGGTCGTTAACGACCATGGATCTAGTTGAAAATGGCTATAATAAATCTGGCTTCGGCCAGATCGGTGAATGGTTGACCATTTTCGGCTTGTCATGCATTGTTCAGGCCATTGCCAATGGAGGTGGCCAATGGTAGACAGTGACAGTGGCTTGGGTGGGTAGGGGTGATTTTATTAAAATTAAAACTTTTATTGTGACTGAGGTGTTTTAGCAAAATCTCAAATATAGGGGATTAAAAAATAGTTCAAATAATAATAACAATATGAAAAAAAGGGCAATTCAGTAATTTATATAACATACCCACTAATTTATTCATTCCAACGAAATATATCACTATAACATACCCACTAATATATTATAATCTAACTAAACACATTTAATATAACATTCCTAATAATTTTTAAAGTAATTTATCTTTTTATTAATATAATATTTTCAGTAATACAATATTTCCTAAACCAAACGTGCCCTAAAGTGTTAAAATACTGATTGAGGATAATTAGGTAATAATCCTTTCGCAAATTAATGTTATTAACTTTGAAAGTTAGGGAAAATAAGAAATTGATGTAGGATGAGAGAATAGTAAGTTTTAAAAAAAGTCGGCTGCCTTTGGAAACAAAAGGGAGACTTTATGTGAACGCAAATTACATGAATTACGAAAAAATAAAAAATAAAGGTGAAAATAAAACTTTACGCGGTTACGGAACAAAACCTTTATCAACCCACAACTAACTAATTGGTTGATGTGGCACAAATTGAGTCACATCTCAATAATTCTCCAGCTAACTTATTGTCTAAAGTCGGGTCCCGGATTCGAGTCAAATCGGTTTGTTTCAGGATATATATTGGAAATTAAATATTGTATTTATTTCAATTTTTAATAAAATTATTTTGTTCATTTTCGAGAACCATACACATAAATTGGAATTGCTTTGAGTTGACATTAATGTTATGCTTTTTCAGGTTCATGTCAGTAGTCAAACTATGTATGATAAAATAATCATCCCTGCTGCTTTTCCAGATATTGATAAAATATGGCTTAATATATAAGGGAACTGATAGAATTTGAGGTAGATTTCACTCCGACTTCACTCCTTATTCAATAAGACCTTATTAAATGGGAGGATTATCATCTCTTATAAACTAGGAAGCTTGAGTATGCCTAGTCAGTATGAGACTCTAATACTCTCCCTTATGGTCAAGCTCATATATTGGATCATGCCTGTTATTTGAGGTAGTTGTCGGTAATCTGGGCTCTGATACTATGATAGAATTTGAGGTGAGTCTGACTCCTCACCCAATAAGGTCTTATTGAATAGGAAGATTACACCCTCTTATAAACCAGTAAGCTTGAGTGTGTCTAGTCAGTGTGAGATTCCAACAACAATATCAAAAATCTTCTTTTAACTTTTCTTATATCAAGGCAAAGAAAACAAAGGGAAGGAGTGGCAGTTTGTATTATCTGAATTTGGTCTCCACCTGAGCTGACTTAATTTGCTGCAGATTTGTTTGTTTGTTTTACTTTCTAGGCCATTGTTGTTACTGTCTGGTTTGCATTTAACTTTGCATACAACACAACTCTCCATATGAAATAAACCAGATCAAAACCAACAACGTTTAAGTAATTAAATTACAATACAACTGCACTTATCAAACACTAATGCAATTAGTAAGTTGTTGATGCTTGATTTTGACACCAACTAATCACACTTGGGAAAGGCTGAGTTGACGCAGAAGACAAACATGTATATGGGGGTATTAGGTTGAATAAGAGATGAAGAACAATGTTTAAAGTGGTTCGGATGCTTAAATAAGCGAATCCTACGTCCACTTGTATTGTATTAATATATGAGATCAGGTCGCGTTCAACAAGCTGATTTATAGCTTAGAGAATACAAGTGAATACACGAGAGAGAAAGAGAGAGAGAGAGAGAGAGAGAGAGAGAGAGAATGTATACAATTTCAGAGACAAATTAGCTAATCCCATAAACGGGAGAGGAGCCCTCTATTTATAGTATGATGAATTGAGGTAATGATTTCTGAATCTGTGAGTGGGTCAGATTGCCGTGCAAATCCTTCTTTATGTCCCGTTGCTCACCTGCTCGATTGATTTTCTCGACTTGTGCAGGGATTGGACACGTGGAACGTTTCCAGCCTTTCGCCACTCTGGTGCATACCCACTACACTGGCAAGAGCATGCTGCTCACATCAGCTGCGACGTGGCTACATCTGAACGGCTGTAGAACCTACCTAAACTCTGACCGCCCACGCTAACAAGGCTTGGCGTCAACCCTACTTTTTCAAGCATAACAGAAGTCCCTAGTTTTTAAAGTTTGAGGATCGAACCTTGAGAACTACACAATTATGCCTTGATTTGATGTGCGTCGAATGAACACTGGTCGATCTGACCTGGTTGCAAAGAGGTCACGGAAACATTCCCATGCAGGCGACCTGAAATGATATTCCTCAAGGCCCGCCACCTGTTCTAGATCTTATCCAGTGCCATAACGATGATTCTAGTCTTCGACCGAGGTTCTCAACCTGATTACACTTGGCAGATTTTTTGTTGAAAGTAAAGTCACATCGCTTCGCAACTGACATGCGATGAGGGCAAAGAGTCACGTCGCTTGGCGATTGACACGAAGAAGAGTGTTTAATGTAACGACCTCTTCAGATGTTATCCGTTGCACTTTTGCAGCTGATACATTAAATAGAACACCTTTTGCTCTGACAAACGTGTCATGTGTACAATAAGTGCCAACCATGCGCATTAAATGCGAGCCATGCTGAAACGACATTCCCTATCAGAGCATTAAATGTGGATGTGAGCGCATTTAATGGGGAGGAGGGAAAAGATCCGTCGCTTGAGTGTTTCAACGGAAAAGAATGACGGTTTGGTTTCTCGAAGCATGTCGGTCACTCTTCTTCACTGATTAGCGACACGTGGTAGCAATCAATGGTGAGAACTGATTTCCGCTCAAATGTCGTTTGACTTTGGGAAAACAAAACGCTACTTCCTTCACTATAAAACCTCAGGCTCACCTCAGGTAATTGCGCAATATTCACTTATTCAAAGAGAGCAAGAAACTTTCATGAGCCTTGGTTTTCCGTCTTTCAGACTGGTGTGCGCTTGACACTCAGAGTAGGAGGATCAATCTTCATACTCGAGAGGTAAGGATGATTCTCCTATTATTTCCCTTTTTCTGTTTTTTGATGATAGCCATGTGGTAACGATGATCGTTTGCTGGTGATTGGCTGAAGAGTAAGCTTTCTCCTAGGGTTTGAGCCATTGGGGATGGCTCAAGGATTCTTTTTAGGTTTTTTTTTTTTTTTTCTAGGGTTTAAGGGAGGAAGTATTTATTTTTTCCTCCATGTCATCATACGTAACAGTGTACGACAACTGAGTGATTCCTGCATGTCACTTTTTTCAGACCCCAGAAGAATGGACCCTTCAACGACCAGGACAGATGAGGGAACTAGCTCGCTGGTTTAGGATGCCCCAGCGGGTCCCTCTTAGGAGATTCTATTGGCAATCACTGCCAAGGAGATTCAGAAGGTGGTAGACTAATACACTCTCAGCGTAGAGGTCTTCCAGCATAGGACGTACACAACTCAGAATCCGCCAGAAGGAATGGCTGCGATCCAAGAATATCTTTAAGAGTGGAGGGTTGATCCCTTTTCACCATTTCGTTAGGTCAGTCCTAAATCACTTCGGGATCGCACCACTACAGCTTACGCCGAATGTGTATATGATAGCTGTGGCTATGTATATTGCATGCGGCAAAAACGGTTTGGGCAAGCTAACCGCATTAGAGCTCGATTGCTCTTACATCTTGAAGAAGAGCAAAGATAAGGATTCCTTCTACCTTTCGAAGTGGGAATACATAGTTACCCTAGCAATGTTGAGGCGTACTAGACGAAGTTTTTCTTCTTTCGATATGATGTCATTTGCCAATTTCAGGAGCCGAGTAGGTTCTCTTTTCTTTGATTTCGTGAATTTCCATTTAGTCTTCGCTAACGAGCTTTTGTTTCTTCGCAGTTAACAAGACGAGCAGGTTATCGACTCTCGAGGATCCTGACAGAATCACTGCTTTTGGCTTTTTGCCCAAAGAGAGTCGCGACGCAAGACTACTCATGACAACCGCGAACTTGCGAAGATACGGTTTCTTCAATCCCGAGGCGACTTTAGAGACCATACCAAGTGAGTATCATAACCTTAGCTTGTTTTTTTTAACTTTGCATGTAGCGAACTGTTTTACTAACGATGTTTGCATGCAGAGACCATGCCTCCCAAAGTGCCCAAGTAGTCGCGGCCAAGGCAGTTCACCTTCCCCCGAGTAAACGTCACCGGACCGGCTGGAGCGGCTCCCAGCGGTCCCCCCATCGAAGGGACACTGGCAGGTGCTCCGGCTCGACCTGCAAGCGCTCCCCATTCTTTGGCTATTCGCCCAAAGCATAAGACCATGACCCAAAAGTCCAAGAAGCGAAAACAACTTCGGGCTGAAGAGTAAGAGTCCGAACCGGAGGGTCTGGGCATTCAGCCTGAGAGGTCGCAGCCTTATTAAGCGTTCCACTCGGGAGGGCCTTCTAGGGGCGCGATCGGCATCTCCATTACTTTGGGGGGATCGCGAAAGAGGCAGAACGAGGCCGTAGATCTTGGGAGGAGACCAGGCATGGAACCAATGAGTGAGACGCTACTTGCTGCAAACATAAGCACGAGCACACCTGTGCTGGGGCAACTTCCAGATCATCTGCAGTCGATAGTTTTTACCCTGCTGGAGAACGGGATAGCGGAGGCGTTCGAGAAGTTCGTGGCCTCCAACCCCATGGACCTGATGTCCACATCCTTTCAGCACCTGAGCCAAGTAAAACGAGCTGTCCTTGACGAGGACTTTAAACTTACTCTTTTTAGTAGAAAGGAAACTAACTTTTTATTCTCTTCGTTCACAGGCCCTACTCTCCATGCACTTGTCCCTGCAAAAGGTTCAGTTGGGAGCCGTTGAGGGGCTGGTCGAGCTGAGAGAGGAGAACGCGCGGCTTAAACGGGACTTAGGAGCTGCCGAAGCAGAGAAAGACTTATCCACCGCTCAGGCGAACCAGTACTTGTCTGAAAAGAATGCTGTTCTTCGCACAGTGGACTATCAGAAGGCTGAGCTGGAGAAGCGAGGAGAGGAAGTAAAGGAGCTCAAAAGGACGGTGGCCAGACTCACCAAGGAGGCTGGCGAGAAAGAAAATGAGCTACAAACGAACTCCGAGTAGGCCTTGTGAGCAGAGCGGGAAAGGGTGGAGCTGCGGGAGACCACCGAGAAGCAAAGGTGGGCGCTTGAGGCCGAACTTCAACTCAACCAGGGTTGCGTCGCTTCGTTGACTGAAGAGATACGATGACAAGAGTTGGAGATCGAGAAGAGGGCTGCTGAATGTGCAATTCAGTCCATCTATGCCCTACGGCTGAAGAATCCTCATATCAATCTGACTGACCTCCCGGACGAATACCAGGACATCCTCGCCTCCATGGCGCGAATTGAGGTTGACGAGGCAGCCCGAGGACCTGACCCGGAAGACCATTCAGAGTTTGTCCCAGAGGAGCTCGTGGCCAGCCAGGTGGTTGGTGACCAGCCTGGGGAAGCTGAGGTCGCGCCTCCGGGACCTGGGAATGAAGGCCAATGATTGCCTCTGCTTTTGTACTGCCTTTCCTATGCTCGCTTTTTTGTACTTTTTATTTTTATCATAATAAATAAAGACATCGCTTTCTAAATCTTTTGTGAGTACTTATAATTTTTCGTACCCCACAAACGTTACACATGAGGTCGCATTCTAACTGCTTACAATAACATTTGTACAAATAATATCTATGTGAATAGAATTGTATACATGTAGAAAAAGCAATTACAAAAGAACTTATATTATTTACAAGCTTGAGAAAAGTAAAAGTCTTTACAAGAAAAAAATGAGTTCGGAATTACTGATAATATGGGCGGAGATGCTCAGCATTCCAAGCTCGCGATACTCTGGAACCGTTTAGCCTTTTGAGGTAATAATTTCCCAGTCTTATCACTTTGGCGATACGGTATGGGCCTTCCCAATTCAGCCCCAATACTTCCGCACTCGACTCTCTTGTACCGAGAATGACTTCCTTTAGGACGATGTCGTTGACCTGGAAGTCTCTTCTTCTAACCTTAGAGTCAAAAAACCTTTTCGCGCACTACTGATAGGCTGCTATTCTTAGTTGAGCCTTGCTGCAATGTTTTTCAACTAAATCCAGACTTGCGCGCATGAGTGCTTAATTGTCTGTTTCGTTGAACAGGTCTCTCCGAACTGAACCAGTTCCTACATCTACAAGGATCATTACTTCGCATCCATATGCTAGCGAGAAGGGTGTTTCTGAGGTAGAGGTTCTTGGAGTTGTCCTGTATGCCCATAAGACTTCAGGGAGGTCGTCGGCCTAATTTCCTTTGGCTGCGCCAAGTTTGGCCTTCAGAGTGTGCTTGATGGTTTTGTTGAAAGCTTCAACCTGACCATTTGCTTGCGGTCTTGCAACTGAGGCAAATTTCTTACGGATACCCAGCTCATCGCAAAACTACTTGAATTCCTTGTTATCGAACTGCTTCCCGTTATCAGAGATAAGGGTATGAGGAATCCCATAGCAACACACAATGTTTTTGAAGACGAAGTCCTTGAGCTTTTTGGTGGTGATCATGGCCAATGGCTCTACTTCGACCCTCTTGGTGAAGTAGTCTACTGCGACTATCGCATACTTGACTCCCCATTTACCAACTGGCATGGGTCTGATGAGATCGATTCCCCACATGGAGAATGGCCAAGGGCTGGACATGGTTATCAACTGGTGGGAAGGAGCTCGCGGTATGTTCGCGGACCGCTGGCACTTGTCCAACATTTTAACAAAGTTGTAGGTGTCTTCTTGAATCAAGGGCCAGTAATATCCTTGATGAACAACTTTGTTGGCGAGGGATCGTATGGCCGTGTGATTACCACAGATTCCTTCGTGTATCTCCCTCATGATGTAGTCTATTTCTTTATCGGTTACATATCGGAGAAGAGGGGTGCTAAACCCTCGCTTGTATAGCTGATCTCCTATAAGTGTATAACAAGCCGCTCTGGTTCGTAAGGTTCTTGCCTCTACCTTGTCGTTGGGCAAGGTCCCATCTCGGAGATACTAAATGATAGGGGTCATCTAGGAGACTGACTCGGTCACATTCACGGCTTGTTCAGGCGAGCTGATGTTGGGGGCCTCTTTGAACCGAATAGGAATGCTTTCTGGCGCATCCGAATCCAGCGATGAGGCTATCTTTGCTGAGGCATCCGCAACAGAGTTACTGTCTCTAGGGATCTATGTGATCGTGAAGTGCTTAAATGGCTCGAGTGCGACCTTAGCTTTCTTCAAATAGCCGACCATGTTTTCTTCCTTGGCCTGATACTCCCCCAAAATCTGGTTAACAACCAACATGGAGTTGTTGTGGATGCTGATTGCGATTGATCCCATTTCTCTTGTCAACCGCAATCCAACGAGTAGAGCTTCATACTCGGCCTCATTGTTGGTCGCTTTAAACCCGAAGCGGAGAATGCCATGAATGCGAGTCCCTTCGGGACTTAAGAGAAGAAGGCTTGTCCCGACCCTTTTCCTGTTTGATGACCCATTGACATAGAGGCTCCAGGTCGATAGGTTCTGAACAGTTTCCTGGGTGAACTCGTTGGCTTGTTGCTTAGATTCCTTCATTGGATGATATGAGAATTCTGAGATGAAATCGGCAACAGCTTGCCCTTTGATAGTTGCTTTTGGTCTGTATTGCAGATCGAACTGACTTAGTTCCATGGCCTACTTGAGTAATTTACCCGATGCCTCTGGCTTTTGGAGGACTTGCCTGAGCGGGTAGTTAGTTAATACATGGATTGTGTGGGCGTGGAAGTAAGGTCGCAACTTTCTAGAGGTGATCAGTAGGGCATAAGCCAATCGCTCCATTTTTGGATATCACATCTCGGCATCCAGTAGACGTTTGCTCGCGTAGTATATTGGCCATTGAACCCTGTCATCTTCCCGAACTAAAGCTGCACTGACCACGTATTGAGAGATTGACAGATACAGGAGGAGAATTTCTTGCGGGAGAGGTTTAGACAGAAGAGGTGGCTTTCCGAGGTGCTCTTTAATACTCTAGAATGCCTATTTGCACTCGGGAGTCCACTCAAACTTCTTATTGGCTTAGTGTATATTGAAGAATGGCAAACATCGATCTGTTGCCCTCAATATGAAGCGACTGAGTGTCGTTATTCGCCCATTGAGACTTTGAACCTATTTTCAGTTGGTCGGGCTTTTCGTGTCGAAAAGAGCTTGGATTTTCTTGGGGTTGATCTCTGTTCCCCTTTGGTTAACCATTTACCCCAGAAATTTTCCTGAGGATACTCCGAATGAGCATTTGAGAGGATTGAGCTTATTCTATACTTCCGGAGTATGCCGAACATCTCAGCCAGATGTGCTATGTGATCTGAAGCGACATGCGATTTGACCAGCATGTCATCAACACAGACTTCCATCAACTTTCCGACCTACTCGGAAAACATTCGGTTAACCGGTCGCTGGTAGGTAGCTCTATCATTTTTTAGGCCGAAGGGCATAACCCTGTAGTAATACAGCCCCCAATCTGTAACAAAGGAGGTATGCTCTTCGTCCAACGTGTACATCAGAATCTAATTGTATCCCAAGTAGGCGTCCATAAAACTCAACAGCTTGTGCCCGGAGGTGGCATCAACGAGCTGGTCAATTCTTGGCAGGGGAAAGTTGTTTTTAGGACTGCTTTGTTGAGGTCGGTGAAGTCGACGTAGATCCGCCATTTGCCGTTGGACTTCTTTACCAAAATTGGGTTGGCAACCCAGCTCGGGTAGAGCACTTCCCGGATGGATCCATTTTGAAGGAGATTATCTATCTCAATTTTCAAGGCAGCATATCGCTCTGGATCCATTGCTCTTCTCTTCTGGCGAACCGGCCTAGCTTTACTATCGATGTTCAGAGCATGGCAAATGATATTCGGGCTAATCTCAACTATGTCGGCATGTGTCCATGCGAACACATCGATATTTTCCTTGAGGAAGCTAGTCAAGTCGCTGGCGAGCAGTGGGTTGAGTTGCTTCTGATCTTCAACACTCGACTCGACTCGCTCTAGTCGACTGACACTTCGGATAAATCCTCAACCGGCCCACTGGAAGGGTATTCTTGGATATGAGGATCCAAGTTATCCTCTGCTGGACCAAGCTATGGTTCGATCCGGCTGATCGTCATTACCTGTTCGGGAATGCCATGCAGAGTGCTTTTTCCCCTGCATACCATTTGCACTACCCTTACATAGCAGTCGCGAGACGCACGCTGAGATCCGCTTACTTCCCTTATCCCTATCGGGGTGGAGAACTTCATCTTGAGATGGTAAATCGAAGTGACCACTTTGAAGTTTCTCAGTAAAGGTTGCCCTAGGATGCCATTGAAAGCGGACGGGCAGTCCACTACTAAGAACTCAGTGATCTTGGTCACCTCGTCGGAGTCACCCAATGTGACCGGGAGCGAGATCGTTCCCTTAGAGATCAGGTGATCCCCGGTGAAACCATATAGAGGGATAGAGGCAGGCTTCAGGTCGGCCTCATCCAATTTCATTCTTTCGAAAGCTCGTTGGAACAGGATGTTCACAGTGCTTCTGTTATCCACTAACATTATGTGGACGTCGTAACGCCCTATCTGGGGCATGATGACGAGACCATCGTCATGGGGATGATGTAATCAGACTGCGTCTTTTTCAGATAAAGTGATTTCCTCCTCCCTACGAACCTTTGACGGTCGCGGCATCGTGTTCATTACACGAATGGGGTCGTGATGGGCTGCGCCAGCATACCTCTCTTAGGCACTTCACGAATTCCCTCCGAGATGCGGTCCCCCAAATATTATCCCTACGTTGCAGATGCCCTTGCGACCACGACGCTTCTTACCCAGTCCTCCTGATTTTTCTCCCGCAAGGGAGTAGAGTCATCAACATACTCTTTGAAGTGTCCCTACTTAACAAGGTCTTCAATTGCTTGCTTAAAGGCCCAACACTCATCGGTGTGATGCCCATTGTCCCGATGATAGCGATAATGCTTTTTACTATTTCTAGCTGAAGGAGAGCCTTTCATGCGTTCAGGCTCTCCAAGCAGGCCGGCCTCTTCTGACTTATCAAGAATAGTCGAGACCGATGCATTCAGAGGGGTGTACTGACTCTTGTCACTATCGCGACAAGGAACTAGAGCGTAAGATTTCTTGGTCTCATATCACTACTTCTTTCTTTTTCATTGATCGTCATTAGCCCATATGCGATCAGCCGTCCTATTCTCCCCCCCACCAGGCTCACTGTCCAAAGGGCCAGGGTCATGGCAGTTGAGCGCCGCCACGGAGTTCTCAATACAGAGGTATTTTTCTGTAAGGTTGTAGAAGTGGGTGAGGGAAACATCGTCCTCAGATTGCAATTCTTTCCACAGGTCTGTTTGTATACGAACTCCCGCAATGATGAGAGTCCGAACGAACTCTTCAAGAGTATGAGCTACCTTATGGAGCTCCCGATGGAACCTGTTGATATAGAATTGGAGGGCCTCATCCCTCTCTTGTCTTATGTTACTAAGGTAGCTTAGAGGCATCGAGAACTTCCCATTCGTTTGGAAGTGTATCAGGAATGTCGAACTCATCTGAGGCCACGAGTTGACTGATCCTGCTGGGAGTGACCTGAACCATCGCTTGGTATGAGAAGTCAGAGTGATTGCCAAGCAACGACATTTTGCCAAGTCAGAGACTTGGTGAAGTTCCATGAGGTCATTGAACTCGTATAGATGATCACGTGGATCGAAATTTCCATCAAATGCTCGTATATCGGGCATTCTGAATCTTGATGGAAGATGAGCGGCTAACACTGCCAGAGAAAAAGGAGATGCCTTTGCGACCTGCCCTTGCTCATTTCGTTGAGCCTTTAACTGATCCAGGGCTCGCTGTAGTTCCTCAATCTAAGGCAGCGGAGCCATCTGGGGATCGCTTTCTGCAACACGGGTTCGACCCTTGCGGTTGCAGTTAAGGAAAGACTATAGGTCGGATTCCTCCTCACCTCGGCATGCAGTCTCAACCGCTCTTGACACAAGCTGGCTAGAGTCGTGTGATGGTACTGAATGGTCCGGGGAACCTTTCTAACCTCCGCGGTGGTGCGAACCGACCCGCGAACGGTGCGAACTTCCCATGAGACGACGATTGAAGTCGTCATTCTGGCGATAATGGGAATCTCCCTCCTTGTACTTTTGTGGGAGTGCTCGCCCGACGTGGTATGGGGCAGCTCGGGCCGCGACATGTCACTGAGTCTTTACGCCACCAGTATTCTACCCAGGGTGCATTCGGTGTTCGCTGGTCCCTCAGAGCCTCTAGGCCCGTTGTTTTCCACTTGCTTTCCCTTTCTTTGACAAGCTGTAGTGCATGCGGCATGGGCTATTGCCTTTTTCCGCACTTTCATGCAACCTGCAGGCATTTTTTACGGTGGCATCACCTCATTTGATTCGGGTGGCACGACCCGATCCAACCGGTCCAGCCTTTGGCTGACCGTTTGGAGAGTATTGTTAAACCGCTCCAGGTAGCTCATGACAGCTGGGTCAAGCCGAGAGCTTGAAGGGATATCCCCCATGGTATTTTGCGAGACTGAGGGCACTTCGGGAGAAGTGTCCTCTTGTACCTGGAGGATCTCCTCATCACCATGATTGGTTCGCCCAGATTCAAATCGACGAGCCATTTGCTGCTATGGGACCGATTAGTCAGAGATTCTCCTGATGAAGAAGAAGTACTAAATCAGGATCTCCTTCTAGCGCCAAACTATAGATGCTTGATTTTGACACCAACTAATCGTACGTAGGAAATGCTGAGTTGACTCAAAAGACACACGTGTATATGGGGGTATTGGGTTGAATAAGAGATGAAGAACAATGTTTAAAGTGGTTCGGATGCTTAAATAAGCGAATCCTACGTCCATTGGTATTGTATTAATATATGAGATCAGGTCGCATTCAACGAACTGATTTATAGCTTAGAGAATAAAAGTGAATACACGAGAGAGAGAGAGAGAAAGAGAGAGAATGTATGCAATTTCAGAGACAAATTAGCTAATCCCACAAACAGGAGAGGAGCCCTCTATTTATAGTGGGATGAATTAAGGTAATGATTACTGATCTATGAGTGAGTTAGATTGCCGTGCAAATCCTTCTTTATGTCCCGTTGCTCACCTGCTCGATTGATTTCCTCGACTTGTTCAGGGATTGGACACGTGGAACGTTTCCAGCCTTTCGCCACTCTGGCGCATACCCACTATATTGGCAGAAGTATGCCGCTCACGTTAGCAAGCAATGTGGCTGCGTCTGAATGGTTGCAGAACCTACCTAAGCTCTGACCGCCCACGCTGACAAGGTTTGGCGTCAGCCCTACTTTTTCAGGCATAACATAAGTAATTACCTTTCTTTGAACGGTTTCATCCCATGCAAAGGATTGAATTATTGAAGGATTAACTCTAAATTCATGCATTACCCAGTGGGTTCTTGTCCCTTTTGGCGCCTTCCCCTCATAGAACATCAAAGTTTTCTTGAATCCAACAATTGCATTGTTATGAAATGTCTCTTTATCTCGACCAGTAGTCTTTCAATAACCATTCTTTGTGGTCTGTCTCGTCTGTCCCTTCAAGTCTATTTCAAGATTGGTGAAGAAATATGCCTCATTGGGTTTACCGTATTTGAATTCACCTTTATTCAAGTTTCAAACTTATTAAATTGTACCAGAGTAAGGTAAACTTACTGAGAATATTAGTGAATGAAATTAAACTTACTTATGGGGAGTTGATGAGGGTTATAAGCATAGAAATCGATATCTCTAATATTATTTGCAGGAAGCTGCTGGCTGAAAATCTTGTTCACCAAGTAATGCATAACTAGCAAAAAATGATATCCCAATCGTAAATTCAACTCTTCTTCATTACTTGACTAAATCGTCGAATTGCATATCGAATTAGGTTGTAGTTGGTTGAGATTCTTCTCTTCTTCTTCTTCTTCAGAGCAAGTGTATCTGGATGAAGAAACCATGGCTGAAGGAGCCACTAACACAAGAATGTATATGTTGGTTAACGTTGTAATGTTGGAACAATGCTCACAGAACTCCCTTCTTATTCAGAAGAACAACACACAGACAAGTATAACTGAACTTGGTTCTTACACAACATATATATAGGGAGTGAGATCTTGTCCGAATTATTTGTCAAAGTAAACACATGAACAAGGTCGTATTCCTATGCTTGGACGAATTAATTGATCGATTATTTAATTTATCAGAAATTTTCCTGTTTTAATTCATTGGCTGCCTCTGTTAATGAGGATTCAAGTTTGCTGCTGGATTTCTATTAATTAGAGTTTTTGTACGGACTAGATCTTTACCCTTTAAAACAATGACTCTCAAGTCCTATATTTATTTATTTATTTAAGAATTATAAATATATTTTATGTTAAATTTACCAAAAGAAGATGTAGACGGTAAAAATCTATAGTTACAAAACGGATTGATCTTGTGAGATTAAGACCACTAACAATTTGCTGAACCTGTACACACAAAGAAAGTAAGTGCAAAGCTCACGAGAGACGCCGGTATGATGTCTGTTGTAGGCACTCTGACAAAGTAAGCGTGAAGCTCACGAGGGACACAGGTATGGTGTCTGCCGTAGACACTCCGATGCTCAAGTCAGTGAGGCTAAAAGAGGTTAGTTAGTGAGTGTTAAGGGGAGGAAGGGTTACTAGAATATGATCGGAGACTAGAACTACGACAAAAGTGTTAGTTCTTATAAGCAAGAACTTTAGGAGCTAGTAAGTGGTATTAAATAATGGATCCCTATGAGAGGTCAAGCCTCTGTTTATATAGTGAGTCTAAGATCTTTGACTAGTAAAACTCTAGGTTCATAATGACAGAGTTTCAGTAAATAGGAAAGTCCTGATTTACTTGCCTTTGTAGGAGCAAGAGTCCTAATTCATGTAAGATTAAGGATCTTAGATAGATTAGGATATATATGGAGTAGGAACGTTCCTTGGAGTGATCTTGGGCCAATGGGCCTGAGCCCAAATGTATTGATGGCAAGGCCCAATTCGAGACAAAATCTTAGTGATTGGATGATCCAATTCGTGAGTATCTTGGGTGGTGTAATGAGCTGACCCATGAATAGATCTTAGAATAGGCCCAATCGGAATTGGGTCATGGCGCTGAACCACATAGTAGATGTTTCGTGTTTTATTAGGTCCAAGACGATTTTTGACCCTTACTGAAGATATATATATTTTAAAGTACATTATAAAAGACATTTCTCTAACCCACTAGTGATCCAGGAGAAAAATCAAAGTAAATGGAATGTCTTGGTGTATATGCGTCCAAAAACTACATTGAACTTAAACGGTAAAATTTTGGATGGAGTATATGGCTTCAACATTCTTGCTGCAATATCTTCACCGTGAGGCCTTCTTTTCCTAGCAACAATTGGGAAGATAGGCTTTTCCTTAATTCACACTGAAAATATAGAAATTGTCTGAAAATTATGGAGTTACGAAAATCATGGTTATTTCAAAATACTCAATTTTACATGGGAAAAGGACATCGGAAGCCCATAAGAGCAATCTTGCCCAACTCAATTCCAAGATGGGTGCTAATTGGGCTAACACCTCCACCCACTTTCATGCTCATTTTCTGTGTTAAAGCCATATTTTGTCCTACATAAATTCTCTATATTAATCATTTTGCCCTTTTTTTTTTTTTTTTTTTAAGGTAACTGAGGTATTTAAACCTACTATTCAAGCACAAGACTCTCTGGGTATAATTAACTCTAAAATTAACTCTAATGACTAAAAAGTTTGCCATCCAATCATAAGGGGAGAGGTTTTTATCAATCATCATTGCCCAAAGAAAATTTTCAAATAAATTTGATCCCAAGGATAATGCTTTTGCAGGTGTGACTGTTTCAATTCTTTATTTTGTCTTAGAAAACATGGACTCCTTAGTTTATTTGAATGTAATGGAATTATATACAGAGAGAGGAATCATGTGGCGGGTCTCAATAAAGAAAAGAAAAAAAAGGGCCGAATTTACTAAATACTGTCTTTTCTTGAATTTTGTTTTAATTATAATAATTTTATTTATTATATGAAGTCAAATAGATTAACTACGTTGGAAGTAGAGGTTACGTTAGCAGTCAAAGAGAAAGCTGACCAACTCTGAAAAAGTTATACTACGTTTACAAGGGTTGTCACTCATTAATTGACTTTAATTAATGTAAAAACTATATTGGACCTTGTACTAATTTAAAAACTATCATGTTCATACACTAATGTTTCACGCAAATAATTTTATTTAAAAACTTTCTTACAATAATATTACAAATAATAATTAATATCAAATAATTGCTTGAACACATAAGTTAGAATTATAATTACTTGCAAATCCTCAATATTATAAAGCAAAATTAAATGTGCTCAGTTTGACCCCTCAAATTGGTAAAACTTTTATTGTTTTTCATTAATATTATTTGTCCCTTTTAAGATAATACTTTTCAATGAATAATTATTTATACATGGCTGCTAAGCATATTTCTGCAAGTGAGAAAAAATACATGGCTGGTCAGAGGTCCATGGTGTTGGTGATGGTGACGGCTTTATTCCTCTTTTGCAGAGCCACAACGCCTAATGGGAATGAGTGGAAAGCCGCTCATGCAACGTTCTATGGTGACATGACTGCCTCCGAAACCATGCGTCAGTCATCCACATCATCTTCCTCTTCAAGTTTTTTTTCATTTTAGTATTTTAACATGCAATCTCTAACAATTTCACTCTTTTGTTACGGGTTACTGCAGAAGGAGCCTGTGGATATGGAGATCTGTTTAAACAAGGTTACGGCCTTCTTTCGACAGCCTTAAGTACAGCACTATTCAACAATGGTCAAACTTGTGGAGCCTGCTACGAAATCCAGTGCCACAACTCCACACAATGGTGCTTGAAAGGTAAAATCACAGTAACTGCAACCAACTTTTGCCCACCCAATTACTCAAAACCTGATGGAAACTGGTGCAATCCGCCTCTACAACACTTTGATCTTTCACAACCCATGTTCCGACAAATCGCTCGTTACCGAGCTGGCATTGTTCCTGTAATATATCGTAGAGTTCCTTGCGTTAAACATGGTGGTGTTAAGTTTGAGATCAAAGGAAATCCGTATTGGATACTTGTGTTAGTGTACAATGTTGGAGGAGCTGGTGATGTCACAGACGTGAAGATCAAAGGCTCGAACACAAGTTGGATACAAATGTCGAGAAATTGGGGCCAAAACTGGCAAACTTCTGCGCAATTAGTCGGGCAAAGTTTGTCGTTTCGAGTGAGTACCAGTGATGGGAAAATGGTGCAAGCTGTTAATGTTGTGCCGTCTTGCTGGCGATTTGGTGAAGTATATGACAGCAAGTATAACTTTCCTTGATGATTAATAAGCTGTAGAGCATGCTGTGTTAATTGCTGATGACCATAATTAATCTCATTTGAATAAAGATTAGTGGCTTTATTAGACTGAAACTGATGCCTTATTTTGTTTGAATTAAATATGTTTTTCTTAATAAAGGAGAATTAATTAACCTCTGCCGCTGGACATACTTAATTTGTATATTACATTGAATGTTTATTTTGCATTCTACACTATGCGAATCCTGCCTCAACTCCTTCTTAGAGACATAAAAAATTATAAATTTGTTTATGGGTGTTGATGCTTGATTTTGACACCAATGACTCATACGTGTAAAGTGCTAAGCAGGCTTAGAAATCACATGTGATGTGGAAATGTGTAACGAAAGAATAAACAAGAGACGATTTTTAAAGTGGTTCAGATGCTCAAAAGCGAATCCTATGTCCACTATAGTTATATTAATGGATGATTACAGTAATGTTGTGTACAGTGAGCTGAGTTACAATCTAGAGAAAATTTAAATATAGAGAGAGAGAGAGTCTGCTTTAGAAAACTAAAAAATGGGTGGATATTGTAAATGAGAGAGGAGCCCTCTATTTATAGTTGAGAGATTCAAGGTAATAATCATGATTCTGTAGTCAGGCAGATATGGTATAATTCTTAACCTGCTTCTCATTGACTGATTGTACATGAAATATCCTTAAATCACGTAAGGCTTGGACAGATGGACAATTCATAACCCCTCACAAGCCAAGCTTTCACCTCCCCACTGACGATAGCTTTACCTCTTCCGTCCTTGCGAGACATGGCAGTGTCTGGATGGCACAAAACCTTCCTGAACTCTGATTGACCCTTGTTGACATGAACTTACGTCAGCCCTGATTTTTTAGGCATGACAATGGGGATGAAATCTCTTTACTTCTTCTCTAAGTTAGAGAAAAATCGAGTTCTACTGGTGGCTGCCTCAAAAAACGATAGAGATACGTCATAATTGACAATGTATCGACTGAAACACAAATTTTACGCACGCGGGAAGACATTGTAGATGGAGTTTGACCGAGTACAGGCTTCATGGTTGCTTTCTCAAGAACCTTCAGGTAAGCACGATCATCAACTCTTCATCATCAAGTTAAATTTCTTTATCACTTTATTTTGATATAATGTTTTTATATCTATATTGATCAAAACTTCTTTTGCTATTTTGTAGTGTAGTGATTATGTTATTTGTCGTATCAAGAAGCTGAAGCTGTTGACTAATGATGATAGAGATTAGAGTTAAAGGGAGAATTCTCATTCTCATTCGGATTTGGTTTTGCTGTATCTAGGATTTATATATCTTTGTTTTCAACACTATTCATTTTATTTTTTTTTAAGTGCATTATATATCATAAGAGAGTGAGAGCCAATAGAAAAATGTGAATAGACTATAATGAAAAACTGTTCAATGAGTGAATCGCATAAATTCCTTATGTTTTGTAGGCTTTTCTTGTTTGTGTGTGATTGTTATTCAAGTGCCTGCAATTTAGAATGATATATTCTTACAGGCAGCACATCTTGGTATGACAATGTGAAGTTTCAGTATCTGCTTCAATTTTCTCATTTTATGAAGAAGCCAAGAATTTCTTGAACCATTGAACAGAGTCCTTTGGGTATCTCTTCAGTTTGTCGTTATAATCCACAAAATAGAGACCAAACCTTGAAGTGTATCCAGCTGCCCACTCCCAGTTATCCAATAAAGACCATACAAAATAACCTTTCACATTGCACCCATCTTCTCTGCATTCATCATAAACTAAATCAATTAGTTTTCAAACTTCAAACAAAGAATCAAACACATACGTTTACTTAGATTTGAATGTAGAAGAAGAATAGTAGTATTACATACTTGATAGCAGCTAGCAAGTTTGTTAAATAGTCATTGTGATATTTGATTCTTTTCTGATCTTTCAAAGCATCTTTGATGGGAATAAGTAGGTTATTTGGATCATCCATTCCTGTAATGACCATGAATAGAGAATATTTTAGCTCAAACCTTCCTTGAATAGTTCTCTTCGGCTTTAAGAAGATTACCATTTTCTGTGATAATGACTGGAGGGTTCCCATACTTAAGCTTGATGTAATTCATTAAGCTTCTCATTCCATGAGGCACTATATACAACCATATAGAATTTGCCTGCAATGTGACATAATTAATCTTGCATAACCGGCAGGCAGGAACATTAAACAATAAGGGCAATACGTTCATCAACTGGGTCGTTAAACAATTATTATAATACGAAGAAAGAGAGACAGTTTCTATGATTCCTTACTTTGTCTGGAGTTGGTTTCCCAATTGCAAAAGCTGAAAATCATAGGCGAATATAGAGAAACTTTGTTAATGAAATTTTAAAAAGCAAAATTCTTTGTGTATCTCTAATGGTATTGTTAATGCAATATAATACCGAATGTGGATAGCTATTTACTTACGAAGGGTAATGGCACCAGAGTCTGCTAGGGAGTCATTAAGCAGACCTCCAATTATATTCAATGTATCATTTGACGCATAGAACGTTGTGTAGTGATTAATTCCAACAAAATCTACAGAGCCCTTGACAAGTGCAGCCTCAGATTTAGAAAATCTTGGCAGCCGGCTTCCTACTCTACTTCTCATTGAACTTGGATAGTCCCCAAACATCACAGGGTCAAGAAACCTGCAGGATGAATAGAGTAACTCATACCTTTGTTTGAAAACACAAAAAGGCATATACAATAGTATTTTCTTTCTTAGATACTCTCAAAACCCAAAAATATTTAAGTAAATATGTTGGCCATACCAGCCAAGCTGAAAATCTTGAGCTCTTTGTGTTGCTACGATGTCTCCTGTGAAATTTGATGCAGGTTCAAACCAAATAACATCAAAAGATATCCCAATTGATCCATGTTGTTTTGGCTGCATAATCACTAAGTGACCTTAGTTGCCCGACTATTTTGATTAACATAATGAATCTTGTACCAGCAGCACAACTGTGTACTAGCACACTAACTCTTGCCTAAATGTACATGTATACTTGATTTAATAAGTATCAAATATCCCTATAATCTGTTTCAGATAATGTCACAAAACAGATTCCGTGAACCGATTTAGACATAGAGATTGGCACTGTGATTTATTCCATCCACACCTTAGCATTATATATGTTTGCACACAAAAGAAGTTCATTTCTTTTAATTAATATCCTTAACACTTCACCTGGTACTTTTTCCTGTATATATCTGCTGCGTTTCCATGAGCAAGGAGAACATTGTGGGCAACTATGTAAGGTTCAGTTGCAGAGTTCCCGGCTCTGCAGAATAATCGATTTAGGATCGAGCACCGTCCAGGTGCCTGCAGACCCACATCATAGCCTTGTACAGAAAATGTATGTGGCTCGTTGAATGTGATCCAGTGCTTCACCCTGTCACCAAACTTTTGAAAGCACGTCTCGGCATATGTTGCAAAGTCCTGTCTGTAAATGACTTGGGTCATACGAAGCGCTTATACGACGAATGTATTGTATAGTTGAATGTTTACAATGGAAGAAAAACAATTAAAGTTTAAGAACATTTACATGATTTTACGATCAAGCCATCCTTTGTATTTGTCCTCCAATGCTTGAGGAAGGTCCCAGTGGTAAAGGGTCACATACGGTTCAATTCCTGCACATGTTGAAAACATGAGAATTTTTTTCGCCGATCATAAATGTAGCTCTGCAAAGAAAGTGATAGTTGTTGACTGAAGAACTTGAATAGCAGAAACAATAACATATGGTAGCTTTATTAACTTATCAAGATAAGATCATAGATAACATTTAACTGGATCCGATAGACTGGTTGATGAAATAGAATACCTTTAGCAAGTAAAGCATTGATGAGATTGTTGTAGTGATCAACTCCTGCCTGATTAATTTCTCCCGTTCCATCTACAAACAGGCACAACTTGAGACTTTTTCTGCATAATTGGTTTCTGATTAACAGTGATGAGAGCCTATAACGCTAAAGCTTACTAGGGAAAATCCGAGACCAAGCAACAGAAAACCGGTAGGCATCCATTCCCATGTCCTTCATTCGGTCTATATCTTCCTGTTTCCAAACCAGTTTCTTATAACATTATTGATTCATCTTTAGTTCAGAAAGACCGTCTAATAAACCATAAAGTGGACATACTCTGTAAAGATGGTACTGATCCACTGCAACATCTGCATTAGTGTTGTCTATTATCTTACCTGCATCAGAATAAATAAATTATCAGATTTGTTTCAGCCTGGTTAGTTGATTTATGATAGCAAGCTAGTAATAACTGGCAAAAGTTTAAGCAAAGAAAATAATAAAATTGTTAGTTCACTGTAACTATCAAAGCATTGAAACTTGATCAAATCTTTGGTTTATTATATGTTACCAGAAGTATGTGAAAATGTATCCCACACAGTTGGTCCCCTTCCATCCTCTTTCACTGCTCCTTCATACTGCAAACAAAGTAATTCATTATCATCAGCCATTCACATATACTATTGAATACAATAGACAACCCATCTGCTTGAATGTATTTATGCTAACAATCCCCACACAATGGTTTTATATATATAATTACTCTGAATTTTTTAATAAGTATATATAATTATATAATAGGTGGGACTTACAAAAGCAATAAAAGCGGGCTGAAAATTACTTCTTAAATAATGATACTATGTATTTAAATAAATAAAACTAGTATAATGTTCATTGTTATGTATTAAGTTAACGAATATAGGTCTATAGTGAGAGATAGCATTATCTAAATAACATAACAAACTCATACAGAGGGAGAATTACATGGTAACCCCTATCTATAACTTCATGACAATCTCACCCCACCAGTTTCAGAATCTAACGTCACTCCTTCATGAGTTTATTTTAATATTTGACCTTAATATGTGGGTAAACCTTGGTATTTTCTGAAACCAAGAGAATGAGATTGATTATGCCTAAAACCTAAACTCAATTATCAAAGACAATCTTACAACCAATTTTCAAGTTAAATTGGAAGTTAATGGAGGATTATTAGTATTAAGTAATATTGCTAGTTTTTTAAAAATGGAAGTTAAGGGAGCAATATTAGTATTAGGTGATATTGCTAGTTTTTTATAGAGTAAACGACTTTTTCCCATCCAAATAATGGTTTAATGACACTTTTTCATCTTCAAACTTTTAAAATATCATTTTATTAACTAAATTTATATTCTGTTTCTGATTCCAACATTGTTACGACCCCACACCACTACCATTCTCTTTTCCGATCATCACTTACCAAAATCCATCAAACCCTACTCTCATCGAACCCGCCAATTATCGACAATTAAGTGATTAGGGTTTACGCAATCGTTTTTCTCAAGTCAAATTCAGATCAATCAAAACCACCACCAAAAGATTCATCGGTCTCCCCTCTTCAAAAGCTCTAACAACCTAAAATGAGTTTGCTCTTTGTTTGCTGTCAGAATATAAAAAGTTGGATAATAAAATGATATTTTAAAAGTTATAAGTAGAAAAGTGCCATTAAACCATTATTTGGGTAAAAAAGAAATTATTTAAGTCTTTTTTAAAAACAAAAGGTGAGATCCTTATGCCACAAGTGACAAGTGATTTAGCCGTAAAATAATTAAAAAAATATTTAACGTGGTTTTTATTGATTTTTAGCATATATATTATATAGATAGAATGGGGTGTCTATCACAGTACATCTGGTTAAAGAATCCTGCTGGTGATAGATAACGCAGCCAATTTAATGTTTAGATACAATTAAGTCAAATAACTTGACTATTTCCTTCACATACTGATGTGATATTTATGGCATCTCATCAGTCATCACACTAATTATTATTAATAGATCACTTGTCTTCTGAAAAGTTTTATACAAATTTGGGCCACGTACGTTATTTTTTATCAGTTTTTTTTTTTTTTTTTAATCACCGGTGTGTTTAAACTAATTTACACGTATTATAACTAATCTTTTACTATCTTAGAATTATCAACGGGTGAAAATTTTAATAATTACCTATATTAGAAACTAAAGTAAATTAAATTCAAAAGTAATATATCAAAAATTTCTAGTTGACAACTCGACTATTTAGTGATTTATTCTTTATCAAGTTATCTTTCTCAAAAGTAAAATCATCTTTATATAAACAAATATATATAGAACAATGATACAATTACCGAAGAATGTATGCCAAATTTATATACCAAATGACGTGACATCATCCTGTTTTCTTAAAAAAAGAAATTTATAATTAATCGACGGTCAAAATGACACCATGTTATTTGGTGCATTAATTTGATGTGCATTTTTCGATAATTATGAGTGCATTTGGTTCATTATTTCTACCCATATTTCTAATCATATTCTCTAAATATTGTTTGGCACATTATTCCAAAAATATTAGTGTATTTTTTAATTACTTTTAGACCCCTTAAGTTTATTAATTTCACTAAATACCCCCAAAAAACAAAGTTTAAAAATTAGCAAAAACACCCCCTCCCACCCATACTTGCCAGATTCTAGCAACAACCGTTAGTGATAGCCAGAATCTGTCATAACGCTTATACCACGACCGAAACTGGCCGATTATTCATCGATCTGGCCGTCGCTTAAAGAAATGGTCGTCGTTAATGGTCAACGATGGCCAAGATCAAATCTTGGCCATCGTTGACCTAAAACAACGGCTATATCTTTGACTGTCACTGACAGCCAAAGATGGAGTTTTGCGGCCGTCGACGGCCACATTCAGTCGTAGATCTGGCCTTTTCTGGCTAGATCCATGGTGGATCTAGTTGGAAAATACCATATCAACCCGTTACGACACAGATTTGATCGGTCTGTGTCGTAACACAATTTTCAGCTAGATTCTAGCGGTGGTGGCCAGAATCTGACACTGTAGGTGGTGGGGGTGTTTTTGTCATTTTATATATTGGGGTGTTTAATTAAATTAGTAAACCTATGGGTTTTTTTATAAATNACAACTCAACTATTTAGTGATTTATTCTTTATCAAGTTATCTTTCTTAAAAGTAAAATCATCTTTATATAAATAAATATATATAGAGCAATGTTGCAGTTATCGAAGAATGTGTATTAAATTCATACACTGAATAACGTGACATCATCTTATTTTCTTAAAAAAAAATTTATAATCAATCGACGGTTAAAATGACATCACGTTATTCGGTACATTAATTTGATGTGCATTCTTCGATAATTGTGGGTGCGTTTGGTTCATTATTTCTACCTATATTTCCAATCCTATTCTCTAAATATTGTTTGGCACATTATTCCAGAAATATTAGTGTATTTTTTTAATTATTTTTAGACCCCTTAAGTTTATTAATTTCACTGAATACCCGCAAAAAATAAAGTTTAAAAATTAGCAAAAACACCCCCACCCACCCATACTTGCCAGATTCTGGCAACCGCCGTCGATGATAGTCGAAATTTGTCACAACGCTTACACCACTACTGGAACTGGCCGATTATTCACTGATCTGGCCGTCGCTTAAAGAAATGGCCGTCGTTGATGGTCAACAACGGCCAAATCTTGGCCATTGTTGACCTAAAACAATGGCCATATCTTTGGCCGTCACTGACGGCCAAAAGATGGACCTTTGCAGCCGTCGACGGCCACATTCGATCGTAGATTTGGCCTTTTCCAGCTAGATCCGTGGTGGATCTAGCCAGAAAAGGCCATATCGACCCATTACGACATAGATCTGACCGGTCTGTGTCGTAACACAATTTTTGACCAGATTCTGACGGTGCTGGCCAGAATCTGGCACTGCAGATGGTGGGAGTGTTTTTGTCATTTTATATATTGGGGTGTTTAATTAAATTAGCAAATCTAGAGGTTTTTTTATAAATTTTTAAATTTTACCTCGTAATACTCTCTTATTCAACTATCCAATATTATTCCCAAAATCTTATCCAAAGTAATGAACCAAATACACCCTGTATTATTTTCCATATATATATGTCAGCATTACTTGAGACACACATCATATAAGAGAAAATTTGGAATTTCGTTTGAGAAAAACTCTAATAAGAGACCCTATTCCAAAAGTCAAAACTTTGAAACCTAGGAAAGTCAGCTGTAATTTGGGAATGTTCCTATTCAATCGACGAATTCGTAGCCTATAAAAACCCGCCCTTTTACAACCGAATATATCATATAATGACAAAAATACAAAAATACCCTCTTTATGTAAAAACAATAGAATTTAAACAAGACAAAAACTCCATCCCCATCTCTTCATTCTCCCAACTAAAGCCCGTAACAGACATCTCACATGGCAGACAGCTGAACCAGTAATGAGGCTTTTGTTATCTGTATGGAATTCAATTGTTTTCATTTTGGAAACCACAAACTACATTTTCAAAGTCAATCATCTCTTCTCAAGATTGGCCATAGTAAAAATAGCCTTGAGTCCTGACCAAAGTAGCATGTCAAAACCTTATTCTATACTTAAGCTAACAGGAATAGACATGAATAATGAATATGGGAAAAAAAAGATTAAAGAAAATAATACAGAATTGTATTCCACTAATTTACACCAACCTGGAAAGCAGAAGAGGCAGTTCCAAAAACGAAACCCTCTGGAAATCTTCCTCTGTTAATCAGTGAGTAGCTTGTTTGAATCTGAAACACGAATAGTATTGATACTACGAGAGCAATGTCTTTCCTCAACAACATGGTTTCACAATTAAGCTCGACTGTACGTGTGAAACTGACTCGTTTTTTGTTTTAGAAAGAAAAAGAAGCTGATAGAGATAGGAAGAGCCGGAGTGATAGGTTTTGGATTTATATAAAGGGAGAGGGTTTGAGGATTTGAGAATGAGAATAATGGGAAAAGAGTGGTTGAGATTTGAGAAAAGCAAAAATGGAGGTGGTGCATACACGGTGGTAGTGCGCCAGCTAGCAGCTTAATGGTGGTGGTGGGCAATGTCAAAATATAACTCTTTCTAGAGTCCTTAGTTGACACTTAATGACAAAATACTATAATAAGCATTAAGCAATAGCAACTTGATTTCCTTTAGAATGCAGCTTATCTTTTCACGTCTTTTTGTCTGGATTTTGGCTTCCCTTGTTTGGGGTATCTACTCATATCTTGCTCTATGTCTACTTTTGTTTTACCCGTTCACTAACCATCTCATTCGCCGACCGGCATGCCAAACTTCTTTGATTTTCTCGGGAATTTATTGTTTTCTCGGGAGTTTGTTTGTATCACTCATCACTCCATCTTAACTCGCCATTTATATACACCACAAAACTCTGTGTCTACAAAGATAAATAACTCGTAATATGGAATTCATGGCATTTCTTTATTGAATTTTTTTGTGAATAGAAAAGCAGTACTGTAGCTATTTAATTCTTAATATTGATAAATTCATATAAATAAAACATAAGTTTCTATTATAATTAATAAATTTAGAGAAGAAGTCGAGCTCTACTCGGTGGTTGCCTCAAAAAAAGATAAGAGGTAAGTCGTACTACACAATGTATCGGCTCAAAGACAATTTTTACATACGTCGGAAGACATGGTAGATGAAATTTGACCGAGTACTGGCCTTCGTGATTCCTTTCTCACTTACTGCTAGCCCTTTATTTTGATATCTATATCCATATTGATCAAAAGGTCTCTTGTTACTTTGCAGTGTAACGATTATGTTATCTGTCGTCTGAAGAAGCTGAAGCTGAAGGATATGGGTGATAGTGATTAGAGTTAGAGAGAGTTCTAATCCGTATTTGGTTTTGTTGTATTCAGGATTTATATATCTATTTTTTCAACGATTTACATTGTATTTTCTTAAATGAATATGAATCTTTAATTGCCGGCACTATCTGGATGCAGTTCATCAGTTCATCTGGATGCTTATCACTGAAGCCAAGTTTATTTTAACCAAACAAGGTTGTGGATTAGTCGACATATCCAAAATGAGGACAACTTATTATTGATTTTTATAATTTAAGCTTGACTATGATTAAATTTTTTCACTAAAGCACAAATTACATTAGGCAGCACATCTTGGTATAACAATGTGAAGTTTCAGTATTTGTCTCAATTTTCTCATCTTATGAAGAAGCCAAGAATTTCTTGAACCATTGAACAGAGTCCTTTGGGTATCTCTTCAGTTTGTCATTATAATCCACAAAATAGAGACCAAACCTTGAAGTGTATCCAGCTGCCCACTCCCAGTTATCCAATAAAGACCATACAAAATAACCTTTCACATTGCACCCATCTTCTCTGCATTTCATAACTAAATCAATTAGCTTTCACATTCAAACAAAGCATCAAACACACACATTTACTTCGATGTGAAAGTAGAAATAGGCAAAGTAATGTTACATACTTGATAGCTGATAGCAAGTTTGTTAAATAGTCATTGTGATATTTGATTCTTTTCTTATCCTTCATAGCATTTTTGATGGGAATAAGTCGGTTATTGGGATCATCCATTCCTGTAGTGACCATGAAAAGAGATTTATTTTAACTAAAGCCTTCCTTGAATAGTTCTTTTCAGCTTTAAGAAGATTACCATTTTCTGTGATGATGACTGGAGGGTTCCCATACTTAAGTTTGATGTAATTCATTAAGCTTCTCATTCCATGAGGCACTATATACAACCATATAGAATTTGCCTGCAATATGACATAATTAATCAGTGCATTACCGGGATAGGACTATTAATTACAATAAGGGCAATACTTGTATCGACATAGTTTTGAAGTCTACTGAAGAATTACTGCTGACTTTTTTCAACTGGGTTATTAAACAATTATGAAATAAAAAAAAATAAAAAATAAAAGTCAGTTTCTATGGATTCCTTACCCTGTCTGGAATAGGTTTCCCAAGTGCAAAGGCTGAAAACAATACGGAAACAAAGAGAAACCTTTTTATTGAGATTCAAAGCAAAACTAATAAAAAAAGTTCTTACTGTAATGTTTATGTAATAAATATAGACCAAATGTAGGATACTTTATCACTTACGAACAGTAAGGGCACCCGAGTCTGAAATAGAGTCATTAAGAGCTTTAACAAGATTCGAATTCGATGCAAAGAATGTGGTGTAGTGATTAATTCCAACAAAATCTTAAGAGCCCTTGACAAGTGTAGCCTCAGATTTGGAAAAACTTGGCAGCCGGCTTCCTACTCTACTTCTCATTGAACTTGGATAGTCCCCAAACATCACAGGGTCAAGAAACCTGCAGGGATAATAAAGTAACTGACACCTTTGTTTGGAAAAAGAAAAAAGCATACACACTGGTATTTTCTTTCTTAGATACTTTCAAACCCAGAAGTATTTCACCTACCAGCCAAGCTGAAACTCTTGGGCTCTTTGTGCTGCTTCAATGTCTGCTGTGGAATTCGTTGCAGGTTCAAACCAAATAACATCATATGATATGCCAACTGATCCATGTTGTTTTGGCTGCATAATCACCAATTAGGCTTAGTTGCTAGAGTTTGTTGGTTAACATAATTAAAAGAACTAAACCATGATTGCATAATTGCACATTTACACATGCCTAAATGTAAACGTTTACTTGATTTAATATGATGCATCAAATAGCATTGTTATATAAGTTTGCATTGGCACACAAAAGAAGTTCATTTCTCTTAATTCAAATTAATATCCTTTAACACTTCACCTTGTACTTTTTCCTGTATATATCTGCTGCCGTTCCATGAGAAAGAAGAACATTGTGGGCGACTATGTAAGGTTCAGTTGCAGAGTTCCCAGCCCTGCAGAGTAATCCATTAAGGATTGAGCACCGTCCAGGTGCCTGCAGACCCACATCATAGCCTTGTACAGAAAATGTATGTGGCTCGTTGAATGTGATCCAGTGCTTCACCCTGTCACCAAACTTTTGAAAGCACGTCTCGGCATATGTTGCAAAGTCCTGTCTGTAAATGACTTGGGTCATACGAAGCCCTTATATGACGAATGTATTGCATAATTGAATGTTTACAATGGAAGAAAAGCAATTAAAGTTCAAGAACATGTACATGATTTGACGATCAAGCCATCCTTTGTATTTGTCCTCCAATGCTTGAGGAAGGTCCCAGTGGTAAAGGGTGACATACGGTTCAATTCCTGCACATGTTGAAAACCATAAGATTTTTTTTTCTCTCATAAACATAGTTTCGCAATGAAAGCGAAAATTGTTACTGAAGAACTTGAATAGCAGAAACAATAACAGATGGTAGCTTTATTAAATTATCAAGATTAGATCATAGATAACATTGAACTAGATCCGATAGACTCGTTAATGAAATGGAATACCTTTAGCAAGTAAAGCATTGATGAGATTGTTATAGTGATCAACTCCTGCCTGATTAATTTCTCCCGTTCCATCTACAAACAGGCACAATGTGAGACTTTTTCTGCATAATTTTGGTGTCTGAATAACAATGATGAGAGACTATAACGCTAAAGCTTACTAGGGAAAATCCGAGACCAAGCAATCGAAAACCGGTAGGCATCCATTCCCATGTCCTTCATACGGTCTATATCTTCCTGTTACCAAAGCAGTCACTTATCTCTATTTCAAAAAGAGAATAATCTAATAAACCATTAAGGCACTTATTGATTGAGTATCATCATTTGTGGACTTACAGGGTAAAGATGGTACTGATCCACTGCAACATCTGCATTACTGAAGTCCATGATCTTACCTGCGTAAAAATAAATAAATTATCAGATTTTTTTCAGCTTAATTAATTGATTTACAACATCAAGCATTGAAAATGAATGCCATGTTACCGAAAGAATGTGAAAATTTATCCCAGACAGTTGGTCCCCTTCCATCCTCTTTCACTGCTCCTTCATGCTACAAACAAAGTAGTTCATTATCATCAGCAACTCCCAAAACTAGTTGAATACAATACATAAGCCATCTGCAGCTTGAAAATATATATGCTCTCGATCTCTAGATAATGGTTTTGTAATATATAATTATTTTGATCATTTATACAATTGTATACTAGGTGGGACTTACAAAGCAAAAAAAAAAGAGGGTTGAAAATTGCTTCTCAAATATTTTATAGTATGTATGCAAAAAAACAGCATTATCCAAATAACATAACAAAACTCATAAAGAGGGAGAATTACATGGTAACCCCTATCTATGACTTAATGACAATCCCACCCCAACAGTTTCAGAATCTGACGTCACTCCCACATTGTTAGTTTCTAAAACAAAAGAATAAGACCTAATAAACTCAATTATCAAAGGCAATCTTACTCCCAATTTTCAAGTTAATAAAGGAATACAACTATTAGTTGATATTGCTAGTTTTTAAAACCAAAGGGTGAGATGTTATGCCATAAATGAAAGATGATAAGTGATTTACCCCTAAATTAAAAATAAAAAAGATAATTAATTTTGTTAATTAAACAATATATAATGGTGCTATTTACTTTTTGCATGCACATTAGGGTGTCTATCACAAGTGCTTTTTGATGGAAAAAGCAGCGGATTTAAAGTTAGATTCACATGAGTCAAAATGCGACTATTCCTATTCCTATTCCTGTTCCTATTCCTATTCCTATTCCATTCACACATATAGTAGGTGGGTCATGAGCTACTATAATTCTTGATATCTTATCACACTAATTATCCTGTCGACGAATTTGTGGCCTATAAAAACACGCCGTTTTACAACCGAATATATCATATTTATATATATATAGACAAAAATATTCTCTCTGCGTAAAAACAAAATAAAAAATGAAACAAAAACTCCATCTTCTTCTCTCATTTTCCCATCTAAAGACTGTAAAAATCTAACAAACACTTCTCATATCACAATAATGAACCAATAATGAGGCTTTTGTTATCTTTATCGAATTCAATTATTTTCGTTTTGGAAACCACAAATTATAACGTCAATGTCAGTTATATCTTCTCAAGATTATTGGCGATGGTGAAAATACCTTAGTCCGTGACCAAAGTATCACGTGATAACCTTATTCTATGCTTAATCTAAGAGGAATAGACATGAATCAATATTTTCATTTCAGAAAATGGGGAAAAAACAATTTATAGAAACGTAAGAAAATTGTATTCCATTAATTTATAGTATACCAACCTGGAAAGCAGAAGAGGCAGTTCCAAAAACAAAACCCTTTGGAAAACTTGCTCTGTTTATCTGTGAAAAGCACGTCTGAATCTGAAACACCAGCAATACTGATACTGCAAGAGCAATGTCCTTCCTCGCAAACATGGTTTCACAATTAAGCTAGACTGACGGAGTGTAAGAGAGATTAAGAGCTATGTATATAGAGTCCACTGTAAGTGTGAAACTGACTCCTCTTTTTTTTGGTCTTAGGAAAAAAGAAGTTGATAGAGATAGGAAGAGCGTGAGAGATTTCTGAGTTTTATAAAGGGCCGGGAGAAATAGATGAGGGGTAGAATGTCTGAGAATGAGAATAATGGGAAAAGGGTGATTGACAAAAGCAAAAATGGAGGTTTTTTTGTGGCGCATACACTGTGGCAATGGGCCAGCTAGCAGCTTATATATGGTGGTGGCCAATGCCAAAAGATACGTCTTTTTAAAGTCCTTGGTTCACACTTAATCACAAAAATACTATAATATAATAAGCAACACCGCCAACTATATTTCCTTTAGAATGCAGCTTATCTTTTCATGTCTTTTTGTCTGGATTTTGGCTTTCCTTGTCTGGGATATCTTCCTCTATATGGACCTTTGTTTTATCCATACACTGACCATCTCATAAGCCGAACCACATGCCAAGCCAATCTTCTTTCATTTTCTCGGGAGTGAGTTTGTATCACTCATACGCCACAAAAATAGGATCTTCACCGTAGAATTCTTTATCCTAATTTTAATTTGAATTTGAATTTTTTTTTTAATATAAATCTTAAGAACACACTTAAGATCACATATAAATAAATCAGTAATCATCTTGATAGATTGAAAAATAATATTTTTTATTTTTTTAAATAAAGTGCTTCTATTTATTAAGGCACACATTTAATGAAGAAAAATAAAAGGAGGCACATCTAAATTGTAGATAAGAACAACCATCGGGTCATCTATGATAAAATAATAAAAAGAGAATCTAATATGATCTTTCAAATTAATTTGAGTTTTCATGATGATAAAAGAGTAAATGAAGATTTAATATGGTCTTTCAAGTTCGAGTCCTCTGATTGCTAATAGGAGTGGTCACTGAAGTTTTTTTCCGATCGATAATTCTAGAATCTTAGAAAAATAATTGAGATACATACAAACTAATCCAAATACTCTAATCATTAAAAAAAAAGAAAAAAAAAATTGTAGATAAGTTGGAGAAAATGGGCTTAATGTTGGGTATTTAAAAGAGAGTTCGGTTAACAGTTTCCTTTGAGTCACGTCATGCTTTTATCAAATCATCATAGGAAGTTGAAAAAAAAAAGGTTTGTTTGCCTTTGCGTGTCCTTAGCTTAAACTTTACTTTGCCTCTGACGTGTTCATTCCCAGAGAGTAAAGTACAATAAATTTAGATAAGGAGTTAATTTTGGCCATATATTACTTATAAATATGATTAATACAGTATTAAGATTTAATCAATCAACAACCTCCATGTTTAGTGCCAATCTGGGTCCATATAATTAATAATTACTGGCGTTTACAGCATTTTCCTCGTGCCACATGCTCATCGCTCTAGAACCCATCTAAATCAACCAATTTCAGTAATTATCGATTGATTAAATTAATTACTATCCTAGGCGAGAAATCAGATTGCTTATGATACCATTGAATATCTCACACTAAATTCTCGTATATATTATCTGTGCTTCTTTGTTTGTTAGTTTTGCGGCAATTAATTAAGAGTAAATCAGCAGTTAATATAGGAATATATTAGGCGATTCCGTTGTGAGAAAAGATGGCTGGCTCAAACTTGGAAGCAATGAAATCTAGAGTGTATAGCTAAATACGACAATTTAGTCTCTATAATTAGGTAGTGACGTGTTTGTCATTTTTAGGAAATAGATCCTGATTAAAGACGATTATTAATTCATAATGCCTGAATTATCTATGACAAATAAGATTACGTTTCATGAACTTTAACTTGGAAGGTAATTATTCAAATTTTTATATTCTCTATTGAATTTATAGTTGATACGAACATACCACAATTTTTATTTTTCTAATAATAAATATCGTTTTTTTATATAACTTACGTGTTCGGATTAGTTTGAGTACAATTCAATTAATCTTATATAAATTTAAACGTGATAATAATATTAAAATAATTTAAAAGAAAAAAAAAAAGGCTTTATGGAATTTGGATGGCGAGATTGTTAGGTTAATTTGGTGAGAATGATTAATGCGGGGAAGCTGGATAGTTTTGAGATGGTGGGTTGGATTTTTTATCACAAAACGCCATCGTCTCTTTATGGAGGGGGACTTAACATTCTTATCAGCAAGTCGGTCAATTTTGGCATAAGCGCTGGTGTAAAAGCACTTCCAAAACGAGGAAAACCCAATTCAATGAGAAAAAGATACAAAGAGTTGAAAATTCAACAGCTTAGCCGAAATTATGGGGGTGGCCCGGTGGGGAAGCCTCAACTAAGTTTTTAATAGTTGCAACTAACCAAACTCCTACGTGTAGCGACTGGAGTGAGATCTAACTTTCTAATCATTTATGCGATTTAAGTGAGATCCAACTTTTTATTCATTAAAGAGATTCAGACAGTTCGAGAGAATCACCACAGCTTTTCTCTTTCTCGATAATTCATATACAATATTTCTAACACAGGGTTAGGTTTGCCCTTACTAGAAAAAATTAAAATTAAAATAAAATACCTAACAACATATCTTCACAAACCAAGAACGGTAAGATCGTCTATTTCATTTCTTATTATTTACTTGAAACCTTTTAAATAAAAAAGTTAAATGATCATACAAAATTCGATTTGAGAATGAAAACTATCAACTGCTAAGAAATTTAAAAAAAAAAAATAATAATGTTAGTACTAGAATATTTGTTTAGAAATAATATATAAAACCTTTGAAAAAGCTGAAAGAAGCATAACTCCATATGCAAAGAGGACCACATAAAATTGTAGTGGTAGCTAGTTATTGACAAAATTATTACAAAATAGCAAGTAAAATGTAAATAAATAAAGCAAACTTTATTGATTATCAAGTCAATTCTTTGGAGTTATAAATGCCAATTTTTGTTAAATATGATTTTTTTTTTCTTTTTTTAAATAGCAAGGGTAACGGAGTGTAACCAACTTTGTATTATATGCATGGCGTGTCTAGAAAGAAAGGTACTTTTTTTTTTAATTAATTTGTATTTATTTAAAAATGAGATTAATTAGATAATTAATATAACATCATTCCAAAAGTTATTACAGCTATAAATTAATAATGCTGGGACAATATAAATTAGAGTAGTACCACGCCAACAACTTTTTCTCATAAATATTCTCTCACAACTCTGACGTGACAGCTCGTAATTGGTCAATTTACAATTAATTAGTAAGACCCATGTAATACTTATGTGAGATCTATTATCAACTGACCAATTGTGAACTATCATGTCAGGATTGTGAGATAAAGTTTGTGAGAAATGATTGTTAGTGTAGTATTATACTATTATTCAATAAATTATATTAACTAGAAAAAGGTATTAATTAAGCAATAAATTAATAAATTATTAATGTATACTATTCGAGGAACATACTTAATCAACTAAAAATTCATTGTACTTTACCATCTAATTAATTGAATACGAATTAATCTACTAAATATACATTAAAGCATTAATTTAAATTCATTGTAGTTCCATGGTATATAATTGCATTAGTTTAGTTAAATGTACTCAACAAAAAAATATCCGTGCATAATTTAATTGAATTAAATGTATCCATTCTACTTGATATCTTTAATTTAATTAAATGTATTCAACAAAATTAAATTAAAAATAATCTTTATATAAACAAATAAAAAGTCTTATTATATTTCATAAATACAATGACTTCCATCTAAAAAGTGTTAGTAAATCAACCATTCAAGTTTAGAAGAAATCGTTGCTAATATCACTGAAAATCCTGTTGTTAATGAATTTGGGGATGATACAATAACTTTGGAATCTGTTATGCGCAAGGAAGCACTCAAAGCATCAACAACACTTTATAATTTTTATTGCAATTTGAAAATTCAACCCCAAAACTTTTAGATGCAATGAGAAAAATTAGAGATGAGATCCAACAAGATTTAAATTTCAATAAAAAAACAAGTAATAATGGAGTCATATTTCAATAAAATATCATAGTTAATTAGCAAATTATTTATTTATGATATGAATGGGACCACAGAGTTATGTAAGATTTTCCAGAAAAATATTATTTTATTAATTTATCGACATTATTAATTTAACATAATAGCTCAAGTCGGGACCATAAGAAATTATTATATAATAGAGGTTATTAATTTATCGAGTATAAATTTATAGAGGTTATACTATTTATGACTATTGAAATTAATTGATAAATAATAATATTTTTTTTCTTAATCAAATTAATAGTTTTGGATGTGTTGTTTCAGTATTTTGAATAGTATTTTTGAAAAAGTAAGAGTTGGGTGATAATAACGAGGTATTATTTAAAAATTAACAAAAACACCTCTTATGTTTGTTAATTTACTAAACACCCCTGTAATAAAAACATTAAAAATTATAAAAACACCCTCACCCACCCATTAAATACCGACAGCTGGCCACCACTGTCGGAGGGTGGCTGGAGTCGCCATATCAATGCACGATCGGCTAGGCATGGTAATGTTCCCCAGGATTTCGGGGACCCGTCCCGCCCCGCCCCATATGGGGCAGGGAAGCCCCGGTTTTTTCGGGGATAGGGGCGGGGGTGGGGGGTGTTTTAATCCCCGTCCTTGGGGATGGGGCGGGGGTGGGTGATGCATTTCCCCCCGACCCGCCCCGTATATAATATATAAAATAAAAAAAATGTATATATATATTTACTTTTCACTAATATCCCTATATTTCACCTAATTACACAATTATCCTATCTATATAAACCCCTATTTTCCTAATTTCCCTCACCCTAAACAATTGAACAAGAACAAACCCTGACCCATATTTATGTATAATTGATTATGTTTAAACGATTAATTTAAGTGTTTGTCATGTGGACGAGAATTAACTATTGTGTTTGATAATGCTCAAATTAATTTATGTTTATATAAAATTAATAGGGCGGGGACGGGCCTACAACATTCCCCTTTGGGGCGGGGAAGGCGAATTCCTTTCATCCCTGTAACGGGATGGGGCGGGGGTGGGGAATGATTTTGAGGGTGGGGACGGGTACGGTGAATGAGATCCCCGCCCCATTGTCATGCCTACGATCGGCTGGATCTGGCCGATTGTGTATCGAGATGGCCTTTTCCAGTTAGATCCATCATGGATGTGGCCAGAAAAGGCTAGATCTGGCCATTAACAGCCAAATCTTGGCCATCGTTGACGACTAGGTACAACCAAAGATCTAGCATTTTTCGGCCAGATTCACAATGGATCTGATCAAAAAAGGTTATATCGACACACTACCAGCCAGATCCAGTCGGCAGTGTGTCATTATACTAGATTTCAACCACCTTTCGGCGGTGAAATTTTTGTTATTTATGAAATATTACTGTTGTTATTTGATTACACCTTAGGGGGTGAGAAAAACACCATTGTGAAATTACAAAGACTATATGCTCTATGTATCTAGTCCCACAGAAAGTTTTAGTGCAGACTTACAAGGAAAGCCATTAGAAAAAAACTTAATTGTATAATATTAGTTCTCATTTCATAATATCTTATATAAATTTCTGATGTGAGTTATTATTACTGATATAGATATAGAGACTTTGGGCTTGTTCTGTGTAAGTTGAAAAAGGCTGGTCTGTTCTGGTCCTGGTTTGGGCTTATTTTTGCTTTGTAAATACGTGTTTCTTTTTGTTCGGGCCTTGTTTTTTGTTAGGCCTGTTGTAAAGGATCGTACATCCTTAGCTTTCTTTGCTTCCTCTTGGGTCTGTCCAAGGTAAGTGGGCTATGGGGGTTTTCTTTCTTTCCTCAGTATTCTTTCGTTTTTGTTATATAATTATCGGGTTTATCAAAAAATTAATTAACACTTAAAGAATAAAAAGTTAACATTCTAATGGACTTAATTAGAAAAATTTAAATGTCTCAAGGAACGGAAAATGTTAACTCACGTGTTCCAGATCTACCCTTATGAAGAAAGTATGTTTACGCAAGGAATCGTCGTGTCTTGGTTTCATTTCATCCATCTGTTTTTATTTTTATTATTTGAACCCACGAAATTGCATTCTTACTTTTATCCCAGTTTGAGGGTTCAAGTATTTAGATAGGATAAAGATATCTTAAAATTTGTAGAAATAACAAAATTTTTATTTTATTAATTAAAACTTATTAAATTGTTTATCTTTTAAGAATATTTGTTATTTTAAAAACATAGACTCAAGATATATAAGGCTGTGTTTATTTTATTATTTAGAGTAGTATTTTTAAAAAATTTGAGTTTAGCTGTTATTATAAAGTAATATTTGAAAATTAACAAAATCACCATTTGGATTTGTTAATTTACTAAACACCCTAAACAATAAAAAGTTTATAAATTGATAAAAACACCTCCACTCACCCAAATTTGTCAGATTTAGGCCACCACCGTCGGAAAGTGGTCGAAATCTAGCGTAATGGTACACAACCGGCTGGATCTGGTCAGTCGTGCGTCGATATGACCTATTTTGGCTAGATCCACCGTGGATCTAATTGAAAAATGTCAGATCTATGACCAGATTTGACCAGATCCAGCCAGTAGAGCGCCATTATGCCAGATTCCGATCACCTTCCACTGGTGATGATTAGAATCTAGCAAATGTGGGTGGGTGTGGGTGTTCTTTTTTTAATTTATAAACTTTTTTTGTTGGGGGTATTTAATTAAATTAATAAACTTATGGGGGTTTAAAATAGTTGAATATAATATGATTGAATTTTGAGAATAGGGAAACAAATATGCAATTTGGTAGGATAGGAATAGGAAAAGTAAAACAAATAACCCCTAATTTGTTAGTACAGTAGATATAGCTATTAGTAAAGAATAATATTATATCAACAACTCTCTCTCACAAACTTTCTCTCACAACCCTAAAGTAATAACTCGTAATTGGTCAGTTCATAACGGGTCTCACATAGGTTATGCATGGGCCTCATTGATTAATTATAAACTGATCAATTACGAACTGTCATGTCATAATTGTGAGAAAAGATTTGTAAAAAATGATTATTGGTGTAGTATTACTCATTAATAAAATAGTTTATTTACTCGTTTATGTATTTCTTGTATTCTAAGAACAAGAACTCGGTGAAAGACAGAAAGAGACGTGGAGCGATATCTTACCCAGGGACAATCATGTAAATTCAATAATAGGACTTCTAAAAAATAAAAAAGAAAGAAAGAAAGAAAGAAAGAAGTTGGCTTTGGAATGAAAATGGAGGACGAAGAAGAAGGTCCACCTCTAGCCGTTCAAATTGACGAAACTGCAGAAGAACCCTCTTACTCTTCCAACAACGCTGACGTTTCAGTGGGCGTTACCGTCATCACTGGCTTTCTTGGAGCTGGAAAATCCACTGTAACTTAAACCCTTATTTTTCTATTTTTTTTTCTTAATTTGATTTTATTTCTACTTTATGTCAAATACCTGTCTAGTGCTTTTTTTTTTTTGGTACAGATATTGGATTATAGTTAGTGTCAATATGGGACGAAAAGATGCTGAAGTTTAATGATTATTACAGATTATGAAGTTGTTCTTTAGTGAAATTATTCAATATCCCCTAAAATAATATAATTTGTAGTGTCAGATGAAATGGGATGTGCCACAAAGTTCATGTACAAGGACAGTTTAAACTCTTCAAGCTTGATGAAGATTTTAAAGAGATTAAGATTAGATCACTCATAATGTATGGGAACACTGAAAGTTATTGGTTGAATGTACAGAAGAGGCAGATACGTATGCATATTGGAACAATGATTAACTTTCGAATGCAAAGAACTATGGTTTTAATGTAAATTTATTATTGGGTCAGAAACTTATTTTAGTTTGCAAGAAATTTCTCAACTGACAATTGGGGCTATGAATTTCAGCTTGTTAACTATATCTTGAATGCACAACATGGAAAACGAATTGCTGTCATATTAAATGAGTTTGGTGAAGAGATTGGAGTGGAAAGGGCGATGATTAATGATGGAGAAGGTGGGGTACTTGTTGAGGAATGGGTTGAATTGGCAAATGGGTGCATTTGTTGCACTGTTAAGCATAGTTTAGTTCAAGCACTGGAGCAACTTGTACAGATGAAAGAAAGGTAACATTGTTTTTTGAAGTCTTTTTGGGAATCAGCTTATGGGAAGTTTGATATTTCACATGGAGAAATTATATGTTAGTGGAAATTAATGATCTAAGAATGGTTCTTTTGTTGTGTGTAGACTTGATCATATATTGCTCGAAACCACTGGGTTAGCGAACCCTGCTCCTCTGGCATCTATTCTATGGTTAGATGATCAACTGGAATCAGCTGTCAGGCTTGATTCTATTATCACTGTAAGTAAGATTACGATCTTTGACTAATTTTAATAAATTGTCTGTATGATTTAGCATTTGAATTGTACTTATTTTAATCATTCAATCGTTAAGCTGTTATATTATGTTTGCCTGCATTCCAGTTTCTCATTTCATATGATGGAGACTAAGGATATAGCTTATGAGCTTTTCCTATGTTTTTCCCAAAGTTTCATCAAATTATCTACTTCCATGGCTGTAATAGCTTTTCTTCCATTTAGGGTTGGGAGTTGATTAATATGATGCATATTTCTTTACTGTTCTACTTCCTTCTTGTAGTATGAGACAATCTTATCATGTTTTATGTTACTTTCTGTTTATCTTCTTGGTATATGAGTGGATAATAGTAATTTATGATTCATAAAAATTGAGCTTTTGATGTTTTGTTTTTTCTTTTCTATCATATGTTCTTCCGTCAGTTACCTCAGGTTTTCATCTCAGTTCTTTCTATTAATAAGTTTTTGCTTAATAGGTTGTGGATGCCAAAAACCTTCTTTTCCAGATAAACAAATATCGTGATGTATCTTCATTTCCTGAAGCAATTCATCAAATAGCATTTGCGGTAAGTCTCATATTATTACTTAATGACTGATTTAGTTGCAAAATAGCCTTTCGTTTTCTGGAAGATCGTTTTTCACTTTGTTATTTTCATTGGATATAATTTAATATCAGTCAGTTGAGCATATCAGAGGCTTATAAGATTCATTTTTCTTGTAGGATGCTATAATTCTTAACAAGATTGATTTAGTTTCTCAAGAGGCTTCCGAAGATGCTCTTGACAAATTGGAGAAGGAGATACATGAAATTAACTCTCTTGCTCAAATTATTCGCTCTGCCCGGTGTCAAGTTGACTTGTCTAAGATATTGAACTGCCGAGCATATGATGCTACGGTTAGTAATACAACTTTTTATTTTTATTTTATAGGTACATCTTGTCAGCTTGTGCCGACTTTTGTTTTAACTGTTGTCACTCAAAGCAATTTGTCTTTTCTCTCAGCACATCACTCATCTACAGGCACTGTTGGAAGAGCACCAATCTGTGCCTTCTTCAGATCTTCATGACAGTGACGTGCGAACTTTGTGCATTTGTGAACCAGGGGCTGTTGATCTTGATAAGGTAATCTCCAAAATAGCTATGGAAAATTTGGTCTTGCTCTACCAAGTATTGTAATTTGTTATTAGTTGCTCTTATATTCACTAGTTTGGAAAGAGTATTCAGTAGGTACTCTTATATTCACTGCTCTGGAAAAATAATTACAGTTTCCTCGAGTGTATACTTAATAATTGTTGGAATATATGTATTCCATCTGAATCAAACAATCACATCCTTGTTGCTTGTATAACCTTGTTGTTCATTATTGTATATGTATTCTCTCTTTTTTCATTTTTCTTTTTCCAATATATTGAAAATTCCTACCTTATTATAGTGTATTATTTTGTATGTAAAATCCATATTTATTTTGATAATGTCTGGTATTCTGTGTATTCATAGGTTCGCTTGTGGCTTGAGGAGATTCTTTGGGATAAGAAATATGGCATGGATGTGTACCGTTGCAAAGGTGTTTTAAATCTTCAAAACTCCGATCAACTACATACTTTGCAGGTAATATTTGCAATTTTTGCTTTGTTTACTTATGATGCAGCTTTGGATTTAGAGTAGACTGTTCTTTTTTTTCTCTCTGACATTTATGTCCCCATTTACTGACTCCTTCCCTAGCTTCCCTCTTTTCCTCTGTTTCTTGGATATTTGTGTTTTCTCCTGGATGGGTAGCTACTTTTGCAACCTGATAATCATAATACTCCGTAACTTAACTGCCCCTCAAGTGAATTTTTTCAGAGAATGTTAAAAACCTGAGGTAGCAGCGCACATGGGATAGCAAGCACATGAATTATGTACAAATGCTAGCTCTGTGCCATTATCAACTCAGCTGAGAGACCATTAAATTTTTTTATTATATTTCAAATCAAAATTTTTAAATTACAACAGAAAGTATTTCCATCTTCTGTGAACTTAAAATTTTCAAGAGTTCAAACCATTTCTATCCTACTCTATCTTGTAAAATGATGCTTGGGCCAACTAAAGAGTAGGTAATGTTGAGACTCATTGTCTATCTGATGTTTTCCAGAACAGGGGAGGAAATGAATTTGTAGGTCACTAACTCACTGTGGTGTTTTCATTGCAATTGTTCTCCCAAACGTTAATCACATATCTCAAATAAGGGTGGTGAACTCATTAAGTGAGAGGTTGCAATAAACGGTTCCCTTATACAAGTTTTCGTACAGATCTCAAATTTTAAAGAATGGGTCTGGCATTTAATAAAATTTCTATTTTCTAATTGTCTATTGCAGCTTTTTATTAGTACTTCTTTTCCCATTGTATGCAACTTCGTTTTGTTTGTTTGTTTTGCTTTTTATCTGTTGTTAAAGCTACTTTGTTCTCAGCAATTGATTAATTGCATGTGGTCTCATCACCAAGTTGTTTGTTCTTGAACATTTGGCAGGCTGTAAGGGAGATTTACGAGATTGTTCCAGCTCGAAAATGGAGAACAGAAGAGAATCAGATGAATAAGATTGTGTTTATAGGTAATGTTCTCAACACTTTTGCACTATTTTCAGCTATACCTTTTCTAAAAACCAGTTGGAGCTCCTTATGCTTTGTTTTTGTTCTACTGAAATTGGTTGGTTTTCAATGTTGCAGGGCTTCATTTGAATAAAGATGTTCTTACTGATTCCTTCAGAACTTGCGTATTATCAACTACTTAAAGTTGTAATTTTGGTTAACTTGTGATTAAGTTCAGACAAGGTGTGAATTGCCGCCTTGTAGCTTTGTTTTATTATTATTATTATTATAAATTTGTTTAATTGTATTTTTTGTTTTTAAATCTTATAAATACAGATAAGTTTTGAATGTAGATGTCCTATATTTTAATCATGCTAGTAATTTTACACTTAAATTTCACAAGTGCATTCATCATTTTTCATGAGATTGTAAGCCAACCCAGATATATAATATGTAATCCATAGCTGGTTACCCAATAATAAAAGAGCAAAAGAAGGAATTATGTGTTTTTGATTTTGAGTCTCTCTACGCCATTGAAGTTATTGAAGTTTTTATCTGGTCGATAATTTAAGATTTGAAAGATTAATTGAGGTATATACAAGTTGGTCCGAATATTTTTTATTAAAAAAAAAATGATATATATAACAATTACAATCTATATATAATATTTACGAATATACAACTTTTAACTTAAAATATTGTAAAATGTTAAAAATTAAAATTAAAAATACCCTACCCTAATAAAAACTCCACACAAGGACACGTGTCTAAAAACTATAGCAAATTAGCAACACAAACAATTAAAGCCGCAGCTCACCGCCAAGCCCTCGTCGACAAAGGACGCCGCCGAGAATATTGTAAAATGTTAAAAATTAAAATTAAAAGTAACCTACTCTAATAAGACTCCACAAAAGAACCCGACTCTAAAAACTCTAGCAAGACAAAAATTAACCCCGCAGCTCACCGCCAAGCCCTTGTCGACAAAGGACGCCACCGAGACGTCTCCAACCTCTGACGTCCCTCCACCGAGATTTCCGGCGGATTCGCTGTCTAGCTGCTCCAGCAACCGCCGATTCAAGCTTCAACAGGTTTTTCTTTTTGGTTTTTCAATTTTTATTTTTAAATTAAAATATCTATTCATTTAATATTCTTTTGATAGGATTTTTGTTTGTTTGTGAAATCTCTGAACTGGGGACTGAACCCGGGACTTTCACTGATAATGTTAGACCTAAGTCTTCGTAAACCCGGAGTAATTAGTAATTGTAAAAATTTGTCAATACGCATTGCTCACTGAGGTTGGTATATGATCCATAATCTCTCTACTCACTCACTTTTACTTTTCAGATTAGCAGTTGGAGCAGTTGGAGAGCAAAGTTCAGGTACACTGGCATGCTAATATTATACGATTTTGATTATTATTGATTGTTTTGAGTTGTTTTTGTAATATCATTTTTATTCTTTGTTTCTGCCAAATTCGATTGCTCTTATTGTTCTTGTACAAATCGAACTCTTTAATAAAACTTATCATGATGTGGTCATGGGTGGGAACCTTATTTTCTGAGTTAATTCAGTACTTTTGTTGCATGATCAAGAATGTATAAGATGCTTATGTTAACTAACTCTGTTCAAAGAGCGTGAAATATCGAATGGCTACCCTTTTTTTCCACTGGGCAGCAAGATTTGGGGATGTATGCCATAGAAGGCATTTTTTAGGTTTTATTCTACCGTTGTTAATGGCCTATCAAATTTGCGAACCATTTCTCCGCGGCTTGTTGGATGCAATGAATGATTTCTACAACTTTACATCATGTTATTTGCGTGTTTTCTTTTCTCTTACTGTCATTTTATTTGCAAGTGTAAATTGTAAAATAGATAATGAGATGCCCCGAGCGAAAGTTGATTTGATAAGCTTGAGTTATAACTCTGGTCTTGTATACCCTTTATAAAATGGTATCATTGCTAGAGTTATATACAATATTCCCGATTTCAAATCTTTATGTTTCTCTTATGATTTTGTATTTATGATTTGAAAATAACTATGTTTTACTGTTTACATATTTAACTGATCAGAGGCTAACAATTGTTGACAATGTGTTTCCCTTGAATCTCAGGGTCAATTTTTGCAAGAATGGCATTGGTTGTAGTTTGTGGGCAACCAAGTAGTGGGAAGTCAATGGCTGCAATGTGCCTTGCCGAAGCTCTAAAAGGATCAGAGTTAAAAGAGACAGTCAGGATAATTGATGAAACTTCCTTTCATCTTGATCGCAATCAGAGCTATGCCAATATGACTGCAGAGAAGAATTTACGCGGAGTGCTCCGGTCTGAAGTTGATAGATCTGTGTCGAAAGATAATATAATCATTGTAGATTCTTTGAACAGTATCAAGGGTTACAGATATGAACTATGGTGTTTGGCTCGTGGTGCTGGAATAAGATACTGTGTGCTTTACTGTGATGTGGAAGAAAATGATTGTAGAAAATGGAATGAGGAACGACGGGAGAAAGGAGAACCCACATATGATGATAATATACTTGAAGATCTTGTAAGAAGGTTTGAGAAACCTGATAGAAGAAATCGATGGGATTCACCTTTGTTTGAATTATGGCCACAGAGAGATGGAATTGAGAAATCTTCTGCTGCCATTTTGGATGCTGTTTCCTATTTGACAAAAAAGGTGGATTCAAAAACGCGGCATGTTAAGATTTTACAGCCAACCATTGCAACACAAAATACACGATTTTCAGAGGCAAATTCCCTGTATGAATTGGATAGAGCAACACAAGAAGTGACTAATGCTATTGTAGAAGCACAATCGAAGGCACTTGGAGGGCCTCTTAACGGGATATCTCTTGGCCAGGGGTTGCCTACTATCAATATTTCAAGGTCAGTTGGGCTGCCTGAGCTACGTAGACTACGAAGAACATTCATTAAATTGACAGGGCAAACCAGTTTGAGTGGACCACCACCACCCTCGGATTCTGACAGTGCAAAGAGGATGTTTGTGGACTACTTGAACAGGGAACTAGAAACCACTGCTTGAATGAGCATAAATATCATTGTTCTATTGAAATATCGTTGGGATTAGTCAAATGTGAGGGCCATTCTAGGTTTTGTCCAATATCGAATGGTGTTGTACCAACAAATAATGAAAGTGGAGGTTTGCCTTCTAAAAAGGGAAATACTACACTTACAACTCAATCTTACAAACTTTCTTTCACAATTTCAATGTGATAGCTCGCATAGGTCTTGTTTGTTCAATTACGAACTGATCAATTGTGAACTATTATGTCAGGATTGTGAAAGAAAGTTTAGAAAATTAGGGTGTGAGTCAATCTTTTATTGTTTTAAAAATAGGTCACTTTGTTTTTAGTATCTATTGTATCAAAGAAAGTTAGTGTGGTTTGCTAAAGGAATCACTGTAACATTTGTTCAATGGTAATTTATTTGGATTGTTTCAAATTGTCAATACATGTTTTTGGTGACTTAACATTTCGAAATCTTCTCTCTGTAGATTCCGTTGGATTAAAAGATTTGTGATTAAAGCAATTTCTGAGAAGCCTGTGTTTGTCAATTGTCAGTCCACAGTTAAGAGATAAAATCCAATCATGGATGGCCTTTTCAGGTGTAGAAGCACCAGCTTGTGGGTTAGCCCTTACTCCTAGATAACCGACACTTGAAAACTATTATCGCTACTCTGGATCTGGAGCCATAAGCTGGCAAAAGCCATGGAATCAAATCCTGTTATTGCTCAAAAACTTGTTGAATTCTGCCATTCTCTTATATTTTACAAGTTGGCTTCGAGTTAGCCCATCAAACCAAACCAACCCCACTAAACAATAATTAAATTGATGGTTAAGTCATCACCTACAGAATCCCCTGCTTTAAATAACCAAAAATAATAAAAAAGGGAAACTTATGCTCCACTCTAACATGATGCAACATTCTCTACCTGCTTAAACACAAAACAACAATAAGAGAGCGAGAGAGTTGGCTCCCCTCCAGTTCTGATAGCCTCATCATAAATCAACAATGGCCTCCATTTGGATCTTGTCTCTGCTGGTTAAATACAACTAATCATGGGCTTCATATACTCCTCCAAAACAAAGGGCTAAATCTTAACCACCCATTCCAACATCTACACTAAATCCAAGGCTTAACCGAGCTGTTACCCACTAGATTTGAACCACATGTCATCGTAGCACATCCCACGTGGACTTAGAATAATTTTAGGATTGCGTAGCGGATTTGCTAGAACTAACAAATTTAATACTGTGCCGCTAAAAGGAAAAAGTTTACACAACATCCAGTTGATTAATTACAATTATTCCCCCTGTTATGTTGTAGAGCAAAAATGATTTGCCTGTTTGTTCTGTCTAAAAGTTAGAGCTTTTGTTTATTTATAGATTAGATCTATCAATTTTAATAGTGTAGACCTCTGAAACCAAAACAATTACACAAACCCCAAAACTAGAATCCGATAAAAACTGGACTCTTAAAACAATAATACCTCTGTGTTATGTTGGTTTTGCTTTGAATCTCCATTCTTCAGCACCCTTTAATTGGTATGTCCTCCAAACCCTAATCTTGTTTCCATTTTTGCATGTGCATTTGATCTGACATTTGTATCTGGGTTTCCTTTTTGAGATCTGGGTTTGTTTTAGTTGATTAAAAATGGAAAGTTTTGCATTTTCGTCCTTTTTGTTGCGAAAAGGAAATGGAATTTTGTAGGAATCACATTGAGTCTCGTGGAATCTAATTAAATCGTGATATGTGATATTGATTCGGTGGATCTTTGACTTTTTTTGTTATTGCAGGTTGATCTGGTGGTTTGTTGGCTACGTGCTGCTGGAGACTAGTTATTTTTCTACAATTGGCAATACTATTTTTTTTTTAACAATCAAGCGTTACGTTTCGGGAGAATTCAACATTTCTTTTTTGGGTTTGATTTGGACTTTTAGTTCTTCTACATTGTGTAGTTGTGTGAATTGTTGATCCATAATTCGGATTGAAACTTGGTTGTCGTGATCTAATTTTCTCGGTTTTTAGTAATGTGAGTGTGATGCTACAATCACGTGAGAAACATCTGTTTTTGTTATTGGAAGAAAAGTGTTGTGGAGAAAATAGGTGTTGTACGGACTAATGGAAACGTATCTAGAAGCTTATATTTTATGACATGTTGTGGTATTGGTTGTTCTTGGAGATTTATGTGAAAGGGATTGATTATTTTAGTGCACTTTGAAACTCAAATTGTTAAAGAGTGTAGCAAAATTTGGACATGAGAAGCTCCTGGTTCAATAAACTTTCTGTCATTTTTGGGCCTAGACCGCCGGTCAGTTGGTTGTTATTATGCCTTATTAGTATTGTTGCACTTGTTGCCGTCTTAGGATCATCATCTTCAAATACCTTTGACTCTTTAACTTCAACTCAAAAACCTGATATTTATACAAACTATCGAAGGCTAAAGGAGCAAGCCGCAGTTGATTACTTGGAGCTGAGAACTCTCTCTTTGGGTGCGAGTCGGCCGAAGGAGTATGACCTTTGTGGCAAAGAGAGAGAAAATTTTATACCGTGTTACAATGTGTCAGCAAATTTGTTGGCTGGATTTCGAGATGGAGAGGAGTTTGATCGGCATTGTGAAATTTCTAGACTAGGAGAGCGGTGCTTGGTACGCCCTCCAAAGGATTATAAGATCCCCTTAAGGTGGCCCGCTGGCAGGGATGTGATATGGAGCGGAAATGTGAAAATTACAAAAGACCAATTTCTTTCGTCTGGAAGTATGACGAAAAGGTACTATTTAATTAATGCTAGATGTGATTCTGTGGTGGTCATAAGCATTAAATCTACCTCCTTTAGCTCCATAATTTGCTCAAACTGTCCACAAACCATTGCTATTTGCTTTTATCATTATGTTATTATTTTTTCTATTTCTTGGTTTTGTAAGTTATGATGATTGCATTTATAAATTTTAATAATCTTTCCAGATTGATGTTACTGGAAGAGAATCAAATCGCATTTCATTCCGAGGATGGATTGATTTTTGATGGTGTCAAAGATTACTCTCGCCAAGTCGCTGAGATGATAGGGTTGGGAAGTGACTCCGAATTTGGTCAAGCTGGTGTAAGTTTTCTTTGTACATCATGGTTATTATGGAATAATTCTTTCTATATTGGACAAAATTAAATTTGAAAGAGTTTGAATTTTTTGAATAGATACTTTGTTGTTTTTTTAAGTCTAACCATAACAAAGTTGGAGTATGGTTTGCCTCTTTTTCTGTTTTGAAAGGCGAATAGAATTATCTGTTGCATCTTAGCTTTAAGCCTTATATGTCAACTGCAGGTTCACACCATACTCGATATTGGTTGTGGATTTGGAAGCTTTGCAGCTCATTTAGTGTCACTGAAGCTAATGGCTATTTGTGTTGCGGCATATGAAGCCACTGGCAGTCAAGTCCAATTGGCCCTTGAGAGAGGTCTTCCAGCTATGATTGGGAATTTCATCTCAAGACAACTTCCATATCCATCATTGTCATTTGACATGGTTCATTGTGCTCAGTGCGGTATCAATTGGGACCAAAAAGGTAAATCTTGAGCTTTTCGATGACTCATGTTTTCTACTATTTGTTGACGTGCTTCCTTTTGGGTGATCCAATAGCAGAGTTTAATTGTAGGAAATCAATGACTTGATTGTTTCCCTTTTCCGTTCTTGATAATAATTTATTATGTGCGTTCTGGTTTAGCTCCACTATTGGTGCTATTGGACCATTGTACAAAAAGGTTTTACCTTCATGAAAATGTTCCAGTAATGCAATTGATGCTGGACATGCAGATTGCAGCCTGGTAACTTACTGTTTACTTATCATAGGTCATCAGACGGATATATATTGGCCCATCATGTGTGGCATAATATTTTGAATGTTAGAACTTATGTCTGACCTCTATGAATTACTGAATTTGTTTACTTCACAAGAATATCCAAATAATCTAGGAGATTTACCGGAAAGTCTACTGAATGCATGGATGGAATTTCAGAGCTTAACTTCTTGTTATAATGTCTATGTATTTAATAAACTTAGTCGTGGGTTTTTCTTCTTTTATAATTTTTTATGTTGTATGGGTGTGGAGGGTTAATACTTTTTGCTTCTATTGAATCTCATTGTTCTGCTTTTAACTCTTCTGCTCAAAACAGATGGAATGTTCCTTATAGAAGTGGATCGATTACTTAAGCCTGGAGGTTACTTCGTTTTAACCTCGCCTGCAACCAAGCCACGTGGAAGTTCACTGAGTATGAAGAAGAGGGGCATGCTAAAACCGATGCAAGAATTCGCCGAAAAAATCTGCTGGACTCTGATGGCCCAGCAAGATGAGACATTCATTTGGCAGAAGACTGTGGATTCTCATTGCCATTTATCTAGGTGAGATAGCAAAAATAATTAGGACTTTTCCATTATTATCTCAGTTTTAGTTTCACTGTTGGATAGGTTCTTGAGTAACTTTCCATATACCTTGTTATCTTGAACTGGCTGTATGTAGAGAGCTTTGCACATTTCTTTCCTCTAAACTTACGGCTTTATGGGGAGAATTATAGTAATTGTTTTCTATTTGTTATTGGATTTAGAAAGCAGGCTATACCACTTTGCCAAGAAGGACCTGATGCTGTAAAATACTATCAGCCCCTCGTGCCATGTATTAGTGGGACAACCAGCAAGCGCTGGATTTCCATTCAGAAGAGATCTGCTGGTTCCCAGTTGAGCTCAGCTGAGCTTGAAGTTCATGGAAAGTATTGTTTCAAGATGATTTTTCCACCTAAATTTTGTTGCAGCTTGTACATCAATTCTTAGTTTACATCTTTCATCCTTGCAGGAGTTAAGCCTGAAGATTTCAGTGAAGACTTACAGGTCTGGAGGATGGCTCTGAAAAATTATTGGTCTTTGCTTACACCCTTGATTTTCTCTGACCATCCTAAGAGGCCTGGCGATGAAGATCCATTACCTCCATTTAACATGATCCGCAATGTAATGGACATGAATGCTCAATATGGAGGTTTAAATGCTGCATTTCAGGAGGAGAAAAAATCTGTGTGGATGATGAATGTTGTGCCTGTCACAGCTCGAGATACACTTTCTCTCATACTTGATAGAGGTTTTGCTGGTGTTTTGCACGATTGGTAAGTTCAGTTTGTAAATTTCGATGTTTATAATCTTGCTTTTAATTCAAACGATTTTTCAGGTTCTTCATGAGTCAGTTTTTTGTTTTTTTTTTATTTATGTTTTAAATTAAATGGTATGTTCTGTTTGAAATAATATTTTAATTTTGAATAATGCTCAGAATATATTGCCTACAGTTTTTTTTTTTTTTTTTTAATGGTGACTTCATCTTTTAATTTATTCTTTCAACTGATAAGAATAGAGGAAAAAACTGATTTTTTAGGAAAAAAATCCTCGTAGAAAAGGGACTTGAAGAAATAAACACAATCTGACTGGTATATGGCTGATGAAAATAATTTTTGATACTTTCTTTGATGTACTGGTCTCAAGTCAGTGGGTGNATAACTCCATATGCAAAGAGGACCACATAAAATTGTAGTGGCAGCTAATTAATGACAAAATTATTACAAAATAACAAGTAAATAAGTCAATAGCGGAAGTAAACCTTCTTGACTGCCCGTTTAATCCATTGGAGTTATAAATGTCAATTTTTGTTAAGAGTGATGCTATGGGTACTAATAGATGGGTACTAATCTGTGTACTAACTAAAGCATAGTACCCGTACTATACGCATAGTACGGGTACTATGCTTTAGTTAGTACACAGATTAGTACTCATCCATTAGTACCCAAAGTATTATTCTTTTGTTAAATATGATTTTTTTTTTTTTTTAAATAGCAAGGGTAGTAGAGTGTAACCGACTTTGTATTATATGCATGGCGTGTCTAGAAGGAAAGATAAGTATTTATTTAAAAATGAGATTAATTAGGTAATTAATATAAAATAATTCCAAAAGTTATTACAGCTATAAATTAATAACGGTGGGACAATATAAATTAGAGTAATACTAAACCAACAACCTTTTCTCATAAACTTTTTCTCGTAATTCTGACGTGACAGCTTACAATTGATTAGTTTCTAATTAATTAATGGGACCATGCAAGACTTATGTGGGATTTGTTATGAACCGACCAATTACGAACTGCCACGTCAAGATTGTGAGAAAAAGCTTGTGAGAAAAAGTTATTGGTGTAGTATTATTTTATAAATTATATTAACTAAAAAAAGGTATTAATTAATCAATAAATCATTAATTTATACTATTCGAGGAACATACGTTTAATCAACTGAAAATTCATTGTATTTTACCATCTAATTAATTAAATATGAATTAATCCACTAAATATACATTAAAGGATTAATTTAAATTCATTGTACTTTTGTACTTAATTAAATAATATTTATTGTATATAAGAAATTCATTATACTTATATACTTAATTAATTAAATAATATCCATGGTATATAATTGCATTAATTTAGTTAAATGTACTCAACAAAAAAATATCCGTGCATAATTTAATTGAATTAAATNGGTTTAATTTATTTTCACAACTACTGTCTCTGCCAAAATTCTTCTTAATTAACTTCACCAATTATCAATTGTCATCAAATCTACTTTGATATATATGGATAAGTCGTGATCAAATGCTTTAGATTGGTTTCTTGCATTGAATTTTTTTTTTTTTTTTTTTTTTGATCTACTAGTGAGTTGAATGTATGCCCTAAAGACACATATTACAACAAACCGACAATATTTACAAAATAATAATAATAAAAGTGTTAAGATTTCCTGAATATTTTATAATCTTCTAATTTTGTCAGTTTTAAAATACTCATAATATTCTTGATATCCTGTAATCTCCTAATTATGTTTATATATTGTGACTGACATAATTAGGAGATTCGATAGATTGTATTTTGTCTATATAAGGCCTAAAACTCTATAATGAAAATCAATAAATTAAAACATCCAACTCTTCAAATAAACATAGAATTAAAGATATAAAAAATTGCACATGGTAGAGCAACCGTCAGAAAATTTACCGGCATGCAAACATTCATCCAATGGCTGTCAATCCGACAAGGAGAAAACGACCACAACCAATCACTCCAAACACCAACCAACACACGCAAACCATCACTGCCATTTCCATCTCAAAACCACCAAATTATCCAATTCTAATCCAAACACCACTGCCATTATCTCATTCTAAAATCAAATCAAATCTAATCGCTGGAAAATTTTCTGGAGAACTATCGTCAATCCAAGAAGGAGAAAACTATTGTAACTCAAACACCAGAATCCAATCAAACCAACCACCCCACCAACTTTGGCCACTGCCAACAACCAAAATACAAACAAAAAAACCCAAAACTCCAAACAAAGTCAGCATCAAGTTCACGCCAAATTCCACCGTCGGTTGATCATGTTGTCGTTGCCGCTGTCGAAAATTTTCAAATCCCAAACTACAAATCGTTCGTTGCTGATGCCCCACAACTGAATCCCAAACCACCAATCCACATTCTTGCCGCCGCTTCAGCCGAGAACAAATAAATCAAACCACCAAGCTAACGTCGTCGCTTCTGATTTGACACCAACGAAGACATTCTTGCTATCGTTCTGTTGTCACCAACACTGAATTGCTGCTATTGAAAGCTAATCGTCTGCTGCTGACTGGCTGCTACTGCCCATCTGCCCTCCGATCTGTTGCTGCCATCTCTAATCTACTTCCAAAACCGATTTGCACCAGAAAAGAGTTGTGAGTTTGCATTTTTAATTCTATTTGTTTTAACTTTAAAAAAAAAAGGTCAAAGTTAAAAAGTTAGAGTCAACGTCAAAGTCAAAAAGTTAGAGTCAATGTCAAAGTCAAAGTCAAAAAGTCAAAAAGAGAGTCAAAAAGTCAAAAGGGGTTAAAAAAAAAATGATGTGCGAAGAAATTATACCAAAACACCTTGTTCCATATTTTATTCAAACTTCAACAATGATAGCTCAGAACGAAAGTCAACATGCACAGATGAAACTTGGCAAGCCCATAACAATAAGAGAAGTTCTATTTTTGTTGTTGTGGAAAAGGAAGACTATGTCAAATAGTCTTCATCATTTGTAGCCACTGCTGGAAATGATGGTAAATCATAACATATATGTATATCTATTTCTAATAGTACATGGATAATTGATTCTAATGTTACCGATCATATGATATTTGATTCTAGATATGTTTCTAACCTTAAAACATCCTCCAAAAAATTTGTTTCTACTGCCAATGGTGAGTCCACCTGAGTCATTGGGGAAGGATCATTAACCCTCAAAAACACTTTCCAATTAGATTATGTGTTAGTTGTTCCATCCCTTAATTATAACTTGTTATCAGTCTTTAAAATAACTAAAGCCTTATCTTGTGTGGTGATTTTTTTGCCTGAATTTTGTGAGTTTAAAAGCATTCAAACAAAGTAGATGATTTGTTGTGTTATTAGATGAGGGCAGTTGTATTATTTGGATTTAGAGTCACGCCATGGTACAGTAGGCTTTGACAGTAGAAAAAGATAAACATAAATCCAACATCTGGTTATGGCATCGACGCCTTGGACATGCTTTATTTGGTTATTTAAAGAAGCTTTTTCCAGGTTTGTTTGAAAAAAATGATATCAGTAACTTCTGTTGTGACATTTGTGAACTATCAAAAAGTCATCGAGTCCTATTTCCAATAACAATAAACAAAAGTCCAAGTCATTTTATGCTTATACATTCGAATGTCTTGGGGCCATCACAAGTTACTACTTTAGGTGGATCCCGTTGGTTTATTACTTTTATTAGTGACTGTACAAGGATGACTTGGGTATGTCTTATAAAATCCAAAGGGGAGGTTAATTTGATATTTCAGAAATTTCACAAAATGGTTCATACGTAGTATAGTGCACAGGTTCAGGTAGTCCAAAGTGACAATGGAGGAGAATATCAAAGTTCGGATTTTCAGTAGTACTTGGTCACACATGATATTATTCATCAGACTACTTGTCTTAACACACCCCAATAAAATGGTGTTGTTGAGCGGAAAAATCGACACTTATTGAAGGTTGTTTGTGCCTCATTAATAGAAACTCACATGCCATTATCTTTGGGAGAAACACTTACTTTAGCAGTCTATCTAATCAATTGAGTACCATCTAGTTTTATTGGGTTCTAGATAAGGTTGCAAACGAACTAAACACGAACGAACACCCCCGCTCGAAAATCATTCGATAAGCACAAAGGGTTGTTCAAAATCGTGTTCGAACTCGTACAAACACAGAATGACCGTTCGAGTTCGTTCGATTAACAAAATGAGCTTTTCGTGATCATTCGACTAATCGTTCAAATACATATTCGAATAAAAAATATACACCAAATTTGGGCTAGGCCAGGTTAGTTTGTTGGTTATTGAGTTTTTATTTTAAATATATATGTGTGTGTGTGTGTGTGTGTAATTGTGTATATACAAAAGTATTATCATACATATATTAATCATATATTAAATACGTTTAATATGTTATTAAATTATCAAAATTATAGGTTATCATATATATATTATCATTACATAGATTATCATAAAAAATTTAAGTGTCTATATATATATATATATATATTTTGCATCAACACCCATAAATTCATAGTGGTATGAGAGTCTATTGTAATATATGAATAATATAAATGTGTGATTAATTAAGCTATTATGTTATTAAATTTGTCATGCTATATATCATTTGATTATACAATATGTTATGTTCATCAATTTATCATACTATATTTATTATTTATTAATTGAAATGTTATCTCATAATATTTAATTATTGATTACATTTGGAAAAATATGAAGCTATTATGTTATTAGATTTGTTACATTATATATCACTTGATTATACAATCTATTATTTTATTAAATTTATTAAGCTATGTATCATAATAATTTATTATTTGTTAATTAAAATGCTATATACTTATATATTTAAATATTGATGACATTTGAAAAAAAAAAATTTCAAACATATTATATATATAAAAAAAAACAAAAGCATCATAATATTTTGTTATTGATTACTATAAAAAAAAAATATCATCCAAACTAAACCAAACATGATATAAAAAAGAAAAAAAATGAAAAAAAATATAAATATGATATTAATACAACTCAAACTAAGGACCTTAAAGTCAGAAGAATTGCATTTTTAACACTAAGCCTTAGGGTCTGCTTGGGAGTTTTATGGTAGCGGTTATGAGGGTAAATCATCGTAGCGGTTTTAAGGGTAAACCACCATAGCGGTTTTGAGGGGTTTTTAGTAGCGGTTTTTAAAACACTCAACCTGTGCTTGGGAGTTTATTTTCTAGCAGTTCTGATAGTTTTTTAAAATGATAATTTACATATATGCCCATAACAAAAGCCTAACAAAAGGTGCAAAATATCAATAATTAATTGTGAAACCAATTGAAATACAACCTTAAAAAATGTTGGTTTTGGAAATTATGGGTCTATTAAAAGGGACATCATCGTTTCAATGTAAATGGTGCTTTGACTTTTTGTTCTTGTCTTAACTGGAAGTATTTTGCATTATAGAAAATGGTAGAAGGCTTGGGGGTTTCTCTCCATAAATGTTTCATCATCATCAACTTGGATTAGCATCTGGTGTAGTATTTTTAAATAAAAATGTGATTAATTGGCAACTTATATAAGCCAGAGCCAGCACAAGCATGCAAAAAAGAGAACTCAAATAATAAAAGGGTTTTAGTCTCACACATGCTCGCACAAAACAAACTGAAAAAAAGAAAAAGAAAAAAGAGTCTGATTTATTATTTGACTCTAACGTATTATTCTATAAATAAAAGATTCAAAAGCATTGTAATAGTCATCTAAAAGTTAAAGATTGAATGAAGTAATACGAGTTAAAAAGAAGTATAACCTTTCAAACAAGCGACAATTCATCTCAAATGTGATTAATAGAATAACCTATTGCAAATCTAGGGCAAATCAATTAAGAAGAACAAAAGATCCTTCCCTCATTTAAGCATGGCATGGTAAACCCAAACAAAAAATGAGAGAGAAAGAGAGAAACAAACCTTGTTGAGAGAATTGAAGAAGCTGGAGAAGGAAGAATTAAACGAAGAGGCTGACTAGCTCCTCTATTTTGTGACTTTTCTTTTTTAGCAGCAAAGGGATTATTAATAGTGGAAAAGGGTTTTTTGGGATAAAATTTTTAAACCAGCCAAAACACCCCGATTTGGGGTGTTTTATAAACCCTTCAAAAATATACTACACTGGTTTTGAGGGGTTTTTAAACCAGTCAAAACCAGTCCATAAAAAATCTGGCCAATTTTTTATTTTTTAAACACCTCAAACCAATCTAATTAAAAACCCCTCAAAACCAGTGAAAAAAAAACTCTCAAGCGGACCCTTAGGAAATCCTTGATAAACTTAGCACCATATTATATATATATATATATATATATTATATATATTTATATTTATATATATATATATATATATCATATTTTCGAACATAAATGAACAAATAAGCGAACAAGGTGTTCGCGAACGGATGGATCACTCAAATGTAGTATGTTTGCAAACATAATCAAACAAACACCATATGTTCGAACTCGAATCGAACATATTATCGACCAAACATTGAACTGTTCGAGAACAGTTTGTTATTGAGTTGAATCGAGCTGTTATCGAACAGCTCGGTTCGTTTGCAACCCTAGTTCCAGACACATTTTCAGGCTCTTGGTAAAGCAGTGAATTCTCCAACAATCCCGAATTTACTGCCTCATGTTTTTGGTTGTACCAAATTTGTTCACCTCCATAAACACCAACGCAACAAGTTGTCCCCTCGTCATTGAAATGTGTTTTCGTTGGGTATGATATTCATCAAAGGGGTATCAATGTTATCATCCTCCAACTCAACAAACATTTGTGACAATGGATGTTGTTTTTCATGAAGAATTGATGTATTTTTCTTCCGAGTCTAAACTTCAGGAGGAGTATTGTCAAGAAGAAATTCAGACTCTTGATTATGTTGTTCAAAATATGGAAGATCATGGCTCAAAAAATAGGCATGTTGATCAACAAGAAGATGAAGTGGATGATGAAAATATGGAAGTAATTCCAAATCCATCCGAAGAATCTTCATCTCAGTCCGAGTCCCTTATATATGATATGCCACAACCAATGCTTATGCCACAACCATCTCTTGTTGAGTATGTTCCTGATTTGGAGCCTGAACCAATTGAGTGCGAACCAATTAGGAAACAATTACCATTACGTAGTACTAGAGGGATTCTTAAACCAACATACGAACCTGAACTATCTAGTAAGGTTGAATAACCCATGAGTCATTACGTGTCTAACCCATCATCTGTCAAAATCAAATATGTCATTTGTAAATCAATTATTTGCTATATCTATTCCTAACAGTGTGCAGGAAGCCTTATCTGATCCAAAATGGAAGGCTACTATGAATGAAGAGATGAGATAGTTACAAAAGAATGAAATCTGGGAACTTGTTGATCATCCACTGGGAAAGAAGACCGTTGGATTTCAATAGGTCTACACTGTGAAGTATAAAGCTGATGGTACAATTGAGAGATTCAAAGCCAGACTAATAGCAAAAGGGTAAACCCAAACCCATGGAATAGACTATACAGAGACATTTGCACCTGTGGCTAAAATCAACACAATACGTGTCTTATTATCTTTAGTTGCAAACGTTGATTGGCCATTACAATAATTCAATGTAAAGAAAGTTTTCCTATATGGAGCATTGTCAGAAGAGATCTATATGGATCCTCCACCAAGGTGTATTTCAACAGAGAAGCACAACCAAAAGGTATGTAAGTTAAAGAAATCTCTATATAGGTTGAAGCAATCTCCAAGGGCATGGTTTGGGAGGTTCACAAAAGCTATGACGTCTTTTAGCTACCATCAGAGCAATTTAGATTACACACTGTTCTTAAAAAATATCAACGAAAGATCACTGCACTTATTGTATATGTGAATAATATGGTGGTTACAGAAAATGATCCAGAAAAAATGAAGGCTCTGCAAAAGTACTTATCAAAAGAATTTGAAATGAAAGATCTAGGTTCTTTGAAATATTTTCTTGGAATCGAAGTGTCTCGATCTAACAAGGTATATTTCTATCACAAAAAAAGTATGTCTTGGATTTACTATAGGAAATTGGTATGTCAGCATGTCAAGTAGCAGATACATCAATCGAAGAAGGTTTGAAATTGGGAGTCAAGACTGATCAAGTATTAGTTGACAAAGGGAGATACCAAAGACTTGTAGGAAGATTGATGTATTTATCACACACTAGGCCAGATCTTGCTTATGCATTGAGTATAGTTAGTTAGTTCATGCATAGTCCTGGAGAACAACATACGAACGTAGTTATGCGTATCTTGAGATATCTAAAACATACTCCTAGAAAGGGAATCCTAGTTACTAAAAATAAGGGCATGTGAATGTATATGATGCTGATTGGGCTAGAGCAGTGGATGACAGGCAATCTATTTCTGGTTATTTCACTTTTGTAGGTGGTAATCTAGTCCTGTGGAGAAGCAAAAAACAAAATGTTGTGACATGCTCAAGCGTTGAAGCAGAATTTCAGGGAATGACACTTGGGATTTGTGAAGCTTTGTGGCTAAGATTTCTTCTACAAGATTTGGGCTGTCAGCCTAATCAACCAATTCAGTTATATTGTGACAATAAAGCAGGGACTGATATTGCTCACAGTCCAGTCATAAGAAACATGTTAAAGTAGATAAATTTTTTATGAAAGAAAAATTGGATGAAAAGATTATTAAATTGCCCAAGATTCAATTAGAGGATCAATTGACCAACATTCTTACAAAGGTTGTCTCTAAACGTATATTCTCACAAGTTTTAGACATGCTGGGCATATGTGACATCTACGCACCAACTTGAGGGCGAGTGTTGAGATTTCTTGAATATTTCTTAAATATTTCGTAATCTTATTATTTTGTCAGTTTTAGGATATTCATAATGTTCTTGATATCCTGTAATCTCTTAATTATGTCTGTATATTATAATTGACACAATTAGGAGATTCTGTAAATTGTATCTTGCCTACATAAGGCCTAAAACTCTATAGTGAAAATCAATGAATTGAAACATCCAATTCTTCAAATAAACAAAAAGAAATTAACTCATAGGGGGCAAGAGCTCCCACAAAGCTTCAGTGGCTGCATCCATGACAATTGTACTCTCTATAATTCAATCGCATAAAGTAATCTTTGAATACAGTTATATATGTATTTTAGTTCTTAGACCAAATATTTAGAGATATTTATATTATTAATAACAAATATTTTTATTTGTATTTTTTTATTGTTTATGTCTTACCTAGAATAAAATAAATATTTTGGAGTGCCTCGTATTGAGAGACGTTTTAAATCATTTTTATCGTATAATATGGATAATAAAAAATGAAAAAGAAGAAGAGAAATAATTTGTATTCAAATATAGAAAACTATTTGAATATTTTGCTCCTATTAATTATATGTTCATAAGTCTAATATTCAATAATTCAAATGGTGTAATAGTATTTAATATTTATTTGGAGCTTCCATTACATTAAAACGATATTATGATCTATATACAGTCTTCTTTAACCATATTAACATATTATTTATTAAACCATCTCAAATTTTGCATCTTCCTCCTTATAATATCCAAGTTTAAAATTCAAATTCACAATTAACACAATCTGGAATTTATACAATTGAGATTCGTAGATATACAGAGAAGCAAAGATGAATCATAAAAGATATAGAATCAACAGAAAAGAGAAAAAAACAAATGAAACAAGCATACCACGAGGCACCACGTGTATGACTTCTCACTCACATCATTAATAAAGAAGAGCACCCTTTTTTTTCTCTTTTATCAATGTCGCCAGTTTTGAGACGCGTGCTAGTTTTGTATGTGATGAGATGTCATCTTTGTACCTCCGGACAACTTCCCTCCTCGGTCCCGACCATTTACTGTAACTGTTAGAGTCCCATACCAATTAGACATGCTTAAGTCTACTAGTTTATAAGAGGAGATAATCCTTCTATTCAATAAGACCTTATTGGGTGAGGAGTCATGCCTACCAAGGCTGTCTCAAGAACATTTGTGACCTTAGGCAAGAGTTACTTTGGGGCCTTCTAATAATATAAGCATATATTAAAAAATTTATTTCAAAATTATTTTTTTGCCTTTTGAGATGCAAAATCACTAGGAGAAGTGGACGACGATCGGCAGGCTAACGAGGTCAGATTGGTGGGGGGTTTTGGAGAGCAGATGTTGGAGAAACGATAGGTGGTGAAATAGGTAATTTCCAATGCCCGGATTGGCCAGAAAAGACTTGAGAAGTCGCAACCCAAAAGGTATCGGTAGCCAGTGATTGACGGAGTAAACAGATGAGGTATGATAGGGATTTTGGTGAGAAGGTTGGGGGGAGGAAGATGGTGATGTCGGGGAAGGCCAACAACGCCGGGTACATGCTGAAAAGGCTGAAAATGATTGTCGTGCGTGGTGGAGTTGGGTTATGAGATTTGTAAAAAATCGGCCAAATCGAGGGCTATCAAGGTTGGAAAAACACTTGGAAAATGATAAAGTAATGATTCCGGTAAATTTTGGTGAGAATATTGATCGAAATCAACTCCAAACGGCTGGCGGCGAAGAGGGGTGGAGATGATTTATGTGAATGTCGAATTTTGGGATGGAATTGGGATAGAGTAATTTGAGACATGTAAATGACTATTTTAGCCTTTTATTGTTAAAAGAAAATCAATGTGTTAATTTAGGGGTGTGAATTAGAATATATAAAACTAGAGGTACAAACTTGTTATTTCATCAAACTTTGGGTGAGAATATATGTAAAAAGTTTATAATAAATTTGGGTCTTTTTGGTTTTTTTTTTTTTTTTTTTTTTTTTTTTTTTTTTTGCCCTTGGCCTGGATAAAAAATCATACATCATTTTCATTTTTAATATTAAAAAAACTATAAAAAATTTGGGCCCCTATTTTTGGGGGGCCCTAGACAGGTGTCTCACTGCCTATCCCTTGAGCCGGGCCCGATGCCTACCTCAAATTCTATCATAGTATCAAAGCCCAGGTTCAGTTGAGCTGAATGTTTGACCAGCGGATGAGGAGTTAGAGTTACAACTACGTCCAATAACAGACATGACCCAACATATGGGCTTGACGTAAGGGGGGTGTTGGAGTCCCACACCGACTAGGCACGCTTAAGCCTACTGGTTTAAAGGGAGTAATCCTCCAATTCAACAAGACCTTACTGGTAAGGAGTCAAGCCCATCTCAAATTCTATCAATGACTGTTATGTGTCCCAAAATTTGACCGAAACATCGCTACAATTTTTTTTTTTTTTTCATAATATCACAACAAGAGAAGAGGGAATGAGATATTGATGCCTTGGAGGCAACTCGGAGATTCAACCCAAGGCATCAATTCTCTCATCAATAGTCTTCTAATAAAAGATATACGGAGAACAGAGATTTGATGAGAGAGGGCTGACCAAAAATATTAGAAGAATGCTATTATGGAGCAGAAATGAAGGAGCAATCTGTGGAACTTATTGTGCGAGAAAATGAAAGTGATACATGGAGTAATTTAAGGAGTTTGTTAATGATAACGGCTCTATGCATATATTGCTCATGTTTATCTTCTTTCCCTTTCTTTTTCTCCTTATGTGTAGTAGTATTTGATTCTTTCTTTTCTTGAATTCAAGTCTCTGTATATAAATTCTATTGTACATGGTACATAAGAAATAAGGTTGTGAATTAATCTTTCCCTTTTTTGTTGAGTTTTATTATGGTATCAAAGCACATGCTCTAATTATATTCTTTTTTTCATCAATGGCTCAACCCCAAATAATCCTCGAACCAAGAGGTTCAAACCCGAAATAACCCTTCAAACCAAGATGTTCAACCCACAAATGATTCATCAAACGAAAATGTAGTTGTGACTTCCCTTGAGGCCTTTTTCAAATCCATATACTTTGTACCATTCAGATAATCCAACTGTTGTTCATGTATCTCCACCTCTTAATGGAGATAATAACTACAATACCTGGTACAAATCAATGCGAATGGCCTGGAGAGTAAAGAACAAATTGGGAATTGTAGATGGAACATTCAAAACTCCAAATCCCACATCTCAAACTTACAAGCAGTGGGTTCAAGCCAATGACATGGTTATGTCGTGGTTAATTCACTTAATGGTTCCGGAGCTTGCTCAAAGTATCATTTATGCTGATACAGCTCAAGCAATTTGGGAAGACTTGCGAGATCGCTTTTCGCAACCAAATAGCTCAAAGATGTATGACATAAAAAAGGGAATTTCATATTGTTTACAAAGAGATCCCCCTGCCACTATTTATTACACTCGGTTGAAAAGCTTATGGGATGACTCGGCGTCATATATAACAATTCCAAGTTGTTTGTGTGAGACAGCAAATGCAGTGAATGAGTTACTTCAACAAGACCATGCGGTGCAATTCCTACAAGGACTCAATGATGGGTATGCTGCTTTTCGTAGTCAAATATTGTTGAGAGAACCTCTCCCACCAAATGTTGGAAAAGTAACCCGGTTAGTGTTTTTGACGGGCCGGGCCTAACCTAGCCCGCCACTTGTTAAGGTTGGCTGGCCCAGCTCAGCCCTCCAACCCTAACCCGGCGGGTTATGCTGCTGGCTAGACCGAGTAACCTGGCGGGTTATGCTGCTGGCTAGACCGAGTTAGTCCCCCCCTTTTTAATTTAATTTTTTCTTTTGTTTTGTGTAATTGTTTTTAGTTAACTTTTCAAATATCAATAATTCAATTAAATTAATTTTTTTTTTTTTTAATATTTCAAATATTAATTCAATTTTAATACAATAAAATTGTAATATAAGAAAAGTTAGATTTATTCATTTATCAAAAAATAAAATAAGAAATTACAACAATTATTACTTCATTAAAAACCTCACAAAAAAAAAACCTAATGGGACAAAAACTTGGTAAAGAACAAAGAGTGCAATAATTGACAATTAATTTACAAGTTACAACAAAACAACTAATTTGGGGGTTGACTAGGACCTCCCTCATCCGTATCATCTATATTACAAAATTGAAATGATTCTATTAAAGTTTCGTTTACAACTTCGTATTGATCTTGATGTCGTGACTTTTCCCAATCTCGAAGACATGTGAGGACTTCAATCATTTTTTGTGAAAGTTTAGTCCTCCTTTCATTTAAAATTCTTCCTCTTGCACTAAATGTTTGTTCGGATGAGACAGGAACAACGAAAAACATCCAAGACAAGTCTTGATAATACCGAAAAAATACATTTTCTGGTTTTCCAATATTCTAAGACATTAAAGTTGGCTCTTTGTTGTGGATTTGCTAGTAACATTTCGGGGGTTCCCAAATATTGTTGAAGCTCGTTGCTTTGTGACTACATGAAGGACAATATATTCATCGTTGGTGCTTCTGAAGAGGAGGTTGTGCTTTAGGTTCGGCTCCTCTTCAGCCTATTAAATGCACTCCAAGAGTAGAAGTCTTCATTTGTTTCTTCTGATGCAACTTCCCTGGGTATTTCGCATCTTTGCGAGTTCCCATACCTGATTTCATATTGGAAATATACCTCTGCAAGACAATCTCTTAGCTCTCCTAGTTGATTGACATATGCTTCGTTTTGTAAATTTTCAGTTAATGTGTCTAAACCATTTTCTAAACCTGCTACTTTAATTCTAGGATCAAATATAGCACCTAAACAATAAAGAAAATGAATGGGTTTCCAATGTTTAAAAAAAAAAAAAAAAATCCATTGCCTTTATTGGTTCCCTTAAAATTTCATTATTTTTGTTTTTTTTAAATAACTCAGAAATTTTTATAATTATATGTATTACCAATGGACTGGTAGGATAATACACACAGTGGATTGGTAAAAAATTTTAAGAAAAGAATGAAATATTTTAGCTATATGCCAATCATTTTCTACCATGAGGACCTCTATTATTTGCTACAAAATAACTAATTAAATTTGCATAAGGTAAACATGAATCAAACATTAAATAAGTACTATTCCATCTAACAAGCATGTCTAATGCAAAAGTTCTAGGAGCTATTTTTGATTTTATACAAGCATCTTGAAATTCATCATTTCTTTTATTACTACTAATAATCCAAGCTAAAAAATCTCTAATTCTATTAATATTATCTCTAATTGTTTTCATACCATTTTTCACAATTAAATTAATAATGTGACATGCACAACATTGGTGAAAAAACTTCAAATTGTTATAAAAAAGGATAATTAATTTTAAAAAAATATATTGTTGTACTATTAGCACTTGCATTATCTAAAGTTAAACTTATCACTTTATTAACAACATCATAATTTTCTAAAACTTCAACAATTTTATTATAAATTTGTTGACCACTATGATCCACATCCATTAATCTAAATCCTAATAAAGATTTATTTAATTTACATTCGTTATCAAAATAATGACTAGTCACACAAATATAATCTTGTTTAGCTGTACCACTCCAAATATAGGCAATTAGAGCGACACTAACATGACAATTATGTATTTTATTTTTTAATTCTAATTTCATTTTCCCAAACAATTTTATTAAATCATTTCTAGTTGCAGTTTTAGAATAACTTTTAAATCCTGGAAAAAATGAATTTTTAATAAATCTTTCAAAATATTTATCTTCAGCCATATTAATAGGTTGATCAGTTCAGAATATATAAAAATAATTGTTCCCTATATACATCAGAATTATAACGTCAAGTAGTATCCATATTAGTTATTTGAGTTTGATGGGTTTATCTATTTCCATATTGAGCAATATGTTTATTAGCAGCATTTTTAAAGTATTAGTACCATTACTGAATCAACTTTATAAATTTTTCATAATACTTGCATCTTGCTTTCTTCACTTGAACTCCATTTTTTGTCTCGTAAAATTATTGAAATGCACCCAAACGTCTGATGTATGTCTGTCGTCAGTTTCGACAGCAGTTGATGAACCGTCAGCTTGAGATGAAGTTGGACGAGGACGACGATTAACAATCGGGAGCTGTAGCAGCATGGGGAGGAATCGGGGAAATATTATGAGATGTATCAGATTCTGAGACTGGAAAGCGGGACATTTGAATCTACTGCATTTATGTTAGTAAATTCGGGGGACCGGATAGTAGTTTCCTTCATCAGGAATTGACAGGATGGAAATATGTATCCATTGTAGTTAAAAAAAAAAAATTTGATATTGAAGAAATAAAAATTAAAGAAGGACAATTGGAATATGGAAATATGAATTGAAAATTGCAAAAACTAATAAAAATTAAATGAGAGCAAATTGACAACAAGAGAATAATTGAGAGATTTCAAAGAGATAGAGAAAATGAGAGAATGAGATTGAGAAATATGAGAGTTTAGGGCAATTTATAGAAAAAAAAGGAAAAGAAAATGACGAAAAAGACCCCTCCAATAGCTATAAAACGACTATATTTCAAGGGTAAAAGGGAATTAAAAAAAACAAATTAATTTTGTTTTTTTTTTGGGCCAACCCAGCAGGTTGGCAGGTTCTTTAAAAAAAAAAAAAAAACAGCAACCCGTTGGGTTGCCATATATAAACCCGACCCGCTCGGGGGTTGCATTCGGGTCGGGTTGCCTAGATGCAGGCCGGGTTAGGGTTGACCCGCCTAACCCCGCCCATTTGTTCCACCTATGAATAAAATTTACTCATTGTCAATACAAGAAAAGAGACAATGACTTATCTCCATATCATCATCTACTTCAAATGAAGGGTCATCATTTGTGGGATCACAACCCAATAGCCAAAACATAAACAAAGGTTCAAATGCTCCAGCTCATAACAAATCTGGAAACTGGCAAACATCAAACCAAGGAAACGAATCGAAAAGTCATTCAAAGGGACATTGTAATCATTGTGGGAAGGAAGGCCACACCATTGCCAAATACTACAAAATACATGGATATCCACCACGCAATAATAATCAATCTCAGTGTCATGGTTTTGTTGTGTCATCTGAGGAACAATCCACTTCCATTTCAGCAGCACCTAACTCAGACACTAAAGAACCTTTGATTTCATCTACCTTGACTTTAACACAAGAGCAGTATGATCAAAAAGTTGCCATGCTACAACGAGGTAGAATTGATCCCGTGTCTAATTTTGCAGGTATTGCTCTCAATAATTCATGTTGTGCCTAAAAAATCACACTGATGTCAGCTCTATCTAAAAGACAAAGTATACTAGCTGTCAAGCCCATACCGCCTCAAAAATATTTTATACCAACCCTATCTCATTTTAAGATAAGGATGAATGAGAGCTTTCCATGTGTCAAGGCAATTTGCAAAAGCACTCATTACATTGACCTCAAAGGTGTATAAATGGGCACCTCTCTTTGTAAAATGAGAGGCTGAGCATATGAGAGTTAGGCACATCAGAGCTTATTTTTCTCTGTAAACAAAGTATTTCTCCATCTTTGTATGTCTTACAGGCAATATCATGGAAATAATCAGAGAATAATAAAATATCAATGGACGTAGGATTTGCTGAGGGCATCCAAACCACTTTAAAAATCATCTTCCATTTTATTTATTTTCATTTTCATTCACGTGTAATTTCTAAGCCAACTTAGCACTTTGCACATGCGAATCGTTGATGTCAAAATAAAGCATCAACAATTCTCATAATGATGCTTGGATTATTGATAGTGGAGCCACAAATCATATGTGTTACACCCTTCAAATCCTTCAAACCTTGTCCCCCAACACCTCTCTTTCAAGTGTTCCATTGGCAGATGGCTCTACCACACAAATAACAAAGATTGGTTCCACCTCCATTAATTCTTCTCTTCATCTTGATAATATATTTCTCATTCCAGCTTTTAAGTTTAATTTGATGTCAATATCACAAATTACAAAAACACTTAACTGCTTAATAACCTTTTTTTCCCAATTATTGCATTTTTCAAAACCTCACCACGAAGAAAACGATTGGAGTGGGTAAATGTTGGAATGTTCTTTATCAAGTGCATCATCCAGCTGCAAAATTTTACGCCAATCTGAAAACCTCCTTTGACATTTGGCATTGGCGTTTAGAACACCCCTCAGCTAATCGAACAAGTTCTATTTCTGCTTTAGATCCTCAAATTTCTTTCTCTAATAAAAGTTTTTTGTGATGTATGTCCTTGGGGAAACACACAAGAAACTCATTTCCTTCAAGTACAATAAAAACGACCTCACCTCTTCAATTGCACCACTGTGATATTTGGGGAGGTTTCTCAATTCCAAGCAATTCTAGCTCATATTATTTTTTTACTATTGTGGATGACTTTAGTCGTTGCACTTGGGTCTTCTTGATGAAACACAAGTCTAAAACTTAGTCTGTGTTAAAATATTTTTTTTCCTTTGTCTCTACTCAATATAACATCAAGGTAAAAAATATACAAACTGATAATGACATTGTCATAAAAAGTGATGATTTGCAACATGCTTTTCCCATAAAAGGTATTCGCATTGATAATGGGACTGAGTTCCTCTCGAAAGATTTGCAAGATTTTTTTAAGTCTCATGGAGTCATCCACCAACTTAGTTGTGTTTCCACTCCACAACAAAATAGGGTCATGGAGCATAAACATCGTCATTTACTTGATGTAGCTCTCAACCTACGATTCCAAAGTCATCTCCCTTTAAATTTTTGGGGAGAGTGTGTTCTCAATGCTACCTATTTAATTAACAAAATTCCCTAACCTGTTTTAAATAACAAAACCCCTTATGAAATGCTTCTTGGGCATTCCCCTTCTTATTTTCATATTAGAGTTTTCAGATGTCTTTGCTTTGCACATAATCTTTCTCCTCAAAGAGATGCCCGTTCCAAGCATGACATTTTTGTTAGGTATCCTTTTGGACATAAAGGATACAAAATTTATGATCTTGAAACAAGAACCATCTATAACTCCAGGGATGTTTTATTTCATGAACTTGTTTTTTCATATTTTGATTCTTATACTCTACCATATGATCATCTGGTGTTGCCTTTGCCTATTTTCGATGATAGAGATACAACTCTCACATCTGAATCATCTTTTAATGTTATTAGCACAGAATCTCCTAAAGCAGAACGTTAGCCTGCTTTAACTCGATCGACGTGCACCACTCCATTTGAATGACTACATATGCAACACCACCATTTTAGTAACTTGCCCACAGCTAATGTCTTCTCATGGTTCAGGTACGCTTCATCCTTTGTCTAATTTCATTTCTTATAACTGTTTGTCCACTAACCATTAAGTTTTTCTTACTACCTTTGACTCTAAAGTGGAACCCACAAACTTTTCCCAAGCAGTTAAAATTTCAGAATGGCAAGAAGCAATGATCAGAGAAATAGATTGTTGAAGATGGTGATAATTTGCTGGAAATGCAGAATTATTCAGTTAAAGCTTCAAACTGTTTTTGGCGCCAAGTGTTCAAGTTGCTGTTACGGGTGCAGTGGTTGAAGCTATTGTTTTGATGAATTAGTGTAAGGTTTTTGTGACATGTTTAGTTGAGATTAAAACATGTTTTGTTGTAAGTTTATTTCAAAATTCAAATGTATAAAATTTATCCATTGCATTAGGTTGTTTTAGGTAAAAGAGTGGATTGGTCTTGTACATATACTATCCATATTCTATGAATGAAAATAGAGCACTCATTTCCAGTTGCAGTCGTCTCTTTCCTTTACAAAATCTCTCTTCTTCATCACTCTCCAGTAGAACCATCTGAACCAACAATTGGTATCAGAGTCGTAATTGATCCTAAGGGCTTGATACATTCATCTCTTCCTATTCAACTCCTCAACCTCTGTTACGGGGAAACCTTTGTCAACTCCAAACAACTTGATTCAATGGCACAATACACAACTTTTCTTATTCCTCCAATCTTCAATGGTGAGTAATACCACATGTGGGCTGTCAAAATGAAGACCTTCCTAAGGGGACAAGGTTTGTGGTAGTATGTTAAAGAGAACAAGCAACCACCTGCATTGGGGCCAAACCCCACGTTTAATCAAATCAGGCTTCATGAGGAGGAAGCTACTAAAGCTCCTAGAGCTTTGTCTCATATCCATGCAGCTGTAACTAAACTTGTTTTTACAAGAATCATGGTGTATGAGATAGCCAAGGAAGCATGGGACAAGCTCAAGGAGGAGTTTGGTGGTAGTGATACAACAAGGAATATGCATGTATTGAACTTAAGGAAGGAGTTTGAGATGCTGAAGATGCAAGAATCAGAATCAGAATTAGTAAAGGAGTATGTGGATAGGTTAATGAATGTGGTGAATAAAATCAAATTGTTCGGTAAGGAAATGACAGACAAGAGAATTGTGGAGAAGGTATTGGTGAGTCTACCTAAGAGGTTTGAGTCCGAGATTTCTTCACTTGAGGACTCTAAAGATTTGTCATATATCACACTCACTGAATTGGTGCATGCCCTACAAGCTCAAGAGCAAAGGAGGTCACTGAGACAAGAGGATCCAAGTGAGGGTGCAATGGTGGTAGGCTTTAAAGGCAAAGCTGGTCAGGGAGGAAATATGAGGTTTGCTGCAGATAAGAAAGGGAAGGAGAAAACAAGTAATCAGTGGAACAAATCAGGTGGAATGATGGAGTTTCCACCGTGTTCTCACTGCAAGAAGAAGGGCCACTCTGAGAAGAAGTGCTGCTTCAGACCAAACCTTCAATGTAGAGCATGTAATCAATTTGGCCACATTGAAAAAGTATGCAAAAACAAGCCAAACCAGCCACCACAGCAAGCCCAAATTGTTGAAGATTAGCAGCCAAATTCAGAATCTGAGTAATTGTTTGTGCATCTTGCTGTGCAACTCAGGTTTGCAATGATGCATGGCTGATAAACAATGGCTGCACTAACCAAATGATAGCAAACGTGCGAGATTTTGTCAACCTGGACAGGGCATACCACTCCAAAGTTAAAGTTGGAAATTGAGAGTTTGTGGGTGTCAAAAGGAGAAGAGATGTTGCTGTGCAGACAAGGTCAGGTATTAAACTGATTCCTAATGTCTTGTATGTACCAGACATAAGTTACAATTTACTTAGTGTAGGACAAATGCTAGAAAAGAATTATGTCCTGCATTTCTAAGACCAATGTGAAGGCAATAAACTAATAAAGGTTAAAATGATGGGAAAATGCTTCCCTATTAGGCTAAAAAAACCAGAATCTAAAGTCTATACTGCTGAAGTAAATGAGTCTGAGTTGTGGCATAAGTGATTTGGCTATTTCAACTACCATGGTCTTAGAGAAATTCAGACCAAAAATCTTGTCCAAAACCTGCCAGAAATCGAAAAATCTAAGGCTATGTGTGCTACTTGTCAACTTGGCAAGATGAGTAGACAACCCTTTCCCATGAACCAAGCTTGGAGAGCTGCTGAGAAACTCGAACTTATCCACACAGATGTGTGTGGACCTATGAAGACACCTTCACTGAATGGGAGCAAGTATTTTGTCTTGTTCATTGATGATTGGTCCAGGATGTGTTGGGTCTATTTTTTCAAACAAAAGAATGAAGTTGCAGCTGTGTTTGGGAGATTCAAGCTGCAAGTTGAAAACCAAACTGGTTTTAGTATCAAAACAGTGAGAAATGATAATAGGAGTGAGTACACTTCAAATGAGTTTGAATCAATTTGCAAGTAGGCGGGAATTAAACATCAATTTAGCAATCCCTATACTCCACAACAAAATGGAGTCAGTGAGAGAAAAAATAGGACTGTTATGGAGATGGCTAGGTGTGTGGTTGCTGAGAAGAAGTTGCCCAAGTCCTTTTGGGCAGAGGCAATGAACACAGGGTTTATTTGCTCAATAAATTTCCCACTAAAGCTTTAGTTAATCAAACTCCCTATGAGGCTTGGTATGGGGTGAAGCCTACGGTGGAAAATCTGAGAATTTTTGGAAGTATATGTTATGCACTTATCCTAGTAGTTAGGAGAAGCAAGTTAGATGACAAAGCCATGATAGGAATCTTCATTGGCTATAGTGGGCAATCCAAGGCTTACAGAGTCTATGTTCCAGAAACTAAGAAAATTCACATCACTAGAGATGTGAAAGTAGATGAAAATGGTGTATGGAACTAGAAGAAAAATGAGATTGAAGAAGATTTACGGGGGTAGTTGACAGATCCAGCAGTGAGCCGAAATGATGAACAAAAAGAGATAGATTCAGTTGATGACATTCCAGTTAGAGGTACCAGACCTCTGGTAGAGGTTTATGAAAGGTGTAATGCAGCCTTACTTGAACCTGCAAATTACAATGAAACTGCTAAATCAAATACTTGGAGGAATGCAATAGAAGAGGAGTTAAACATGATTGAGAAGAATGGAACCTGGGAATTGGTAGACAGACTAGCAACCAGAAAGGTACTCCAAGTTAAATGGATTTACAAAAGAAAATTAAAACCAAATGGATCAGTTTATAGCATAAAGCAAGGTTGGTTGTCAAGGGATTTGCTCAGCAATTTGGAGTAGACTTCTCGGATACATTTGCACCCGTGGCCAGGCATGATACAATTAGGCTTCTCTTTGCTTTGGCAGCCCAATTTGAATGGAGGATTTATCAGTTAGATGTCAAGTCTGCATTCCTGAATGGTTGGCTCAATGAAGAAATTTATGTGGAGCAGTCGGAGGGATATGAAGTAGAAGGGCATGAGAACAAAGTTTATCTGTTGAGGAAGGCATTATATGGCCTAAAACAGGCCCCTAGAGCCTCGTATAGTAGAATCAATGATCATTTGATTAGTTTGGGATACATGAGGAGCCCAAATGAGTACACATTGTATGTGAGAGAGTTGGAAGGGGAGTTTATTATTGTATCACTATATGTAGACGATTTACTCATCACAGGAAACAGTCCAATTCAACTAGAAGAGTTTAAGAAGGCAATGCACAATGAGTTCGAAATGACTGATCTAGGGGAAATGTCTTATTTCCTTGGAATGGAGATTAGCCAAACTCAACATGGGATATTTGTTAGCTAAAGAAAATATGCTAATGAAATCCTACACAAGTTCAACATGGATAGGTGCAGACCAGTGGACACTCCACTGGTTGTAAACTTGAAGCTAAGCAAAGATGATGGGGCTGTGAAGATTGATGAGGGAATTTATAGAAGTTTGATTGGCTGTCTATTGTACTTGACAGCCACCAGGCCTGACTTAATGTTTACTACAAGCCTCCTCTCCAGGTTCATGAGAAACCCAAGTGAAGTTCATCTCAAGGTAGCCAAGAGGGTGTTGAGGTACATTAAAGGAAGTTTTGATCTTGGTGTATGGTTTAAGAAGTCTGAAAACTTTCAGCTTGTTAGGTACTCTGACAGTGATTGGGCTGGATGTATTGATGATATGAGAAGTACTTCCGGCTATGCCTTCTTCTTGAATTTAAGAGCTATATGTTGGCTATCCAAAAAACAAGACACCATAGCTCAGTCCACAACAGAAGCAGAATACATTTCTACTGCTGCTACCGTAAACCAAGCCATATGGCTTAGGAAAATTTTGGAGGATTTGAAGCAAACTTAGAAGAGTCCAACTGTGATCTTCTGTGACTACTAGTCAGCCGTGGCAATGGCAAAAAATCCTTTCTTACACAGCAAAACCAAGCACATCAAAATTAAGTTCCATGCTGTGAGAAAGGTAGAAAGTAATGGAGAGGTTAAATTGATCCGTTGCAGGGGTGAAGACCAGGTGGTAGACATCATGACCAAGGCTTTATCTAAAGCCAAGTTTGAGAATTTAAGACTCAAACATGATGTTTCCAGCAAGATTATCAAGGAGGAGTGTTGAAGATGGTCATAATTTGCTGGAAATGCAGAATTATTCAGTTAAAGCTTCAAACTGTTTTTGGCGCCAAGTGTTCAAGTTGTTGTTACGGGTGTAGTGTTTGAAGCTACTGTTTTGATGAATTAGTGTGATGTTTTTGTGACATGTTTAGTTGAGTTTAGTTGAGATTAAGACATGTTTTGTTGTAAGTTTATTTCAAAATTCAAATGTGTAAAATTTATCCACTGCATTAGGTTGTTTGGGTAAAACAGTGGACTGGTCTTGTACATATACTATCGATATTCTATGAATGAAAATAGAGCACTCATTTCCAGTTGCAACCGTCTCTTTCCTTTGCAAAATCTCTCTTCTTCATCACTCTCCAGTAGAACCATCTGAACCAACATAAATGCTCTTGAGAAGAATAATACTTGGACTATCACATCTTTACCATATGGTAAACAACCCATCGGCTGTAAATGGGTGTACGAGATCAAGTATCGCTCATATGGGACCATTGAAAGGTACAAAGCACGTTTGGTTGCTAAAAGATTCACACAAATGGAAGGGGTGGATTACAAGGAAATATTCGTTCCGGTAGCAAAGATGGTGGACGGTGGCCGTTCGTTGTTTTTTTGCCATAGCTGCTATCAAGGGGTGATCTTTACACCAAGTAGATGTCAATAATGCATTCCTCCATGGAGACCTCAATGAAGAGATTTATATGCAAGTGTCTCTAGGTTATTTTTGACAGGAGGAGAAAGAAAATTATGTATGTCGCCTTAACAAATCAATTTATAGACTTAAACAAGCAAGTCGTAATTAGTTTGACAAGCTAAGTCAATTTTTGATTTCTATGGGATATATTCAATCAAGGGTAGAACCCACACTTTTCTTCAAAAGGACATCACAAGGCTCTATTTTTGTTTTAATTTATGTTGATGATATCCTTGTGGCAAGTGACTACATAGTTGAGATTGAAGACTTGAAGAAAAGCTCAATGATAAGTTCAGCATAAAAGATCTTGGTGCACCAAAGTATTTCCTTGGCATTGAGGTAGCTCATTCATCACAAGGAATATTTCTTTGTCAACGAAAATATAGCCTTGATATTCTACATGATATGTTGTCGTCATTCCAAGACTCCCATGGAACAAAATGTTAAATTCACGGGTGAAGATGGTGAACTCTTGTCTGATCCATCGACTTATCATCGACTTATAGGTTGTTTAATTTATTTAACAATCACATGGCTTGATATTTTCTCTGTCATTAATGTTCTTAGTCAATTTATGCATTCACCACGAAAGCCGCACCTTGAAGCAGCCTTACGTGTTTATTTGAAAGCCAATCCTGGTAAAGGTGTTTTGATGAATTCTTCCAGCCAACTGAAACTAATTGCTTATGTAGATTCTGATTAGGTAGGTTGCCCTCTAACTCGTCACTCCACAAGTGGTTTTTGTATCTTTCTTGGGTCTAGTCCTATTTCATGGAAAGCAAAAGAGCAAAGTGTTGTTTCGAGATCCTCTGCTAAAGTAGAGTACCGCTTTATGGCTCAAGCTACATGTGAGTTACAATGGTTGGAGTTTTTATTGGCTGATTTTGGTCTTAATTCATCCACCCCAAGCATTTTATACTGTGACAATCAGACTGCTCTTCATATCGCAGTTAATCCTGTTTTTCATGAACGGACGAAACACATTGAGTTAGATTTCCACTTCATTCGTGAAAAGATTCAAAAAGGATTAATTAAAACAGAGCATATTTCCACCTTAAAGCAAGTTGCAGACATCTTTACAAAGCCTTTGGCAAGTGAGCAATTTGGTTGTCTTCTTGGCAAGTTGGATATGGTTGACATATATGCTCCAACTTGAGGGGAAGTATTATGGAGCAGAATTGAAGGATCAATCTGTGGAACTTATTGTGCAGACAAACTGAAAGTGATACATGGAGTAATTTAAGGAGTTTGTTAATGATAACGGCTCTATGCATATATTGCTCGTGTTTATCTTCTTTCCTTTTCTTTTTCTCCTTATGTGTAGCAATATTTGATTCTTTCTTTTCTTGAACTCAAGTCTTTTGTATATAAATTCTACTGTACATGGCACATAAGAAATAAGATTGTGAGTTAATCTTTCCCTTTTTTGTTGAGTTTTATCAAATGCTAATTGAAGAAACAGAGATGTGATGTAAGGCAGACCAAGATCAGAGGATCATAATGGAAGAAGGATTGTTTTGGGTAGAAGAAAATAAGAATTTTATACAACATGAACCCCAACTTCAAATATTAGTACATTTGATAGTGTATAAAATTTAAATTACTATTTGTTTTGTTATTTTAATTTTATTAATGGAAAAATGAAATTTTTTTTATAGATATTAATAAAAACGTAGTTGTGCATAAATTTGTAGATAAGAATTTATATAGAAAAATACTCTTGTAAAATTCAATTGAAAGAAGAATACATATACACAAGAAATTTAGAGACATGCAAAGGGAAGTTATTATTATTATTATTTTTCTCTATATGTTTTTAATAAAATCTAAATGGTTCTAGAATGATGTGAAAATGTAAAAATTACCATATAATAAGAATGTAAACTTAAAGTGTAATTTTAATTATTAATCGGCCAATGTAAATGCACAAAATTTAGCCATATATTATATTATGTATTTTAAAAAGTATGAATCGGGAAGCCTGGCAAAAAAGGAAAAAAAAAAAAAAATTGTCCTTACAGGGCAGAACCCCGTCAGGAATTGGGACATTATAAAATATTTCATCAATTGCATTTGCATATGTACAGATAAATTTGTATTTTCCCATTTATATTTTTCTATAATATCTTTGGGTAGGGTGAGGCCGAGATTGAATTTGTATAATGTGATGACTGATGAGTACATGTGTGCGTGTACTATCGCTCTGGCCAAGCTACGATTTCTTCTAGCATCTGCAATGTGAACAGTTACAATATAATTTTGGAGACTTTTACACAGACGATTCATCTACTTGTCTGCTTTTCAGGAAGATTGGGGCCACCAGCATCCACACTGCAAATAAAAATAAATAATTAATAATATTTTTTTCACTATGACAAGCGTATTCAAATTATAAATGGATGAATTTCATGTCAAATACTTACGATATACACAAACTGCCAGCCATTCATTAACTATCCTGACCCAAGTGCTTGTCCAACCCACATCAATTGTCCACCTGCACCTCAAGAGAAACTTAAAGCTGAGAAACAAGAAGCGTTTGAAATTATATGGGAAATCACTTTGAACTCGATCTAAAAGAAATACAGAATGATATGCTTCGGGGTTGTTTATGCATTAACTGATTATGTGAAATTCGTTTGAAGACGTACTTTTTAATGGTGTGATGTGTATTCCACCCAATCAGTAGCATTGCGAAGTACATGGCTCCAGTGGCGAAAACAAAATGAAAGAAACCATAACCGTATGGAACATCATCTTCTGCTGGTGGCTCATCCTTCCTGAACTGCAGCTGTTGTCAGACAATTTTGCGGATAATTTATGACGAGATTAAAAGATTATGTAGGTGGCGGCACATACCTGAAAGCATTTTGAATCGATGCCTGTAGAAAATGTTGCAATGACCATTGCAAGTAGTGCAACAACAAAGCTCTGTCAAACATATGAGATTTCTATTATTATACCAGGGCAAGAAATTGTTAATTTGTCAGCAACAAAAATATTTTGAAAATTTAAAAGTTTTTATCAGCATGATTACATGAGCTACCCTATTTTCAAGGTCAAATATGAACTATATTATAACACAAAAACTTCTCCTATCTTTTCTCTGAATTTGCTTTCAGATTATACATTAAAATTAAGGTTGATCCTTCTGCATTTTGCATGTTTATGTTACTCATGGAATGAGTTTGAAAGTTTGGTTTCTGGGCTTATATAATCGGTTTCATCCACAAAACTTGAAGTTTTTGTCTTGTAGTAAATTTTTACTGAGCAAATGTTGAGCACAATATTGATGGCCAAACCACTTGAGATCGTTGAAACTTTTAAAACGCATCCAGTAAGTAAAGCTAGTGTCTGTAAGTTTATAACTCATAAGAAAGTCATACTATGATAGTAAGCCAGTCCGTTCTGTTTGAAGCTTCTGCTTTCCTGTTGCAACTTTCCCCTGCAGGTTCACTGTATAAACAAAACTGGAATTAAATTTAATTCACTTGAAACACAAAAGGACAAAATGAAGCAATAGATAAATAGCACTCATTTATCCATTAAAAAGCAAGTTCCAACTCTTCATTCAAAAGAAAATCTGGTCAATAAAGTTAAAAGCAAACTGAAGATTCACCAATGAACATAATCCTCCTTTTGAATTAACTACTGCGTTCAAATACTGCTTTTTTTAAAGCGCTCTTTAAGTTGGTTAGCCAAGGGACTCGCCAGGAACTTTTATCTTTCACTGCTTTCGCTTTCTTTGTTCATCTTTTTTTTTTTTTTTTTTTTCTTCTCTTAATTAAATGTGAAATTATACACTGTTCCGTAGGATAGGTAGACCCACACCCATGGACACTTCCTTCCCTCTCCATCAGTAAATTCTTGATTTGTGATTAAGGGAAGATTTATGGCCAAATTAGATAGCACTTTGAAAGCTGATAACTATGGAGGACGCAGTTTAAAATGCATCAGTTAGTGAAATTTATCAAGGCATGGCAACCAAAGACTTTTACACCATACCTTCGAATGGCACACCAGCAGATAAATACCACATAAAGCCCCATAAGCCCTGGAGCCAAGAAACCAACATTTACCTGTTTCAAGCAAATATGTGCCATCTAATTTCAATTCATATTAGAACATGATAATCTGAATGAAATGAATGAATGAGCTAATTAGAACTTACTTTTGGGTGCAGAGAGACGCTGGTCATGAGTTGGAGGAGCACCAGTGTCCATGTAATGAAAAAAATGTTGAGGAGGCAAGAAGGGTCTGGTGTATACCAAATGTACATCATTATGATCCCCACTATGCATATAACATATGCGGTGGTTGCAGTTAGCATAACATGGATGTGGCTGCAGTTCAAAACCTTATTTTTGGTCAGTATTGATATCCAAGCAATAAATACTGGCACATAGGTCATTGAAATTTCTTTCCTTCAAATAAAACTACGGCTTCAATTATTTAAATAAATGTTTCCGCAGGTGAAGAATGAAATTGTATTAAGTTATTTCGTAGCCTTGAGTCACTGAGGGGGATCAATGGTTTGGCATTGGCAAAATGTTCCACTGTCCAAAAAGTGGTTTCAAATAATTCCAAAGAATCTTGAAAACCAGCCAGAAAACCAATTTGGTTACCCGTTTTTGGTCTGGGTGAAAATATGCACCACTCAAGACTAATATGTAGTATAACAAAGCTTATCAAATATTAAGAATGAATTAAATATCAATATTTACAATCTCAAGCAATTTAATCATTTCTAGAATAGGTGCTTAAATGTGGATGCCGCATTCTATGTTCCAGAATGAGGAGAAAGGTATTACCATCTTTCTGCATTTTTCTCAGACAGACAACAATCGTTTAGCCATGTAATGAAGCTGATTACGCTGATTAGCTGAATTAGGAGAAAGACCCTGAAAAGAATTTGGTAAAGGTCACTAAATAAAAGTCTCGTTACAGCTCAATGACTAAATTTAGGAAGAATCTTAAACTTCCTAAACAACCAACACTACTAAGATTGTACATGTTTTGTAGACAGGAAATTATAACAGGAATCAATGTACCCGGCACCAAAGTGCGCAACCTCCCCTGCCAAATATATGAAGACCACAATCATTAAATATATAAACTAAATGAATGAAAATCCAAAATTAATAAGACCCTTGATTCAATATAACAATTAGGGAGAATTTATAGAATGTAATCTAACGAACCATAAAGCTGAATAAAGGAAGAAGGCAATAGAAAGGGGATGACTGTCAAGGCAATCCACATGATAATCTTTGCAGACCACCATCCAGAATGCCACGAATCTCTGGACGCGTATAACTTTGAAGTACCAGCTGTTGATAGGAACATAATGAAAAAAAACATCTGTAGTAGTGTTAAGGCAAAATGCAATTTTTGAAAAGGACCAATGCTGAGATTCAGCTAAAGAATAAAAGTCTGCAAGTGTCAAGACATATCATGATATTCAGTTTGAGATGTACAGACCTTCATACAAGGCATTCAGTTTGAGTGAACACGAGAAAGCTTGTTAGCTATTTCAAAAAAAATTCTGTCGCCAAAACCTACATTTGCATTCTCCTGATAATAGTTTTTTTTCCCTTTTTTATTCATTTGAAATAATTTAATGGTAGATCCTCCATCTGTCTAACCAAGAAAAATGAAATGCTAATTATGGTGCAAAAGACTGAATTCCATGCTTCTGATATAAAGGATACAAAGCAACCCAAGCTCACTCGAAGAACACCTTCTGCGCCCAAACATTCATGCCCACCTTTGCAGTTCTTTAGTCCTGCATCACAGTTCATCACCAAATGTGAAATTTGCTTGACAGACCACTCGGTATAATCAGCAAAAGGAATCGTAAATATGGTGGTGGTAATTTTCTGCATATTGTAATACACACTACAAAAATAAAGCTTAATAAAAGCTTGCTTTCAGTTTCTAAGTCAATTCTTTAGAACAAATAAGTAACTACAGAAGAAAGAAAAATCCAATATAGTGCACTCGAGTTAAAGAAAACAATCAAATCTTACTTTCCATTTCCGTCAAGGCTCCGCTGCTATAATCCCGAACTACCCATGCTAGCAAGTTCGCTACCAGAAAAATCAACGCATAAACATATCTGGCCATCCAAGGATTGGAGCCGTTCCGAAATTGGCTAAACCACGAGTCATCCTTAAATGCTGCACGCCTCTCGTTGCCATATCTTGCACCAGTCTCCATTCCACCTTAGAACTACTCTTCATCACATAAGGCCATTAATCAAAAGAAGCAATGGATTTCATTTTGTTTAATTAGTTTTCACCTGCATTGCGGAAAACACACTCATATTTATCATAAAAGATCCGTATAAGATCGTGTACCGCTACCGTAACCCAAGCATCAAAACTGGAGACCGGAGTCATTCAATATAGAAGAATATAGACCAGCAAACAAGTGACCACAAATTCTGGACATAAAACTAGTTCCTAAAAGATAGTAATACGGTTCTCTTTCAAAGGTGTTTGTTTGCCAACATAAAATGGACTTGGACCATTTCGATTCCATTGCTGGTTCCGGCAAATTTCTTGTCGTGGTGGGCAATTTCAGGCACCTAAACTATGATCTTGCCCTTCGAGCTTGCAAAGCACAACAAATTTCTAAAGATTTGCTAAAAACATTGAACTACTGCTCACCCTAAAAGAAGCTTCAAGCTCTCAAGAGTCGCCCCGTTGACATACTAACTATGTATAATGTATCATCCAATGAACTGGTAAATGATTAATTAGTAAACCAAACAGTTTAGCTACATTAATGAAAGTTGTCCATTATTGAATGAAGCTCTCTGCCGAATTCAGCATCCTATGAAGATGATTAGACTCGGCTAGGCCTATGTGAGCACAAAAATTAAATGACATTAATGTTATATATCCTAATTATTTGTATATTTAAAATAAATAAAAATATATATATTAATTCTTATTGATCTACCGATGTTTGGTTAGATCTCGATCCGGAAGTTAATTACATGAATGGTGCTCGTGAAGCTAATGAAAATTCCTTCATTTGAGGATCACAACTCACAACTCAGACACACATGCACAAGCATCGATGAATGAACAGTTAAAAGAATCCAAAATTTTCTAAAAATCATTAACCACCTCGAGATGCGTGTAGGCACTAGAAGAGTAAAGGGAATCTTTCCTTGGCTTGCAAGTCGTCTAAACGCAACTTTAATGAAAGAACAATTTCATAGACGATTATACCCTCCTCACTCTCCTGAGACTTCACATCAAGTAGGGAAACTGATTTTATTATATTGGGGTAAATTTGGTTATTGACTAATTATTCTGCTATTTTGTCAAGTTTGCTCTGTAGAGAATACTGAACATGTCAATATCAATATCTGGAAGAAGCCAGAGAAGCTGTTAAGCAGTTAAGCTATCATAGGGATTTATAATTTTATAAAATAAAATAAAAATCTCGCAATTAACGGGATAGAAATAGACACAATAAGTCAATAAGAAAACAGATCATGTTCATATTTCAGAAGAATAAAAATTCAAAAGTTACCGTTACCTTTCTGTTTTGTGCTTGCTTGTTCACCGAGAAAATGAAACGGTGGTTCAAAGATTAAAAAAAATGGTGAAGTTTATGTTGTACAGTTCTTTCAATAGCAAGGAGAAGAAAAACACAAGTAGATAGATTACATTCACTTCATTAAATTTTACTACAATAAAAAAAAATGAATAAATCATTCTCACATTGTAATATAGCCATACCTCTAGCTCATAGCAAAAAGACTTGATCTAAGCTCAAAAAAAAGATTAAAAAACGACAATATGTGGAGAATTAAACGGTATTTGGAAATGTGAGAAGAAAATAGTACCTGAAAGCGAGTTGGTGTTGATGAAGGAGGAGATCTATGACGGAGGAGGATGCGTATTGAGGAAGCTGATCCTCAAGGTTTCTCTCACTCAATGTCTCCGGGGAGAGAACACAGAGAGAGAGAGAGATTGATTTGTGTTTATGTTTTTGTTTTCGTTTTTAATTTTGGGGTTTGCTTTTAAAATAGTCGAGATAGATATTAGAGAGATTGCTTTGAAGCTTTTTGTTTGCTTTTTCTGTTTTCCCGCCGTAAGCTTCATGTTTCCGCTACATACCGTATCTTTCAAGATAGAACCGCATATTATTTCACTATTTAGAATAACATCTAATGCCCCGTCTACTCTCTTCTTTTAATTATTCTTTTCTTTTTTCAATTAACTAGTTATCATTGTAATTAATTAACATTTACACATGTCAACGTCGTAATTAAATATTATACAAATTATAGTATAATGTACTTTAAAAACTTAAAATGAGAGCGTTGATATATTATATATTGCTTAATTGGATTAATTGCAATGGTTGTTAGAAAGTTGAGTGAGGATTCACTCAAGGGTAAAACTATTGATGCATGCTAAAGATAATTATGTCTGGCGTTTTGTGTAATACTAATGATTTTCTTTAATTTGTTCCCAAGTGTAATAATTTCCAAACTGAGCCTTCCATCTGAAGCATGCTGTCATTATTTTTATTTTTTTATTTTTTTTGTAATCGGGAGTCCACAAACTTAAAAAATCAGATAAGTCATAATGTGATAATCCAAAGTTTATTGAATAATCTATAAACTAAAATGATCAAATAAATCATAATACGATAATAAATGATCTCAAAGTTTGAATCCAAAATTTGTATGGGTAAGGCATTCCTGGCCAAACCAAGCATGCTGTCGTAGCTTGACTTAAATTCCATAAATCTTTGTTAGATTGGCTTTACCTATCCAACCACGAAATCCATGATGGAGTCCAAGTAAACGTTACCTCTTTTTTCAGAATATTTTATTGGATTTTAGTTTGTCATACAGTTTGTTTTCCCCATTTGCAAAAGTAACGTCAACATCTTGCTGTTGGAGTTATTAATGCATAACTGCTAGAAATACAGATTCGTACTCTTACGTAAAATATACATTTCTTTTGAAATAAATAAACAGAAATGTGTTACAAAATTATATGACATGCACTGACATAAACCCATGATAACATGTTAGGCACGTCTGAATAGCAATAATAGGCTGCAAAAGAAATGGTACAACCACTATATATTTAACTCAAAACCAACCAACATGAGCACCGACTCGGCGCTCTTCCCCCTATCCAGCGCCATTAATGCGACATTCTACTTTTAGACTGGCAATGGACTTATGTCTAATGATGAGTTGGGTAGTCTTTTTGTAAAGCAAAAGAAGGAGCTACACTATAGTTTTATGTTATCAATGATTCTTATAATGCATGCAGGATGTTTGTAGAATTATTAAAATCAAGATTCATCATTCACACCGCATACAGATACAGATCAAAGGGAAGAACATTCCCTTTCTGCTTTTTAAGTTAAGCGGAGGTTATTTATAAGCTAAAAAGAACAAAAAGACAAAACTAACCAGAATCTATTTAGTGTATAATTTTTGACCATGTTCATCAAACTAACTTCCTTTCTTTTCTTTGTATTGTAAGTCTGGGACTCTGGGCTAGCTACGTGTACGTAAGAATGTCGTCAAAAGTTAGCATCTTTTTACCAGAAATTGAATCACGTGTCGCCACGTGTTTTCTTGTTGTGGATTGTGGCCAAATTTTATGATGGGGAAAAAGTTTCTGATGTTACTCCATTAGCGTCAATCATGGAACCGTTGTGAACCTTTAATCAAAGCTATTTAACACTTTATCGTGAAAGCCATTAGCCATACCCATTATTTATTATTATTATTATTTGTTCTTACTTGTTTTGTTTACCACCTGAAATCATCAAGAGGGTAGTAAAAGGTTAAAGGTAGCCGAAAAAAAAAACAAAGCCCCTGTCTTTTCTTTTCTCAACAAATTGGAGCGTCTCCGTCGCCGTCTGCGCAGCAAAGCCTGAAATGTCAAAAAGCAAGAGTTAGATCGAATAAGGGCCTAACCGAATTTGGGTCGATTGAAATTAGTGATACTAAACGCACTCATGAGTGGGCTCCTTTTGAGAAGACCTAAGTTATAGGTCCAACTGTGAGTGCAGACCAAACATCACTAGGCTTAGCTCACCGAAAAGCCCGGATAGAGAGGGAAAAAGGGCAGGAATCTTCATCCATTCTTCCAGTTTGAGAGTTTATCCCACGGTTCACCTTCGCGTTTTATGATCAACATTGCAGCCCTGGTTCCCTTAATGAAATTACAAATTTACAACCTTCACTTCTATTCCTTCGATTTACTTGCTCCTTTTAAACCTTTTGGACTACACATCGCTTTGGTAATATGGTTAGAATTTACATGTTGGACTAGATAGTACAAGCAAGTAGACTATAATTTTTGTTTAGACTGCTTTAATCTCTTTTTTTTTTTTGGATAATTGGGGGGTGTCCGAGGTAGTTTACACGCAACTCAACTAATTATTTGAAACCTTGGAACTATCGTCGAATAAGAAATCCAGTAGTTACCCCTATTAGTGTTGAATTTCAATACAAATAAGCAACAAAACAGCAGAAGAACAGCAGCAAGACAGCAACGAGACAGCAGCAAAACAGTAATGATATAGCAGTGAAACATTAATGAACATAGCAGAAAAACAGCAACGATACAGCAGCATCAAGGTGTGCAAAAGCATTGTCCTTAAGATTAGAATTCCGCCCCCATTGAAGAATCTTCGTGGTGCAAAAAGACTCAACAGTAGACTGACCTTCAGGATACAATGACGAACCTCCTTTAGAGTGCACACTCTAATAGAGATTTAGAACAGTAATAAAGAAGTAACTGAGCAATGATGATATGATATCAACAATGAGAACTAAAAGGTGTTTTGACACAAAATGAAAATGTGAGCAAAAAACAATTGGAGTCTCTCACACAAATGAAAAGGAATCAGTCCTTTTATACACAAAAAATATTTGGATGTTACTCTCCCAAGAATTAATATAGTAACAACCAAATTACCCTAATTTATTAATATTATAACAGTTGAAACTGTCAATCTCATAATAGCCACCCATGAAACTACCACTTACCTATTCAAGCTCAAAAAACTGTCATTATACTAATTGCATAACAACCATTTTTAAATTAAAAATTGAAACTGTTATTACTTTAATTGCATAACAGTCCAAAAAAAAATTAACACTTGGTATTTTGAAATACCATAATGGCCGCAACTATTATCACAATCCCCCACATATTTCAAAATAACCAATCACCACTGATTATAGAATTTAATGTTTATGAGTTGGTGTCTTTCGGACTATGAACCAATCATTAAGTAACGAAACGTGAATTACAGAAATTTGGTGAAACTAAGTTTCTATGAACCAAAAATTTCTTTATGTAATTCAAAGGATTAGTTTCTCATACTAAATTCTCTATATTGTATACTGTTCTACGGTTTAGCACTTTATGGCCCTATGCTAGCCTGAATTTCATGAATGCTTTAGAGATGCCTACCTAAGCTCTCATAGGAATCGATCCAATTCCACACTCACATAGGTAAACCTCCATAAGGTGTGAATTGCAGTTTTTCACACCATTAATTATGTTGGCTATGGATTTCATTAAGAATAATTTTACTCAACCTTATTCACTGCAATCAGTATTATCTCGCCAAAGGAGGATTTTCTATAGATAAAAATTCGACAATACTTAACAAGACAACAAGTAACTTGTTATTACCCTTATGAACCTACTTCATGGGATCTCCAATCACATAAGTAGGGTTACCACAGTCCACCACTCTTGCCTTATGCTTTAGGCATAAGTCTCATCCCCCTCGATGTGTATTCCACTAACCTTCTACTTAGTGGTTTAGTCAGAGGATCAGCCAAATTTAACTCTGACTTCACAAAGTCTGGGCTCACTACCCCAGATTCTAGCATCTGTTTTATAATGGTATGTCTTATCCGGATATGTCTGCTTTTCCCATTATAAATTTTGCTCTTTGCTCTCGCAATTGCAGCCTGACAATCACAATGGATTGATACTAAAACTAGAGGGTGAGTTTCACTGGGAAGATTTGCTAAGAGATTCCTTAACCACTCAGCCTCAGAACATGCCTTTTCTAAGGCGATAAGCTCAGACTCCTGGTAGACAGAGCTATGCAAGTTTGTTTGGAAGACTTCCATGACACAACAGCTCCACCAAGTGTAAAGATATAACCACTTGTGGATTTTATTTCATCTAAATCTGATATCCAATTGGCATCGGAATATCCTTCTAATACAGGTGGTGTACTTCCAAATGTTAGCCCATAATCAATGGTGCCCTTCAAATATCTAGCAACTTTGTCTAATGCTATCCAGGGACTCTTATTAGGATTATGAGTATACCTACTCAATCTAGTGACAACATAAGCAATATTAGGCCTTGTACTATTCATTAAGTACATAAGGCTACCAATGATCTGGGCATATCTATTTTGACTCACACTATGTTGCGTATTTTTCTTAAGTTAAGTATTTCCATCATAAGGAGTTGAGACGAGTTTACTGTCTAAATACCTAAATTTTCTTAAGAAATTTTCAACATAGTGTTGTTGTGATAACTTAAGACCATCATTTATCTTAATGATTTTAATCCCAAGAATAACATTTGCCTCTCCCATATCCTTCATATCAAAATTTGAGGCAAGGAACACTTTAGTCTTAATTATTACATCCATATTAGCACTAAATATTAACATGTCATCATCATAGAGACATATTATCACATAAGTATTGTCTTCAAATGATTTAGAATATACACATTTATCTTAATAATTAATTGTATAACCATTTGAGACTAACACTTAGTCAAACTTCTCATGCCATTGTTTTGGTGCCTGTTTAAGTCTATAAAGAGACTTTACCAGTTTGCACACTTTATGCTCATTAGTTGGGATAACACAACCCTCTGGTCGTTTCATATAAGTTTCTTGATCTAGGTCTCCATTAAGAAAAGTTGTCTTTACATCCTTTGATGTATATGTAAATTTAAATTGTAGCTAAAGCAATTAACACTCTAATTGATGCTATTCTTGTTACAAGAGCATAAGTGTCAAAATAATCTATATCTTTCTTTTGTATATAACCTTTGGCAACCAATCTTGCCTTGTATTTATCAATTGATCCATAAGTCTTTAATTTCTTTTTAAATATCTATTTGCACCCTATTGGTTTAGTTTTTGGATGCAAATTAACTACTTCCCATGTATGATTACTCATAATGGACTCGATTTCATTATTTACTGCCTCTTTCCAAAGAGATGCATCATGAGAAGTCATTGCTTCTTCATAAGTCTAAGGTTCATTCTCTGTAAGAAAGACATAATAATCATCACCAAAACTTTTGGCTTTTCTTACTCTCTTACTTCTTCTTATTTCTAACTTTGAACTTTCGGAAGAATTTTGATGAGTTTCATTTTGAGAACTCTCAAAAGTTTCATTTTGAGGTAAGGCCTTTTCACAATTGATTTTCTTAGGAAAAACATTCTCAAAGAAATCTACGTTTTTAGATTCAATGATTGTGTTTGGATCATACAAACCAACCTCTTGCTTTATTATCATGAATCTATAAGTAGCATTATTCTGCGCATAACCTATAAACATACAATCAATAGTCTTGGGTCCTAACCTTTTCCTTTTAGGTTCAGGAATTAGGAATTTAGCAAAACACCCCCACACTTTAAAATATTTCAGGTTAGGTACATGACCTTTTCAGAGTTCATATAATGTTTTGCTTGTTTTCTTAAAAGGAATTCTATTTTGTATGTAACAAGCTGAAAGCATTGCTTCCCTCCACAAATTAAAAGGTGCTCCAGAACTAATCAACATAGCATTCACAATTTCTTTTAAAGTTTTTTTTCCTCTCAGCAACTCCATTAGATTGTGGAGAACAAGGAGGTGTAGTCTCATGTATAATATCATGATCTCTACAAAAGGAATCAAAGTCTTTTGACTCATATTCACCTCCTCTATCCGTTCTTAACCTATTAATTTTCTTATTGAGTTGATTTTCAACTTCATTTTTATAAGTTAAGAACATTTTAATTGCTTCATCTTTACTTCTCAATAAGTATACTCTAGTATATCTAGAGTAATCATCAATAAAAGTTATATAAAACTTTTTTCCTCCTCTGGTCATGGTTTTTTCAAATCTCCAAGATCACTGTGAATTAAACCGAGAAGCTCATTTCCCGTTCTAGAACTAGTTTACAAGTCTTTTTAATGGATTTAGATTCCACACACACATCACATTTATCAATATTTGGAATATTGACATTTGATAATAAACCAAGTTCTTTGATCTTTTTTAAGATAACCATAATTCACATGACCTAATCTACCATGCCATAAATTTATTGAATCAATACCATAAGCAGAAGAAGATGCATTTTCATTCATAATAATATTAAGTACATTGAGTTTAAATAACTCTTCAGAACAATACCGCTTCCCAACAAAAGCCCCATTCTTGGACATTACAATTTTGTCACCCTCAAATGAGACTTTCACTGCAGCCTTTCCCAATACATAAACATATACAAGATTATATCGAATGTTTAGAACATGTAAAACATTACTCAGTGAGAGGGTTTTCCCAGAAGTCAGTTTGAGAAGAAAACACATTCTTCTCACCAAGATAAAACAAAAGTAAAGTAGGAATCACCAAGATAAACACATTCTTCTCCATCCCTCACTGGTATGTATTCATAGAAAGAATTTCTATCTCCACAAATATGCTTTCTGGCCCTAGAATCAATTATCCATTCTTTCCTTTCAGCAATCATGTTCACTTGTGAGACAACCACAATAGCAATGACATCATCTCCCTCGGCTAGATTGGCTTTAGGAGGATTTTTGTTCGTCTCTAGTTTTTTCTATATTTGCATTGGCTAGCAAAATGTCTGGTTTCCCCACGCACAAAACAGTGTCCTTTCTTTTTGAAAGTGTTGGGGTTCTTGTTGTAAACAATTTCTTGTTATTGTTCTTAAAACTCTATGGTTTATTGTTCTTAGGTTGAGGAGGAGCCACTTAGTTTTCAACAACATTAGCCTTGGATGTCAATTCCTTGGCCTTATTGGCTTTATTTCTAAGCATATTTGTCTCCTGAATCCTAATATGCACTATCACATCTTCTAAGCTCATTTGCTTCCGCTTATGTTTCATACTATTCTTATAATCTCTCTATGAATCTGGAAGTTTCTCAATTAAACAACCAGCCACAAAAGTTTCAGGAAAAATTATTTTTTCATTTTTCAAGTCATTTATAAGCAAATGATAGTCATGGACTTGCATGGATACCTCTTTTTCTTCTACCATTTTAAAATCTAGGAAGTTTCCTATGGCATATTTTTGTGATCCAGCATCCTCAACAACACATTTCTTTTTCAGGATTGTCCATATCTCATGTGCAGTCTTATAAGCGCAATAAACATCATAAAGCTCATTCGATAGTGTACTGAGAATAGTATGGCGACATACCTTATTTCCTTTTTTCCATGTGTCAAGTTTTTTGTCAAAATTGTCCACTCCAAGTTTTGGTTCTTTTGTTGAGAGATACTTTGCAAAACCGAGCATGTCTAGGGAGTCAAATATTTTTTCTTGCCACCTCTTGAAATGAGCTTCGTCAAAAGGCTAAATTTTGGAGATGTCAGAAAGTGATTTGGCGGTGAGAATTGCAGCGTCCATCTCGGAAAATTCTGATCTTAAGATTGTTGAATTTTAATATAAATAAGTAACAAAATAGCAGCAGCAAAATAGTGGAAGAACAGCAACAAAATAGCAGAAAAACAACAAGAAAAATAGCAATAAGAACAACAAGAAAAACAGTAGTGAGACAGTAGTAAAACAATAACGATACAGCAATGAAACAGTAACAAACACAATAGCTAAACAGGAAAAAAATAGCAACGATACAGTAATGTCAAGGCATGCAAAAGCACTATCCTTATGATCAAATTCCACCCCTATTGAAGAATCTTCGTGGTGCAAAAAGGGTCAACAGCAAACTAACCTCCAGGATATGATGACAAACCTCCTTTTAGAGTGCACACTCTAATAGAGATTTAGAACAATAATAGAGAAGTAACTGAGCAATGATGATATGATATCAACAATGAGAACTAAAAGGTGTTTTGACACAATATAAAAATGGGAGCAAAAAACAATTGGAGTCTCTCACACAAATGAAAAGGAATCGGTCCTTTTATACACAAAAAATATTTGGATGTTACTCTCCCAAGAATTAATATAGTAACAGTCAGATTACTCCAATTTATTAATATTATAACAGTTGAAATTGTCAATCTCATAATAGCCACCCATGAAACTGCCACTCACCTATTAAAGCTAAAAAAACTGTCATTATATTAATTGCATAACAGCCATTTTTAAATTAAAAATTGAAACTGTTATTGCTTTAATTGCATAACAGTCCAAAAAACAATTAACACTTGGTATTTTGAAATACCATAATAGCGGCAGCTATTATCACAATTAGTACCAGAGGAAAGACTCGAACTCAGGATCTCTTGGATACATATTGCCCAAAAGTCCTTATTGAACTGATTGGCCACCCAGTGGTAGTTTACCGCTTTAATCTTTCTTGAATGCTCTATGCAAATAACTTAATATGAAAACGAAAATTGAAACTATTTTCTTTCTTTTGTCTTCTTTGATAACCACTTTTAAGGATACTCTCCAACCAAAATGGATACATTGCTTTTTAATTAAAGACAATTTGAAATTACAATTTTTTTTTTTCCAATTGCTAGCTATTAGAGATGCCTTAAGGGTGTTATCCAATATCGCTGATATCCATACCTTATGTCAGTCGAATGCATGCTTATTATCCAAAATACTAGTTTATGTTAGTTGAATGCATGTTTAGTATCCAAAATATTAGTCTATTAAATGATACTGCTTACATATATTTTATAGGATCAAGAATCAAGATCAAACCAACTCTATCCAAATTTATGATTGCAACATTCTTTCACACCCAATCATGTGACTCTCTCGTCATGTTCAGCAGTATCCCTAACCAATCTGACTCAACCTTTGGTTAGTTTAAGGGTTTCACATAGCAAAATCAACTCACCCCTTTATTGATTTGGCAAGCTCACAAGAGTTATGAGAACTTGGGTTTACTCTTTTTTATCACTTGTTACAGTCCTGATACTAGTTCAACTATTCAAAAACTAGCTTATTATATCATATTATTTACCCACCATTAGAAGTCCAAGACCTAACCCATTTCTATCTAGGATTATGTTATGCCTAAAAAGTCAAGGTTGAAGTAAGCTTATATCAGTAAGCACCAAACAAAGTTTAGGAAGGTTTTGCATCGTCCAGGAGTTGCCACGTCACCCCAAGACAAAAAGAGTATGACTGTCACCAATTTAGCATATTCAATTTTTGTCTATGAGTGAATGAAGGCGGCACACCTGTCCAAGCCCCAGGCCATTTGAGGATATCTCATATGTTACCAGCCAATGGGACGCAAGGAAGAACTTGCACAACACTTACCCACTTGCAGATTTGTAATCATTACCTTGAATTCCTCTGCTATAAATAGAGGGTCTCCCCCTCTCATTTTCGGGATTCTGATACTGAACCCACATTCTAATTGTAATATTTATTTTTAGAGCAAAGATAACCTGCGAGAAAGAGATTGACTTGAGATTCTATGTGAATACTCAGTTATTGTACCTTTGCTCGTTGTTCGCTATATGCGACCTCTTGTAATCTCTCATATATGAAATAACAATGGATATAGGATTTGCTTTAAGCATCCGAACCACTTTAAAAACCATCTCTCATTTATTATTAAGTCTTTGCATTTGATTATCCTAATTATTCATGTGTAATTTCTAAGAGTAGCTTAGCACTTTGCACGTGCCAGTCGTTGGTGTCAAAATCAAGCATCAATAGTTTGGCGCTAGAAAGAGGGCCTGATTTAGTATTCACTCTTCATCAGGAATCTCCGATCAATCAGTTTTACTCACGATCAAATGGCTAGTGGTCTTGAAGCCAAGCGAGCTGGCACCAACAACAAGGAGATCCGTCGGGTACAAGATGATACTTCTCCTAAAGTACCTCTAATTCCGTAGGGTACTGTGGTAGATATTCCCTCGAGCTCATAGCTCAACCCAGATGTGATGAATTACCTGGAAAGGTTCAACAATACTCTCCAAATGGTCAGTCGAATGCTAGATCGTTTGGATCAGGTCGTACCGCCCAATTCTAACAAAGCAGTATCGTTGCTGAAGACACCTGTAGGTCACACTAAAGCGCCAAAACGGGCGAAAGCCCGTGCCATGCGTACTACAGTGCATAAAGATAAGGGGAAGTAGGTGGCAGATAATGGGCCAAGGGACTAACGAATAGCGATCATGAAACAGGTAGAATAGCGGTGGCTTTGTGACTTGGCGGTATGTCGCATCATGAGCCATCCCACGCCACATCGCATGGGAACCCCTACAAGAGTGCAAGGCAGGGAGTTTCCCATTATCGTCAGCATGATGGCTCCAACCATCACCGCGAGGGAAATGCCCATCATCCACAGGTCAATTCTAACCACCGTGGAGGTCGAATAGCTCCCATGGCCGTTCAATGCTTTCACATGGCTCCAGCCAGCATGTGTCAAGGTATGTCGGAGGATCCAACCGAGGCGAGGAAGAGTCCGACTTACGGTCTTTCCTCAACCCAATCGTGAAAGGTGAACCCATGTTGTAGAAAGTGATCCTCAGATAACTCCGCTTCCTCAAATTGAGGAGTTACAACGAGTTTTGGATCATATTTGAGCTTAACAAAATGAATAAGAGTAGGTCACTAAGGCGTCTCCCTTTTCTCCGGTAATGTTGACTGCTCCTCTCCCGTCGAGATTTAGAATGCCTGACTTGCCACCATTCGATAGGAATTCTAATTCGCAGGATCATCTCTATGAGTTTAACGACCTCATGGAGCTTTACCAAGTTTCCAACTTGGCAAAATGTCGTTGCTTGGCAGTGACTCTGACTACTCATACTAAGCGTTGGTTTAGATCGCTTCTGCTAGGGTCTATTAATTCATAGCAGTAGATGAGTTCGTTATTTCTGAGACACTTCCAGGCTAAGAGGAAGTTCTCAATGTCGTTGAGTTATCTGAGCAACATACGGCTGGAGAGGAATGAGTCTCTCCAGTCTATATTGATAGGTTCCACATGGAGCTGAATAAAGTGGCTAATACACCTGAAGATTCAATTCAGACTCTTATTATTGCGGAAGTTCGCCCACAAACCAACCTGTGGAGGAAGCTGCAGTCTGAGAATGATATTTCTCTCACTCACTTCAACAACCTTACTGAGAAATATCTCAGGATTAAAAATTCAGTGGCTACCTTGAACCGCCATGACCTCAGTCCTTCATCTAGTGCTCCTAGTCTGAGAGAGGAAAACTGGGGGAGGGTAGTAGAAAGCATGATTGCAAATGGGCTAATGACAATTAGCAAAAGGGAAAGAAGTAGCAATTTGAGCCCAAGAAGTCTTATGCCTAGGTCCCTCGTTGTGATCATGACAAGAATCAGTATACTCTGCTGAATGCATCGGTATCAGCTATTCTGGATAAATCAGAAGAAGCTAATCTGCTTGGAAAGCTAGTGCCCATGAATAATCCCCCTTCAGCAAGAAATATTGCCATTATCATCGAGATAATGGGCACCATATCGATAAATGTCGAGCTCTTAAGCAGGCGATTGAAGACCTCATTAAAAATGGACACTTCAAAGAGTATGTTGATGGTTTAACTCCCACTTAGGAGAAGGATCAAGGGGACCAAGGAAAGAAGCGTCGTGATCGCAAGGGCCTCCATCTTGTTGAAACTATATTTGGATGACCACACCTTGCACGGAATTCTTGAAGTGCTTAGGAGAAGTATGCTTAAGAAGCTCGGCATGACCCCGTGAGGGTGATGAGCACAACGTCGCAACCTACTAAGGTACGTAGAGAGGAGAAGATTACCTTTTCAGATAAAGATGCAGTACGATTGCATCATCCTCATGGGGATGCACTCGTTATCGCACTTGAATTAGGTCGGTGTAAAGTCTACAGGATGTTGGTGGATAATGGTAGCGCCGTAAATATCCGATTTCAGTGAGCATTCGAGGAAATGCAATTAGACGAGGCAGATCTGAAGCCTGTCTCTATCCCTCTCTATGGTTTTACAGGGATCATCTAATTCCTAAGGGAACAATTGTACTCCCTATCACTTTGGGTGAGACCCACGAAGTGACTAAGATGACATAATTTTTAGTAGTAGATTGTTCGTCCGCTTTTAATGGTATATTGGGACGACTTCTACTTCAAAACTTCAAAGCTCACCTCCATCTATCATCTCAAGATGAAATTTCTCATTCCGACAAGGTGTGGGGAAGTTAATAGGTCTTATTATGAATCTCGCAACTGTTATGTAAGAGCAGTGCAGATGACATGCAAAAAGAAAGGGAAGCCAATGGGCATTCTCGAGCAAACTATGGCGATTAGCAAGATCAAACCACGGTTAGGTCCAGTGGAAGACAGTATAGATCCTCGAGTTCAGGAGGAGTATTCACATAGTGGGCCTGTTGAGACTCTATCTGATGTATCAGTCGATTAGAGTAAGTTGACTCGTGTATTGAGAATCGAAAGTAATCTTAGCCCTCAGCTCGTTATAGATCTGACAAGCTTCCTCAGACAGAATATTGATGTTTTTGCATGGACTCATACTGACATGATCAGGATCAGCCCAAATGTAATATGTCATGCGCTCAACATCGACAATGAGATCAAGCCAGTTCGCTAGAAAAGAAGAACCATGGACCTAGAGCGTTATACTGCTCTAAAGGTTGAGATGGATAAGCTCCTCTCAATTGGGTTCATTCGGAAGGCTCATTACCCGAGTTGGGTCGTCAATGCTATTTTGGTGAGGAAACCCCACAGCAAATGATGAACTTGCGTTGATTTCACTGATCTCAGCAAAGCCTATCTGAGTGACAGTTTCACTTTGCTCAGAATCGATCAACTTGTTGATGCCACTTCCAGGCACGAGCTGTTAAGCTTTATAGATACCTACTCGGGGTATAATTAGATCCTGATGTACGCGCTTGATGAGAAACATACCTCGTTCGCTACAGATCGAGAACTATACTGTTATAAAGTCATGCCCTTTAGTATGAAAAACATTGGGGCAACCTATCAGTGTTTGGTTAACCGTATGTTTTTCGAGCAAATCGGGAAATCAATGGAAGCCTATGTTAATGACATGTGGTCAAGTTGCATGTTGCTTCAGATCATATAGCCAACCTCGCAAAGATGTTTGACATACTCCGGATATATAGAATGAAATTTAATCCTCTTAAGTGTTCATTCGGAATATCCTTAGGGAAATTCCTAGGGTATATGGTTAACCATCAGGAAATTAAAGTCAACCTTGAAAGCAAATAATTATCGGTGGGTATTTGCTTTCTTTTCTTGGTCTTCTGGGCCATGATCTTCTTCTTCGAAACGTGATCAATCGCGGACCAAGGAGCTTCCCCGCGTCGCTTAGAGGGTTGTTGCCTTTCGACACAAATCCGTATCCCCCTCACTAGGATATCGCTGGAGGTCGCTCCAACTAGTTCGATCGTATTAATCCTGGGAGATGTGAACCCCCCAGGTTTCTTCAATGTCTTCAGGCCTTTGGTGGCATAGTTGCTACATGACATGAAAAGGCTTCAGCAAAGAAAGTCTTCTTTTGTTAATAAAGACTTCGGGTTTTTTCTGCGTAAGAGATATTTACGAGTTGGGGCTTCCAAAGATGCCTCGAGGCTAAAAAAATCATATTTTCACAGGTTGGCGATAGTCACGAGCAACTTCGCGTCGCGGCTCTAGTTGGGCAATCGACCAAATACTTTAATGCAGCTGAAGTTTGTTAGCGTCGATAATCTGGTCGTTTTGTTTTTTGCAAGAAAGCAAAAAATTCATTAGCCGTATTTATTAAGGAAGAGATAAAGATAAAGGATAAGCAGTTTGGAAATTAAAAGGAAAACCTACTCGGCTCCTTAAATTTACAAACTGCATCATACTGGAAAAAGAAATACTTGGTTTCGTAAGCCCCAACGTTGCTAGTGTAACCAAATATCCCTCTTTTGATCGTAGATCATTTGGAAAGATAGTATAAATACTTATCTTTACTCTTTTTTAGATAATAAGCGTAGCCGAGTTCCACTCATGTTGGCTCGCCGAGGTTGTGTTCACCAAACGTGATATACATAGTGACAGCTATCATATACGCATTTGGCATTAACTAGAATGGTGCGACCTGAAAGTGATCAAGGATCAACGTGATGTAGCGGTGGAGGGTATCCTCACTCCACATTTGAAGATCGCTTCCGAGATCGTAGTCATTCCCTCGGGAGGGTCCTGAGTAGTGTGTGGCCTGTGTTGGAAGACGTTTACGTTGATCGCATATTGGTCTATCATTTTTTGTATCTCATCCTTTGTAATTGTTGTTCGTACCACCTGCTCGAGACCTGCTGAGATGCCCGATGGTTGCAAGCCTCCCTCTCTGACTATCCTCACCTCAAGGATGGCCATTACTCTTAGAGTCTGAAAATTTGTGACATGTAAAGGTGACTCGGTCTCCGTTTACATTACCTCGTGCAGTGACTCAGAAGAGTAAAAGAACCTTAGTTTCTCTTCCATAGCCGTCAAAACCCTAAAAATTCTTAAAGGTGAATTTCTAAAGATCTACGCCCTAGGTTTCAACTCTTAAGAGTGTTTCTTTTTAAATACTACCCGAGAATGTTCATTGTCTGAGCCTATCAAACGTTTACACCTACCATTACTGTAAAAACTAAGTTTTCTAATAGGAATGAAAAGAGAAAAGGAAAAGAATTTTCTTTACCTCTTGATTGCTGGGAATAGTGTTCTATCATATTGACGGGTGCGCATTAACCGGGAAGAAGATGAACTAATCTCTTGCGTGTAAAAACGTTGTCTTTTGTCTCTGAAAGTTTAAGTTATGTGAAAAACTTGAAATGGGCTTAAGGTTTTATAGGGAGGAAGACGACTCATGGTTTCTTTTATAAGCAACGTTTGGGCGGGACGCATTAACAGCCGTTGATCGTGATCACGCGTCATCAATCTATGCAAAGAGTAACCGTCACGCTTTATGGAGATCAATCGGCGTTTCCCTTCATTGAAATCACCAAACGTTGGCATGATTATCTCCTCCACATTAAATGCTCCCTCATCCGCATTTAATGCTTCAAAAGAGAATGTCGTTTCAGCATGGTTTGCATTTAATGCTCATGGATGACACTTATTTCGCAAAGACACGTCTGTCAGATAAAGCTTATTTTATTGATCGGAACAGCTGTCAAGCGCAATGGATAACATCTGAAAAGGTTGTTCGAATAAAACACTCTTTTCCTCATGTCAAACTTGAAGCGAAGTGATTCTCAATTTCCGACAAGGAAATGTCCTAAGCGTTTTAAGGTCGCGATGGTCAGATAGAGTTCAAAACACATTGTTATAACATTGAGCGAGATCTGTCATGGGTCGTTGAACCTTTTGGAGTAATCACCTCAGGTCGTTTGTGTAACTCTTGAAGATTCATGTCGCGACCTTTATTTAGTACATTGGTCGAATTGAGCCATCAGCCTCATGTTGTTTGTAACAACATGGATGTCATCAACTGTTTGTTCGAGCAAATACTCCTTATAATAAATCAGGTTGCGGCATAATCATGAAGTTCTCAAGATTCAATTCTTGAAACTTTAGAACTGGAGAGCTTCTGTTATGCCTAAAAAGTCAAGGCTAACGTAAGCTTACATCAGTAAGCACCAATTAGAGTTCAAGAAGGTTTTACACTGTCCAGCAGTTGCCACGTCGCCCCAAGATAGAAAGAGTATGGTTGTCACCAACTTGAGAGATTCAAATTTTGTCTATGAGTAAATAAGGGTCGCACACCTGTCCAAGCCCAAGGTAATTTGAGGATATCTCCTAAGTTATTAGCTAATGGGACGCAAGGAAGGACTTGTACGGCACCTACCCACTTGCAGATTTGTAATCATTACCTTGAATTCCTCTACTATAAATAGAGGATTCCCCCTCTCATTTTCGGGATTCTGATACTGAACCCACATTCTGATTGTAATCTTTATTTTCAGAGCAAAGATAACCTGCGAGAAAGAGATTGACTTGAGATTCTATATGAATCTCAATTATTGTACCTCTGCTCGTTGTTTGCTATATGTGACCTCCTGTAATCTCTCATATATAAAATAGCAATGGATGTAAGATTCGCTTTAAACATCCGAACCACTTTAAAAACCATCTCTCATTTATTATTTAGTCTTTGCATTCGATTATCTTAATCATTCACGTGTAATTTCTAAGAGCAGCTTAGCACTTTGCACGTGTGAGTCGTTGGTGTTAAAATCAAGCATTAACAGATTACAGCACTTGGAATCAATCTAAACAATATTTGTGAATCTTAATTGCAAAACGCACTCAAAATAAGTTTAAATTTATTTAGGAGTGATGTTATTTAAGCTTCGCTATTACAATCTCATGTTTATGACATATAAATTAGGAAGAAAATCATCAAATTCATTCGTATTCAAATAATCATGTCTATCGGTTTCAATTATCAAACAGCAAGGATTTGCAAATCATTCATGTGTTTCTTCTGACGAACGTCCCCAATAACTAATCAAATTATTAGCACACCGTATACACAACCAGAATTATCTTGTAGCAGAGGTTGGGATTATCATAGTTAAAGGTTGAGACACAAGCTTCTTCAAATCCCAGTTCATATTGAAATATTTTCTACCAATGTATTGCTCAAGAGAGTAAGATTTGCAAGCTTTACATGTTTCATCTCCAAGAATTTGCATTTATATTATCGAGTTACTTAGATGAGAATTAAACAAAGAGTAATCAACTTTTCCCCACCCAAGGTTTTCCTTAATGACACTTTCCCACCCAAAAAGTTTCAAAATACAACTTTTCCACCCAAAGTTTATATTCTGATAATATCCAAAATACACTTTACTTTCTCAGATAACATTTGGTGAGTTACTAAGAGCCAATTTAAGAGGGGTTTTGTAAAGTGGAGGCTGGTGGATCGAATGGTGATGATCGATTGAATATTCACCGTCAGAATCAGTCAAAAATTAGCTAAGAATAGGAAACCCTAGCTTTGTGGTGGCCGACAATTTGCGAGAAATAAGATGTTGGAGTGAAAAGGGTTTTGTAGAGAAGAGACCGAATGTTCAAATGGTGGTGATGGAGAGAATTTTTGTCGCCATAATCAACCTTAGGTATTGACGGAATATAAACTTTCTGTGGGAAGGTGGTATTTTGAAACTTTTTGGGTGGAAAAGTGTCATTAAGGCAAATGTTGGGTGGGAAAAGTTGTTTACTCATTAAACAAAACAGGTTTAGAAGTTAATTTTATTTAGTATGGGCTTAAAAAGATATTAAATGACCTCTGCCGTCAGTTACAAGCCCAAACTTAGTGGGAAGGTCCATGGAGCAATGACTAATTGGGCTTAAAACAAAGGCCTGGTTCTAATTGAAGTGAAAGCGTGTAATATTTTCTACTTGTACTAAATTAGAATAACAATGGTAGGCATCCTTAACCATCCAAGATCCAATTATATCCCCATGACTTAATTTCCCATTCTCCTCCCTTTGTCAGGAAAATAATTGTCACTTTGTTTACATATATAAGTTCGATAAGGATTTCGTCTTCTTTAGCATGATTTATATTGTATGATTAGCCATTGTTATTTTAGATTTATATTGGAATAATGATATCACATAAGCCTACCATATACTATTTATTTAACTAAATCAATTACAAATATCAATGATGTTGAGTGACTTCAACTTTAAGCACCAAAAGAAAAGGTTTTTACAATCCAAAGATTACTATGATGAATAATTCTATCAGTATCAAGTAACTCTAATCATAAACATCCTCTAGTCTTTGAAATTGTAAGGAATTCTAGAAACTCTTTTGCTTTACTGCAGCAATTAATTATTCCATTATATTCTGTAGTTAAAAATATTTCTTTTTAAGTTCTCATTTACGAATGAAATCATATTATAAAATATCCATTTGTACATTCATTTTTCTCATATTATGAAAATCCGCATCAACTTGTGAAAGAATTGAGTATGATATATGCGTAATTAATGAAAATTAGCAAGTAATAAATTAAACTACAAAGTAAAATAATCAAAGAAGATTTTTAAAGTAGTTTAGCGACTTCAAATCAAACCTATGTCCATTTGAAATATAACTGTTCAACAGCTCGCTCCAAGCTACTGCTTGCTGCGAGCTGATCGCGCATCCTTGCACAACATTATCTATTCAACTATTGTCAAGATTTACAATTATATTTAAGAGATATATATATGTATAATTCATTATCGATCATCCTACCAAATTTTTTGCAAATAGTTCTCAACTTAGAAACTAAATAATTTTTTTCTTACACTTTAATATTTAAACATCAATCCTTTTAATAATATGATCTCAACAAACCATATGCCTTTTTCCCAGTATGGGTTAAAAGCATAATCACAAGAAAAAAAAAATTTGAAACGTTAAAGTAAATATTAAAAATATAAAAGAGAGTATCTGACAATATCTCAGCGTTAACTAAAAATATTCCTTTTTTTCATCTCCAATCACCAGAAATATTCCAAAAAAAATACAAACACTTTGTAGTTTGTACAAAAACAAGTAAGAATCTTGTGTGCAAACACCACCAAAACAAAGGTTGCTGCCGACCGCCCATTCTGTGATTCTTCAATACATTAATTGCTTAATTATCAATTTAATGTATAATTACCTCATTAATTACTTAATTTGGCCGACCCTCTTCCTCTTACCATCCAACTAATCTTGTCTCCTTCATATATTTGAATACCATATTCCACGTGGCAATTACAAATGCATTTGTATGCTTATGTGTGTCTTCTCTTTATCATGGCAATTTGTTTTAAATAATCATCGTTTAGAAAAGAAAAGGATTTGGTGGAGAAATTTCTGTATGTAGTTTTCAATTTTTTATATTATATAGTGATGGGGTCAATTTAAGCATCTTCCTTTATGATATATATATATATTAATAAATTTGACCTAATCACAGGCTGTAGGTAGAGCCCTAATTAAATAATAGTTAAATGAATTGGGTTAATGAAAATAAGTCAACAAACTTATGTACATGATGTGAAAAGCCCTAACAGCCCATGTGGATATCATCTAAGTAGGGCCCTTTTTGTCTATATCAATATAATATATGGTGGGATGTCTTTGCATGTATCATTAATTTGAGAAAAAAGAAAAGGACAAGTAGACTAGAACCCTAAACCCTTCAAATAAAAAGGGGAACCAAAAATTAATTATAACTGTATGATCTGACCTTATAACTGCCTTAGCTAATGCAAATTTAATGGCATTCAATAAAATTTTAAAAGCTGAGAAAGTGACCCATAATGGTGTGTTGATGTATAGGCGGAATCTGGCTTTTCCATACATTGTCGAATATAAAATCCAATATTAATTATAACTCTATGATCTAACCTTATAACTGCGACTGCCTTAGGTAATGCAAATTTAATGGCATTCAATATTTGAAACTGAGAAAGTGACCCACAATTGTATTATTGACCTAAAATGTGGAATAATATATAAGTTTTTTTTTATACTCCCACCAATCATTTATATAATCTATCTTATTTTAAACCAGTGAACTTTTCACACTAATGTACATCACTCCACATTTTTATTATTAATCTCACATTTAATTGTTTTTTTGGGTAATCGGGGTGTTAGATCTTTACACGTATTTAAATTAATCTTCGAAGTCCATTAACACATCCTGCAAGCCCAAAAACCGATAAACCATAATTTTTATCGTGTAAGTGACACAATTTTTGAACCTAGAAACTCAAGAAAAAAACAAACTCCATGACTGCTAGACCAATCTGATTGTCTCAAATTTAATGTACTTAATACCTTCTCTCCACTTTATTTTCACGATTTTATATACCGTGCCCTCTCTTATGTTATGTTGAATCTTTTAGTTTGTCTAAGTAAGCCACCCTGCAGCTTTTGTGGTGAATTGAAGGAATACATTGCCGTTTTACAAGTTCTATGGTCGAAATCGAAACACGGAAAGCAGAATTTGGGTTTCGGGTGTGTATGGAACAGAAGTAATAATCAAAGTGAAGAGCTGCCTACCAGAGTTTGAATAAGACACTTTAACTAAAATGCATAATTGGTGCAAAGCGACCTCCCCTTCCTTTTTTTAGGGAAAGAAGTTGAGGTAAAAGCAATAGTATTATGGAGATGCACATGGCCCTGTAAATGCCAAGCACGATTTTGGAAGATAACTTTTTTCCCATTTTTTCGGATAGAAATCGCTTTTTAGAATGGAAACTGACTGTAAGGCTCCCATGAAAATGTTTAGTCTTTCCTCTTGAGTGAATATTTTTTGAGACAAGAGACTCGCACTTCCCATACAAGTAAGCCCAGTATAAGTTCCACTCAGTCCAAAGGAAGATTCTCAAATGGCTATTTGACAGAAACAGCAATTATGGGATGATAGTGGATTAGAAATAGATCTGATTTCATTCAAGTGTTTATTTGTAAATTTGGTGTGGACCAAATCGTATGGTTCATATAATAGTCGATCCGACGCTTTAAAATTGAATAATTTTGCCGGATTACTGAGCGTCCCCATGCCGGATGGTTAATTATTGAAAAGGGGTTCAAAAGAAAGATACAGTCCACAGACCCAACCATAGAAAAGAAAAAGAAAAAAAGCACTCGGAAGAACTTTGATTTGAAGATTCATGAAGGAAATAATCTGAGAGGGTAAAAATCAGTTGTGGGGAACTGACATGTTTTTGCAGACTTTCACAAAAAAATATTGAATTGAAGGAACAACAGTCAACAGCACCGCCAACTGCATGCATTCTCAAAATTGAAAGAGACTTAAAGCTGACTACACTTTTTGACTTTTTTGATGAAGAATAGCAGGGCAGGATCAACATTTCCAATTCCAATGAAAGACTCTGTGTGTGTATGAGCGTGAGGTATACACTAGACAGTAAACAGGTTTTGAATTCAAAAACCTAAATTAGTGAGCACATGATACCAATCCCACCAAATATTTTTAATCAAATGAAGGGGGGAATTGAATCCCCGATCGACACTTTGGGACTTGGAAGAAGACAAAACCACCAGAGGCACACCATAATAATAATACACAGTTTCCATGTATAGCTCTGGAAGTTTTGTTAGTGTCAAGACATGGAGAACAATGGATTAATTATACAGAGATCCATTATCTGAATTGACACCATATAATCATATACAAATATGGATTCACAAGTAAGAAGAAAAACTGAGATATAGAATGAGAAGAATTCTGAAATCAAATACAAGTAAAGTGTCATGATTATACTATAAAATGGAAAAGAAAGCAAAAGTATGATAGTTAAAGAAGAAGAGAAGAGATAATAACAATCAAAAACCCCAAAACCAGCCATCACGAACACCACAAAGCAATCTGTAAGCTGTGATGATAATGTTCAACCAATTCATCCCTCTATACATTTCTCTGCAACCTAAAACCTTTCTCTGCCATTTTTATTTCACAACTCAAATATTCATAACAATTCAAATAATATGGAGAGACTTTCTCCTCTACCTCTCTCTTCTTTTTCTTTTTCACCTCTTCGGGATCATTCAATTCCAATAACTGCACAAAACTATTTTTAATCTCCAATTTCAATTCTTTATTTTTCTTCCTCCACAGACGACGAGAATTGCCCAACCAGAGAGGATGATAAAGCCGACTCCGTAACTATGTTTGTGTAGTTGATGAAAGGTTAGAGGACGAAAATTCTCAAAAGAATCAATAGAAGGGTGATGGCGGCGAAGCGTATGAGACTCCAATCACTGGCGGCAATTCCCTTCATATACTGGGTGGAGGTGGCGGTGATGGAGAGTGTGGTGGTTTTTCACATGAACTGGCGGTGGCGCGATGGTGTTGGTGGTGATTGTAATGAACTGGTGGTGGAGGTGAACTGTATGTGGGTGGTGGTGTGGTGATGACTGGTGGGGTAGGTGAGCTGTAATGAACCGGTGGTGGAGGTGAAACTGTAGTGAACTGGCGGTGGGGGTGGTGAACTGTAGTGAACTGGTGGAGGTGGTGAAGCTAGACTACAGGTGGTGTGGTGGAGATGGTGATGGTGGTGCGCTTGTAATGAATTGTGTGTGGCGGCGTTGGCGATGGTGGCGGCGGGCGGTGGTGAATATTCAGCACATGGGGGTGGTGGGGTGGAGGTGGTTCTATACAAGGTTGTGGAGATGGTTGTGGCGGTGAATGGACTGGTGAGAGGTGGAGGAGGTGGAGGTGTAAGTATGGAAAAACAGGGTGGGGTTGAATGTGGTGGTGGTGCGGTTGAGTGTGGTGGGAGAGGGTGAGTGTTGTGCGGAGGTGGTGAGCTATAATATAAGGGTTGGTGGTGGTGGAGAGAATACTGGAGGTGGAGGTAATTTGGTGGAGGCTGGTGGTGGTGAACGGACACATGGGGGCAAGGTGATGGTGGCGGAGGAGGAGTGTATGAGTAAACTGGTGGAGGAGGTGGTGGTGGCGGTGAGTAAACTGGTGGTGGAGTGAGGAGGAGCGGTGGTGAATAAACTGGCGGGGTGGGTAGGTGTAAGGAGGCTGCGGGGTGGAAGGTAAACTGTGTTGGGGCGAAAGAGTGGAGTGGTGGTGGTGTTGAGTAAACTGGGGGAGGAGGTGGTGGTGTGGTGGTGGTGGGAGAGGTAAACTGGGGTGGAGTGACGAAGGTGGTGTGGTGGGTGGTGAGGAAACTGGGGGTGGAGGTGAGGGACCACAACAGGGAGAAGGAAACCGGCTTGTGGTGAAGGGGGAGGTGAGGTGGCAAGAAGGAAACAAAAGGTTTACTCTAAACGAAGAACAATCCACACGTTTAGACAAGAACGACTTACATTGCGCTGCCGACCTCTGTACCGGCCTAGACGGTAAGCATTCCTTCTATCATCAAACGACTGTAAACTCAAGCAAACCGGCGGTTCTCCGGTGAAAATTGTAAGAGAAGGTAAAGTTCTCAAATTTGGCAACTGACAATGCTTTTGGAATGCTTCCAAGCAATTTGTGGCCCCATTGAGTTGCTCAGACTCAACTTTCCTCCAATTGTGTTTGGCAAAGGACCCATAACTCATTATAACTCACTCAAAAACCGTCAATTCTTGAGCATCCCTATCTCCTGTGGCAACAAGACCTTAACCCATTATTCATAGAATTTCATTCAGTCTCGACATGTTACCAAGACTTGAAGGCACACAGCCGTGGAATTTGTTGTTGGCCGGCGATTACTGAAACTGGGGAGTTCCGAATTGTCCGGGATTCAAATCTGAAACGATTGCTGTTGATAAGATACATCTAAATCTTTGTCAAAAAGCTCCTTAGGTACAGTGCCTTCAAATTCGTTGAATCTGATCCAGAACTTGAGTTGAGGCAGCTTGAGAACTACATTTGGGAACTTACCGGCAAAACCTGTTGTTGCTAATCCAGCTCATACGGTAATTTGAGGTTTTGAAACTTGTGAGGAACAGTACCGCAAAACTTTGGAGTTGAGGTGAAACAATGCAAGATCAAAAGAAGACCTAACTCTTCAGCAAATACCAAGCGATATCACCATGGTTAAGATCAATGCCAGCAACAGTTCGGATGGTCTTATTATCAGGGCACGGGCACAGTAAACTGCAGTGTAGTTGCAGACATCAGAATCAACCCAATCTGCAGTTAAATGTAAGGATCAGAGGATAGCTTCTTTCCAATCTTGTAATGCTATATAAGCATTTTTTATTCTCGAGTTTCAAAACAAGAGAAGTGTCTACATACTCTCACTCCCCTCTGTCACCAAACTCGTCCTGTAGTAGAGAGCTGCGGTGTTTGATGTACTGCGCTTCTGCATTCAGTGAGGCCTCCATGGGTTGTATGGGCAGCTGGTCAGCAGAGCAACAACACAACTAGTGTGCTGAGAAGAAGGCAATGAGCAAGTAGAATGAAAGAAAGCGTGAAGATTGAAATGAGTCTTTCTTCTTCATCTCACATGGAGACTATCTATTCCAAAATGCCACTTTTTTGTTTTCTTAAGCTCTTGGTATTCAAATTCCGAAGCTGCGACTGCAAAACAAATGCTGGCTTGATATCTGAGGCAAACGTGGGGGAGAGGAAGGGGTTTGGTTTGAGAGGAAGGAAAGAAGGTGAGGAGAAGAGGAAGTGAGTGAGTGGTTTTTTCTAGGGATTTTGGAGATATGGTGTGTGAGAATTACTACTCAAGAGACGCTAAATCACAGCTCGGCCCACCAGATTCTCTCTCTCTTTTATTTTATGTAAATCTCTCTCTCTCGTCTTGACAAGTTGACTTTATTCCTTTAATCAAATTCTCTCTCATTAAGCCTACAAGTGGAAGTTTCGAATAACCCCTATAACCCCTAGATATATATAATACTATAATTATATACAGTATTAAATTAACTTTATTTGTTTTAATTAATCAAGTCGTTACAACTAATAATTCAAAGTTGTTAAGATGAGTCGGTGTTCTGGATCCGGCGAGGGTTGACCTGATTTTTTTGAATATGCAATTTAACCACAGATTAATATATATTAATTTCCTAAATCTGATTGGTTGACATCACGAGATCATTTATGAAAATGTATTCCAATTTCACGAGATTTTTTATACTTAGGTGGTGGACCTGTAGAGTGGACGAGGCATGCATCCACTTTAAGCCGGGTGGTGGAGTTGTTTTTTTTTGTTGTTTGTGTCTCTTGTCAAATCAATTTTTAGTTCTAGTAACCTTTTTTGTGAAATGACATATTGGCCTTATGCGTTTTCATTTCTCGGTGCACAGCGGCAGATCAACAACATCCTGTTGGCTTTTTATCCTTGGGTTCCTTTTCTTCATTTCCCAATTTTTATAAATTGATTATAATACAAGAAATGTTACTGCATTAAATAGGGTGCCACCTACCTGAAGTTCATTCATTACAATGATAATTAGGTCACATTCACCACAACAACACTCCTCAACTTATTTTTATAAGAAGTTATTTTTGTTATTAGTGTTACGTGTTTTTTTTGCTGGTATTCATTCCTGTGCAATACTAAATGAAAAAACGACAGTTTGAAATTAATTAGGCAATGGGATAATATCTTAACGTAATTAAAACATAACGTTAAATCTACAAATCTCTGAACAGCAATTAAAGACACGTAAAGTAGTGATGCATGCATGCATGTTCCAGTCCATTTCATCACCATCATAATCAACACATCACCTGCTTACTATTAGTGTATAAATACAATTTAATAGTGCCGTTTGGCGCAGGGGTTAAGTGGACCCCTAGCGTTTCCACCTCAAGTGTCCGATGTATAGAAAACGACATACCCAAGTGGCCCCACGTCCGCGTCCTACACGGCTGGATAGTCGGCGCTCAAGAGGACACACCCTTTGAGCTCTCATGAGTGCACCGCGTCCGGTCCTCGTCACAGCGTCACCGCACGCTCGCTCGCCCCACATATAGCATCATATTCATGGCTAAACATGGTTATTTGACTAATTGCCCTTTTCCTTGATCAACACAACAGACAACACATGTTTTATTTTGGACAAAATGCCCTTTCTTACTTAAACAACAGTTAACCACCGTTAACGCGCTTTCGCTTATTTGGCGATGCTTGGTGACGTCTGATGGAACTCTCCAATTTTGAAATGCTTCGTTGTGATCCGTTAGATTTATTAATATTTTTGTTCGTAAAAGCCAAGTTTTGCTTTGTTTTCTTTTTGGAATTATATATCGGGTCACCGATATAGAATGGACATGTGGCCGAAATAAACAATAATATTTTTAGCTTTGAAATCCATCACAATCATCCAATGATTAATTAGTTTCAAAAGTTTTTTTTGGGGTTTTTTTTTTAATATTAGCATCTACGCTAAATTGCTATAGATATCTCAGTAATTTCTACATATTAACAAGTAATATGGGTTTTAGAGATTTAAGTAGTAAGATGTTGAAATGGAAGTGTCTTAATTTTATTTAGTCAACTATTTCTATTCGCATATAAATTGATAAACTATTTTATAGATAAAAAATCAAGAACGATAGATGTATCATTTATAATGTTTCTCTTAAAATTTTGATGTATTTGTTCTTAATTTGTTTAACTTACTTTGAACAGGAACGAGATCTACTGTAAATTAACTAATACGAATTATCATGTCGAAAATATGTAAGAGGAAAAAAAATTGTTGTATTGAATTGTAAGTAAAATATTATTCATAAAATTTAAACTTTATTACTATTACTTTCTAGAGAGAATAATTATTTCAACACAGATGTGGAAAGATTTTTGTCCATCAAACATAATAGAGTCATAAACATCCATGGCATCATTTGAAATTAAAGCGTCAAAATCAATAACTCACAATCAACTTCTCCATATATGTTCTAATGTGTGCCACTCAATATATCGCATGAAGATAATTCTACATATTAATAAGGTTGACAAAATTACAAAAGCATCGACTACTGCGTATTTAAATCACGTTTAAATAGGACAATAATGTGCATTATCTTAATATTTTAGTGACGCATATATTGCATTAATATAAGTTCATGCAACGTTTCATTGCTATTTCACATCTATAAAACGGTGGTTTTACCTTTTCAATACCGTTCAATTTGAGACACAATTTAGTTGAATTCAACAACCATGGGTTAGTTTTAATAGTAAATAGAAAAAATATTATTATTATCTCTCAAATTCAAGTATTTTTTTTGATGATAAAGAGTAGAAGAGTGATTAAATGGTAGTTTCTCAATCGAGTATTCCAACGACCTCTAATAGAGGTGATCACTAGAAAATGCTTATTCGATCGATAAGTTTGGAAAGTACGAAGAATTAATGAGTATCATTATACTAATTTAGACACCACTTTAAAAAAAAAAATTGTCCAAATTAACATTAATTCACTAGAATAACGACTATTACGCTTCGTTTGGTTGGATTTGGGACATACTATTTTAGTATTCCAAAACAGTTAACGGTTAAAATACCCAACAAACTCACAATTTATTAACTTATTCAATTTTTAAACCCTCATAAATTGTTAATTCAATTAAAACCCCCAAATATTTTTAATGTTTTTGTTACGCCGAATCTGGCTACCCGGCCGGGTGGTGGCGATGCTGTCGATTTGAGGGTGGATTGGGGGTATTTTTTGTTAACTTTAATGTTTTTATATGGGGTGTTTTGTAAAAAAATACATAGTGGGTATGTTTACAATTTGTAATCCTACATCGTAAGGAACCATTCCATTCACTTTTTTTTTTAACCTTTATTTACAAAAACGTTTTCCCAAAAACACAAAATGTGAATCAAACGGACTCAAAAAAAAGCTTGGATAAAATGATCCGCTGTTATTTAAAAAGTAATTCTACACGCCACTTATGTTAAGATGATAGCCTAACTATGAAGATAGCGTGGATCCACATTCACGTAGGATAGTAGAGCCTGCAGCCCGTACATGTTGCCAGCCACAAACCCACTGTTATTGGCTGAGTCATGACAAGTTGTCTTCCACTTAGAACATGCCATCAACACAGTCGTCATTATTTTTTTGGTAATGACTGACGGTGCCAACGACTTTCCTGGCCCATGTCCTTGATGACCAAGAAATTTCAAACGTTTACTGCGCCGTATTTGTCCACGTGTGGAACAGCTTCTAAAGTCAAATGAATTATTCGGTGCCCCCGCGATGTACCCCCAAGTTTTGCATTACTTCAAAACAGAAATGTTTCAATTTCTTTTTAACATATGTATGTTTTTTCATTTTCTACATTTAAATATAAATAAAATTTACATAACAATACCTAATTGTTCTAGTAGTTTATAGGAGATATCGTATATATTTATACTACTTGTACTTCTATTATGTTGGTTAAATATTACAATTGTTTATATGGTTTTAAAGGATATACTAATGAATTTAAACAATTATTCAAAAAAGATTGGTTACAAATTTGACATGGTATTATGTACAAATAGATTGAAATATAATAATAAAATTAATATGATAATAACATAAAACACTCTTGTGATGAAGAAGCATAGTTAATGGTTAGTTTGAGGGGAAAAACTAATTAGAAGTCAAAATGTAAGTACAATTATAAGATGGGGATTTACAAAAACAGTCACCTAAACTGACAAAGACGGCGCATGTGCATTAATCCCGTTAAAATAGGTCCAATCAAAGACGTTACTTAAATTCTTTTTCTGACTAAACTGGAGACTCGACAATGAATAGAGAGGGTGCACACAACGTGTCAAAGATAAACTGGAAAAATAAAATTGAAGCCGAAAGAGTGAAAAGAACAATGGGAAACAGGAAACGTGAGATGAAGAAAAAAAAAAAAGGCGCAATTTCCGGATTCAAATTACCCAATAATTCAAGACGTTCCCACCGTGTCCATGGTTTTCTCGTTGCTTTCGTCCGGCAGCTTAATTGTATTTTATGTGGGTAGCCCTTAGGGATGTAGGCCCCATTTTCCACGCGGATCACAGAACGAAATAAAAGTAAATCAATGACTTACCAAATGGGAGCCCCGATTTAAGTAGAGTAATGGAACTCTGTTGCCGATAACGTGTTAGTTTTGTGTGGCGTTGAAATCAACGTATCGGGCTACGACATGGAAATTCGTAATACTGCAATGCCAGGTCTCAACTTCGGCTCTATTAGGTTTAGTTTTAACGGAGCTACGCCTCGACAAAATAGTATGTTTTACTCATAATTTTGGCTTTTTCCTCTTCACCAATTTTAACATATGATTTTACTAATTGGTAGTCGTATTTTAAATAAGATTTAAATAAACTATATTAACATTAATTAATTATGAAGTTATTACGTAAAATTATAAGAAATTTTATTGAGAAAGATGATTGGTATAAATTTTTCCTTCACAAACTTTCCTTTACAAATTTCCTCCATACAAGGATTGTGGCTAATATCTACAATACAACCCCAAATAATGCATTTTACTATAATATTTTTTTCTAATTGAATCAAATTTTAGTTTTTTCTTCATTTTTTTTTTTATTTAAATTTATAAATAATAATATTTTACTAACCATCTTACAACAATCAAACTATATTTATTTTGTACAAGCCAAACTAGTTTTAAAAAAACCTAAATGTAATTAATACTTATCTTACAAAGGAATAAAATAATAGAAACGAAAGTATATAAGATATCAATGACACTTTGAAACAAGTTTCAAACTTCTTATTTTATTTTAGATAGTTAAGAATAAAGTGAAGAATAAAAATTAAAAAGAATAATTTGACAATGGTATTATATGATCTCTTATATTAAAGAGGATACATATGTGAGTACAAACGATTATAATGATTGTGTACTTTTCTATCCATAAAATCAAGTATTTATACAGTCAAACTTTGATGCTTGTTTGGTAGATGAAATATTGATTTTATTATTTTATTTACGAGGAATTAGAGTTTTGTTAGACCAATATGGAAGAGATAAGAGGGCAGTGTGGTCCGTGGTCCCTAAATACAACTGTCTAAAGATAGCTATTGCACTTGGTATGAAAGATAATATCTTTTCTGTTTCTGTTTTCATGTGATTTCTCCAATTGGGCTTTCTTACTTCCATACCCACATTCCCCAACATTCTCTTTCCCTTGGGCATGTGAACAAAAGACTTGATTTTACTGACCTCACCTCTAACCGAAGTTGATTCGCCATAAACGCGTATTTAGGCGAACCTTATAGTAACCAACCAACCACTCCATTACACAACATTTGAAAAAATGCCAACCTCACTTCTTCCCCAACGGCCTCTGCACTTGAATCTGTGGACTCCTTTTCAATTTTTTAATCATCTTCCTCTAAATTATGCTTCAGAATCTCAAATGATTGCCTGATTGCATTTTTAACAAATACAAGCATCTAACCATTTAAATAAACACCAAAACCTAATATACCGAACCTGGAGAGTGGGTTGTGGACTTTGTCATCTCTAACAACAACAAAATAAGACAATGCCGCTGCCTTAAACATCAAGAAACTTCAGCAAATATTTATATGTTTTCAATGTCCTTTCATTCATGCATCAGGGGCTGGGAGCAACAAAAAAGAACTTAAAACAGGTCATCCTGCAAAAGGAGGTGAAAAATTCCGTGAAGTTCAAAGCCTAATATTAAAAAGCAAAATGCACAGCATATGTCCCAGCTGTGAGACAGGTAAAGTATAGGTCAAGGTTTTCAATGAGGAGAAAGAGCGTTGAAACGATGGAACCCACTACTAAATTCTGGACCAACCCAACACTTATGGGCCATATTAGACTTAACGCTATGCAATTTCAAGTACATAATTATCATAGCAGATCTTTTTCATGTGGGTTAATGACTTTACAATACAAGGCTCTTCTTCTTCTTCAAATGAATCACCATAAAAACAATCCATACCAACAAGATATATAAACAGGATTCGATCGTTGTAGTTAAGCAAGCACTGCAGTGGTGACCCACAGATAAGATTAAACTACGATGAACCACCAACAGCCACCTTTCAATTCCTTTATTCGTGTCAAAATTTTTTTTTTTAAGTCACTCTCAGAAGGTTAAATAAAGGGTACAATTAAGGTAAATTAACCCCATAAAATTTCCATGAAAAATATCATCATATGATCGCATAGATTCTACTGAAAAAATGAAAAATAATTCTAGTGTATGACACCAGAACACGCTGTATCGATGTGGCCCAAGAAGGCTAAAAAAAGAAGGAAAAGAGAATAATATCCATTCCTGTAACATCAATTTGAAGTTTTGAACTTGGGCTCCCTCTAAAACAAAAATAGTAAATGTTTTCGGAATCACACAGAATGAATCAAAAAGGAAAAAAAAAAAAAAAAAAAAATTAAAGCAGAAAAGCAAGTCCAAGTTTCAACTCAAAAGCAGAGTTGTCAAAGAAGGAGAAAAAGCTGTAAACAAAAGGATGTAACAAAATGGTCACAACTCACAACTAAATATATGTTTGTGATTCCAAGATGAGTAGGCACATATGATCTATGAACTGAAAAATGCAGGATAGGCATAATGTGGTTTGGCTGACGAAATTGATAATCTTTACTCTTAAATATGACTGATTTTTCAAGAATCAATGTTGTATTGGTTCTTTTGGTTGCTTTGTATTTGACTTAACATTTTTATCCTGTGTGTTAGATATATCAAAAACCAGTATTTATCGTGAATCTTGATCTTGATGATAAATTTGATGGTACGAAAAGAAGAAAGACAATTGGGAGATTGATTATTGTTACGCATTCAATACACTCTGACAAACTTAATAGTAAAGTAGAAATCAGTCCAATTTTTGTCTAACCTCAACACTTCAAAATATTGAATCACAATAATAAGTCAAATAGTATTTAAGTTGCTATAACCTAAAAGAGTAATCTTGTCAGATAACTCTTAAATTACTTCATCAATGCCTCACCTGCCACTCTTTAACTAAAGGTGCTATTGCACGGCCTCAAGTCAGTAGACTACAGCAATATCCTTTAAATATAGTTGGGGAACAATTGGATTTCTCAATGTTTTCCTCTACCTCGCACATAATACAGTGGAATGAGATGTTGTAGCCAGCATGTGATCAAAACTTTCTAACATTATTTTATTTATTGCAAAACAAAATAATGACCCGGATGGAAGAGTTTTTGGTGCAGATCACAAACGAGTTGCACCAAAAATTATGCTATTTGGGCCAACTAGGTACATAAACACCAAACTTACTTATTGAAGTCCTAGATGTGAAATTATATACAACTCCAGTATTTTATTACTCTTTACAATCCTAATAAATTGGACCTCTAATTCCAGGGCTATGGACAACACCTGGCCTGATCCATTATTCACCACTATCACACCACAACACACCCTTACTAGCAAGCAGATATATCCGGTAATGGGTCCGTTTCTGATCTCTTTGAAGTGAAAACCGACATGCCTCAAACTGGCATCTTCAATAGACAAAAAACGTTCTTTCCCCATGATGTCGTGAACTTTGACAATATCATTTTTTCCATTACTTCAATCCTTGGATTTATTAGCGAAACCTGTTCAAAACCAAAAAAAAAATTATTACTAATTTTCCCAAGTGTTCGATATAAGGATGGATATTAACTAAAGGCTTTTGAGAGGAATACCTTTATACGCTTTGCTTCAAGAATTCTGTTTATTTCAGAGAGGGATGAAATGCCTGTCATGTCTATGGACGAAACTCCTGCAGAATTAACCACAATCCATCTCATTGGATTCATTTTGATGAATGAATCTTAATCTTTTGACAGTGGAAGGAATCAAATCCTACCTGACAAATCTAGCAACACATGCTCAATGGTATTCGATCCTGAATCAGACAGTTTCTCTTCGTCCCGAATCCATCTCAAAATCCTGCAAAAATTAACCAGAACAATTCAGATTTTGCTCTGTACATTAATTTATCTTTCCACCAAAACACACCCACACACCCAATTACCTCTCTCTTAAGTAATTGCAGTTTGCAAAGTAAATAGGGGAACCCAATTGTAGAACTAGGATCCCTGAAATCAGGATTGAACCAGGATACTGCTCAGTGTCTCTGTATAGTTCCGAGTCTGGAATTTTTCCAAGCTTGCAAGTAGCTGGCCTAGCCACATATAAAAGTGCCCTGAGAAGAGCTAGCCCGACCTGGAATGAAAGGAATTTTATGTTTGAATATACTTATATGGAATCGGTGATCCTATTGACGAGTTTTATTGAAGTTTCTGAAGAAATCCTTACGGATAGCATGAGGCCAACATCCATGGATATAAAGGTGACACCAAAGAAGCAAACCATGCAAATGCAGAAATCTAGCTTGTCAACTTTAAAAAGGTGAATAGCCTCATCATAGTCAATAAGTCCAAGCATTGCGGACATGATAATGGCGGAGAGAGCAACAAGAGGAGTATAACTAAAGACAGGAGCCAAGAACAGGAGTACAAGCATCATGAATATTGCCATTACAATGTTTGACATTGCAGTCTTACAGCCCGAATTGAAATTCACAGCCGTCTTCGAAAATGGTCCTGAAAATTATGCACACACCATGTAATTGCTCAGATAATTAACTACAATCCACGGGTGTGTTTGTTTATCTATTTTTGCCCTATCCTATTCCTATCATTTCCAAAATACACATTTGTTTTTTTTTTCTGAAAATACTATTATATTTTATTCAATTTTGTTAAACCCCTTAAGTTTGTTAATTTAACTAAACAACCCCTAAAAAAGTTTAGAAATTGACAAAAACACTTATATCCACCCACATTTGCCAGATTCCAGCCACAACTGTTGGAAGCTGGTTGGAATTTGGTATAATGGCCCACTACCAGCTGGATTTGGCCGGTAGTGTGCCGATATAGCCTATTCAACCAGATCCATCGTGGATTTGACCGAAAAATGCTAGATTTACGACCAAAGATCCGACCGTTGATGACTAGATCTTTGGTCCTACTAGTCATCAACGACGACTAGATCTGACCTTTTTTGGGCCAAATCCACAGTGGATCTGGGTAGAAAAGGCCATCTCGGCGCACGACCGATCAGATCCTGTTGGTCGTATGTTGATACAGTGACTCTAACCACCCTCCGACGGGGTGATTGGCTGTCGGTATTTAATGGGTGAGTGGGGGTGTTTTTTATAATTTTTAATGTTTTTATTACAAGGGTGTTTAGAAATTAACAAACTTAGGGGAGTGTTTTTGTTAATTTTTAAATCATACCTTGTTATTACCACTTAACTCTTACTTTTTCAAAAATACTGTCCAAAATATTAAAACAAATGCACATATTATAAACAAAAAAGAAATAAATTAATTTCGTATATACCAGTCGTCAAGTAGCATGAAGTGAACGAGCCAATAATGTTCATGAGACCGAAAGCTACCATCTCTTTATTCCCATCAATTTGCTCATTTTTCAAAATGGCAAAGCTTCTTCCTATTGCTATTCCTTCCTGATTGCATTATTTTGAATATATTAATAAAATTCTACAACTTAATTAACGAAAATAGAGAAGAATTCACTTGAAAAAGTAAAAGATATTTTCATACGTTTATGTATAAATGCAAGGAAAGTTTTCTTACCGCCAGGGCCACAAACCCTGTAATGATCCCAGCTTTCAAAGTAAAGGGCAGATACTCAGGGTCAAAGTTTAACAAGTGAAGGGAAGAAGGGTTCAACCCTCTTTTCAGATTACCCACCTGACACAGGGGACAAGCACATATATAAATAATTTTATTGACAATTCTTTTCAGTTTTATTTATATAATTTTAGAAGTTCATAGTCATTGTTTTTTTCTGGGAATTGTCTTGATGTAGGCAAGCTAAGCTAAACAGTTTTATTTTAATTATTAAGCTATAATTAAATCGTTGAATAAAAATTTAAGGTATTTTAATAACTTTTAAATTTATTATTAAGGGAACTACATTATAGTCCTTTCCTTTCTCTTTCTTGCTTCACTTTCACTTATCCTTTTCATATATCCAGAGAGGACTTTTTCCTTATCTTATGAGAAAATTATATTATAGGATGATGTGATAAATATGTTATTTTGTCATAATCAATATGGTGTTGACACATAAAAAGTCATATAAGTTTATTTTAAAAATTTAAGTGAGGTTTTTAGTTAAAATCCCACTCAAAAGTAATAAAGTTTCAAAGTAAAAGAAATTACTGCACAGTACCCTGCAGGAGCTAAAAAGATGCACTTACAATTTGGATTCCAAAACGCTCGGCCTTTGCCAAATAAGCGAAAAGACAGCCAACTATGACAGTGATGATAGGAGCGATTGCTGATACCCAAAATAGTTTTGCCTTTCTTTGCCTCTGTAATTAATTTTACAATTGGAAAAAAATTAGATAAGTTTGAAATTTACTTAAACCATATAGTTAGAGAATGATGAATGATAGGCGAGTCAAGCGGCAATCAAGGGAACTTACCAGGAACCTTGTGAATTGGAGGAAAGCTAGGAAGATTATACCTACAACAGCGCACTCCCACTTCCACTGTAATATTGCAACAAACTAACTCATCATTTTCATTACTTTAGCTTTCCACTCACTTAATTGCGTATACTTTATATATATGGAGTAGATGACAAGTTGCCAATATTTGCCATGAGAAAATGATTTTATATATATAATATTCAAAAGAGAATGACATGTGTTGAAGTGAGATAAGATGCATATAATATTCAAAAGAGAATGACCTGTGTTGAAGTGAGATAGGATGCATATGAATTAATAAGAGATTCATATTAGCTAATACATGCAATGTATAGACAAAAAGCAGATTTAAGAAATAAAAGATCATGAAATTTTGACGTTAAATTTTCATTGTCTGATATAATCAAAATATTTCATCCTTGAAAAGAAAAGTGAAAAATGTGTATATTTTTTTACTTTAATTTTGATCCAACGCACCTCCTTTCTATATTTGAAGACTGCATGCAAGACGCTAATCACATCGGTCTTATGAGTAAAAGTTTTCATGCCAAGGAGGCCTTTCAATTGCTGCAAGCAGATAATTATAGCAGTGCCTCCCATGAAACCAGTGATGGTGGAATGTGATAAGAAATCTACTATGATCCCAAGCCTGCATAGATTAGTCGGTCATTATGATTTTGATTAATTTACTGATGAAGTAAAGATACAGATATGTAGTAGCTAGATTAATTCAATTAACTTAATTACCTTAGGAAACCTAAAGCTGTCTGCAAAATGCCCGTGAAGAAGGTTGCTGTGAAAACCAAGTGAAGGTACAAGGTAGGATCATCTTTAGCTGTTACCTTTCGTTCAATTGTTTCAGATATAAGCAGCGAGCATGCTGCTACCGTTCCCACTGCAAGGTGCTTTGAGCTCCCGAAAATGGCATATATAAGGGGCGGAACAAAGCTCGAATCTGCAACAGCCAGCCCATCTATGATTATGCCTCTCCACCGAAGGTAGAATTACTTATATAAATCTTTAAGTAATACATTTTATTCTACTCTGATACATTAATCTATGCATTAGTAAACCATACACACAAATTTAAAGTCTCAATACGTTCATCCTTTATTATTTGGTTTGGAATTTCTAAACCTGTCATCATCTACCTTTATATTCTGAAATTGCACCCGAATCTCACTACATATTTGGTGCAAGTCATTATCTCGGTAAATCTCACCCATTAATATCGATCTTATGATTAACTAGCCAGCAAGGCGATGAAAAAAGAAGAAAAAGAAATTGAGAAGAAGCTTACAGAGGCCGATGATCGGAGGAAGGTCGGCGAGTTTCGCGTAGCTGATCCCTTGAGGGATGGCAAGGCTGGTAATGGTAATGCCGGCGAGGACATCATACCTGAACATTTTGAAATCATATGTAGATATCCATTCGAAGATTGGAATGAAGTACTGTAGAGCTTTCCTGGCTCTGAGACTTGGTTTTTCATTTTTAAACTGTGCGAATGGATCATCTGGGAAGAGGGTTTCTTTGCATTTAGATTTAAACGTAGTCACAAACTTTCTAGGGTCACCGAAATTCACCTTGTGGGTTGAACTCGTCACTGCCATTAATTAAATATGACTGGGAGTAGGGAATATCATTCAATTGGGAGGCTCCCTAAAGAATTTCAAAGAGCGGCAACCCTTTTTATAGTGAATCAACTTAATGGAAGTTGACGTAGAAATAAAAAAAAAAAAAATATTTAATATTGGATTAGAGGAATTTTAGGTGTCACGTTTGCAATTTATATCTTATAAATATGCCACTGTAATTTTTAATATTACACTAAAGCCTCTTAAACCACACCCCCATATGTTGAGAATCATACACAGTTTGTGGAAGATTTACAATACCAGAATAAACTTAATTACCCCCTGTTCGTATAATAATGTTACTTATGGTTTCCATATTTGCCAAGATTAGGAGAAAAGCAAATCTATTGTGCTCTTTAAAGCCAAAAAAGGGTTAATTTCAACTAGATCATAATATGTATGATACTGGCTTACAGTAATAGAAATTCTCATTTGGTTTTACGATACTTTAACATTATGGGGCCATTAGTTATCATTTTAAACAAACTAAGATTCTAAATAATATAACCTATCCCATAACTACGGATAACCTTAGTCTATCCATAATCCATTTAAGTAGAGGATTGATTGCATGTCAGCCAATAATACTCATTTTATAAACTTTTTGTGTTGACATATGGATATGAAATGAAAATATTTGACATTATTCTCATTTCTATTGTATTTTAGATATTATTATATTTCCTTTATTACAAAGATTGCATCATTATTGTAATATTTTATATCTTTATATAGTTATCACACTTTTATATAAATAAGCTGTATATATATTTACATACAATTTACAACAACTCAATATAATTAAATTGAATTCTTTCCAAACATCTATCGGGCATATTTGACCCTTTTAGTTGTCTCTTTTACTCTCTTAAAATATCTCTTGAACATACTTTGATTTTCTTTAATTATCTCTTTTGTCTTCTCAATTCTGACATGGTATCAGAATTTCTCTCTCAATTTTAACAGTAACAACTAGATATATAAGTTAACATATTTATCAAGATGTTGATAAGACATATATATTAATACTGTGTCATATTCCAAATTATACCATCTATAGATGATATTATTCTGAATCTCAAATCTTTTGCCTATATGGATATATATTGCTTCTCTGGCTATCGAAGATATCAAATCATTTTAATATACACAAATGATACATATCTCTCGCACAATACACATGGAATACATGGTTATTCTCTTGGAATCCGGTATACTGATATTTATATTTTGTTTCAAATTTACAATTTTCGATAGCGATAGGCACCGTTGCATGGCTACATTCAATGCATTGAGCTTGTGCATTTAATTGCTAAATTAGAGTCATTTCATATTATCACTTAAACTTTCAATTGTCGGTGGTGGCCGCCTGGCTAGATTCCTTCGGCAATTTGGATCAGAATGAGATTTGATTGTTGAAGCTAGCTGTACTTAAGGAACTTCTGTCAATGTTAGATTATGACACTTGACTGTGTTCTTCTGTGAATTAAATGAGTTAATTGGCGGATTTAGATTTAATAGTCAGATTTCAGATAACTATGGGTTACTTGTTAATTTGAATATGGGCAATAATTTCCCAAAAGTATCATATCATAACACTCGATATACACACATGTATATTTTATTTAATTAGAATGAAATGGGTTTGAGAGTTAGTTGATTCTTTCCCCTGATCGAACAATAACAATGTGTGGAATGTATATCAATATCATCAAACTTTCAAGAATAGCTTATAATTAAATATACATATGCACCACTAAAATGACATTGATGAACAAGTTGATTTGGCCTTTTATTTGCAGTGGGGTGGTTTAAAAAAAATATAACTTGCTTTTTGGGCGGTAGAAATTTTATTGGACGGCATGCACTCTTTTATTTAATTATTTATCAACTTAATTTTCTTAATATATTTAACGAAACTTAAAAAAAAAAAAAAAAAAAAAAAAAAAAAAAAAAAAAAAACTAATTACATGCAGAAGAAGTTACTAAGATTGATAGTGAAAGAGATCATAATCTTGAAAAGAAAGCGTTTCGAGAATGGTTAAGACTGAGTATTGAACAAATCAGAAAAGCCTACACCACTTGGCGTTGATTAGGCGGTTGTCGTCTACCTTGTTTGGGTAGTGGGTCAGGGGTCAGGATGAGCTAAATGAAGAGCAGCCACTTAACCCAACAAACGTGATTTGATTCATTAGAAAATGAAAACAACTGAACTCCAATTTAGAACGAAGATATGCAAAGAATGACAATAGAAAAAGATAGATTATAAACAAAGTCGTCGGTAATTGGATACCCACTTGCGACAACTAGGAATCTTAGCGTAATGATTTTTGCTTCCTCAAAACATTCCAAAAATGCATTTATGTATAAATAATTCAAATTATTATATCTTATGTTATGAATGCCACCATATAGCGTAAAGTTTTTGTCTACCAAAAGCCTCCAAATGGAGAAATCAAATTGGTATTAGTGCATGTAGCACCATATAAACCTTCCTCAGTTAATTAGCTTGTAACTAAGGGTTTTTCCTTGTTTCTGGCAGTGATATTGATAGTGTGCTCCAGTGTAGCACATCAAATTAAAACGGCAATAACTATTCAAGTTTGAAACGCAAGTCTAGTGATATATATCTTTAATCAAATTAAGGACTAGATTTTCACACATTTCAACACCCTCAATCATTGCTCTTGCATAACTCTGATCTCAAGTCTATAAGACAAGTAATTTGAGGTGCACATTACTCCACTAAATTATGCATTTTCAGGATATGTTAATTTTCCATCTAGAGACTCCATGACAGTAAACAGGATAAAGTAGTTTCAACCTGGCTATATGCTTCCAAACATACATATCAGTTCCTCTAATTGACCCGTCGTTTTGAGTTAATAAGTCAACCACAAAGTTCATCTTGCTAAAACCTGCCAGAAAGGAAAGGGGTAGTTAATATACTTGGTCACAATCGAGTAGGCCAGCTCCATACAGTGAACTGATAAAGGTGTTTTTTTCGACAATGTACAAATAATTTTTAAAGATGCTAGTCATCATTATATATTCGAAATAAAAGAATTTGAAATACCTTTGTTTAGAAAAAGAAACGATTTCTATCTTTTTTTTTTTTTTTTTTAATTACATATTATTTGTTAAAAAAATTGATCAAAAACTTTGTTGACTATCCTAAAAATAGCACAAGGCTTACCTGGATTCTAACTTAGCCATTTAAACAGTTAAATATGTACCGAAGTGATCATGAATAATTTACATTATACACATATATCCAGTACCGCCAAGTTTTTATTGGTATTCTATGGTCATTAAAATATATTTCAACGAAGAGTATAAAAACAATATAATTAATGATTATGACACTATATCATACCAGATCATCTTCAGCCTATGGTGGGTTGATCAGACCATTATTTAATGCAACATTTATCACAATTTTGGGAAGAAGCTTATGTTCAACGTAATATCATTACCATTTACTTTTCTTTTGGTGAATGGAGCTTTGTTTAATTATATATATTGCACATGTATCACAACATATTTGGTTTTAGGTATTAATTTATTGCTTTTGAAATTTTAATTATATTATGTAAAAACCTTTTTATATTTTCACTTTAACACAATATTAGATCGATCATGATATTCATTGATCACAAGATATATACTATAATTTATTTTCTTGTCTCCCTTAAATACAAGATGATGTATGGTGTTATGCACTTATGCTCAATTCCCGGACCGTTAGATTTGTGTTGCGTGTCCCTAGGGTACATCAAAGCCCACTGACCGAGATCCTCTCACGTGTCACCTCATTTGTGCTTAAATTCCACCATAAAGTGGTTACTGTCATAAGTATGGGTTAAACTATCATTAGCATACTCCAGTCTGTCACAGGCATGGTTAATACTGACTCAGATCCTAATTAAAGGGATTATGCGTGTAAAAAACCCCGTAACACCCACCCTTAACCACTGTCAGACGAGATGTGTATAAAAGGAGCCCATAGTCTCCGTTCTGAAGGATGATTTCAGTAGTAGTAAAGTTTAGGAGATAAGCACTTTGATCATTTTAGAGAGAGTTAGAGAGGGTTGGCCGCGAGAAACAAATTCACTGGTCTCACGGTTGTTCCTTTGTAACCTCAGTAGACCCTGTAACAATCCGAAATAATAACATGACAATGGTTGTAGGTTTGGTTTTCATAACTGCCGGACCACTATAAAATCTCTTGTTCTTTGCTTTGTTATATCGCTTTGGTGACCTTACCAGTTATCTTTAATTACGTGCACATTTTGTTCAGTCCTCTCCTCCTCTTTGGGGTTGACTGAGTATCTCTGGTTGATATGAATTATCATGTTAAAATACGGTAAAACTAAATACTAATAAACTGATGTTCACATCTGTGTAATATCCTGCGCAATTGTGAATGTACACATATGCTTTTCGGATAAACATAAGCCAATATGTTCTGGACTCTTAGCTACAGAAAAGATAACTACGCTGGCCATTAAAGAGTAACGGTGTCAATTAATTTAATTAGAATATTACATAAAAATAATGTCGTGAAAAGCTTGTTTCCATTTGCTCCCAGGATTTAATGGCCAAGTATTATTCTTTTATCATCATCGCCACCTGGAAGTCAAATCAAACCACTCCTGATTAATTAAGTCCACGTAATGTCTTCAGACCTTTTTCAGACAATATATTTGCTTCTACTGTATAAAACTTGCTTTTACCAAATCGAAGTCAAGCACAAAGAGGACTATAATTGCTTCAGTTGATAATTCTATCTGACCCCGCAAATATATGTTCTTCAAATGGAAATACACGTGTTCCCCATTACCTCTTGTTGAATACAAATGTATGCTGACATTGAAGATCTTGCCACCATATTCACCAACTTCCGAATTTCTGTAGCTCATAAGTTAACATAGATGTATTAATTATGATGCTGCTACATTATTTTTCGGCAACGACTTTAAATTTTGGATAAATTTTTTACTATATATATACTCAATCCCTACACATCATTTGTTCCAATCGTTTTTACATTATTATAAGTGTACGACTATTTGTACCCAAAAAATTTACTCTCAATATATCAATCATTCAACTTTACCAACGTTTAACAAAATTTTCTGTTATCATCGCATTTTATTCAATCCGACATTAAAATATTGATTTCCTATTGAATAGCAATGACTGAATACGACTCGAATCAAGTAGTCAAGTTCTAAAAACGACATTTTTCAATTTTCAAAGATAAAATAATTATGAATGTTCATGGCGTTAGGTAGTTTGTGAAAGCTTAAACTGATTATTGCGGTCTTTATTGTATTCATATAAATGTATTAATCTCCAAACACAGCCTATTAGATAACTGGCCCGGCCTTTGGCAGGTTTTTTTGGACCTTGACCTTTGGTGGTTGGGAAAGTCAAAATTGGTGTAACATTTGGCCTGTGAGATCTGGTGAGAGGATCAGAAGTTGAGGACAACTCAAAAGATTTTGAGAAGACCTTCTTCATCATGCTTCTGCAGGATTCTACTATAAAATTTGTTGTGCGCACTTAATTTAATGAAAAAAAAACCAGGCATGCTTGCACTTGAAGGATTCAATTGAGCGCTGGTTCTTAAGGTCTGGATTCATAGTAGACTGTAGAGATATATACAAATTGTAATCAATAAGTCTACCATTCGTGTTGCATTATCTTATTGCTTGGTATAGGATTACTGAAAATCTGTCAAGACTTTTTAAGTATTCAGCTAAAACACGGAGTTTCAAGATTTATTATACATGGTCTCTAAATTCGTCACAAATTTTTTAATTTTTTTTTAAAAAATTTTTTAAAAAATTTAAAACAACTATATGTCGGCCTGCATCTATATATAACCGGCCTCAAAGAGAGGTCAACTGAAGTTTTTTCCTATTCTTTATAGGGTTTAGCCTTACTATGCCTATATATTTGATATAGAAAGAAAAGAAACAAAAATCCATGCCTATATTAATGCTGCAAATTAAGAACTGAGATTAATCAATGTTAATAATCATGAAATCAACTGCAGGTAAACAAAAGGGGCGTCCTTGAAGTCTAAAAACTTGGAAGAATATTTAATTTGCATTGCAGAATCTACGTATACATACACATCAGCTAGTTCTTACAATGTTTATCAGAACCAACGTGAAACCGTCTCAGCAATTTGTTTGAAACGACTGAAAAAGCAAGTAACAGTACTCCCCACTCAGCAATAATGTATTTTTATATTTGTTTTCATGAGGACTGTAAGTGGTTATTCTTAAAGCCAACAAATCGAAAGCGTTTTCAGTTTCAGTTTCAGCATAAGTGGAGGTACGAAAATATAATAATAATGGAAAAGTGTTCATATTCTGGAAAATGGGAAGATGAGTCACAGATTTTCTTCAGAAGCAAGCCACAAAATTATTGTAGACAGACACAGTAAAAGTTTAGAAATTAAATTGGAAAATAACCCTTCAATTCAGTGCATTGAACATGGCCATTCGCATTGTCTGGCGTCCAAAATCTAAGGATAGAGCCATGTCATTGTCAATGGCGACTCTTCCATGCAGATGCAGAAGATTAGATATGCCACTATCTTATCTATTCTGTACTACATTGAAATTTTTTTTTCTGAAAACAGACTATTTACTGTGACCCTAGTTAGGCCATTGTTGAGGTGATATGTCCATGTCCATTTAAACGCTTCTCAAAAATTATGCTCACAATTTTTAATTTTGTGGGTATAGATTTTGTTATTTGAGTATTTCATTCGTATGTAGATACTAGATACTTAATATATACTTGGTCTGCGCATTTAATTCAGGCTATATACATAATGTGTATAGTCCCTTCATTATGTTGAGGGCCTGGGGAGAATTTTTTCTTTTTCTTTTTGGATAGTTTTAATATTACAAGCAAAACTCTAAATGGCTTTGAAATAAGAGAAATAATTTATATTTATTTAACCATAAATAGATATAATAAATGCTCTTTTAAATATGAAAATAATCTTTCAATTTTTTAAATAATTAATGTTTTTCTTTTTATCAAATCATCAGTTTTTGGATAGCAAACTTACTTGTTTTTATTTCTCTTTAAAATCAAAAGATAAATGATTTTTAAAAAGAAAAAAAGGGTCTTACTCGTGAAATTAATAACACTTAAATTCAAACATATTTCTTTTAAATTAATTTTTGAAAAAAGAAGGGGAACGGAGAAGCAATTAAAGATACAGACAAGTTTCATGAAATAATCTCATGGTGGTATGGTAGTGACGGTAGGAAATCTGAACATTATGCTCCATTTAGTTGCCTGAAAGAAGGCATCAAAATAAAATATATAGAAAATTTAATAGTTCACTATATGGACCGATCCACTTAATAAATGTGCCCAATAAAATATTTTTTGTCGGTGAAATATTTTGGAAATTACATCAAACATGTTTAGTTTATTAAAAGTTATTGTAATTCTATTTAGATTAGTATTCGCTAAAATATATGAGTTTTAGTGTTCGATTTAATTAATTAGATTAGGGCTTAATTTGAGTAGAACGTTAAATTTCTATATAAAGGAGTGTGTTTTGTGTTATGTCTAAAAAGTCAAAGGTTGATGTAAGCTTATATTAGTAAGTATCAATCAGAGTTTAAGAAGACTTTGTGCCGTCTAGGAGTTGCCACATCGCCCCAAGACAAAAAGAATATAGCTGTCACCAACTTGACAGATTCAGGTTTTGTCTATGAGTGAATGAGGGTCGCACACCTGTCCAAACCCTAGGTAATTTGAGGATATTTCTTAAGTTATCAGACAATGTGATGCAAGGAAGGACTTGCACGGCACCTATCCACTTGTAAATTTGTAATCATTACCTTGAATTTCTCTATTTATAATAGAGGACTTCCCCTCTCATTTTCGAGATTCTGATCTTGAAATCTCATTTTGATTGTAATCTTTATTTTCAAAGCAAAGATAACCTGCGAGAAAGAGACTGACTTGAGATTCCATTCGAATACTTGGTTATTGTACCTCTGCTCGCTGTTCGCTATATGCGACCTACTGTAATCTTTCATATATAAAATAACAGTGGATGTAGGATTCGCTTTAAACATCCGAACAACTTTAAAAATCTATCTCTTATTTATTATTTAGTATTGATTATCCTAATCATTCACGTGTAGTTTATAAGAAAAACTTAGCACTTTGCATGTGCTAGTCGTTAGTGTCAAAATCATGCATCAACAGTTTGGTGCTAGAAGGAGGGTCTGATTTAGTATCCGCTCTTCATCAAGAATCTCTGATCAATCAGTTTTACTCACGAACAAATGACTCGTGGTCTTGAAGCCGAGCGAGCTAGCACCAGAAATGAGGAGATCCTCCAAGTATAGGATGATACTTCTCCTGAAGTACCTCCAATTCCGCAAGTTACTGTGGCGGATATTCCCTTGAGCTCACAGCTCGACCTAGCTATGATGAATTACTTGAAGAGGTTCAACAATACTCTCTCAACGGTCAGTTGAAGGCTAGATCGTTTGGATCAGGTCGTACCGCCCGATTATGATAGAGCAGTGTCGCCTGTAGGTCGCGCTAGAGCATAGAAATGGGCAAAAACTCATTCTGCACGCATTACAGCGTATACAGATAAGGGGAAGCAGGTGGCAGATAATGGGCCAAAGGGCTCTAAGGGACCAGCGAATACTAGTCGTGAAGTAGGTAGAATACTTATGGCTTTGCGACTTGGCAGTATATCGCATCATGAACCGTCCCACGCCACATCACATGGGCACCCTCACAAGAGTGCAAGGCAGGGAGATTCCCATTATCGCCGGTGTGATGGTTTCAACCATCACCGCAAGGGAAATGCCCACCATCCGTAGGTCGGTTCTGACCACCGTGGAGGTCGGGATGACTCCCCTAGCCATTTATTGCTTTCACATGGCTCCAACCAGCGTGTGTCAAGGTGTGCTGGAAGTTGCGGTCGAGGTGAGGAAAAGTCTGACCTACGGTATTTCCTCAACCACAATCGTGAAGGGCGAACCCATGTTGCAGAAAGTGATCCCCCGATAGCTCTGCTTCCTCAGATTGAGGAGTTGCAGCGAGCTCTGGATCAAATTAGAGCTCAGCAAAATGAGCGAGGGCAGGTCGCTAAGGCGTCTCCATTTTCTCCAATAGTGTTGATTGCTTCTCTCCCATCAAGATTTATAATGCCCGACATGCGAGCATTCGATGGGAATTCTGATCCATAGGATCATCTCAATGAGTTTAACGATCTCATGAAGCTTCACCAAGTTTCTAACTTGGCAAAATGTCGCTGCTTGGTAGTGACTCTGATTGCCCATGCCAAGCGTTGGTTTAGATCACTTCCGTTATGATCTATTAATTCGTGGCAGTAGATGAGTTTATTATTTCTGAGACACTTCCAAGCTAATAGGAAGTTCTCAATGCCGTTGAGCTTTCTGAACAACACACGGCAAGAAAGGAATAAGTCTTTCTAGTCCTATATTGACAGGTTCTACAGGGAGCTGAATAAGGGGGCTAATACACCCAAAGATTCAGTTTGAACCCTTATTATTACGAGAGTTTGCCCACAAGCTGACCTGTGGAAAAAGCTGCAGTCTGAGGATGATATTTCCCTTACTCGCTTTTATCACCTCACTGATAAACATCTTAGGATTGAAAATTCAATGGCTGCCTTGAACCGCCACGACCCTAGTCTTTTGACTAGCGCTCTTAGTCAGAGGGAGGGAAACCGGGGGGAGGATAGTAGAAAGTCTAATCGCAAATGGGCTAATAACGATTAGAGAAAGAGAAAGAAGCAGCGATTTGAGCCCAAGAAGTCTTATGCCCATGTCCCTCGTCGTGATCGCGACAAGAATCAGTGTACTTACTGAATGAATTGGTATCAACTATTCGGGATCAAAAGAAGCTAATCTGCTTAGAGAGCTAGTGCCCATGAATAATCCCCCTTAGCAAGAAACAACAAAAAATATTGTCATTATCATCGAGATAATAGGCACCATACCGATGAATGTCGAGCTTTTAAGCAGACGATTGAAGACCTCATTAAAAAGGGGCACTTCAAAAAGTATGTTGATGGTCCAACTCCCACTCGGGAGAAGGATCAAGGGGACCAGGGGAAGAAGCACCGTGGTCACAAGGGCCTCCATCTCGTTGGGATCATATTTGAAGGACCACATTTTGTAGGAAATTCTCGGGTGCTCAAGAAAAGTATGCTCGAGAAGCTCGCCATGACCCTGTAAGTGTGATGAACACGACGTTGCGATCGACAAATGTGTGCAGAGAGGAGGAGATTACCTTCACAGGCAAAGATGCGGTATAATTGCATCACCCCCATGATGATGCACTTGTTGTCGCGCATGAAATAGGTCAGTGCGAAGTCCACAAGATGTTGGTGGATAATGATAGTGCTGTGAATATCTTATTTCAGCAAGCATTCAAGGAAATGCAATTGGACGAGGCGGATCTAAAGCCTGCCTCTATCCCCTTCTATGGTTTTACAAGGGATCATCTGATTCCCAAGGGAACAATTGCACTCCTATCACTTTGGGTGAGACTCACGAAGTGACTAAGATGATAGAGTTCTTGGCAGTAGATTGTCCGTCCATTTTCAATGGCATATTGGGACAACCTCTACTTCGGAACTTCAAAACTGTCACCTCCATCTATCATCTGAAGATGAAATTTCTCACTCCGACAGGGTGTGGGGAAGTCAAGGGGTCTCAGCATGAATCTCATGACTGCTATATAAGAGTAGTGCAGATGGCATGCAAAGGGAAAGGGAGACCAATAGGCATTCTCAAGCAGGTTAAGGCAATCAACAAGATCAAACCACAGCCATGACAAATGGAAGACAATATAGACCCTCGAGTTCAGGAGGAATATTCCCATAGTGGGCCTGTTGAGATCTATCTGAGGTATCAGTTGACCAAAGCGAGCCAACCCGTGTATTGAGAATCGAAAGTAATCTCAACCCTCAGCTCACTGCAGATCTGACGAGCTTCCTCAGACAGAATATTGATGTTTTTGCATAGACCCATGCTGACATGGTTGGGATAAGCCCGAATGTAATATGTCATGCACTTAACATTCGACAGTGAGATCAAGCCAGTTTGCCAGAAAAGAAGAATTATGGATCTAGAGCGTTATGTCGTTCTTAAGGTTGAGGTAGATAAGGTCCTCTCAATCGGGTTCATTCAGGAGGCTCATTATCTGAGTTGGGTCGCCAATCCTATTTTGGTGAAGAAACCCAATAGCAAATGGCAAACTTGCATTGATTTCACTGATGTCAACAAAGCCTGTCTGAAGGACAGTTTCCCTTTGCCCAGAATCGATCAGCTCGTTGATGTCACTTCTGGGCACAAACTATTAAGTTTTATGGATGTCTACTCGAGATATAATCAGGTCTAGATGTATGCACCCGACGAGGAGCATACCTCGTTTGTTACAGATCGAGGACTGTACTGTTATAAAGTCATGCCCTTCAGTCTGAAAAATGCTAGGGCAACCTATCAATGTTTGGTTAACCGTATGTTTTTTAAGCAGATAGGGAAATCAATGGAAGTCTATGTCGATGACATGCTGGTCAAGTCGCATGTCGCTTCAGATCATATAGCCAATCTCGCAGAGATGTTCGACATACTCCAGAGATATAGAATGAAACTTAATCCTCTTAAGTGTTCATTCGGAGTATCCTTAGGGAAATTCTTAGGATATATGGTTAACTATCGGGGAATTGAAGTCAACCCTGAAAAGATTTAAGCCCTCTTAGATATGAAGAGTCCCGCCAACCGAAAGCAAGTTTGAGCTTGAATGGGAGGATATCGACTCTCAATCACTTCATATCAAGAGCAACAGATCGTTGTTTGGCGTTTTTTAATATATTTAGGGCTAACAAGAGATTCGAATGGACTTCAGAATGTGAGCGAACTTTCCAGAGTATAAAAGAGCATCTCGGAAAGCCACATTTCCTGTCCAAGCCACTTCCCAAAGAAATCATATTTCTCTACATGTCCGTCTCTTAGTATGCGGTAACGCAACTCTGATTCGGGAAGAAGGCAGAAGAATTCAGTGGCCAACATATTATACGAGCAAGTGATTACTGGACGTTGAGACATGGTATCTGGAGATAGAACAATTAGCTTTTGCCCTGCTAATCACTTCCAAGAAGCTACGATCTTATTTCCATGCTCACACCATCCATGTATTAACCAGCTACCCACTCAGACAAGTTCTTCAGAAACTGGAGGCTTCAGGTAAGTTGCTTAAATGGGCTATGGAACTAAGTCAATTCGATTTGCATTACAAACTGAAAACAGCAATCAAAGGGTAAGCTGTTGTTGATTTTATTTCGAAATTCTCTCATTGATAAGATCTTGAAAGTATATATTTTGTTAGTGATTTAATTGGATTATTTGTGAAAAATTTGTTTAAATTGTGGTATTTGAATAAATTCTTTCATAAATACCTTTTACGGGATCACAGGTGTATTTTGAGTATTTTTAGGTTCAAACAAATATTTGAAGGGAAAAGAATGATGTCAATGGAATTCATGACGCGAAGGAACAAACGGTACAAGAATCGAAGTTGAAACGAGAAAGTTGTGACTCGTCGAAAATATAACGTAAAATCTGGAAATCCTTCAAGATGAGCGTGCTTCGATGTTTCTATCATAACTTGAGCTGTAGAAATCTGAATTTGACGATTCTATTGGCATTGGAAAGCTTGTTCAGAGAGCTAAAAATTTTGTGTTGATGACTTTACCAAATTCTGAAGATCATGGATGCCTTGGACAGAAAGAACAATCGCCGCAGCGACTGTTCTTACCGCCGCAGCAATGGGTCACGGGCTTGTTAAGTTAATGCATTATCCTAATCCAAATCTGAATGGGCTAAGGCATTTACTCTTTTCCTAAGTAAAATCAAAACCCTAGGATATAAATAAGGGTCTTTAAGAAGTTTTGGGGGGAGTTTTTGAGATAGAAAGAGAAGAACGGCTACTAGTTTGGAGATCGGGATTCTTGAAGCTCTCGTTCACCGATTAGGGAAGTGTTTATATTTTTTTTTCTTGAACTCATGTCATTGAATAGAATAATGGTTTTTATTATTACGATTATGAACTAAATCTCTTTTCTAGGGCTAAGGATATAGCCCAATTTATGAATATGTGTTGATGTTTTCTTTATTAATTTCTTATTAAGCATTGATTCTAAGTTTTATTATTGTGTGTAATGTTTTCAATTCTCAAGGGCCCGAGAGTTAAATAATAGCATGGGTTAGGTTGAGATCGAGATTTGTCTAAGGTAATAAAACCATAGATTGAGCAAACGCTAGAGATAGGTTACCGCGATCTGTAAGGCTCCGGTAAATTCCTTGGAACTTAATGATCTCTTAGCTTTTAAATCCAACTTAGAGATATTTTGAGTTGTTTTTTAAGGGTTAATTCACTAATTGTTCAAGAGAAAATTAGGGGAATAATAGAGAGTTTGGCTTTTAGAATAAGCTTAATTAGGTTAGTAATGATCGTCAATACATAGGATTAAATTGGTGTGAAATTTGTGCCGTAGGGTTTAGCCTTATTGATCTTTATACCATAGCTTTTATAAAACTCTGATTTGTTTAGTTTTTAATTTGTTAAATTCATTCATAAAATTCTATTTCATCAAATAGCAATAAAATAGACTAGTTTGGTACTTGGTAGGTAGTTCTCTTGGGATTTGACACTCATTTACTCAAGTTTTACTATTTGCACGATTTCGTACACTTGCGAAAAGCCTGTCAAGTTTTTAGTGCTGTTGCCTGGGAACTATTTCATTTTACCAATATCAATATGAAATATTTAGTTGCTAATTTGATTTGTTTTATTTTTGTTTGTTGTTTTTAGCTAGAATTTGGAGAGTTTACGTTCAAGAGGTCGTGGTGATCTTAATCCACTAGATTTTGAGATCGAGAGAACCGTGAAACAATTGAGGAAAAAAAGAGGCAAGCTGACTCTGAAAAATCAATGGCTAACGCAAGAATTGTGAATCCCAATATGGGAAATCAAGAGAATGAGACTGAGGATACTTTAAGGGGAAATGCAAATGGTGGAGCAGCAGTGGTTTAGAGAGCATTGAAGGACTACTCTAGTCCTACTATTGATGGGTGCTATTCTAGCATTAGGAGACCACCTGTTCAAGCGAATAATTTTGAGATTAAGCCAACAATTATTGGAATGATTCAGCAGTCAGTCCAATTCGCTGGGTTACCTAATGATGATCCTAACTTGCATATTGCAAATTTTCTGGAGTTATGCGACACATTTAGGCATAATGGAGTATCCGATGATGCAATTAGGCTAAGACTTTTCCCATTCTCTCTTTAGGATAAAGCTAAGGCTTGGTTGATTTCTCTGCCATCTGGAGCATCACGACATGGAACGAGTTAGCTCAAGCGTTCCTCACTAAATACTTTCCACCTGCCAAGTCTGCCAAGCTGAGGAGTGAGATTACCAACTTTTACCAACAAGATTCAGAGTCATTGTATGAAGCAAGGGAAAGGTATAAGGATCTCTTACGGAGGTGCCTTCATCATGGTTTACCAATTTGGTCTCAAGTGCAAACGTTCTACCAAGGGTTGCTACCAACTATTCAAGCTATGATTGATGTTGCAAGTGGGGGAGCCTTGAACAATAAAACACCAGACGATGCATACAATCTGATTGAGGTGATGGCGAACAATAACTATATGAGGACTCCAAAGAGAACTTCAACAAGGAGATCAGCGGGAGTGCACAAAGTTGACAGTTACACTGCATTGGCTGCTCAACTTTTGAACATCTAGAAGCAATTAGGTAATGTGTTGAAAGTAAATGCAATTGAATCTTCTTCTCTAATATGTGACCTTTGTCTAGGAAATCATTCATTGAAGGATTGCCAAGAAGGGAGCCCGTTTGCTCAGCCTGAACAAGCCAATTACGTCAATAATTTCCAAAGGAGGCAAGAGAATCCATATTCCAATACATATAATCTAGCATTGAGGAAACACCTGAACTTTTCATGGAGCAACAACAATGAGCAAAAATAAGCTCTTGTTTTTCAACCTCAAGAGCCAAAAGCTAATTTAGATAATGTGTTGACTAAGTTAATTGAAGAAACAAGCAAGAGGTTTGAGACGACTGACGTCCTGATTCAAAATCAATCAGCCTTTATTAGGAACCTTGAGACTCAAATTGGGCAAATTCACAACATATTAGCGAGAAGAGTTCAAGGAGTTTTGCCAAGTGATACAGAGAAAAATCCCAAGGAACAAGCGCATGCAATCACCTTGAGGAGTGGACGAATTTTGGAAAATTCAGAGGGTGAAAAACTGAGGCAAGAATGAGACCTGAAGGATGAGCAGAAGGATGATCGCCGCGGTGGTGATGACAGTGGTCACGGGGAGCGTGAGATTGCAGCGAAATTGGTCAAAAACAGGGACAATCACCGCGACGATGAATCTGGTGGCTGCGGTGAGCGTGATCTTGCTCCGAATGCGTCAGAAGTTTCAACTCATCGCCATGGCGATGAAGATGGTGGCCGCAACGAGCATGCATCTGAGCAGAAACTTCCTTCAAGCTAGGCAACCCTTATATACCCACAACGGTTGAAAAATCATTAGCTCGATAAGCAATTCGGTAAGTTTATTGACATGTTTCGAATTTTACATATTAATATCCCTTTTGTTGATATGCTAGAACAAATGTTGAAGTATGCGAAGTTACTGAAGGAGATCCTCACACACAAGAGAAAATTCGAGGAACGAGAAAGTTATGCTCACGGAGGAATGCAGTGCGCTGATTCAAAAGAAACTACCACCTAAACTAAGAGATCCAGGGAGTTTTACTATCCCTTGTATTATTGGTAGTTGTTATTTTAATAAAGTATTATGTGATTTAGGGGCAAGTATTAACTTAATGCCGTTTTCCATCTACAGGAAGCTTGGATTAAGAGAAGTGAAGCCAACCACCGTGTCTCTCCAATTAGCTAATCGATCGATAACATATCCTAGGGGGGTGGTAGAAGACGTCTTGATTAAGGTAGATAAACTGATTTTCCCAATAGATTTCATAGTGTTAGACATGGAGGAAGATAAGGAGATACCTTTAATTTTAGGACAACCTTTTCTAGCCGTGGGTAGAACATTGCTAGATGTCCACCAAGGAAAATTAATCTTAAGGGTAGAAGATGATGAGCAAGTAGAATTTGATGTTTTTGAATCTATGAAGCATCCATCTGAACTAGACTCATGTTTTAAGATTGATGTTCTCGACACCATAGTGGAGTAGAATTTTGAAGAGAGCTACCCCATTTTTCCTTTACAGAATTGTTTGATGAATTCTAGAGATCATGAGGATGAAGTTGATAGTGAAGAGATGAGAGAGTGTTTAAGATACTTAAATGCTTTACCACCCTTGGTTCGTCCTGAAGCTAATTCGATCAGAGAAATTGGAGTTGTGGTGTCTTAGTCAACTTTACCAATCACAAAGGCACCTACACTTAAGCTCAAGCAACTACCATCTCATTTAAGGTATGCATTTTTAGAAGAGGGTAAATTTTTTCCAGTCATTATTAATGCTTCTTTGAGTGTTGTAGATAAAGAAAAGTTGCTGCGCATATTGAGAAAATACAAGAAGGCTATTGGATGGACAATTGGGGATATAAAAGGTATCAGTCCTTCAATCTGCACGCACAAGATCTTAATGGAGGAAAGTTATAAGCCTACTGTCCAACCATAGAGAAGATTGAATCCATCAATGCAAGAAGTGGTCAAGAAGGAGGTGTTGAAGCTTTTAGATGCATGAATCATATATCCAATTTCGGATAGTGCATGGGTGAGTCCAGTTCAAGTAGTGCCAAAGAAGGGAGGAATGACAGTGGTCCGTAATGATAACAATGAGCTGATTCCAGCACAAACAGTCACGGGATGGAGAGTATGTATTGACTATTGCGAACTAAATTTTGCGACTCGTAAAGACCATTTTCCATTGCCATTCATCGATCAAATGTTGGAGAGGTTAGCTGGCCATGAGTTCTATTGTTTCCTGGATGGATATTCAGGCTACAATCAAATTGCTATAGTGCCAGAAGATCAAAAGAAAACGACTTTCACGTGCCCATACAGAACATTTGCCTATCAAAGAATGCCTTTTGGCTTGTGTAACGCTCCTGCAACTTTTCAATGTTGCATGATTTCAATATTCTCTGATATGGTTGAGAAGTCCATTGAAGTTTTTATAGACGATTTTTCTATTTTTGGAGATTCTTTTGATGATTGTTTAACTAACTTATCGAATGTTTTGCAGAGATGTGTTGACACTAACTTGGTGCTCAATTGGGAAAAGTGCCATTTCATGGTACGAGATGGGATTGTGTTAAGTTATCGGATATCTACGAATGGAATTGAGGTGGATTGAGCGAAGATTGAAGTCATTGAGAAACTACCGCCTCCAAATTCAGTGAAGGCTATCAGAAGTTTCCTTGGGCATACGGGCTTTTATAGGAGATTCATACATGATTTCTCTAAAATCTCTAAACCTCTTTGTGATTTATTGGCTAAAGATGTTCATTTTAATTTCAGTCAAGAGTGTTTAGATGCATTTAAGTGTTTAAAAGCAAAATTAATTTATGCTCTTATTATTGTTGCGCCCGATTGGGAACTACCCTTTGAACTCATGTGTGATGCAAATGACTATGCTTTAGGGGTTGTTTTAGGATAGCAGAAAGGTAAGGTTTTACATGTGATTTATTATGCCAGCAAGACTTTAACGGAACCACAGTTAAATTATGCAACTACTAAAAAAGAATTTTTAGCAGTAGTATTCTCTATTGACAAATTTCGTTCTTATTTGCTAGGTATCAAGGTTATTGTGTATACTGACCATGCTACGTTGAAGTACCTCCTAGCAAAACAAGATTCCAAGCTAAGATTATTGCAATGGGTATTGCTTTTACAGGAATTTGACTTGGAGATTAAGGACAAGAAAGGAACAGAAAATCAAGTGGCTGACCATTTATCCCGATTGGAGTCCAATGAAGAAGTTCGAGAGGAAGAAAAGCCAATCAACGAATACTTCCCGGATGAGCAATTGTTTGCTATTCAAGAAGGGTTGTGGTTTACAGATATTACGAACTATTTGGCGTAGAAAGTATTGCCTCCTGGAATGAACTCCCAAAGACGAAAGAAACTTTTTGCATATTTAAAGTACTATTCCATTTTTGTACAAGCATTGCGCCGATCAAATGATAAGAAGATGTGTGCCAGAAGAAGAGATGACAAATATTCTTCGTCATTGTCATTCAAGGGAAGTTGGTGGTCATTTTGGTTCGATAAAGACTGCCGCTAAAGTTCTTCAATCAGGATTTTTCTGGCCAACTCTTTTTAAAGATGCTTTTCATTTTGTTATGAGTTGTGATGAGTGTCAACGGGTTGGGAACATATCTAGGAGAAATGCCATGCCTTTAAATAATATCCTAGAAGTAGAATTGTTTGATGTGTGGGGATAGATTTTATGGGACTTTGTCCTTCTTCGTTTTCTAACCGTTTTATTTTGGTTGCTGTAGATTATGTTTCAACGTGGGTGGAAGCTGTTGCGTTGCCAACAAACGATGCTCGCGTAGTTATCAAGTTTGAAGAAGAATATCTTTTGAAGGTTTGGCATGCCAAGAGCCATTATCAGTGATGGTGGTTCTTACTTTTGCAATCGCCAATTCGCAACATTGTTAAGCAAGTATGGAGTTACACATCGAGTTGCTACTCCATATCACCCACAAACTAGTGGCCAAGTCGAAGTATCCAATAGGGAGCTGAAACGAATCTTGGAAAAGACAGTAAACACCTCTCGAAAGGATTGGGCAACTAAGCTTGATGATGCACTATGGACATATAGAACGGCATTCAAAACATCAATAGGAATGTCGCCCTATCGGATGGTTTACGGAAAAGCTTATCACTTGCCAGTAGAGTTAGAGTACAAATCATATTGGGCAGTGAAGTAATTTTGATCTACAAGCCGCAAGAGTAAAACGATTACTGCAACTCAATGAGATGGAAGAGTTTCGCAATTATGCATATGAGAATGCCCGAATCTACAAAGAAAAGACTAAGAAGTGGCATGACAAACACATTGTGAACAAGGAATTCAAGGAGGGCAACAAAGTGCTGTTGTTCAACTCAAGACTATGACTTTTTCTGGAAAAATTGCGCTCAAGATGGTCTAGCCCGTTCATAATTCATCGTGTGTTTCCGCATAGGGCGATAGAGCTTCACCATCCTACGAAGGGAACATTCAAAGTCAATGGCCAAAGATTGAAACCTTATATTGAGAATGGGAATGAAGACGAGAGGGTTTCAATTCTTCTTCAAAATCCTAATTGACGACAGAATGAAGTCAAGCTTAAGACTTTAAACAAGCGCTGTTTGGGAGGCAACCCAAGATTTTGATTCTGTTTGGTTTTTATTTATTTATTTCTATTTGTAATTTTTTTCTGTTTAGTATTTTTTATTTGTTATGTTTTTGCGTTATATTTAGTTCGTTAATTCTGATGTTCAAATTTTCTTTTTCAGGTTATTGGCAAAACGCACTTGGGGAACAATCAGACGACACCATCACGCTCGCCGCGGTGGTACAAATCATCGCTACAACAAGCGTGAGTTAAGCGCATGAAAAGAAGAGTTGGTGATTGAACACACTCGTTGCAGCGAGCGTGAGTCCAGCACAAAACCGCGACAAAAAGCACGATCGTCGCAGTGATCATACCAGCCAACGCGATATTGCATTTAAAAAAAAATTCACTCACGTTTCTGCACTTATCTTTCACAGTTTATTCTTTTTCTTCTCACAAACCTCTCTTCCTCTCTATCCAACACGCTGACCATCACTTTCTTTCACAAGTGCTCAATTTTTTTTCCTCATTGCTCACTCACACATTCAATTTCCCATCGCATTTCGTAGATTAAGGAAGCAAGAGGAATTTTCGTGAAAAATAAAGGTTAGGGTTCCAAAAGAGAATTTGGGGGTTTTCAAAAATTCAGCTAATCCATACCAATTCAAGGCACATTTGGACAGAATACAGCTCAAATAAGTGTTTCTCACCCAATTTGCAAAGTAATTTTGATTGTTGAAGATTGGAACCCATTGATTTGAATTTTGTGGGAGTGTGGGTTGATTGTTGTTGGTTGTTGAAAATTGGGAGAGATTGATTTGATTTTTGTGAGAGCCGGTGGTTATTTTGTGATTGTTGCCTGATTGAAGAAAGGAAGTTGTCGTTTGTGGGAGTGTGGTGAATTTTTGTTGGGCATTGAGAGTAGTTTAACTGTGTGTTTGGGTTAAGTGAGAAATAGTGATAATGGCACCCAAAAGAAAACCAGGCAGTGATAGGAGAGAAAAAGGAAAAGGGCTGGCCTCTAGTGATATCCGGTTTGTTAGTCAGGCTGCCTAAGAAAGATATGAGAATTTTGCAAAGAAACCAGGTGGATTTATTGAAGAAAGAGGGCTGGTGTTTACAGAAGATTTTAGGAGAATAACTGATGTAATTCAAGCTCTGGGTTGGGCGATATTTTGCAAAGAACCCCCTGCTCCTGCTGTTGCCTCTGTGGTAAAAGAGTTCTATGCCAACGTTCTTGATAGCGTTGATAGGAGGACAATGGTAAGAGGTAAAGAGGTAGTGTTTACTGTAGTTGCTATTAATCAGTTTTATGGGCTGCCGCAAGTTGAGATAGATGAGGATGCCAAAGCCACATACAAGCAAGAAGTGGATTATGGCGCAGTGATTAATTTTCTGACAGAAGGGAAAGCTACATGGTTTATTGCGGCTGGGGAACACATCCGTTTTGAAAGTAAGTTTTTGGACTCAACTTCGTTCATGTGGTTGTATTTTGTGTGTTCTAGATTGATGCCCTCAAAGCATATGAGCACTGTTAGCAAAGCTAGGGCGATTTTGATGTATGCTATACACCACAAGATGAGGATGAATGTGGGAGAGATTATTTTTCAAGAGATTACCCATTCGGCGAAGCATAACAAGACTGAATTTTATTTCCCTCACATGATTACTGAATTGTGTAAACAAGCTCAAGTGTCTTTGAATGCTAAAGAAGTTTTAATCCCGCAAGGAGTGTGTCTTACAATGCAGTTTATGCATAATCTCACCAGTGGGGGCAGAGTTGGAGTACCCAGGACCAAAGCCTCTTCATCGACGAAGCTTTCCCAAAGAGATCAATTGTCGAAGTTGAATGAAGACATTGAAAAATTAAAAAAGCAACAGAATAGTCAAGAAGCCTGGATGACGTAGATGAGTGGGCAAATAAGGGTGCAACATGAGATGCAAAGATTGCAACTTGCTCATGCTAGGATAGTAGCACCAGGGTGTGAATGGACTGATTTTGTATACCCAGCGGATGAGGAGCAAGGCAATGCTCCTGGTGATGATTCTGAGGAGAGTATGGAGGAGTAAATGGAAATTTCAGTTGTGTTTTTTGTTTAATATTGTCATGGTAGTTTGTTTTGATGTATTTTTTTTTTTTTTTTTTTTTTTTTTGTTGCTGTTTGTTCTTTAAGTCTTTGTGAGAGAAAAGGAGTTGCCCTAATAGATCCAGCACGCACGAGGCCTGACCCCCTTTCGACCCCTTGCTCGTCTGCTTCCCCTTGAGTAGTCGTGGTTGGTCCTTCTTCCCTATGCGAACTCCTTGGGGCAGTCAAAGTCCTGGGAGCATCCTTTGAGGGCGGCCTCGTAGAGAAAACTTGATAAGGCTGAAGCCTATCTAGTAATACCCCAAAGCCTTCTAATTCATACTCGATTTCTTCTTCGGTGGGTATCTGTTTTCTTTTCTTGGTCTTCTGGCCCATGGTCTTCTTCTTTGAAATGCGAGCAGTCGCAGACCAGGGAGCTTGCTTGCGTCACTCAGGGGGTTGTTGCATTTTGGCACTAATTCGTACCCCCCTCACTGGAATATTATTGGAGGTTGCTCCAGCTGGTTCGATTGAGTTAATCCTGGGAAATGTGAACCCCCCAAGGTTGCTTCGGGGCCTTTGGTGACAAAGTTGTTACATGGCATGAAAAGGCGTCAGCAAAGAAAGTCTTCTTTTGTTAGCAAGGACTTAAGGTTTTTCTGCATGAGAAATACTTATGAGTTGGAGCTTCCAAAGACGCCTCAAGACTGAAAAAACTGTACTTTCGCAAACTGGCGGTAGCCACGAATAGCTTCGTGTCATGACTCTGGTTGGGTAATCGACCAAATGCTTTGATGTGGCCAAAGTCTGTTAGCACTGACAATCTGGTTGTTTTGTTTTATGCAAGAACGAAAAAAATTCATTAGCCTTATTTATTAAGGAAGAGTTAAAGATAAAGGATAAGCAGTCTGGAAATTAAAAGGAAAACCTACTCGGCTCCTTAAATTTACAAACTCCATCATACTCGAAGAAGAAATACTTGGTTTCGTAAGCCCCGATGTTGTTGAGGTAACCAAATATCCCTTATTCGATCGTTGATCGCTTGGAGAGGTAGTATGAATCCTTATCTTTACTCTTTTTTAGGTAATAGGTGCAGCCGAGTTCCACTAATATTGGCTCGTTGAGGTTGTGTTCACCAAATGTGATATACATAGCGACCGCTATTATATACGCATTTGGTGTTAACTGAAATTGTGTGACTTGGAAATGATCAAGGATTGACCTGATGTAGGGGTGGAGGGGTATCCTCACTCCACATTTGAAGATCACTTCCGAGCTCATAGCCATTCCTTCGGAAGGGTCCTGGGCAGTATGCGACTTGTGTTGGAAGACGTTTACGTTGATCGTGAATTGGTCTATCACTTTTTGTATCTCATCCTTCGTAATTATTGTTCATACCACTTGCTCAAGACCTGCTGAGTTCCCGGTGGTTGCGAGCCTCCCTCTCCGGCTGTCCTCACCTCAGGGATGTCCATTACTCTTAGAGTTTGACAAATGTGCGACATGTAGAGGTGACTTAGTTTCTGTTTACACTAACCGTACGGCAACTCAAAAGAGTAAGAGAAACCCTGGTTCCTTTTCCATAGCTACCAAAGCTGTAAAAACCCTAAAAATTCTTAAGGGAGAATTTCTATAGATTCATGCCCTAAGTTTCGACTCTTGAGAGTGTTTCTTTTTAAACACTACTCAAGGATGTTCACTGTCTGAGCCTACTAGACGTTTACACCCACCATTATTGTAAAAAACTAAGTTTTTCAACAAGAATGAAAAGAGAAAAGGAAAAGAATTTTCCTTACCTCTTGATTGCTAGGAATAGATGTTCTGTCGTAGCGACGAGTGCGCATCAACCGGGAAGAGGATGAACTAATTTCTTGAGTGTAAAAAACGTTGTTTTTCTCTCTGAAAGTTTAAGTTCTGTGAAAAATTTGGAACAGGCTTAGGGTTTTATAGGGAGGGAGACGACACTTGGTTTTCTTTTATAATCGACGTTTGGGCGGGATGCGTTAATAGCCATTGATTGCGACCACTTGTCGTCAATCTACATGAAAAGTAACCTTCACGCTTCGTGGAGATCAACCGGCGTTTCCTTTTATTGAAATCCCCAAACGTCGGCATGATTATCTCCTCCACATTAAATGTGCCCTTATCCTCATTTACTACTTCAAAAGAGAATGTCGTTTCAGCATGGCTTGCATTTAATGCTCATGGCTGACACTTATTGCACAAAGACACGTCTGTCAGATAAAGCTTATTTTATTGACCAGAACAGCTATCAAACGCAATAGATAACATCTAAAGAGGTCGTTCGAATAAAACACTATTCTCCTCGTGTCAAACTCGAAGCGAAGTATTTCCCAACTTCTGACAGCAAAATGTCCTAAGTGTTTTCGGGTCGCGAAAGTTAGATAGAGGTCAAAACACATTTATAGCACTGAGCAGGATCCGACATGGGTCGCTGAACCTTTTGAAACGATTACCTCAGGTCGCTTGTGTAACTCTCAAAGATTCATGTTGCGACCTTTACTTAGTTTGCTGGTCGAGTTAAGCCATCAGCCTCATGTCATTTGTAACAATATGATTGTCCTCAATTTTTAGTTTGGGTAAATACTCCTCGTAATAAGTCAGGTCACAGTATAATCATGAAGTTCTCAAGATTCAATTCTTGAACCTTAAGAACTAGGGAGCTTCTGTTATGCTTAAAAAGTTAGGGCTGACGTAAGCTTACATCAGTTTGCACCAATCAGAGTTTAAGAAGGCTTTGCACCGTCGAGAAGTTGTCACATCGCCCCAAGACAAGAAGAATATGGCTGTCACCAACTTGATAGATTCTAGTTTTATCTATGAGTGAATGAGGGCCGCACACCTGTGCAAATCCCAAGTAATTTGAGGATATTTTCTAGGTTATCAACCAATGGGACGCAAGGAAAGATTTGCACAACACCTACCTACTTGCAAATTTGTAATCATTACCTTGAATTCATCTATTAAAAATAGAGGACTCCCCCTCTCATTTTCAGGATCTTGAAACTTAATTCTGATTGTAATCTTTATTTTCAAAGCAAAGATAACCTATGAGAAAGAGACTGACTTGAGATTATATCCGAATACTCAGGTTATTGTACCTCTGCTCGCTGTTCGCTATATGCAATCTCCTGTAATCTCTCATATATAAAATAACAGTGGATGTAGGATTCGCTTTAAGCATCCGAACCACTTTAAAAATTTGTCTCGCATTTATTATTTAGTCTTTGCATTTGATTATCCTAATCATTCACGTGTAATTTTTAAGAACAGTTTAACACTTTACACGTTCGAGTTAGTGATAAAATCATGCATCAACAGTTTGTTAGTTTATGAGTGAGAAAAAAATAATTTGACAACAAGTTTCTTCCTTCCTCTTGCTTATTTATATGGTTTTATTAAAAATAGTATTATTATATTATGTGTTATTTTAAAATTTCTTAGAAAATATAATATTTACTGAAGGGTTAATAAATGTAAGCACACTCATCATCAAAGAACATAACTGGTAAAAGCTTAGAGTGAATTAAGATTTTTTTTTTCTCTGGATCAGGTGGATCCTGTCTATGAAGCCCTTCCTTAAGGTTGAACAGCTCGTAATGTTTCACGCATCTGAAGCAGGAAACTAAGAAAGAAGAATGGTGGAGAGATTGGATGGGTTTCTTAATTTACATGTTGTGTGCTCTTCTGCTGGCGAAATTATAACTTTATTGCAAGGAAGTCTGACTAGCAATCCTCCTAATCGCAAGAAGGTTTGGCAATGGTCTCTTTGGGTTCAGTACGCTCCTGACTGCACTTCTTTATCTTTTCTGAATGACTGGGTGTTGTGCTGCGTTTTAAGAATTTATGGGCATTGTTTTGTTAGTTTCAAGATGCTCCTCTAGTGTTGGTCTACTACTACTAGGGTTGTATACAAGCCGAGCCAAGCCGAACACTATGGTGTTCGAAGCTTGGCTCATGAAAATCTAACGAACTCAACTCCAGCCTAGGATCGATAAGCTCTAAAAACCAGGCTTGAAGCTCAAGTTCGTTAAATAGTTTGAGCTCGAAATTGGCTCACGAATAGCTCGTTTATGAGTCCCCAATCCAAAGTAATCCATTAACAATCCTTCAAAACAACCTCAATCCAAAGCCAACTCACTAAAGATAACCCCAAAAACAAGGCTAATTGTCACCAAGCATCATCAAATCCAAAGCCAAACAGTCGCAAATATATCACTTAAAATTCCATCGGCTGTGAGAGAGAGAAAAGAAGAGAAAAGAAAAGAAAAGAAAAGAGAGAGAAGAGAATAGATGGAAGAGCGAAGGAGAAGGAGAAGTACGAAGAAAGGTGAAGAAGAAGAAAAAGGAAGAGGAGGAAAAAGATGAAGAAAAGAGAAGGAGAAAGTGTCGGCTGGCCACTGGAGAAAGAAGGTAGGGTTTAGAAATTGGGATAATTTATATAGGATATAGTAAATTACATATAACCCCCTAATACTTAAAAAAATAACACTTATACCCTTTCGAGCCATTCACAAGCCTATCGAGCAGAGTAGTGGATGGTTCATAGCTCGACTCAAGAGGGTACTTGAGCCGCTCGAGCTCGACTCGACAAAAGTCGAGCCGAACCCAACTTGTTCGAGCCGGTAGCTACAGCCCTAATTGCTACCATGTACAGCCATGAAACTCATTATTTTTTTTAAATTGTACAGATCTCTTATATTTGGTGGGCGAAGGCCTGTTTTTCTTATAGGCTTGGGCTGTATAGGTTTTTTAGCTTGGCGTTGCTAGGTTTCTTTTGCTTTTGTTGAGCTCTTGGGAAGTTCCAAGTTGCTCTCTTTGTTTGTAGGGTTTTTTTATTTTATTCTCCCCGCTTGTTTCTTGATTCTTTCTTTTATAAAATTTTTGGAATTATCAAAAAAAAAAAAAATTACTCTAGAGACAATATATTTATGGTTGTATTGAGTAAGAAAAAGATAATTGCCTATTCGTCATAAACTAACTTTGGGTTCAATAGTAATTCCTCTCAACTCTTACCTGATTTTAAAAATTGATCTTATTATGGGCTTCAACCTAATAAGAGAATTTCCATCTTGGGCCAGAGAATGTCCAATTTGTAGCGCATAGTGTTGCTTATCTCCTTTTCGTAAGAATGATTTGAGACGATCATTGTTTGGCATGACTGAGAGTTGAGCACTTGCGTTGTTTTTTTTAACACTACATTTTTTTCCCAGTACCATTTCCTCTTTATTTAATTATTTTTAAGAATAATACTACTCTTACAAATTTTACATACAAAGACTATTATACAAAGTGATTTGTCTCCTAGTAATTGAGAGAATGAATTTGTAAAACCAACTTATTAAATGAGATAAACAACGTGTCAATTAAAAAGTAATGTCGAACAACAATACATTCACAAACTTTTTTATACAAATTGATGTGATAAAAGATAATTAAGTGATTTTAAATTAAAATAAACTTTCATCCAATTATCTTTTGTTATATTAGTTTGTATGAAAAGGTTTATAAAAAAGATTTGTACGTGTAGTGTTATTTTTTTTTAAGTACAGTATATGTAAGAATCAGTAGGACAAAAGTTTAAGCCTAAATATGATTTACAATGCGGCGCATCAAACATGTCAATATCATACTAAATATAATCCAATTCCCTAATAAATTAATTCGATCCAGTACAGAGACAGACGATTAACCACACCCGTGAGTTTACCTTAATTCACCATCCACAAGTTGTATGTTTTTCTGCGCTAGACTGGGCTAATATCCGGTAATTTTAGAAATATGAAGATGTTATTCACTAAAACCAAAATAAAGAATACTAAAGAAGAGCTAAGGTAAAAGAACCCCCATTGGCAAAGGAAAAAGAGGCATGTGGGGCAAGGTTTTAAAACCCGACCTAGACTGGCCGGTTCAATCGGCTGAACCAAGAATCGGTGATTGAGTCGGGTCAGTTTGACTAAAAAATCGAAATATTAAATGATCTAGTTTGAACCGCGATTGGACCTATTTTTTGTTACGAACTGCCGGTCCAACCGGTTTGACCTGTCAGTTGAATTACATTTTTTATTATTTTTTTATATGTTATACTGACATCAGCATGATGACATCACGGTTCGACCCGATGGTTGAACCGGTTCGATCGGTTAACTTGGGACCCGATGACCTAACCAGGTCACTCCTCGGATCGGGGTTTTAAAACCTTGATATGGGGTGTTAATGCAAAATGATTTATTAGAGGAAAGTTAGATTCCATTGTATAAAACGCAGTACGTCCTAGCTATGTTACCAGAATCTTAATTTATTCATTTAATATTCTGAAATACTATGAATTTAGATATGGAGTCAAATTGAAAAAAAAAAAAACAAAAAAATTTCATAAATCATAATAAGCCGAGATTTTCTCACTTCCTTTGCCCAACTGCTTATAACTACCATCAATCTCGCCTTTGTTCTCTAAATCTACCATAACTCTCATCGCTTCTTCGTATTCGTTCACCCAATATATATTATCCACTTTGTGGCTTCCTAAACATTTGGCATATTTGCAGATAAATTATGAACACAAGCTCCGAGCAAGCAGTGGCAGCTTCTTCCGACAATTCAGATTATATCACAATCTCTACAGAAACAATTAGAACGTCTCCTCTTGAGGTTCATAAAGTGTGTCCTCCTCCTCATGCTACCACATTTCAAAAACTCAAGCAGAGACTTCGTGAAATTTTCTTCCCCGATGATCCCCTCTACGTGTTCAAGAACCAGACTTTTCGCAGAAAAATTGTTCTGGGTTATCAGTATGTGTTTCCTCTATTACAATGGGCTCCTACTTACAATCTTGCACTCTTTAGATCTGATCTTATAGCCGGACTCACCATTGCCAGCTTAGCCATCCCTCAGGTCTAATTTGACCATTATTCCTTTCTATTTCAATCAACATAATTCATATATATATATATTTTTTTTTAATACGATTTTAATGATTTTGGCCTGGCAGGGCATTAATTATGCTAAGCTTGCAAATCTGCCTCCGGTAATTGGACTATGTAAGTACAAGAACACTCCTTTTATTAACAAATATATATTATAAACGTGTGATATCTATTTGATGTGATGTTCCTAGATTCAAGCTTTGTGCCACCATTGATATATTCTGTACTTGGGAGTTCAAGACATATTGGCATTGGTCCAGTTTCAATAGCATCATTGGTTATGGGCACCATGTTAAACGAAGAGGTTTCTTTTGCTAAAGAAAGAGATCTCTACACAAAACTTGCTTTTAGGGCTACTTTATTTGCTGGTATTTTTCAAGCGTCGTTGGGATTTTTTAGGTATGACAACATATTTATTCATTTTTCGTTTAATTGATCATAATGACTTGGCTTAGGGATTCAAACGTTATTGAGAGATGAGATACTTATTCAAACTTCTTCGAGAGAAAATATCGGATGTTCATTAATAGAGGATAAGGGTGTTAAAAAAAATGTAGAAACCAAACCGAACCGGCTTTTTGGTTATCCGAAAAACCAATTGGGTTTCGGTTTAAAGAAATAAAAAAACCGATTTTCCAGTTCGATTACCAATTTACGAGAATATGAGAATCAGTTAACCAAAACAAGTTTATCATAAAAATATTAAATTAGAATAAAAAATCCGGTTTATTAAAAAAATATTAAATTAAAAAATATATTAACTATTAAATATTAAATATTAAATAAAAACTGGTTCAAAACCGATTAATCAGTTTTTACTAACTGTTAGGGCCAAAAATCGTCATTGGCCCAAATAGGAAAACGGGCCTGACAATGTGGAAGAGATCAGGCCCAATCCTGATGCAATCCAATCCGGATTAGACCCGGCCCATTGATACGAGATACAGTCGGCCCAAACCATCTGGGCGCGAGCCTCCCAATCCCAGATCACTTCCTAGACCTATACGCGAGTTCAGAGCCCATGGCCCCCGCAGATCACTTTCTTATTCCTGACCAATCTCCTATTCGAGGTCACCTTCATGTTCAGATCACTTTCCTACTTAACGTTACTTTCCTATTCGGGATCACCTTCCTATTCGAACATTGGTAGGACAGCTCACCACCGCCCTAATTCCTCTAGGGTTCGTATCAGAGTCACACTAGGACTCCTACTCCCACCAGGATTGGGAGACCAGACAATCACTATATAAGCAGAGGCCAGCCCTCTCACAAGAGACATTACATTACACCTTCACACCCGAAGCTCCTACTTGAGAGCTTCACATCACCGTTGTAGTCACAGTCTCCGACTAGACTTCCAGTAACCTCTCTACTCCCTAGCCCTCACTATACTAGCCTCTTTCAGCCTTGCGGACTTGAGTGTCGGAATGCCTACGGCAAACAGCACCCCGGTGTTTCCCGTATGCTTCACGCGTTTGTTTCTCTACGTGTGCAGGTGCAGCGAATCGCTAGTGGCCTCAACCTCACGGAATCAGACCCCCCTTTCGTATAGATAGATTTTTACGTCTACACTAACCAGTTCGGTTTCAGTTCTTGAACCGAAAAAATGGTTCGGTTCACAAAATCGGTTAACCAGTTTTGAGCACCCCTAATAAAGGATGCACGTAGACACCAAAAAGAAACTTTGTCTTATTATAAATAAGTTTGGGATTTTTAATGGCCTAGTTAAGAAAATTAATTAAATTTTGGCGTGTATAAAAATTTTCCAACCTTCAGGTATCTTAAATTCTTATACCAAATACAGTTGAGTTACAACCATTCCAAGCGCCGGCTTAATGGTGAAATTTGAATCTGCTTTGAAGATATATAGTATAGTGATCAAGCTGCTTCTTTTTTATCTGCTTCTGTGTAGTTTCAAGAAAATAAAATGGTTACTGGCTAAATTTTGAATTAATTTTGGTTATCCCTTTGTAGGTTAGGTTTCATTATAGATTTTCATCAAAGGCAACTCTGATTGGATTTATGGCTGGATCAGCAGTGATTGTGTCTCTCCAACAACTTAAAGGATTGCTTGGGATTACTCATTTTACTAGCGAGATGCAAATCTTTTCTGTTATGGAGTCTCTTTTTGGTAACATAAAGGAGGTATAAACAGAACAAAGTACACGAAGATGATAAATACTTAATTTAAGCATACTAACTATGCATCTCAGACAGAACAACAGAGAGGTCATTTTTCTTCTTTAATGTGCAGTGGACTTGGGAAACCATTGTTATAGGCCTTATTTTCCTAATTTTTCTTCTGATAGCCAGGCAAATTGTGAGTCCAGTTATTTGACTTCTCAACTCAACTTAATTTCCCAGTTTATCTTTTATTTAATCCTTTGATGATTTACGACATTTTTTGGATTTAAAATTTCAGACCAAAATGAAACCGAGGCTCTTCTGGGTTTCAGCTGCAGCTCCTTTAACATCCGTTATTCTATCCACTCTTTTGATTTTTCTTCTCAAATCCAAATTAAAACATGTTCCCACAGTAAGTACTTCCAGCGTATTCAACACAGAATTGCTTATAAAAGTTTGGAGAAATTTTGGTAAACAAGAGGGACTTCAGCTTTTTGAGACTTGAAAGAGTTGCTTTCCTTTAAAAAAAAATCAATTGATTTTGTTATATGATCCATTTTTTGCCAACAGATTGGTTATTTATCAAAGGGAGTGAACCCGCCTGCAGCAAACATGCTATATCTTCATGGTCCTCATCTGGCCCTTGCTATTAAAACAGGCTTAATAACTGGCATCTTATCTCTCACTGTAAGCAGTCCTGAAATTTTTGTGTCATTTGCCTTCAATATTTAATAAGTCAGAAGTTATGAAAATGCCATTCTGTGAAAATAATGCATCTTAGTTTGGAGTTTGGACTATAGCATCTTAAATTCGCTAGTCGGTAGCATGATAAAAAGTGAACATAATTTCAATATAATTTGAAGCGAAACCAAATTCTACACGCAGTAGTAATACTATTTTCTTTTAATCTTAGGAAGGAATAGCAGTAGGAAGGACATTGGCTTCCCTGCAGGATTATCAAATCGATGGAAACAAGGAAATGATGGCAATAGGTATAATGAACATGGTTGGCTGCTTCTTTTCATGCTATATTACTTCAGGTTACATAACATTCTCTGCCGATGTTTTATCTTAACATTAATTTTGTGTTATATTTTTACACAGTCCTTTTAATTATGGCTGATTTTCATTTTCTAAACTTTTAGGCTCATTCTCCCGTTCTGCTATAAACTACAACGCTGGGGCAAAGACAACTGTTTCAAATATAGTTATGGCAGCAGCGGTCCTTGTGACATTGTTTTTTCTCCTTCCACTGTTCTATTATACACCAAACTTAATCTTGTCAGCTATCATCATAACAGCTGTTACTGGACTGATTGACTTTGCGGCTGCTTTTCGATTGTGGAAGATTGACAAACTTGATTTTATGATTTGTATTTGCTCCTTCTTCGGTGTTCTTTGTATTTCCGTGCAGATGGGGCTTGCTATAGCTGTAAGTAATATTTTCTTAATTGGATTGCAGTAGAAAAATATCATAGAAGAAATTTAATGTAACCTTGTTGAACCTTTTGTTTGGAAAGTCAGGTTGGAATTTCAGTATTCAAGATGATTCTCCATGTTACAAGGCCAAACACGATGATTTTGGGAAATATTCCGGGCACTTGGACATATCAAAGCCTAAATCGTTATGAGACTGTGTCAAGGATTCCATCCTTCCTCATTCTAAGCATTGAAGCTCCCTTCTATTTTGCAAATTCAACTTATCTCCAAGAAAGGTAAATTGACGATGTTATCTCTTGATAATCAGCCAGATCCAGAGTTGATTTTAGTTTGTCAAGAAATATGACTGGAGATCTTCATTAAAGGTTTCCTTCTGTATTTCCTGAAGTATTTTCTGTGCCATAATTAGTTCCATTTTCATTGCAGGATTCTGAGATGGGTCCGCGAAGAGGAAGAGAGGATACAGAAAACCGATGAGAGTGATCTGAAATGTGTAGTTTTGGAGATGACAGGTACATATGCAAATCAACAACACATCGAGAAGCTTTAGCTTTAATTCAAAGTCTAAATCGGTTTGTTTTCCAAATTTCAGCAGTGACAGCAATAGATACCAGCGGCATCGACACTATAGCTGAACTTAGAAGGGTAAAGGATAAGAGATCACTTCAGGTACTGCTGCCACTAAATTTGATTTTTCCCTAGAAAATATGTTTAACTAGGTGTTTGTTGTTTTTGGTAAATTCTGTCTCTTGTAGCTGGTGCTGGTAAATATAAATGGAACTGTAATGGAGAAGCTGAGTAAGTCAAAAATCCTTGATTCATTCGAATCACATGGACTCTATTTGAGAGTGGGAGAAGCAATTTCTGATATATCATCTTCATGGAGGAGTAGGGAGCCTTAATACACACGCAATGATTTTAGCAGTTCTGTAAATTGTGTAACAAAGTTGTAGCATGGCACCATTCAATTAGTTGTACTTATCACAATCTTTATCTAATCTTCTTTCTTCTCACTTCTTGTACTATAACTTTCTCGAGAAAAGCTTCCATGAATGAGATAGTAATTTTTGTTTACAAGTTTGAATATAATAAATAGTAGTTCACCTGTTACACAGCAGAAGAAAAGGCCTGCACTGCTAGACAGTAGAAAAGGCAGTATTAATTAAAACTGTAACACGCAGTTAGAGTTTATTTCAACATTAACAAAGGGAAGGTACATTAATGAATTATTTTAAACAAACATAGATGAACATGGAAATAAATAAATATAGAGGTTAATTAGGCCTTGCAACGAAATTATTCCATTTTCACTTTGTATAAATTAGGCCTGGCTTACTTCTGGTAGTAAAATCAATAAACTTAACCGATTAGTATTTAGCCACCAACTGGGACTGGGACTCCATTACCCCCACCCACGCCAGCACCACTGCCTCCACCTATTCCACTTCCAACTCCTCCTCCTCCTGCTCCACAACCCCCACCTCCACCGCCACCGCTGCCACCACCACCACCAACAATGCCTTCTCCAGCACCACCTCCAGAGCCTCCTCCTGCTCCCTTACCTAAACCTCCACCAGCACCACCACCGAACCCGCCACCTTCGCCACCTCCGCCACCAAACCCACCACCTCCTTTGCCTGCACCTCCACCAAACCCACTACCAGCACCACCTCCAACCCCACCTCCTCCTCCTTTTCCAATACCTCCCCCAAATCCACCACCTGAACCACCACCTCCTTTTCCAATGCCTCCCCCAAATCCACCACCTGAACCACCACCAATTCCTCCACCTACACCACCTCCTTTTCCAATACCTCCCCCAGATCCACCGCCTGAACCACCACCAATTCCTCCACCTACGCCACCTCCTTTTCCAATACCTCCACCAAATCCACCGCCTGAACCACCACCAATTCCACCTCTACTACCACCACCAATCCCTTTGCCAATACCTCCACCGGAACCACCACCAATTCCTCCGCCTCCTCCTTTTCCAATGCCTCCACCAGCCCCTGCGCCACCTCCACTACCTGCTCCTCCTCCTGCACCACCTCCAATTCCTCCGCCTCCACCAGCCCCTGCGCCACCTCCACTACCTGCTCCTCCTCCGGCACCACCTCCAATGCCACCACCAGCACCACCTCCTCCTCCAATGCCACCACCAGCGCCACCTCCTCCTCCAACTCCACCAAGATGGTGGCTTTTACCTTTCTTCTTGTAATGCTTTCCAATACCACCTCCGCCAATCCCTCCACCTCCTCCCACGCCTCCACCAGCTCCAGCACCAGCTCCCCTTCCCCCACCCCCTCCCCTGTCTCCACCACCACCTTTTCCAACGCAGTCAGGCTTTGCTTCAGTACCTGGGTTTCCACTGCCATAACTGAAACCTACTCCCTTACCAAAACTAAAGGAGTGTCCGAAACTTAGTCCTTTTCCTCCTCCAAATACACCGCCACCACCAACACCACCACCCCCAAACCAGCCCGGGCTACCATCGAAGAACCACTCCGGTTTCTTTTCTTGTTCACTCTTCTTCTCCTCTAGTTTCCTACCCTCAACAAACTCGCACCCCGCAGCCAAAGCAACCGACAATACCATCCAAACGATTTTTCCTGCCATAGTGAGATGTGGTGAGATCTTACGTGAATGTGAATATGCATTTATAGAAGAGTCAACATTTAAACTATATATTTCCAAGATTTTGATTAGCATAAAAGAAGGACGGGTCATGAAATGTGGTTGGGTGCATTACTTCTATAATTGCTTCGCCGCTAGCTTTACAACGCTCATCCAGCTCAACTGTATGTCTATCTGCGTGATTACTTCGTTTGCATTCAGTACAGCGACAGCCCATATCCACCCCCCGTGATTTAACCATCTTTAATTGATTATACCTTTTCCTAGTTATACGTCTCCTCCATTTAAGACTAAAACTTTGGAGAAGAAGGTGCCAACCCCATCACCATATTTTGCATGGACAGAAAATAGACGCATTGATGATATCATGCGTACGTAAACTAAGGGCGATTGTCAGAGAGATCATCATGTCTAAAATTCAACCCGGTAACTAGTCTTAATTAGAGCAGGCTATGGCCGTGCCGGTACGAAAAAAGCATGGCACGGCAAGACACGGCATGACACGGCATAAAAATATAAAAATATACGTGTCGTGGGCGTTAAAAATAGTTCATGGGTTGACACGGCACTGAAAAAATAAAATTATAAAATAATAAAATTAACAACTATTTTTTAAAATAGTTGTTACCCCTTGTCACCTTGTATAAAGAAATAGCCATTTGTGTATGAAAGATTACCAGAGGTAACGACTATTTTAAACTTAAAATGGTGTTGTTGAAGCCATTATGTTATGAAAGATTGTGTGATGACAAATTCCAAGCTTCAAAATTGTGTTGCTTAAAATATATTGATTTTATGAATTTAAAAATTAATAAAAATGAAGATGTATACTAATTCTTAATTCTAATTTTTAAATTTATATTTGTAATTTATAATTATAACTTATAAGTAATAAAAAGTGTTAAAATTCAATTAATATTTCAATGTCTCATTATTTTATTATATTTCATAATGATTATATATTTTTAATTATTATAAATACAAAATATCACTAAATATAACATATAAAATATTTTTATAATAATTATTAATAATAAATCATAATTATCATAATTTATAAATATTAAAATAAAATATTTTTACAAAAAATGTGAGTCGGCCCATAGCACGACACGATATATAATGGGCCGTGCAGTGGGCTTTCAAATTTTATGGGCTAACACAGCACGACAAGGCACGAAACTGGGCAAGCTTTGACATGGCACAACCTATGGCACGATAAACCTTAAATTTTTAGGCACGACATGACCTACGGCCGCCTCTAGTTTTAACTCAACTCCATTAAATCTATCTAACTGAAATTAACTCCCTCCCGCCATATCAAATTATCAATTGAGACACACATTTTGGTTTTGTTAAAAATAGAAACTGACACTACACACAAATCTATAACATGAATAGTTAGATGGACTTTTGTTTCCACAATTCGAAAATGATTTTCCAAAGTCAAAATATAATTCAAAATTATGAATTCGTGATGTTTCCAATATTCCAATTATAGTTGATATAATTCAATATACTTATTTTCAAATTAAATTTTTTTGAAAATAAATAAAATAATTGTTTATATTTTACTCTAATTATTTTGTAATTATATTCAAAAACTGTTTAATGTATTTTTTTTAAATTAAAGAATTATATGTGAATTTTAAATCCCACGAATAACATACTTGGATACTAAATCAATGGAGACACTGATTAGTAAAGAACTGGCGTGGAATGCTCAATCATGTACGATAAATTTTGTAATTAATAAGGAAACATTTATATTTGCTTACGTTTTGTTTTTGCGAATTTATTTCTCTTTCCCTTCGTATTTAACTCTACAAAAGTTTGAACAAGTTACACTAAGTGTTCAAACTTTATCTATCCGTGCTGTTGTTAAGATTGTTAGAGTGAATTAGAGATAATATAGATAGATATGTGATTTCAGGTTTGATGGCAGTGGATTATTAAGTTAGTCTTCCCTAAAAATTGGCCAAATTATACATAAATTGGACTGAACACCTTGATTAACAAAAAAACGAATAAAAGTGTTCAAACTTAAAATGTTAAATAGGCATACAATATTAAAACTTTAAAAGAAGGATTTGACTACCGTGCTAGTTAGAGAGATGTTACAGGCTTACAGCACCAGTAAATGCATTTAAATAGAGCTTCTTATAAACAGTAAAGATTTGTACTTAAAGTATACATTTTTTTTAATAGGTCTTAACTCTTAAGTCTTAACCTCTTCTTCAATACGAGTTTTCTAATTCTAAGTTCTATATTTTGGAGAAGAATATTTACGAAACACAAACTTATTAGTTATTATTAAATAACAGGGCCAGGCGGAGGCCCAGGTTCCGCACATTCACCCGGTAAGCCCGATATCCAAGGGCAGTCATCTTCGCATTTGGCACCATCCCTTGCACTCGACGACCAATAATTGGGACACATTCAGACCCTAGACAAATTAGGGTTTCTTTATATTCTTATCAAATTCCAATTTGTTCGCTTTGATTTCCCCATAACTGTAATTTGAGATCCAACAAACTACCCTTTAGGGTTTTTGGCACATCAAAACATACACATTTTCCAAACCATACCCAAAAACTTTAACCTCGTTCAGTCAGGGTTTGCATTATTCTGAATCAATCTATCTGTACTCAGACCAAAATGGACAACACTCAAGAGGATGCAAGGTACTCTTCAAAACCCTATTCTCTAAATCGCCAGAAATTCCCTTCATATTCTCGTCCAATAAAAAATCGCTTCCAATATGAAGAAGATGATGAAGACGAGGATATCGATGCTTACATTGAAGAAAAAAACGAAGACGAAGAGTATGGTGTTGAATTTGGTGAGACAAATGGGCATCGCCACAATTTCAAAGAAAGCGAGAATTTTGAGAGATACCCAAAACGACAGAAGGTGAGAACCGCAGTTTCAGGTTACCAATTCGCTCCAAGAAGTGTCAAATTATCATATGATTGGACCGAGCACGAGGCATTTGTGTTGCTTGAAATTTGGGGAGATAGGTTCTTGCAACTGGGGAGAAAAAGTTTGAGAAGTGAGGATTGGGTTGAGGTTTCCGAGAAAGTAACGGAGGCGTTAAAGACTGAAAAAGAAGAGGCCCAATGTAAGCGAATGATGGATGAATTGAAGAGGAAGTATAAGAAGGAGAAGGTTAAAGTGGAGCAAATGGGAGTAAATTCTAGTAAATGGGTGTTTTTTAAGAAGATGGATATGTTAATGGACATGAGAAGAGAATGTGGGGGGTTAGCTTGTGGGCTTGATTCGGGTGAGTTTGTGTTTATGGATACTAGGGTTTATTTGGATCGGTCTAATGGATTTGACGAAATGAGGGATAGTCCGACTGAATCAGAGATGGAGGAGGATGAAGAAGAGGAGGATAATAATGAGGAGTCTTCTGCTTCATTGATGATGCTGGCGGATTCTGTTAATAAATTTGGGGAGATATATGAGAAGATAGAGAGTAGCAAGAGGGAACAGATGATGGAGTTGGAGAGGATGAGGATGGACTTTCATAGGGAGATGGAGTTGCAGAAGAAGCAAATTCTGGAGAGGGCACAGGCTGAGATTGCAACAATTAGGGAAGCTGATGATGATGATGATGATGATGAGGACACTCATGATGATGATGATGATGATGATGATGATGATGATGGTGAAGGTGATTCTATGGAGAATCTTAGTGAGTAACGTTGGTGAGTGTCTACTTTGTGATATATATATATATATATATTCAATGTCTTACTATAGCTGTATGTTTCACTATTATTGGACATTTCGTGGTCCTTTTGATCTGGTAGTCCTAACCGTGTATTGGCATTATGTTTTCTTGGTTAAATAGCAGGTAGGAGATACATTCATTTTAATTCAGTTTTCGTTGTATTTATTTTTTTTTGCCTATTTTAGTTAAAATTTCCCTCTTAAACTTAAGAATGACATAATCACTTCCCATCTCATGAGCACGGTGCTTCTTGAAAGGATACATTACATTGAATCAGTATTTCGTTTTTCATTTGCTGCCATGGGAAGAGATGTTGATATCTTCCTTAGCATTAACTGGAGAGATACCAAATCCAAACCCCCATCCATGAACTGAGTCTGAGCCACCTGCTACCATTTTACTTGGTAGGAGTGAAAAGAGTGAAGGAATTTTCTGTAACTCAAGACAACTTTATCCCCAAGAAATTAGTTACATCCTATTTGCACTTTTGAGTTTCATTTTAGGCAGCCATCTGGCACGACTTTCCAATGATGGAATATATCGTTAATATTGTTAGAATTTGAATGTTTAGTTGTTTAATTTGCATCTTTGAAAAAACTCTCTATGGTAGAGGATATATATATTTGAGCAGACAATGAAAACATATTACACTTACATACACTGGACCTTTTGCTTCTGGAATGTTAGACACCGTAAAGAAGTAGAAATTAGTCAATTACAATAGCTAAATTTCTTATTTGAGGGCTGTAAATGGGTAATCTGAGAATGTTAAAGGAACTGAATTAGGCCTTTATATTAAATGGATCAGCGATTTTGAAATGATCACCCAGCATGCACTGGCAGGGTGTACAGGTAGAAGTACATTTGACCTTTTCTCTTTGTGCTCTCCTTTTTTTTTTTGGTTATTTTCTCTTGTTAAAGAATTAGTAGTCATTGAAAACAGAAGATTATCATAGCAAACATTGAGAATTTCTTAACATTGTTTGAAGTCATATGAAAGAGTATGATCATCTCTTGCCGATAGGACACATTTTGTTAGTAATGTTTGTCCTCTCCAATAAGGAATTGTGCTCAACTTTTTCCCTTATTTTTGTCTTGGTCTCTTTCATTTTAATGTCCCTATTGTGGTGACCTTGTCATACTATTCTTTTTGGTGTAAAGAAAATTTCTGAGGACCTTGCTGATTCTTGCATGGAACACATTAAACTTGTGGTAATGACCTATGAAATGAATAGAATCTTTAGTGAACCGGTCTGTCTGATTCACTGGATTTATATTGTGGACTATTGTGGGTTATCGGATCTAATACTGTGTCTCACTTGAATTTTGATATATATTTTGTATGAAATGATAGGTGAAAATTTGAATTTCCCAAGTTTTTCTTATTTTTCATTTTTGGGTATTTTAGACTGATTAGATATTGGAGTCTGTTATCTATTTTACAAGATCCCAAAAGATTTGGTATCAGTAATAACAATTCTGAATTTTATCATTGTCAGAAACTGAAGTTCTGGAAGATATGATGGCATCTGAACCTGCTCTCAACATTGTGAGTGTAGCTACCAGGGAATTCTTTTTTGAATTTAAGGTCTTATGATTTGTGTAATGGCGATGGGCATGGATGTTTCATATCCTTGTTCTATTATTCCCCTCAGATTGGAATCTGTGAAAACCTGTGTTGTATTGGCTAGTTAGTACACTCTCTCTATTGTAAATGCTTTTCACTTTGACAAATTCACAAGCAACATCTATTTTTGGACATTCATAGTATATCTGTTTATATGCTCTAGATGTTTTCTAGAATTATATTATACCAGCTCTTCTCTTATTCTCTATGTAACATTGAATTTTTTTTCCTTAAGTTACATTATTTTTTTGGACATTCATATTATGAAACATTTTACTTTATATCTCTCCAGCTCCATGTTTCTAGTAATTTATTTTCATAATTGCAATGGGATAAAAAAATAGAAAACAAGAGGTTAACAGGGAAGTTATAGCCTGTTGTAGTTGACATTTACGTTAATCTATTATTGTTTGTGCCCTAGAAATGTTAAAAAAAAAAAAGGTTTCTTATTCAAAGCACTGATATTCGGTTTGATGTAACAGTCCGATTTGGGAAGAAACTAGGAGTATCATCAATTCATGAAGGCTCATCCCTTGCTTCAAAATTGATAATTATTTGCATCTAAAAGTTACACCCTCAACAACTAGCTAGGATGAGTATAAAACACAGAAAGAGAGAGCTTGATGGTCATTTATTTTTCTATGGTGTGATGATGAGAAAGTGTGTGGACGCTATAATTTAGCTCATAGAGTAAAATAATTTAGTGTAGACCATGATTGTAGTCTGTAATGCGACAGTTAATTGTAATGTACTAAAATATAATCTTATATTAATATAAAGTTCCATAAAATTTTATCTAAAACTCCATAATTTTGTCTCATTATAATATTGACAGATCTCTGCTGAAATACGTTTAATAAGCTTTCTTCTTTGATTTGTGAGTGGAATCTGAAACCTTTTCTGTAACAGTTTATCGTTGATTAGAGTTACAGAAATTTCAAGGTTTACATGCATAGTAGAACACAACATTCATGACAGTGTCAAAAACAAGCACAGAAGAATACATGGAAACCAACAAAGGAGCTTCCCATAAATGAAAACCCTTACACATCCTAAACTCAAACAAACACTCTACTAATCTCAAACTCAGATTACTTAACAAAGCCATCACCAGGGCTGTCTGCCGTCTTCCTTCCATTAGCTTCTTGGCCTTCAATAACGACTCAATTCCATAACACTCACTTTCCAACACTGATAAAACTCTTGCCAGGTTCCCAACAACCATAACCTGTGCAAATCCCACACAAAACGGAATTCCTATAAACCCCACAACACACAATAATCTCAACAATCTTGACCTTATTCCACATGCAAATAATATCTTTGGCAATGTTGTCAAACTGGCAACCAAAGCTCCGAATAGCCCAACAACAATCAGTAACTCCCAGAAACTTGTATGGACAAGTTTAATCCAACTCATCCCACTTCTAATTAACAGTCTTCTTCCATCAAGACTTACTCCATTGTAATTGTCTGAAACCGCTTGAATAGTGGCAGCTCTTCCTAAAAGCGAGAAGGTGATAGTGGAAGGGAAGCAAATGACGAGGTGAAGTACGGTTTTGGAGAGAATTTTGGACAGGGGATGTCCAAGTAAAGGATGCGTGAGGTTGATGGTTAATGAGGGTATTTGGGGGAAATGGTGTAAGAGAAAGTGGGAAATGAAGAAAGAGATTGGGAGAGGAGAGAAAAGGAAGATAGAGATTGAATGGAAATGAGTATGATGGAGAAGTATGAGTCTGATGGATTCTCTGAAAATCTGGGCTGTGTTCATAAGATACACAGACTCAAAGAGATTTGAACTTCTTCTTGCCATTGTTGTTGGTGTTGCAGAAGAAGAGTAAGAATTAAGAAGGTTTGATTGAATGAGAGTCAATAGCTAAGGCCTAAGGCTAAGGGGAGGATGATGATTATGCAGTTTTGGTTGCTTGATAGCTAATATATCATCATTAAACGGGGTTGTTAAGGGTGGTTATATCGTTGTCAAAACAAGCACTTTTTGGGATTTTTTAAAATGCTATTAATCATGAGAATGATTTGGAATTTTATTAGTTTTTAAATGGTTTACTTTGATATCTACTACTTATTACCCTATTCATTTAAATTTGGATTTTTGTAAGCTTAAATCTACCCTCACTTTGAATAGCATATACATGTTCTGTTGTCTTGGAGTTCTCAAAACATTCTATTTGATTTTCTGTTGGCTTTGTTTTTATTCTTAAGAGATGTGATGAAGGTAAAAGAAAAATAATAGTGTTGAAGATAATATATATAATTAAATTGATGGCAAAAAGGTTTCATTATGTTCTTCACTGAGAAAATTGTGTGCCTCTATGAGACTGGAAAAGGTAAAAATTAAGAAAAATGCTACAGGTATCAAAATTTTGCACCAATCTATATGACATCTAACTCGGACGTGCCACGTAGGACACAACACAAGTATTTAGTGAATGAACAATCATCCAACAATTATGGATGATCGTTCATCAAGAATGGACGACAGTCCAGAAAATATCAATGGACTCCCGTCCATATATCATAGAAGGAAGTCCTTTTATTATGGACGGTCGTCCATATACAATTTTAGATAAAATATTCATTTTTAAAATATAAAATTTTTAAATGAAATAAAAGAAAAAAAAAAACTTCTATTTTAAGTAAAAATATGGACGCCAATCCATCTAATGAGAATGGTTGTCCATATACAATGGACAACCATCCAAATGAGTGGATTGGCGTCCATTCTCAAATATATATATATATATATATATTTTTTTTTTAATTTTCAACTTTTTTTCTTTTTCATTTATAAACAAAATGCAAAGCAAGAGAGGAATGAAACATGTTTTTTAAAACCTGCTTTGGGAGGCTTAAATTTTTAAACATTCTAATTGAAAATTTTAAAGAAAATTTTTTATTAAACTAAAATTTGGGTATGGACGGCCGTCCATCTTACACAGACAATTGTCCATTGTATATGGACATCCGTCCATATAAGATGGATGTCTGTCCATTATTTGTTTTTAAACTTTTCTGGACGGGCATCCATAAGATGGACACTCGTCCATAGTAAATGGACACTCATCCATATTATATAGACAGGAGTCCATTGATATTGTCGTGGATGATCGTTCATTTGTGATGAATAATTGTCCATAACGTATGGACGACCGTCATGTAAGATGGACTATCGTCCATTTACGGAATCAGTATTTTCTGTCCAAAGTGACCGCGTCTTAGTGGATGTCACATCATTCAGTAAAAAATTTCGGTGCACAAATTCGGTTTCGTAGCATTACTGAAAAATTAATAATGTGGATTTGGAGTGAATGATTTATTTAAGAAGATTAAACAAGTGCTCATGGGAATTAGTTACATGGATATTTTATGCTCTTATAACCTAACTAAATTAGCAACAAAAAGAGGGGAAAAAAAAAAAAAAAAAAAGAGTATTGTGACCTCACTACTTATGCTAAAAAATAAGTTTTGGTTTTGGTTTTGTTTAAAAAATGATGGTCTTCTTCAGTATCAGATACAAAAGTCATTAGGAAAAAGGTCGTCTTTGAGTGAAGGAGCTATCCATTGTATCTGAATGTAAGTGATCTCCCATAAATCATCACCTTCTCTTGGCACTAAAATCTCCATTTCCTTCATCTTTGCTATCATCTTAGTCAACAATTCTGGAATTAATTCTTGTAATTTAGTGTCACCATATGGTCCCAAATCAGCCTTCATGCATGTATCCATTCTTCTCAGCAATCCTAACCAGAAAGTCCTGAACCCTGGACTCTCTACTAATTGTTTTACATATTGCAAATACACATCTGCCATGAACTCCATTGCAAGTTTTAAAGTCCCTTCCATACTTCTCATTTCCTTCTCTGCATTCTCTCTTCTTGAATACTCTACCATCTTTTCATGTAAATCATCAACCATTGCAAATATCACAAGGTTAAAACAGTTGATAATGTTTGTGGATGAAATATCCAAGTCTTCAGCCAATGTAAAGCTTCTGTGAAGAGATAAGACTGCATGATTTCTTAATTCTTCTCGCCGCGCTAAGCTGGTTTTTCTAAGTGCTTCCCCTAATTTGATAAATAAATTTATGGCAAAGTTCAAAGAAGCCAGACTTTTGGTGTCCTCGAAGGAAAAGGCACTTGAAATGCTTGCAACGCTAACACTGGTCCCTGATTCTAGGCATGCATTTTTGTACCATTGTATCAGCAAATTCACGGAATCTGACATTAAGTCCAAAATCTTCAAGTTCTTCTCCAATGGAGTATTCTTGAGCGCCACAAAACTAAATGCACAGTCAATACAGTAGGCATAATTTGTACGTGAAACATGAGTGGCGTCAGACATTAACATGATTAAAGTCTCAACCCCCTGATCGTAGGTTTCAGGGTGCCGACCAGTTACCGATAATAAATGAAGAACAGTCTTCCACCCAAGCGAGGATTGCAAATTTGCAGGGTATTCCACGATGATCTTGCTCACTGACTGTGTTATAAACGGACAACATGTCTCAAGAACTTCTTTATCCAGCTTCCACATTAAATTTATGGACTTGAAAATTAGCTCCTCTGGTAATTTATCAACTTGGTAATACGAAAGAAGCCTCAGACACACCTTGAAAAGGCCTATAATTGCCTTTTCTGCAAATGGGACGGGCGAAAACAAAGGAAACTGGGCAACATCAAGAAGATACTCATGGAAATAAAACCAAAACGTTTGAAACCTGTTTATGTTGGCCAAAGCAATGGCAGTGATCAAATCCCAACAGAAACCAACGGTTTCTTCTTCTTCAACTGGAGTGCTAAATTTTTGGCCTTTTCCAGCAGCTGAAAATATCAGAGAACGTCCGAGATTCAGTAAAGCTTCTGCAGGTAAGTTTGAACTATTGCTGAAGATGTTCCCAATTCTACACTGTTTAATAACCTTGAGATTTTGTTCTAATTCGTTCATGCCAAGGGACATAGCGTCTTCTGGGCTATCAAGGGATAGAAAATGGGTGAAACGACCAATAATGCCAGAAGTGTGGCGGCTTCCTATTCCATATTTGGTTTCATGTGTGGTGAAGACGACGCCGGATTCAGTTCTGGAGTGTGGTGGGACATCAGAGGTGGAAGAGGTATCAAATTCAATCACAGATTGGGGTAGTAGCATAAGCCTTTTTAGTTTCAACAAGCAGTCGACTATTTTCCTCCAACCCCCTCGAATCGAGTCTCCAAAGTTATTTGCAAGGGTGAATACCGCAAGCGTAGCCATCTTTGGCTTCATATCGTTGCTAAAAGCAAACAATGTTTCTTCTGCTGAGGCATAAGGATTTAACAACGTGGTGAATTTGCAGAATGAGGCAAGAAGTTCGTCAAGAGTGTCTTCTAGTCCATACTGAGCTATTCTAGATATTGAGATTAGTCCTTCTATGCATTCTTGGAGCAATTCATCTTCATCAGCATGCTCAAAGAAGGCAGAAAGAGCCGCAACTGATGGACCAGCAATGGACGCAAACATATCTCTACCCAGCCGACGATCAAAATCACATAGAGTAAAAGGCTTCATAGACCTGGTTCGATTCATTAACTCAATCCATCTGCTTGGATTCATATCGATTGGGCAGCCAGATTTCCCAAAAAGAGTGATTTCATTGTTTGCAATTGAGTGAAATAGCTCTGAGAGATACTCTCTAGGAAGATCTTTTCCTCCATTGATTGCCCTGTTGTTCTTGATGAACTCTTCCTCAGTCATCTTTTTCTTGACTTGCGGATTGTGTTGATCAGTATTAAGCATGATGAGAGAGTAGCATAGTATGAACACTGAATCCTTGCTTACAAAAATTTCGGACGATTGTTGATCGTATAATCTTTCTGAGAATGCTTCGAGGATCCGCTGAATCTTCTGGGATTCTCCTGGCAAACGGAATGTCTCTAGATAAGTTCGTAGAGCGTTGTCAAGGATCATGCCTGAAAATTCAAAGGTTTCCGTGAATTCTTTGAGAACTTGAATGTGGAACTCATCAGGGTCACCAAGGAAATCCCCAATGAAGTTTTTGTCTAGTCCATGAGTATAGCGAAAGAAGAAAGCGTAGGCTTTTGGATCTGGGGGATCAGAGACCAAATGACTAAGTTTAAGATATTCTAAACCCTTATTTTCATCCCGATTAAAATGATGCCCGGCGATCACTATCTTCCTTTTCTGTGTTTTCCGTTGCCTTACACTGTGCACCCACGCCTCAAGACCATCATCTTTTGGCATCTCTTCCCAAAAGGGTCTGTACTCTGTAATTTCAACTGGGTATGGTCCAGAAGGGCTTGAATCTCCTTCTTTGTCAATGTTTTCTGCAATGGTGTGAATCAGGATTACCAATCCTTCAAACGCTTGGATTTGCGAACTCGTCAAAGGGCCAGCCCCTGGAAACGAGTGCTTGCAAAGCAACTTTCCTATCTCTTCTACAATATTTCGGCAAACTGGATCACAATCATAGTTGACGTAGGCTTCAACTATGAATGTCGGTTGTCTACAGAAATTTATTATGCCTTCAAGCGCAACTTCTTGGAGTTGAAGAGAGCGTCCTCGAGCAGCAACTCTGAATAGTACAAAAGCAAAAAATGCTTCTAGTTGCAGACGAATAAACCTATAACAATTAAGTACGCATTAGAATTAGACTCCAGTAAGATCAATTTGAGTCCATAAACAAGAAATGTAGAGTTATTATTATATTCATATAGTTTACCTTCGAAGAAAGTGATAAATATTCAAAACAGTACTGCAAATCATGGATAGCACAAGTGGGCTTGAACCCTCACCATAGTGAATCAAATGGTGAAATAAATCATCTTGAATCATCCTTAAGAGCTTGGGGTGCTTTCCAATTGCCTCACCACTTAATTCGATAGAAGAATTGATCAAAACCAATGCGAAAAGCTGAACGTCTTCATCGGCAGAGTGAGATCCTTCTGTCTCCATAATTTGAACTACATTTAGCAAAGAACACAAGAAATGAAATATATCAACAGCAGAACGAACTCCATACCCTGAATCCAAATTTCGGTCACTATCAAAATCTTCAGAATCAGATTCTGATGCCTCTCCAGACTTAACCTCAATTTCAGGCAACCGTGAAAATATTATTTGTATCAATTCATGCATTGTGTATCTTGCACTACGTTGAAGCAAATCCCCGCGGTTTGCAGATTGTTGTACAACTTGAAAACACGAATTTACAATAATACAAACGGCATTGTCCGTAAGCAGAACTGAGGCCGGGTGTTTCATGATGTAAATAAAAACTTGTAAAATCCTCATCATCACAGCATCTTCAGATACACGGTCTGTTTTTTCAAGTTGACAACTTGTAATTGCAGTCACAACAGAATTAATGGCATCTTTTACTCCTGGTGTCTTCTCATCAAAGATTCCAACTTTGAAAATTTTCAATACGGCTGAGAGAGCAACCCCAGTGGCTGCAGCTGGAATGTCACCGCTTTGTATCACATCAAGAAATGGAGAGAGATAAATGGCGGGATCAACGGTTCGCCATTCTTGTTGAGGATTGAAAATCAGAGAACGCAATGATTTCAAAGATTGTACTAATGAGGAATCATAGCCGTCTTCCTGTATGTACTGGGTACTCGGGTCGTGGGGTCGCCGGATCACAGCAAGAACAGACCCAACTTCCGTGTTTAACATGCAGGACAGACCGAGCTCTTTTCTTTTGAATTTCTCCATGTCCTTCTTTCCCTCCATTTTGTTATCCTCATTATCTTCTTCTCCCATTTTTCAATTCACACGTTCATACAATTTCAAAAAACGGTTGAGAATGACGGTGCAGAAAGTGACTTGATGTTTGGTTGTTGTGAGGCTGATTTTGGGGAACTGCTTTCAAATGGGGGCATTATTGGAACAACATAATTTTGTCGAAACCATTTCACGCGGAAAAAAGCGGCCGGATTCTTTGCTAAACAAGAGGTTAATTTTATTTATTTGTTTTTAATAAATTGTTGATAATATTTTATGGTTATGGATGGGTATTTGAAAATTTCCGCCATTAATATCTCCTGATTTTAATCAGTTCAGTTGAGGGAAAGGACCCAATGGGTTTGACCTTGGCAAGCTTGATGGCTGAAGCTCTTGTCCACAGCACGTTGGCTCAAAACAACTACATTGATTTCTATTGATGTTTATTATGTCTTTTCACTTATTGTTTTAATAGATCTTGATTATCACTTTATTTATATTTTGTCTTCTATCAAAATTATTAATAAATTGCACCATAAACTCTATTTTTCTTTCTATATCTTAAATTCGATATTCTATTTTAAAATTTATTTTTAGTATATTTACTTTCCTTATAGAATTATATGCTTCCTTCATGATAAAAACTAAGATTGGTTTCATAATAATGCATGCCTTAAAAAGTATTTAGTTCTTCAAAACTTCCAAACATCTTCAAATACATTCAATAACATCGTACTTGGTATATATATATATATAGATATTTTTTTTTTTTTATTCTCCTTTCTCCCTGCATGCTTCTCCCTTTCACTAATGTTTTTTTTCTCAATTTTTCAGTTTTTTTTTTATTATTATTTAAATCCGCAAACTTTAAACATGTTTATGGGCAGGGAGTGGTAGCTACAACGCTACATAGCCCTTGAGTTTTACACCTCTTGAGCCCAAAGCTCACCTTTGTTTTTGTTTGTTTACTCTAAAATGTTGAAGACAAACAAATAATCCTTATCAAGAGAGACTCGTACAAACAAAATACGAAGATAGGTGTGTGATTTTATAGATGAAGGGTATAATAAAAAAATCAACAATAAAGGTTATTTGGCAATTAAGTGAAATGTATTTAGATATTTAAATATGCTAAAAAAATTTAATGGGATATATTTAGTAAAGGTAGTTGATGCCAATAGCTTCTCTGCTATTCTAGAATTTTCTTTTACGTAGCTAGCCATTTTCAATTCAAAGATCCAATTGAGGGAAAGAGAAAATGAAACATATTTATTATAGCTTGTAATATTTATTGTCCAAAACAAGCAGTTAATCATATGCCAAGTTAACCACCAGAAACTCCCCAAAAAAATACAGCAACATTACCCTCATTTTTCTACCTAATAAAACAAAAAATTAATATTTGATGAGAATGCAGCAGTACAAAACAAGAGGCGCTAAACTGAAATTAAGCAGAAGTTTGAAAGCTTTAAAAGAGCTAATGCTTCTTATCAAAGATTCTCATAATTTGGTGCAGGAAAATTACCAAGGGGAGGGGGAATTTATATAACAATTTCTGCCGCGCCAAACCAAGCCAAGTGCCAACAAAAGACACATGTCACTCACATACATTACCCAATGCCATGGAATGACACATTACAAGACACTAAGAATGTCACATGGACACTAACCATAATAAAAGTGGAAACCCACATTTTGTATAACAATATGCATATGATATCCCTTCATTTAATATGAAATATAAGGATGTAATAATTTCAAACTAACATTTACACGGTGTTCTCGCAAACAACAGAAATTAGGTACATATAAAAGAAACGGTGGTTGAAGCATAGCGTCACATGCCAGCAGTCCTTACCTCGGATCCTTTCCCTTTTAGTTGTGCAATTGATATGAGCTCTTTATCTCATGCCACAAACAAAACAAAGTATCATAAGCATCATCCTCTGTACAATTAAAATCAACAGTCTCTGAAAAATTCACTATGCCCTTCAACCACTCTTCATGGAGACTTGAGAATTCTGATCTCTGTTCACTCGATTTAAAACTTTGACCAATTGATTTTTTCATGACTAGGCCAGCATGTGAGGCCACATCAACCACCTTTTCTGGGACACCAGCCATTATGGCCACTTTCAATCCATAGCTCTCTGGGCATGCCCCAGAAGTAAGCCGGTAAAGGAAAACCAGCTCCTGGTCAATTTTCAATTTGTTTTCAGTGTTTGACTTGAAAGCGCAAGCCATATGTTGCAGTGTAACATGAGGATGAGAAGCAAATTCCTTTGTGAGGGGGTGGTAATGTGTTGCAAATAGCAACCGACAATTAACTTTCTCAATGAGATGGCGGAATACCTGCAAAAAATTCAGGAATGATTTTCACGCAATAACTACACCACATCATGATTTTCTGCAATTTCTATGTCAAACAAACATTTACTCTCCCAATCAAAAGTGTGTCAGTGCCTGTATACTTGTATAAATCTTTGACCTCATAACCTAGATTAGCATGATTTTAAGACTTGCACCAAGATTTGTAATTAGATAGGTATTATAAATTTCGACAAATATTTCAAGAGTTCCAAGATTAGAAAAACTATTTCTTCTTATGTATGGGGAAATAAGAGAACTCACTGCATATGCAATGGCGTAGCCATCAAAAGTGCTTGTTCCCCGACCCAGTTCATCGAGAATAACCAACGAATCCTGAGTAGCATTTTGAAGAACTGATGCTGTTTCTGTACATTCAACAAGAAATGTACCTGCAAAAAACCAAGGTTGTCTCCACAATCAAACTTACAACTTGAAGAGTCCACATAGATGAATACCTACTTGTGTGCACATGTGCATTATGACATTCAGATTCAGATAAAAAGAAACTTTCCTAAAAGTTTTCTTTGAAAGTTCAAGTTACATGAAATCCAGTCATTCAAAAGTCCATCAATTGCTTGTTCTTATAGTTCAAAGGATAAAATGACACTACAAAACATATCACATATCTTCATACAATAATATAAATCAAAGAGCTCGATGTCTTCACATGAAAAGTATCTTGTCTATAAATAGTTTTCTGAAGTAAACGATGTCTTCACATGAAAAATGTCTTGTCTATAAGTAATTTTCTGAAGTAAAACTTACTCTCGCCTGTCATGATTCTATCAGTGGCGCCAAGCCTTGTGAAAATGATGTCTGTGATCGAGAGAATGCACATCGCACTAGGAACAAAACAGCCCAGCTGCAAGTCATCAGAAAATTAGTTGTCTACAGAAAAAGAAGACTGGCCAATAAATCTTTCTAAATAATTGTTTATTTGCCATCACAATCTTTTAGCTTCTAAACAGCAGCACAAACCTGGGCCAATATAACAGTTAAACATGTGGCCCGCAGAAGTGTTGATTTTCCACCCATGTTAGGCCCGGTCAATAGCAAAGTACTAGGATGATAGCCATCTGAATCCTCACCAAGAATTATGTCGTTTGGGACAGGCAGTCCACTTTCTGCAAGGGCAAACGGATGCCATAGTCCTTTAATTTTGAGTATGGGTCCTCTGGCGTCCTGGCTCAATGCTGTAAGTTTTGACTGAGGCAATATATGTGGTCTAGACATAGTCCCACAAGACATGCTTGCAGTTACAGCAAAAGATCTCAATACATCAATACAACTGATGGAATGAATAACTTCAGACCATTGATCAGCTTTCTCTATAAATAACTCAATCAGAATAGAGAGTGTTTCAGCATCCGAATCTGTTACATCATGGTTCTGGTAAAAGATATCATGTCAGTACTGTGCCCAAATAATGGTATATAAGTAGAAACTACAATCATAATCCAACCAAGTGTAAGAAATTATTAAATATATGCTTCTGCCACAAAATTTGTACATAGCTTGTTAAACAGTTTGAAGTCAAACAAATAATAATAACAATAACGTTAATTAATAATCTGAGACAAATTCAGATAGGCATCATTACTGCCAGCAAAATATTCCTTAAAAGGGTTATAAAAAATCTGTCAACGGGAATTGCAATCATGGATAAATGTAAGAAAAGACATATAACCATTAATAGCCCATTCCAACATGCTGAATCCATTAACAGGAATATTCCAATGTAAAAGATGCAGCTCACAGACACAAAGAAAACTAATGCAGTCACCTATGTAGCATAATGTACAAGTAGAAACAGAAGCAGACCTGGTAATTCGGGAAGTCACTGGCTATTGCTGCTTCAAACTGAGCAAGAAATTTATCCAGATCATGACCACCATCTACGACTGGATATTTAAAATTTTTTGATAATGACAAAGCTATATGCCCTTCCTTCTGTAATAGCATTAACAAATCCATACCAATCCGCAGGCCCTTCACAAGGGACCCAAATGCTTTCACCTGCACCAACAATAAATATTACATACTTTAATCTGATAAAAAGATGTATTTGGTAACATTGAAAATTTAATGTTCTTCACATGTTTAACTAATCACAGCATCTTTCAACTAATGTAACCGTTCTTTCCATGCCTACTACTGAAATAAGGCATGCAAGCATAGTTCTTTTTATGATTTATCTCATGGCATCTTCCAAATAAACAAGTAGGTACCATCCCTTTCTGAAATCTTAAACCCTAATAGGTTTTATGAATAGAAATTTTACGCAAATGCAAAGATCATAATATTTAAGCCATCGATACATTTTTAAACCTTTTCCTGCAGCATAACCAAAATCCTTGCAGCATTGTCACAGCAATGTTATCTACTAAAAAACTTGATGAGAGACTAGTTCAATACAATCTGGTATAAGCTTAACTAGTGTGCTTCACATATCCAAAATGTAAAAACAATGTATCCTCTTTAGAAGAAAGAAATTTCAGATAGGAAACCTGATCTGAAATTACCAATTCATGAGTCATGACAATAACATCAAAGGTTTAAAGGAGAGACAGCGCTTTTGATAAACAGTGTGCTCCAAACAAATTTGATGGAGGGAAAAATCTATTTCAAGAAAACTTACTTGCTTCTTCAATACTTTTTTTCCTATCAAGGGCAGCGCAAGAGCAGCTGCCGCCTGAACTCTAGTCTTCACCCTGCCAAGTAACCTCTCCAAGTCTGGAAGCTTCCGCAGATACTGAGCAACAGCCAACATAATTTCTGAATGTGCCATTAGATCTTCAACCGCATTGAGCCTATTATTAATGCCTTCAACATCTTTCAGTGGATGGCAGATCCAGCTCCTTAAAAGCCGCTTACCAGATGATGTTACACAATTGTCAAGATATTTGAACAATGTACCTGGAACTCACAGCAGTAGAACTTTTGAGGATTAAATAACTTTGAATGAAGATACAAAGATAAAATCCTCTCAGAATAGCATCTACTTAAACCTAAAAGATGCAAAGACTTGCCTGTGGAACCGCCATCAGCATTGTTACCGAATATCTCAAGATTTACCAGTGTCTGTCCATCCATTCTGAGGCAATCCCTATAAACATGATATGGTAGTATATCTCCATTTCTTAAGACATCATCTAACTGCACGAAAATAGGAATAAATCAATCTTTATAAACAGCAGACATTTTAAGCTCTCAATAAATAATGAAAATTAGAGAAGGGGCTTGCATGCAAGCATACCATCAACCTCGATAGATGACTAATAAGTCCACCTAGAGCACTTAATGAAATATCATGTTGCATTACACAGTCAAGTGCACTATTCCATGGAGCAGAAGACCCTTTAAAGTAACCCTTCGACTGAATCAAATTTTTAACTTCAGAAGCATCCACAAAATCAGTAGTGGGCATGGCTGGAGTTAATTGCACAGCTGTATAACCTGAAAGAGAATTAAAAGTTGAGGCTGTATTCTACTTGTCATAATGACAAAAAGGTTTTTTTTTTTTTTGCACCCAAGAGGAAAATTACATGCAATAAATCAGAACAAACATGGCTGGTGAATGATTCATCAAAACAGCATTTATGTTAGATTGTTCAGAAATAAACCAAATATGAATTGTCTCATGATAAAAATGCTGATGCCTAATTTAAGAAAAGACCTAAAAAAATAAGAAATTCAGAAGGTAAACGAAAGGACTTGCATATAGCAGCACTAGGAAAAAACTGCAGGTGAAGCAGATGGCCTTGCTGATATTGACAGCAAAGCATAGATCCATATGTAAGCGAACAACTAACATGACTTGTAAACCATTAAACATTATCCATCTCATTCATTGTCACCAGTTCTTCATCTTGCATGGTGTGCGCATGATTAACTTTATGCAGGAAAAGCTAATAGAATAGTTGCTTGACAAGTGCAAGCTGAACATATTGGAACATCATTTTGTAGCGTTGGCAATGAGCAGCAATAATGCACCTAATTAACTATTACTTTCTTAACACGTTATCATACATGCCCCAAACATCCAAAGAGATTTAGTAATGTTAAAGGTGAAGCATGGCTAATCAATCAGCCCTAGAGTAGAGAACCATGAGTCAGGCAAATTTCATCCTTTCTGCATAAAAGATCATGGATTCACAAATCAGAAGAGATTTAGTCATGTTAAGGTGAAGCAAAATTGAGCTGCCACACAATATCAATCTTTTTTAACATACTGCACAGTGATCACCTGCTGCTACAAACTGCATTATATCACATGCACATTTTTACATTTGAGTTAACAAAAAATGAAGGTGCAAGTATTTGACAGCTATTGGAAAGAAAATACTGATGATATATCTATATAGCTGTGTAACATGAAATTACACATTAAAATTTCATCAGATATCTAAACAGGCAGAAATGCAGATATAATTCTCACCTGCTAATGAGTACTTTCTGATTGCTTTCTGAGCTTCTCTGCATAGCCCTGAAATATTAAAAATAATTAAGCTGCAGTTACAATTTCCATGAATAACTTACAAATGGAATTTGTTCTAATGTCAAAAGGAAAAGGAGAAAAGTTCACCTCTACTTTCGTATATTACTTCTTTTGGTGAAACCTAAAACCAATCACAGAATGAGAATCCAAATTTTGATCTGTCACTTAGACATTGTAGTAGAATTTCTCAGGAGGGAAAATAGGACAGAAGAGCATACTTGCATCAATAAAGCCCCCAAAGCAGCACATGAAGCATCATCCTCTATGGAGCCAACCCAAAATCTTAGAGCAGCACAATCAACAAAAGCAAAACCATAGACAATTGAATCGTTAGTCAGCCCATAGTTTCCCTGGAGACAAAACACAATGCAACACACTTAAAATATGTACAGCCCAGAGCCTCCACATCATGCAACAATAGGAAACACCATTAGAAAGAAATGTTAATTAATAAGTCGCAGCCAAGAGATAAATATGTAGAGTTAAATTAAAGCAAGCAAAAGTTTTAGGAGAAAGTACAGGAAAGCACCAAAAATACAACTAACATATTGAATATGATATAGAGACAAAGGTGAAGAAAATATTAAATTGTCTCGTTATTTTCTTTAAAGCTGCCACAGTGAAGAATTTACATTTCATCATGATTCAAGAATTGGGCAGGTGCTCTGTTTTAACCNAGCGAAAATAGGACAGAAGAGCATACTTGCATCAATAAAGCCCCCAAAGCAGCACATGAAGCATCATCCTCAATGGAGCCAACCCAAAATCTTAGAGCAGCGCAATCAACAAAAGCAAAACCATAGACAACTGAATCGTTAGTCAGCCCATAGTTTCCCTGGAGACAAAACACAATGCAACACACTTAAAATATGTACAGCCCAGAGCCTCCACATCATGCAACAATAGGAAACACCATTAGAAAGAAATGTTAATTAATAAGTCGCAGCCAAGAGATAAATATGTAGAGTTAAATTAAAGCAAGCAAAAGTTTTAGGAGAAAGTACAGGAAAGCACCAAAAATACAACTAACATATTGAATATGATATAGAGACAAAGGTGAAGAAAATATTAAATTGTCTCGTTATTTTCTTTAAAGCTGCCACAGTGAAGAATTTACATTTCATCATGATTCAAGAATTGGGCAGGTGCTCTGTTTTAACCACAGTATTATGCCACTAGGCTCTGTTTGGTTCACTATTCTAATGTTTTTTATAATAGTATTTTGGAAAAAATAAAGTTGAGTTGAATTGGGTTATCTTTACAAGAAAGGTAACTATTAATGTTTTGAGTTGAATAAAGTAAAAATTGGATTTTGAAAATATTGAAACAAATGTATTTTTGGGTTTTTAGGATAGAATAATGGAATAGGATAGGGTAAAAATAGTGAACCAAAGGGGCCATATTTTTTGAATAAGCACCTAACATTATGGATGTGTGTTTGTGTATTACAGACAACAAGCACTGGAAGTAAATGTAATAAGAAACCACAAAGGTGATATTGCGTGTATATACAAGAAAAATTGACGTTTGGCATCCATATATAAGAGAACTGACAAAACAACATTACAAACCTCTTTTATGGCAAGAAGATGAACAGCATCAGGCCCAATATTACCGTCAACTGTCGTTGATGGTGTGACTACATGTACTAACTTTCTTGGAATTACCTAGAAGTCAAATCAAGAAGTTTAGACTGTTATCTAAACAATTGTATGTACAATATATCAAGAGGGGAGAAAAAGTTAAAGGGTAGAGATGAAGACCAAAATAGAAAAAGTATTATTTAAAGTGAGATGAGAGAATATGTAGAAAATTTAAGAGCATCAGAAAAAGTGGCATATTTTAGTTGAATTTGCTAGCTGCATAGCAATGAACATGCTTAACCAAGCATGGCTGATTAGAATAGAAATAAACTCGAATTGAAAACCTAAATGCAAACTAATTGTAGATTTCATATCTTCTCAGAATACTTCAAGAGAGAGAAAGAGGATAGAAGAATACATAGAAGCACCATGCTCATAAGCACCATAGACTACAGGTGCAAGTTAGAACCTGAAAATGTTTCAAACATTTTAAAAACAACGGCTAGGATTCAAATATAAACCAGAGTGATAAAACATAAAGGGGTCAACAAGAACAAATCAAAACTTCTTGATTACTGTAAAGGAAGCACTGAGAAGACAAGTGAAACATAGCATAGTAAATCTGTGAAGATGAATTAGAATTATCCCTTCTAAGCAAGGTAAACTTACAGAATTTGCTTTGGCTTTTGCTTGCGCAGATGTCTCCAACTGCTCTATTCGCCCAACTTTATATCTTCACAGGAACAAAGTAATTAATAAGTAAACCATGACATACTGATACTACACAAGGAAGGCAATAAATGAACGGGTGCTAACTTGATTCTGATTCCAGTTACCATACTTAAATAAGTGAATACCATTCCACAAGTTTACTGAATCTGGCACATATTTAAGGTGCTAAAGTGAAACTCATAAAAGCCTTTTTGTATATTTTCTCTTATAATACAAAAAATATAAATTCCTGCAGAAAATACCAATCCAAGAATTATGCCAACTTTTACAGTCTCCAAAGGGCTATATTACGTAACTGGTCATTCAACATAGAAAAGTATAACTACATAATGAAGTTACAAAAAAGCATTGTGCAGCTTAGACATGTTTATAATTAGGCTGAGCACTTAAACATTCTTACCCCCGAGCAACCAGTTTTTGAACGGCATCATCAATTCCACTTTCAGGTAAACCAACCTGACCATAAGGAAATAGTTTATTGCATATCCAAAAGATGAACAAGAAGAGCTGTACAGGGCGGATCAAAGGAATACGAAGCCAAAAATTATTCACCTGCCGACATTTCCCAACACCGCTTAATGTAATTTTCCAATCAAGCTCCTTATGGCCAATTTCAGCATCAAGTTCATAGAGCTCGTAGAATTTCCCCTGTAATGATCATAAGTTACAGCATAAGGCAAGCTTAATTTCAAAACTCAGAATTGGAAAAAGAATACAGCAGCATATTTCCAGAAATGCTAAATCATTTCATATATATACACTTGTTATATAGAAATACTAAGCAGGAGAGACTCCTGAATAACTAAAGCATTATAATTCAACATGAATGTGATCTGGTCAACCTGAAAAACAGCAAAATCTTTCTTTCCTATATTTTATTCCCAGGGTTTCCTTGGTCAAGATGCATCAGAAACATTTAGCATGTAATCCATCTCAGTACTCTTCTGATGGCACTAACTAAGAAGATAAATGAAAGAAAAGTAACTTCACAGTCAACACAAACTACAGTTGCCCCAATGATTGGAATTAGAAGTAGTTGAGAATATATAAAATGAAAACGACTTTAACTAACCACTTTAAAGAAAAGCAAAACATCCATATATTGACTTTTGATACTCCAATACTGTTTTTGAGACGCTGACATTTTCTTCAAAACATCTGGTGGTATATAAAGCGTCTTCTTGTCATAAAGTGAATCACCAGGTCTTCTTCCATTAGCATCTCTAATATGAGAAGAATCAAGCCACTCAAACTTGCTAGTTTTATCAGCTTCTTCACCATGGTTCTTAGTACTAGTAACAGAATCCAGAAGTAGTTTCACTCTTTTGCTAGAATCCAGCAATGAACTATCCTTCTTATCTCCTACCTTAAAACTATTCTCTTGAATCCTCTTTAATCGAGGAACAACAAGATGCGTACCCGGTGTCTCTGGACCGGGGATACCATCATCATTTTCACTATGTAAAACACTTCCTTGATTAACTATCCCGCTGAAACTAGAAACATTGTCCTTTACAGGACATTGAGTAGCTGCTCCACGTTCAAGGACTGCTTCTGAGTCACCAACTTTACCAGATATAGAGCAAATATTAGAAGAAACGCCATTTGATTCACTCCTGAAATTTACACAGATCGTCAACAAAAAGTATACTGATTTATAGGCCTATATAATCAGCCATGGCAACATGCAATTTGCATTAACATATGGACACAACTTAAAATTCATTAATCCAATAACAAGTCATGACTTGAAAAAGCAAGAGTTGATATAACCTGCTCACAAGTCATATCCTTGTTTGTTAGGAATTTTGGTGTTATAAAATAACAAATCAATATTTAACAGTGAAAAATTATCGGCTCGCTATTTGCTAAATCAGAAGAATACACATGAATTTGATTGTGACAAAGAAAATTCACGAATCAACTAAACTGAGGACATGGCATAGTCCAAATTATCAAACCAAAAGAAGCCTTAGAAGTTCAAGATAGAATAATACCTCCGGTTAGCATTTTGCCTATTATCAGCCTTCACAAATTTATGCATAATACTCGAGAAAAGTGAGGAACCTCCTTTTGCATCCTCATTCGCCTTGAAGCTCGTCGGTAAAATCTGACGAGGTAATTTCTCCGGCGGAGTATCGGTTCCTCTTATTTCCAGAGACGAGTCGTCTGTAGGTGGAAACGTCGGCTGAGTTAGAACGGCACCGTTTAGGTTCTGCTGCTTCAACGAAAACGGAGCCTCTCTCCGTTCGTCATGCATGTCTCCGGCGCCTAAGCTCCGATTCGTCGGGGATGGTTTCTGAAAGAATGAGAGGATCGATTTTTGGCGCTGCATGTTCGAATTAACAAGAGAGTGTGAGGCGAAGTGTAAAAAGTAAAGTGAGCAATTGGCGCCAATTTTTGCCCTCGGGTATTCTTAAATCTCCAAAATGGCGGCCCCAAATGTGAATCTGAACCTTTGGTTTCTAATAAGTTTCCTAAGCCGTTCGATTGATACACAATGTGCAAAGTCAATAATACCCCCACTTTAAGTTATAAAACATAACCACGTCATCAAATATAGCAGACATTTATCTTCCTTGAGGAGCACGTATGACGCTCTTAATTACCAAGTGGTTAGTTTCCTAGTCAATAACTTCATCCAATAAAAAGCTGCCATGTCATGCATTTATCAACAAATTTTTTCCCCCGCATCTTCGAAGCTTGCAGAGCTTTCCAGACCGCCTCCTTTTATATAAACGGCATCAACGTTCGATTATGTTGCAAGTAAAAATAAACCGATTTCTCTGTTTCTTTAGAGCTCTGATTCTGTTTCAACAACGATGCCGAGTAGATATCCAGGAGCAATCACCCAGGATTGGGAGCCTGTGGTGCTGCATAAGTCCAAGACCAAGGCCCAAGAGTTGCGAGACCCGAAGGCGGTGAATCAGGCCCTGCGGTCGGGCGTGCCGGTCCAGACAATAAAGAAGTTCGATGCCGGATCAAACAAGAAGACGGCGCCGGTAGTAAACGCAAGAAAGTTGGACGAGAGTACCGATCCAGGGACGCTGGACCGTGTGCCGGGTGAGGTGAGGCAGGCAATCCAGAAGGCGCGGCTGGAGAAGAAGATGAGCCAAGCGGAGCTCGCAAAGCTAATAAACGAGCGGCCTCAGGTGGTTCAAGAGTATGAGAATGGAAAGGCTGTGCCCAACCAGGCTGTTTTGGCGAAGATGGAGAAGGCCCTAGGCGTGAAGCTTAGGGGAAAGACTGGCAAGTGATTGTTTGTAGGAACGACAACGTAGTTGGACATATATCGCGTTGTTGGTTCTTTAGATTTGCCTGTACTCTCTCAATGTTTTTTCCATCTTTAGGTTGTGGAAAGATCTGAGAACATGTTTGTGAAGTGGATAATTGAAAATACCTATATTATGTTGAGACTGTCTAGAACGGTAATCTGCCCATCTATGCAGAACTCTTTCGTTTAAATGTATATGTGTCTGTGAAGTTCAATATTAGTTCTCGCATCATTCCATTACCTCCCACAAGAATCGATCGGTATGGATACAGATTGCTTCTTTTCCATTGCAATGGATTGGATACATCTCAGATTCTCAATTGTTACCAGACATTCAATCGGTGAGAAATAAACTGAATAAAAATGAACAGCTCTCAATTGTTCCACTCAATTAAAACAAATTAAATGAATTGTTTAGCCGCAGAAATATTAATTTAATGCTACTCAGCTTTCATGTAAACCAGAATCAGTTTTTACCAGTTTCGTTGATGATACGTTCGTATTTTAATTAGTTAAAGGAAGGAAGGTATTTATTAATCAAGAATTAATTAGATTTGAGTCTGATTTAACCCAAACTGCCATTTTATATTGAAGTATGCAATTAATTGGATCCCCAAGATATAATGAATTTACCTCTCAGAAGGTGGTATGCCGATTAGAGCAACCATTATCTATTAACATATGAATGAAATCAAGAGCACGCATTTAGATTATTGAACGAGAATATAAAGCACAAGCTTTCATTGTAGGCTCAGATTATTCCGCCTAATTTAGATAAATTTGCAGCCTAGGCACTGCAAACTCATTGGCTAATGTAATTTGCCAACACTTACTCTTTTAACATTTTAAAACCAAGTGTGTTCAGAGCCAAGGAGAATTGTAAATGGGAATTACAACAGACTTGGTTTGAAGATACTTATGAAGAGCTTCCAATCCCAAATCCCTTCCAAATCCACTCATCTTGTATCCTCCATAAGGGCAATCCTTATCAAAAGCAAAATAGCAATTGATCCATATAATGCCAGCGCGAATTGATCTTGAGACGGTGTTTGCCACATCTATGTTCTTGGTTACAATGCCTGCTGCTAGCCCATATTTAGTATTGTTGGCACACTTGATTGCCTCATCAACCGTCCTGTAAATCAATTACCAAAAACATATGAACATTTTAATGTGATCATATATTAAAGCTTAATAAAATCAGCGCTAAGTGAATACAGATTTCTATCCTGATTGAGCTAGAAAGGTCATCAGTAAATTCTCCAGGGAGGATATATATCATACTTACTTGAATTTCATTAATGACATGACAGGACCAAAAATTTCATCTTTTGCAATTAGCATATCCTCCTGCACAAGTTGTGAGATTTATAGGTTAAAGAAAATAATAAATCCATTCATGAAATTAGAATCAAGATTTCCAAATGCTAACTGTTCAAAAATGTTACCTTAACGTCGGTGAAAATTGTAGGTTCAATATAATATCCCTTCTCGCCACAAGGCTTACCTCCTGTTAGCAAAGTGGCTCCTTCTCTTTTTCCATGCTCAATGTAAGAAAGAATTCTATCGAACTGCTTCTTATCCACCTGTCGTAAATATTAATATAATGTCAAAATCTTCTTTTAAGAATTTTGTTGATTTTAGTAACTAAAGTTATTGCAAAACTTAAAATTCATCACTTACCTGCGGTCCTTGACGAACTTTAGGATCAAAAGGGTCCCCAACTACCCAAGCTTTGGCCTTCTCTACCAATTTTTTTACCAATTCATCATAAATCCCTTCCTGAACATAGACACGTGAACTTGACACACAAATTTCTCCCTGCGGAATTGAGAGGAACCCAATGAAAGAGAATTAGGGAAACTACATGTATTTTTGCATAACTCAAATAAATAAATACTATACCTTGTTGTACACGACACCGAGAAGAGCAAGATCGGCTGCTTTATCTACATCAGCATCATCAAAAATCAAGAGAGGCGATTTGCCTCCTAATTCAAGTGAAACTGTTTTCAAATTGCTTGCTGCTGCAGCCTGCATCACTTTACGTCCTACTTCTGTAGACCCTGTAAAACTAACCTGTAAAAAACACCCAGGCTCACTAGATTTACAACCTATTCTTGCAAAATTAGGGAAAGATAATTGTAAAAAGAGTTTCTATGTATTATATCTCACTTTATCAATGTCCATATGTGAGCTAATAGCAGCACCAGCAGTGGTTCCAAATCCATTTACAACATTGATCACACCATCAGGTATACCAGCCTGAAACGTCAATAACTTATTAAACATGAATTTGATCATTTGAAAAACTATGAAATTTAAGTAGATAATTGGTTCTTACGAGCTTGGCAAGATGGGCATAAAAAAGAGCGGAAAGGGGCGTTTGTTCAGCTGGTTTGATGACCATGGTACAGCCAGCGGCTAAGGCGGGACTAGCCTTCATGAAAAATATGGAAGTAGGGAAATTCCAGGGGACAATATGACCTACAACACCTATGGGTTCAAGCAAAGTATATGCCTGAAACGAGCCTGACATTTTCAACGTCTCTCCGTGAATTTTATCGGCTGCTCCCGCGTAGTAACGAAGAGTGTTGGCTCCGAGAGGAATATCCACGGCCTTGCCCCTACTGAACAATTTCCCAGCATCAATACAATCCACTGCCGCTAATTCTTCTATGTTTTCATCTATTAAGTCCGCAAATTTCATCATTATCCTTCCTCTTTCCTGATCCATCGCCAGTAATTAGAAACCAAAAACCTTCAACTAATTAAATAAAATAATTATAAGAAGTTTTTTTAATGATTAAAAGTCTTTCGGAAGTGCTGTATTTACATTGAAACATTACATTATAAATTGTATTATATTAAGCTAATAATAATTAAAACTATTATTCAAATAGTATTTCAAATTTCTCACCAAATTAAATGAATAATTTGACAAATACTACTTAACGTGTATACTATTCTATTAGTATTGTGCCTTTAATAAAATGGCTTTTCAGTTTAACAATAATTGAAAGAAAAAAAAAAATGAGACTTGTGGATAAAAGAGAAAGGAATTAATATTTTAAATTAAATAAAGGCGGAAACATAACGTACAAAGCCACTGAAACGTGGCCATGGACCATAATCAAAGGCTTGACGAGCAGCCTTGACCGCAAGATCAACATCCTCCTTATCTCCTTGAGCAACCCTTGCTGTCACCTCACCTGTTCTTGGATCTATTGTCTCAAAAGTTTTCCCTATTAAAAAAACCCTTCATTATTAGCCCTCATAATGAACAATTGAAAATTGAATAAAAGAGACATGAATAAACAACTTACCTAATCAATAATTAGACTAAAATAATTCAAAATAAATGTTTAAATATTATTAGCCCTCATAATGAACAATTGAAAATTGAATGAAAGAGACATGAATAAACAAGTTACCTAATTAATAATTAGACTAAAATAATTTAAAAGAAATGTTTAAATATTTCATATGATCTCACCATATCAAGGAAGAATATTTATGATCTTACCATTTCAAGGAAGAAGACCTCTCATTAGCCGACTCTATTGATAAATAATAAAATCATAAATGATGTTATTGCAAAGTGCCAAAGTCAAACAAGAAACCCAAATTATTTATGAACAAGATCTGTCTTAACACATGCACGAAAAAAGGTCAATAAACAAAGCAAGTAAAACAATCTGCAAGCAGCTAGCACGTGAGTACAGGTAAGCCTGAATAAATTTTTGCCGTTCTATTTCACTTTACCATAAGCGACATAGAGTGGAACCAAGATAGACGAAAGAACAAATAATAAAGAAATAGAAAAAGATGAAAAGGGTGTGTTCATAAAACATATGCGAAGAGGAGAAAACCAGAGAGGATGAGAACAGAGGTAAGTTTCTGTTCATTCTAGACTTTCATATGAAGAGATAAAAATTGGAAAATTCCCTGAACTAAATATTTTTCAAGTGAAACAAGTCTAGCATGCATAAAAACATTCACTGAGAGTTCCAAGCAAAAACATATATGCACGGGAGAATCAGTTCATTTCAACATGTATGCTAAACCATTTTTGACCTGGACTTTCAGCTGGATTTCATCAATGTTTCATCTAGCTAATTTAGTCAATTAGCTTTGTTTTTGCCAAGTGATTGAATTAATGAGATGTAAGAAAAGAAATGGAATAGAGTTCAACAGGTCAAGCATGAAGCCTTGATAAGAAGATTAAAAAGACAACAGAAAAGTAATTAAAAGTCAATCATAGATGCGAAAAGCCAGAATCTCAAGTGAAAGAGAAAGTAAGAAAGATGATTGAAAAACCTGAAACAGCATCTACAAATTCTCCATTGATGAACAGCTTCGTAAACCTTATCTTGGGGATGTTAAACTCAGAACTTCCATTGGAATGAGTCGCCATCTTTTACGAAGTCTCTCTAGCTGATATTACGGACCCTTGTGTTTGTTTTCGTTTTTGAAGCACATTGGGAGTATTTATAGCACATGATAATAGTAAAGAACAGAGAGAACAAATATATAAATATAATACGCAAGTCATTCAAGACTTGCTGCCACATCCTACGACCATGAATTTCACAGCATTGTAGCTTCTTGGTAAATACCAGAAGTAACTTGATTCCTGCTTGATGCGGGAGAAAATAGATGGAGTGTCTTGGCTCATGATAAAGTATTTTGATTTATCAACAAATGTTACCAACAACTATTTATTTAATGAATTAATTTGACATCCATAGCTGAACCTGCATGGTGCGAATATTTAAGCAATTAACAGGTATAATAGCCTAAGTTAAGATGTGTTATTTAATTAAGTATATATTATAATGTATTATTAAGAAAAGAAAAAAAGGCATACGGTACCATATAATATGTATATGGGTTTGCTAAAAAGACGCAGGCACAGCCGCCTCCAGAAATATCAAACTATATATCTATTAGCCTATTAAGGCATACATTAATAGAGGATTTGGGGAAGTTGAATATGAATGGTCAGGATGGCTAGCCTATGAGGAAATATTTGTAAATATAAGGAGATTGGTACTGGTAGATGAGTCAAAGGAGAATCTGGTCGGGAAGATGACCTGAGCTTTTCACCTAACACATGCGTGACATAGCTTTGAAAATATGAATATAGTTAATTAGGAAAATTAATAGTTGTCATTATGTCAAATATTATGTTATTATTACATAACAGATTTCATGCTAATCACGTCTCTAATTATGTGAAGTTACAGCATTAAGGCATAATATATGATTGTCTTCTACAGATTCTTATACTTGTATAATTAGCCCTTTTGGTACAGAACATTACATGTAATACAAATATACAGGATTGATTATTCTGTTTCTCTTCTCTTCTCTTAGGCCATCTCTGGCAGATTATACTACTTCTTTTGCCTCTTTCTTCTTCTTCTCCTTCTTTACTGCTTCTTCTTCTTTAGTTTCTGACAATAGCTTACAAAATACACAACAACGGCCGGTTATGCAGACAAACTATACGACAACCAGTTTTACTACATGACACACACAGATGTTTTATGACAACGTTAAACTATAAAATGTAACTAAATCAAACTTTGTTTTATATATGAGAAGATATTTAGTTGGACTCCAGTGGATTAAATTGAAAAAAAAAAATCTTTTACTTCGGTTTTCAATAATAATTAAAAAAATTGGGGGTTCTGTTGGGAATTGTGCACAAATAAAAAGGAATTGGGATGGGCTGATAGACTATAGGCATTAGGCAGCAACTAGTCAACTACACTAATTCAAAAGGAATTGGGATGGGCTGTCAGGCTGGTAGAGCAACTACACTAATTCGGTAATTCCTCTCCTACCTGCTTTTTAATCTTCTTCTTTTTTTTCTTCTAAAGAAACCAATTTTATACTTACTAATAGACTTGTTTGATAAAGAAACCTTCTCTTTTCTCTTATCATCTCTTTATTAATATTTTCCTAGTTGGTTATCTTCATCATGCAAACATCCTACCCAATCTTATCAAGGTTAATTAGGTATCTCTGATCGTTATAAGTTTTCGTAACAACACTTATAATTTGAGTTGTTGACAAGTTGTGCGGATTCTATTTGTTGAGATATTGTGACTCACTTTTCTATTTGTTTCATGTAAAATTTTATCTTTTTAAGAAAATTATTTAAAGAAGAATGCAATTATATATAGGAATAGAAACTATGAAAATCCTATTAGGAATAAATAAGATTCCCACTAGAAGTAGAATATCTCACGGGTCACGTATAAATATAAGAAAAAAAATCAATTCATTGTTATAAGAGGAAGAATGCGTAGAGTATGTGATGTAAGGGTAGGTAAAAATAACATGAGGTGAGTGTAGAAACTAGGTTTATTTTTTACTCTATTAATTAGGTATTAGATATCGGGTACTCTTGTATAATAAACTTATATCTCATTCGATGATGTAAACAAATTATGTCGAATCACGTAAACATCATGTCTCTTTATATAGTGTGATTTATTTTCCTATGTTATTTCTTTCGATATTTATTTTTCCGTTACGTGATCTCCTAATACTTTTGATGATTTATTTTTTTGGTTTTTCTAAAATTATATAAAAATTCAGATGGGAGCTTTTAAATTAATCACCCATAAAGTTTGTTATCAACAGATTTTGGTCATATACCGATAATAATAATCACGCATAAATTCGTATTTAGAAATGATCCAAGTAAGTTAAATTGTAAAATAAATTAATGTAGCCCAGAAGCCGGAAATAACAATAAGAGAAATTAGAGCCTAAAATTGCCTAACGGACCTATGGGCAGCAGGTTATGGGGTTAACCGCTTATATTTAAACCTGCCAACTAAAGGTTAATTAAATGAAAGGAAAAACGTATGTAATTAATTGAAGTGAACTGCTAAAAGACAATTCAGCAGTCTCTGTTCTATTCATCGTCTGTATATTATATTACGATTGAGGATGGTCAAGATCTGGATTGGGTCAATAGCCGATACATGAAAAAAAGGAAGTGATTTGAATCTAGGATTTATGAAACAAACTTATTTAGCTTTAAGTTTAAATAAATAATCTGCAAAGATATTGATATGGTCGTTTGACGTATTGGAAGGTGAAAGAGTATTTGCTAAACCATTTTGCCTAAAACGCTTTAAGTTGTTTATTTATTTTGTTAAATTACAATCAATGAGCAACTTGAATTAAATTTAAGTGAAAATGACAGCAGTGCTTGGTTAGTCGGTCAAGTTTATCCAAATCCGTGAGCTTGACGAATTTCACAGAGAAAATAAGACATCAGCATGGTCAAAATTTGAAAACGGGAATCAAATCCAGCTTCCAAACAAAATAATTAATAATGCCTCTATGGGGAATCTGAACCATTCCCACATTTAATTCCGTAGTTGTAGTAATAAACAAACGAATTCAAAAATATAATGCCAACTACCAAAAATCTACAAAACAAAATGACTAATGGTCAGACTAGTGCTCCTTACATACTATTGTGTATATGATGACGATTGGTAAGAGGACACTGGTGCAGAACTATAATCATACGCACCATACCCAGTTTGTGAACTATAAGAACCACTGGCTCTGAACCCAGCAGCACCTATACTGTCTACTGGGAGAGAGTAGTGCTGTTGAGGGATGGCGGCAGGACTTTGTGCGTGGGGCACAACATAAGTTGTTCCATATTGAGCAGCGGTAGCACCTTCATAGACAGTTTGGTTAGGATAGTTGTATGGGGTAGAAATAGAATATCTCGGCGCTGGGCTATGTGGTGTTGGGGGGGCTGGGTTCCTGCGGCCAAAAGATTGGTAAGCATTTGAAAACTTGGCTGCTTTAGCTGGCCGGAAGGCAGGTGGTCCACTGCTGCGGCTACTACTAGAACCATGGCCTCGCTTATTTTGGGGCTTGCTATTGGTTGCTGAACTCTTCTTTCTTTCTGCCTTGCTCTTTTCAAGCTGAGCAGCTCTCTTCCTTAAACTATCAACAGAGAACTCTGATTCAAGCTTATGGTCTTCTACGCATTTAATGATGGCTTTAATGGAATTCAATTCCACATTGCTTGATTCCTCCTGGAAGTACAATAGTTTATAGATACAAAGTAATCATAATATATTAATACTATTGCATGTAACGGTTAGTTCAAAAACAGAAGGTAAAAGTCCACATACCGTTGCCACATTGCTATAATTGCCATTCTTCAATATGGTTGTAGCATTCTTTTTTGAATTCCGGAGATAGGACTTGAGCAGCGAAACTGGAGGAAATCTTTCAGTTAAGCCAGATTCAGAAGCAAAATAAACCGCCTCTACCTCTTTACCACTCTTCACTAATTCATCAATTATATCTGTAAAATTCATAGATTTCTTCAATCAACTTGGCCAATTGATAAAATTCCGATACAATAGACAAATGCAACCAATCATAAAACAAAAGACCAGAGAATTCATGTTTTCGTTTAGTTCATCTTTTCTTAATGATAGCAGTTCCTTTTAGTTTTAAGCATTTTATATTATATTATCCCTCATGAGATAGTCTAGTTGGTTAGATTTCTTGTGGTGAACGAAAGAGTCTAGAGATAAAAATTCCCCTGCCAATTTCGAAGGTGGATCTGTTTAATTTGGGTTGTGATAGAAAAGGGGAAGATGGACCACATAGTAAAGAAAACAAAAAAATAAAAATAAAAATAAAAAATACTGGCTGAAGTTAAAAATTAATCCCACAGAAACAAAACATATATTATTATATTATATAAAGTAAACAAAGAGGGTGAAAGAGATGGAGATAGAAGTACCAATCAAATAGGGTAAAACAATTCATTCAGCCAACTCCAACAAACTTAGCATTGACACTGAACTAAGTTGAGTTAACAACAAATTAAAGTAAACTCTGAAACCCAATATCACATAGATCATTATTTTTCATATTATTTGGTTTTTGCCTCAAGTACACATATTACCTTTGAAAATATGAATCCTATAATCGAAAATAAAAAGACATGCTCAACATATTGCAATGATCTACACCGTCAACACACATCTTTGATCTGTGGGGAGGATACAGAAGTAGATACCAAGTAACAAAAGAGGGTATAGAGACCACATAATGAGGTACATATTTTCCATTTATTTATTTAAAATCAGAGCAAATGCAACTTCACAAAAAGCAAATGAGAGTCCTAGTTTCTAAAAATTGGACCTCTAGAAAATATTAAGATGTGTGGACTGTGAACTCATGCATATTTTGAGAAGGTATACAACATGAATTACAGAGTCACTACTTCTAAGATTATGTGGTAGTAAGAATTTTTCCATTCATATTGATGTTATACTGCAACTGAGAGAAAGGAAAAAGATCAGATATATATTTTCATATATGCGGGTACAATATTTGTGAACATATATGCAAGCATGGGAAGATATATACATTTGAAAGAGAACAAATTTGTGTATCTTCCCAAAATAAGAATTAGCTAAATGTTTCGCCAGCTGCATTCATGACAGAAATTTTAAAGAAAATGATAAGCTAAACATATATGAAGTCTCAAGTACTACTAGATTTTCCAAGACATCAGCCAGATGTAAAAATAGTTCTCACTTCACCAAATACCCTTCACAGTTGAAGGTAACAGAGGTAGTAAAGTAAGTAACACCAATCCTAGTTCCAACTAAAGCTATAGCCACTATTACTTCAAACCAACAATAAAATCATGAGGACAGCAACTCCTGCACATTTTATATGATGCTACATGCATTCACATTAATACATGAATCACATATGCCAGAGTGGATATAACAGTGTGCCCATTATTACTGTTGAAAACTCAATTTTCTGCTGCATCATGACATGGAATATCTAGGAAAGAATTTCCAGAACATGACCACTTTCACCAACAAATCAGGCAGAAGAAAATGTAACATTTTGCATTCAAATGTAATTCTTAGGCTACTGAGAACACTAGAATATTGATACTCTTATCGGACTAGTAAATATAAAAAGATATCATATTCTCAGACTTGTCTACCTCAGGAAATTTGAATAGCTACATTGTATTTCACAGTCATATAAAGAAAGTTTTCATCCTTTACAAGAAAACACAAATAGCAGTTTATAAAGAAATATGCATTTCACTCCACATAACTCTTTTCTTCAAAGTTATAAAGAACAAACCTCCCAATTTCTCGCCGAAACCTAAACATGCCGAAAGCTTGGCCATATCCCTTCTGGAGGCAAAATCCAAAACCAGTTTCCTAAGAAACTCATTATCAAACCTCGAACTCAACCCGAAACCCACCACCATTTGCAAAAACATAACAGCCTCCGCGGGACCCAATTCAGTATCAAACATTTGCTCCTTCCAGCTCTCCAAAATCCCCGCCGCTCTCTCCACCACGCTTCTCGCAAACTCGGGCCCCACAGCCTTTTTACCATTATTTCCTTCCGGAAACATGGCTTGAACCAGCATTCCACAAGCCCACCTTTTATCCGTAACCCCAACTTTATCCATCTTCTGAACTAAAAACTCCTCCACGGCGTCTAGGAGCAGTCTCGGTGGGTCCACGGACTCCGTAATTGCCCCAGAAATCTCAGCGCGCAACGACATGGATTCCTTTCGTTTGGAGATGATGAATTTTAATAGTCCAGAGAAGTCCATTTTACGACACAAGGACTTTAAGGTCTCGGATAGCTCGGTGGATTTGGCGGGTTTTTGAAAATCGGCCAAGGCGGCTTCTTTTTGGTCCTTGAGGAGAGCAATGGCGACTGACTCGCGTTCGGGGATTGAGTTCTCGCGTTGGCTGAGGGATTGTAGAGTTTCGCTGGAGGTGGATTCTAAAGAGAGGAATTTCGATTCTAGGGATTTGGACTTATGGGAAAGGGACTCTTGGAGGGAAGTGAAATGGTAGGTTAGGGTTTTAAATAACTGAGTGCATGAGGAAAGAATCGTTCTTTGTGCCTCCAAGTCGTCGAAGAATTGCTCCACTCTGTCTGTTTTGATCGACAACTCAGTCGCCATTATAAGAAACTTGAGTGAAAGCTTTAATGGTTTACACAAAAACCCTAAAGAGAAGAAATGAAGAGGATATTTACCGGTAGTGTTTGTTGTTTGTAATTCCTTTCTGCCTTAATTTTCTGGCGTCATTCTACCAGGAAGAACTCTCTGTGAAGTGTGACCCAAAGCAACGGTGTCGTTTCGTTTTGCAAAGCCTGAAAACGACGTCGTAGTTATGATGTCATTTATTTCCACTTTTAACCTCATTTATTGTGAGAGTGGGACGATGAAACGCGCTTAAACGTCAATGATAATACTTAAATTTTACAGCTTCTCAAACGTTAAATCTTAACCGATAAAAGAAGATGGGACAGTTATGGAGCTGAGTTTACTGGTAGAGTGGCAGTTAACTCTACTTTTCTCCTATTAACCATCACAGAGAGACAGTGACGTATTGCCCTTTTTGTCACATTTTAACAAAAGCTTTTTACCATGAGTTCACTGGTACTGGACCTCAGTGATGGATTGAGCTGAATCTGGTAGATGTGGCAAGAAATGCAATGACAAAATTCGAGAGCGGACCGACAGAGTTTATATATAGTTTATGGAAGCATGAATTGAGCTTAATGTTCGATTTTGTCCCTATGCTCTAAACCTCCTCCTGTGGTATTGCAGAGCAACTTCTTTTTTCATTACTAACTATGTTCACTCCAATTTCTGATTGAAAGACCTTTTAGAAATATTCCTTCTAAGCATCACCAATATTCTTGAGCCGATCTCTTCTGGTAATAACTTAATAATAGATACTCGCATTAGAAGATAAGTTTGCTGGCTTCTACCTTGTTACAGATGGCAACTGATCTAACTTCTTCATACTGAAAATGACTATTAATTTCATAAATAATTTCATGTTTCAGCATAAAATGCCCAGACAGATCATGCTCAATGCTCTTCCATATCATGAAACTGAATAAATCTACAGCTTCATGCTTGCTTATACAACAAATACAATTGTAAATTTTCTGTAGCTTAAAAAACATTGAGTAAACGACATTTTCCCACCCAAGGTTTGGCAAATCTACAAGTTGCCACCTCTAGTTTCATAAATTGTAGATTCTCACCCTTAAATTAACAGAAAATTGTTTGGGGATCATTTCAAAGATAAAAATTTCAAAATAACCTTTCATTTCTCAAATTCAACCCCACAAAAAAATTTCAAAATAACCTATCACTTCTCAAATTTACCCCATCGGCGATTTCAAGCCATTCTAGCCTGTTTCCAACACAATCGACCCTTCCCGACACCACCATTATAATCCCCTCAACCCCCACATCAACACCCCTAACCTCCCTGCCTGATTGAACCCACCAATCACTGGTCGTTGCTTTTAGTGTCAATCGACATTTCATCCAAATTCTGGCAAGTCCCAACAGCAAAAACCACCCCCAAGACCACCAATAGCATCGCCGGCTTCCTCCCACCAAAACCCCCAACATCACCGATGGCAATCCCCTGCGATAGTTGTCGCCTCTCCCTTAGGTTTTTGCATTTTGTCGCCCCTTTCCAGCCAAATTTCGGTACCTCACTGAGGTGCAATCAAGTGAAAAAGTTAGGGGTTTTAGTGAAGAGGATAAGGGGATGCTGATGGTGGTGTCAGAGATGTCAAATGGCGTCAAAATTAGGCTAGATTTTTGGCTTGACCGGGGTTATTTGAGAGAAATTTGAGATATGAGAGTTATTTTGAGAGAAAAAGTACCAGTGTTAATTTGAAATGGTAGTCAAACAAGCCTTGACATCGCATCCATTTGCGTGCCTTTACACGAGTGCTCACTTCACAAGCTTCTTAAACGTGAATTTCACAGTTCTTTAATTTTGTTTTGATTGTAAGTACATATCTATACCAATATTCATATAAAAGTTCATAATACAATCAATTATAAACATCTAAATACTCATAATTATAAATATCTAAATATTCATGGAATATATACGAAACTAATTTACAAACCTCCAACCAATACAATTGTTGTTTAGTTTTCTTGCTTCTTTAGAATACAAAGTCTTTCACTAACTGTAATTTTTAGAACGATGGTTTTAAAAATCAAAAAGGAAAAATTGCATCAAATAGGAACCTATAAAATCTCATTTATAAATGCAGTTGTCCAACAGACATAACCGTATGTATTTATTTATTATAATCTACATCAACATAAAAGTGATATAGGACCATAAATAATTATATTAAAAGTAGAGGACCATAATACACTTAAAAATCTAACATTGATATGTTCATTATCCATTGTTTTCAAGAAAAAGACGTTTTATTTTCTTTATTCTCCATTTTGGATCAACTGCAGCTTCCAGATTCCACGAGAACACAGAAAAGCTTAGATGTCAAAAGTTAAAGGCTCTCTCACTCTTAACTGAAGCATTTTCATCTTGGTGGCAAGCAAAGTAAAAGGAATTGGAATATCAAGCTTTCTTATCTTATATTCTATTTGGATAATTGGTGGATTAAAATTCTCCATCCAATTCAAGCATCACTTTCTTGACCTGAATCCTGTAAGCAAGAACACTGAGTTTGCAAGCTTGTTCCTTTTCTCTAGTTTTTTATCTTTCTCTCCTCTCCCTTTACCATAGTTTTACATTAAACCAAAAAGGGAAAAATGATCAATTAAGATGCAAGCTAGAGAAAACTCCACAAATAAGATAGAAGATCCTAATCAATAGAGCATCTTTGCACGCATTACAGAGTGAGATTAATAGTTAAAACACTACTGAAAAGGCTTTATGTAATCAAGTAACAATGATATTTATACGCAAGATACAAACTAAACCAAGTTTAGGAATTGAGACTGTTGTTTATATCTTCCATCACATCTCTGTTTTCTTAAGAAATATACTCGAAGGATCAGCAAAACGCACAGAGAATGATCTGGAGAGATTATCAGGCTCTTCCCATGCAAACCCTTGATCAAAGTTCTGTGAGTAAGTGTAGGGATCATAAGGAACCTGCAAAGGAGATACAGACTCAAACATCTTCTTCTTTTCTTTCTTAAACTTCATCCACAGAACTTTCCACCTTAACTTGGTTAATCCAGAGGTAGAAGATGAGTTCACAGGCCTAACCTCGTTATAACTCTGCCCCAATCGAATGGCTCTATTGTCTGCGTCCGAGTTGCACCAGCAGTTTCTGATATCCATTACTGCACAAGAGCGAGGGAGGTTGTTAATTGCAGGTGAAGTTTGAGACCCCAATCAGAGAATGACAATGGCATATGGGACGCAACATAAATGCATATGGACCCGGTTCCTGTCCTGTACAAGAGTGATAGATTCGAATGGTCTAAGTTGGGTGGCTAATGGCTCTTACATAAAAGTTTAAAGAGAGTTTCAAGTTGTTTTACTTAATTTGACCAAAGCAAGCAAACCCCTGTAACTTTGAAAAGTGGAAGGCTGATTATCATAAACCAACACAGAGTGACATGGATTTTCCCATTTACTTCTGCGCATAAAGTGGATCCCATCACATACTTTAATACACGCATGTGATGCACGTGACTGCACAGTTTCTACTTTTAAGCTGCGGCATTCTATACAAACATACCCATGTGGTTCTTTAACCTTAATTTATAAAATTAATAATTGGCATCCAAAACGAGCGAAAACCTTTCGGCTGCCATTCATCTAACTTTTTCAGAACCCAGACGGAAAGAAAGAAAACTTGCCCATTCCTCAGTTTTGTAGATATGTACAGGATGTTTATTTCCCTATTATTAAAACCGTTTGTCTCCAGGTCTGAATATAGTCAATAAGCACGCATGTTGGCACCACCTCATTCCATTCAGCAGGAAGCATTTACTGGGAAAATGATACTGTAATAAAACCAGTTGTGCCTGTAACATAATTGGCATCAATTGCAGGGATTTAGTATTATTATTTTTGTCATAATGATTCAGTGCAGACCTAAGAAGGGATTTGACTACTTCAGCATAACAAAAATTACATTTTTTTAACTTCTTTCTAATAAGCATTAGATTATAATGAGTCAGAGAATAAAGATTATCAAGAGGTTAAATCATAAAATTAAGTTGATATGATCTGCACCCTAGAAAATTTCGTTTTAGTTGTAATATTAACCGGATTCAGATAGTTCAAATTTTTTTTTTTTGGATGATTGAAGGTATTCAGATCAGTTTGCACCTACCTCAATTAATTCTCATTGTTTTAAAACTCAACTTGTTGTGAAACCCAGTAAAGTGACCGGGCGACGGGTCGACCAGCTGAGATTTTTAAAAAAAATTATAAATTAATCTCTTTAATTTTAATATATTACAAAAATACCCCTAAAATTTTCAAATTAATCCCTAAATTTTTATTTATTTCAAAAATATCCAAAAAAATTACCAATCCCTAAACTTTTGATATATCTCCAAACACCCATATAGATTACAATTAATCCCTATAAATTTGAAACATTACAAAAAAAACCCCTTAAAACTTGAATCGGACCCAAGAAACTATCGAGCCCCATTTCGACCAGTCTGGTCCGAGTTTAAAACAATGCTTATCCCCCAAGAGCTTAAAGTCAATGGGCAAATAAACTCCTTAATGACTACCCCTATAGCATGTAGAGACTCAAATTGAAGAGCTCATAAAACTTCTTTTACCTCTTTTACCATCTGACTACAGTGATTGTTTTTAGTTCAAATTTAAAGTGGACTTCAGGAGAGATTTGTGTTTAATGTGTTCAGTAGTTTGTCTGGCAGATGATCATACTGTCTCAAATCTCCAAAAATGCTAGCATGCAAGCATGTTGATACATGAGAGACTTCCACTCCAATGGTTGTACAACCAATTAGTCATAAAACGAATACATATCAAGTGTGTTGGATATGATAACCTCATAATTAATTGGTTGTAAGTGCGAATGCGACCACTGTAAATTTTTTTTTTTTTTTTCCACGTAGACATGCACCCAATACCCAAATCAACCCCGCTCAAACTCTAAAGCAATGCCTCAACAAGAACAAATTTCTTAAACAGAAAGTTCCAACAATTTACATTTTCCCAATCGATTACAGCTATGGTAGTCACGTGAGATATTTATAGTAACTCCCTGAACTCTCTCAAATCTGTAGTAATACGACAGAACCTCTTCAAACTTCAACCGCATAAGAGGTCAATGTCATCAATATGACGAGAGAAAAGTCTTCTGGAACCAATACTAAAAAGATGGCTCCGGCACTGTATAAACTCTTCCACGAGTCTGGATTTTCAAACGGCGCCCAATTCAAGTTTCTCAATACTTCTCCACAAAGGTGATCTCTACATGACAACAACAGCTCTTTTCTCTGCATACTATAGATTAATCCAAAAGGACTGCCAATGCCTTTCTTAGGCAATCCAACCACCTGTAAAATCTTAAAATTATGGTACAAAGTCAAAATCCCTCTAATACAGATACAGCATAAAACAATATTTATGCACTAAGATATATAGAATCTAAATGCAGTGATGCAGCTAAATCAAACCAAAAGGCATTATTGCATGAACAATGTCCACATAAAAAAGTAAGCGATGAACAATGTCCACATAAAAAAGTAAGCGCAAGAATTCCTATGCAAGGCAGAATCATCAGTACCTTAGCCATAAGATGTAGGATTTGCTTATCTCTGAGGATAAACTCCAAAACTGACCCAAGATAATATGGGCATTGATAGAATCATTTTGCAAGAAAGGTGCAATGTAATGTCAACCTACGATAATCTTCATAAAGGGAAAATTTTTCCAACTGCATTCAATTAAATTAGAAGTATTTCTAGTGTGTTTGCAAGCACAGAGATGCAAAGATAATTAGTGGTTGATTTAATCCTCCATTGGTTTTGATTATATGTTTTTTAGGCAATAAGCTAAGTGGGTTGGCTTTAGAATTTTTTTTCATCTAAGCCATACAGCAATTGATTCACATATTACAACTAAGCAAAGAAACACACTAACAGACACTTCATGCGGTTAGTAGATTTGGAAATGATCATATGATATGTCATGCTGTCTATATTAGTGCAACAACAACTGTAAGCATAACATACAATCATATCAAACAACACACTGAGAAACGATTCAGATGCAGTAAAACAACAAAAACTCATGGCCATATCTGTCAAGGCCCCATAACAAATGAAAATATGAAATATCTAGTTTGGCGTTAGACTGGAATATCTACCTGCATTTGATTTACAGGTGCAGTTCTCCTTCCAAATCCAGAAATCAAGATACTGTTCTCCCATAGCAGATGGATGCAATATACAGATTTTTTGACCACTTGTCCTGCCACATAGACAAGAACAGAAAATAATTATTATCTATAACATGAAACTAATCATTTTCACTACAAATACTGAACAGAAACTCCAACTGTAACCTTTTGAAAAGTTTCAATATTGTAAAGTGTAAACACAGAAAACAATCATTATAATGCCTGATGACTAAGACACCAATGGCCCTCAGAGTCCACTAAATTGCTGACAAAGGGATCTCAATGAATTATCATTAGCACTTGTGCAATGATTTGGAGCAAAAACCATTTTTATAAGGTTGTTTACTCCCCAAATTATTACATTCCATCAACTCAAAGAACAAAAAATTAAAAGATCAGTGCACAACCTTGCTCCAGATAGCAATTACTGTTTGAACCATCCAAAATATGAAGTTAGCAACACAGGGACTCCATGCAGAGTAAACAAATAAAGATATGACTTAAGATGTGGACACAAATTTCCAACCACTAATCAGCGTAATTCAAAGGTGCACAATATTATTCAGTTGGCAACAGTAAAATCACTCTTTAAACTTTAATGAAAGTAGGTAGCACCAAAATTATAACTAAATTAGAATAGCTTGGTCTCAATTAAAGGGGTAAGGACAATGTTTTTCCCAAAACCCTATCAACAAAACTTGAGTATCCTTGGTTTGCACTTTCACCTCAGAGTAATATGATATCTGAAACCAAAAGGTATTTTGATAGTGTTTTGTGAGACAGGGAGACTAGGGGGTGGACAAAAAAAAGGGTGAAATCGTACTGAACCATGAAACTGTTCAGTTCAGTACGGAATGGTTTTTTGACAAAAAACCATTCCATTCTTTTTTCTAAGAACCATACAGTACAGTACGATTTTCGGCTATTGGTTTACTAAAACCGAACCGTTTATCTTTTTGCCTTTAAATTTTTTTTTCAAATACTCCCTGAAATTGCAAAACCCCCCCAAGAAAATATTATAAAACCCCCCCTAAAAATATCAAAAAGCCCCCCACAAAAAAACCAATGAACCAAACCGTACCAATTTTTTCGGTTCGGTACGATATCATTTGGTTCTTAAACTTATATGGTATGCTATGGTACAGTCTTTTTTTACAAATTTTTTTGGTACAGTATGGTTCGGCCAAAATATCAAACCATACTGCATTTGTCCACCCGTCGGGGAGACCAAGAGATATTTTTGTATGCACCATTTTTTATGACAAGCTCCGCCAAAATAAATTTACTAGCCTTAACCCTCACCAACTTTTGGGAAAAACATACATCGGGAATTGTGTCAATTTTAGAAGTTTCAAAAAAAGGCATATAAAGCACACAAACAAACTAACATAAAACCAAAGAATATAGCATCAAATCATCTCAAACAGTAATGTAAACGCTCCCCAGAAAACTACTATCGCAGAAATGAAAATGTGGGATAATCCAATCTAGATGTACCTTGACATGGGTACAAGGAAAAGCAGATGTCCGCAAAGTTTCTTGCATTATATCTTGTGATTTTCTCTTGGATGCACTAAGTATAAATGCAGATTGATCTTCTGTAGAGGCAGTTGCGGTAATTCTATATCCATTTTCCCATCTTCTATGGATCCCTTCACTAGGATAAAGGAAATCAAGCTCAACAACCTGATAACAGAATACAAAAGATGTAAGTGCTTTCTGCAGTATTCCATCAGACAAGAGTGTATAACAGATGAAAATTGAACAACCTGATTAGAATAACCAGCATTTCTGGACATGACAATTCCCCATTTGCTACCTGCTGTAGTCATAGAGGTTACAAAGAAGCCTTCTCTCCACTTCTTATTGATCCATTTAAAAGGAAATACATCACTAACTTTGTAGGACTGTTGAGTATAAGGTGTACCTTCAGAAGCAAGCGGAAAAAGGATACATTAGTAGCTTAGACTACAAACATTGAACAGCTAAACATCAATTGCAAGATTAAGGAACCAGAAACTGGTCAATCAATTTGAAGACTGTGTCAAAATGAGTTATCTGAATTAAGCTTCCTTATCTATGGCATCATCTTGCCACTAATTCTACTTAATATATTGTTTTAAGTCCAACTCACAAGAAGATACTTCTTTATGGTGCATAAGTAGATTCTGCTAAAGAAGCGCTATCTGGCAAAAAGTTAAAACCTTAAACCAATTTATGAAAAAAAAAAAAAGCCCATAAAAAATATTGATCATGCAACATCAAAATGTCCTCAGAATTCCATTTATCACATCTAGAAATTTATGACTTAGAGTGCAATTTGTGCCATGCAAACATGGAATGCTGAAGTCTTCAGCTAATTCAAGTGGCTTTGGCGGGGTACAGAAAGGCACCAGCCCAATTCCGCAGCAAATGAGGTCTAATAATGAATATTACATCTAGAAATCAAAGTGCAATTTTTGCCATGCAAATATGGAACAATTACGTCCAAGCTTATTCAAGTGGCTTAGGCAGTCCACAAAGGCACCGGCCCCAATGCCATAGCAAATTTGTTCTGATCATCAAAACAAATTTAGAGTACCAAACTTTACTATCTCAGATGTCGGATTGAATATGAATGCATGAAAAACAAAACAAAGAGACAAATATAGGAAAAAACTTGGTAAATTTCTATTACCCTTCGACATAACCACCAAGGCGCTACCGTTACATGCACCAGCAACTGAAGTGATGTAGTAATTCTTTTCCCACTGTTCCATTATCCACTCCTGACGAAAATAATTAGGATAGAAGAAATGAACTTGCTGAAATGATTCAATTAGTACTAAAAGGTGGGCAAAGAGTTTTTAGTAATACCAACCTTGTGCAGGAAACTACGAGATAATTCATAAACCTGGGAAGAAAACCCTGTTCCTGCATCCATAACAATCGCCCACAAATTCTTGGATGAAGCTACGGAGCTAATGTACAAACCATCTTCCTTGCCCTTTTCCGCATGTTGGTGAAGTCTCGAATCCAGAACATTATAATGGTACCTGCATTAAGATTGCCCATAACTAATGACACCAGAACAACACTCTAGTAATAATGATGATTAGAAACAAAAATCTAAGCAAAATAAATAGAATTGGCCACTGCCTTTCTATTTCTTCTTCTTCCTTTTTGAGAGAAAAAAAAAAAAATATATATATATATATATATAATTAGTTTCCGATGATGCAGAACAGGGTAGGACTTCCCAATCCTGGTGAAGGGTTTTAACTCAGCTCACTAGTGGCATCAAAAGCCTTTATCAAGATTATGAACCGAGTAATTTCTAGATTCATCTTCACTGACTTGGTAGAGAGATTAGGGGCTCTACATGCTATAAAACCTAAATTGCATCGCATCCTTTACCTTTGCTTCATTGGTGTTCTCGAATTGTAGACAGAGATCCACTGAGAAGCTGGAAAACCCAGCCGAACTTTCTTCTTAAACTGTCCACCATCTTCCAAATCAGCAGGAAATCTTCCCCTTTTTTCACCCACCTAAAGAGCATAAAAGATTTATCAATAAATATTTAGAAGGAAGCCATGTATAATAGAAAAATTAACAAGTCAACTTAGATGCCTGGAAACAACCTTAAAAGCTCCTTCAGTTTTGATAGGTCGCAACAACACATTGGAGCCTAAGCTATTGTCGAAAAGGGAAATAAGCTTCGCATAGTTGGGTTCTTCATCGAATTTCATGTTGGTCACCATCTCAAGAAACTGCTGAAAAGGAGGAGGACACAAGCAGCAAAGCATCTCCGAAGAAGTTCCCATCTTCTTCTTACAAACAAGGAATCCCCTATTTTCTCCCTGCATAAAAAATAAATGGCACAGCGGAATATCTTATAATCAGATTAATGCTCAGCAGTCAAAAGCTAGGAAGTTACAATAGAAATACATAAACAGTTGAATCAACTCACAGTGAATCCTTGCCAAGGAAGTTTTCCTCTGAGAAGGAATATGAGGGTATAGGCCAATGACTCAAGGTCATCCCTTCGACTTCCTACCCTACCTAGATGAGCATGCACACTTGCATAGCGTACGGTTCCCCTGTAACAAGTATAAGATATTTCTGGATGTTACAACATACAATGTTTTTTTAGCATTTAATCATAAGGAAGATAAACCAGGAAAAATAAGTCGTAGCTATCCAATAAGGCATAACTAGAAGACATTATCATATGGAATAACCGCCTAATATGTAAGATATGAAACATGCAAATGAAGTTAAACTACTTCCACGACCTGATCAGCCACTGTGTTAAAAGAACAAGCTTACATCCCCAGTTGGAAGACTGTAATTACCTGAAAACATCAGGCTTTTGATCATAATCTACATGACGTCCAGAAGCTACATCTTTCCATCTTGAAGCTGAAGCAGACACAATAATAGACCAGTTATTCTACAATTATCCACGACAGAAAATACAGGAGCATCTCCATAAGCCATTAAGTGTGCTTCAAAACTTGATTGCAAGAGAAGCCATACCCAAACCAAGATCAATTAGATACAACTTCTTCTCATCAGGTGTTCCACGCTGGCCAAGCAAAAAGTTCTCCGGCTTAACATCTCCATGTACAAAACTGAGGTAGAAAACAACAAATTGTGGACAAGATACAATAAAAGCATGAACGAAAAAACATCCACAGAACATAACAATTTCAAGGTACCCTCTGAGGTGAAGCTGCTGTAGAATTGATATTGCCTCCACTGCTATACAAGCCACCATCTCTTCAGACAGCCTGTACCAGGAGCAGAGACAATGAGAAATAAGAAAGTGTCAATCAGAAGAACTTTGAAACCAAAGGCAGAACGTAGCTTTGGATAACTACTATAATAATTTTTTATTAAAAAGAGAAAAGGATAATAATTGCTTCATACATCTGATTGTTCGTGTTCCAAACATCCCATAGACTTGGGCCCAGCATATCCATGACCTGGATTCACAGATCCCCCAAAAAGATTAGTACAGAAAGACTAGGAAGATCATCCATGAGGATGATAAGAAAAAAACATCTTCAAACTATAACCATGAAATGTAAAAGAAGCATAAATTGCAAACTCACAAGGATATAGTAGTCTCCCTGCTGACCTTTGTAATGGACCAAAGGAAGTCCATAACAACCATTAAGGGTGCTAAACAGTAATTTTGAAACCGATAGACTAGTTAGGTCATAAAAATCAGAATTCAAAAAATAGTAAGAACGCATTTTTACCTGTATACTTGCCACTCATAAGGAGGGCTAGAACTGCACCCTTTATTAGTTCGATGCTCAAACTTCATAGCAACCTACAAACATAACAGCAGGATGCCATTAACGACAGAGTCAACTTCCAAAAAGATTCTAACACAGATTCAACAGAACTGCACACGAGAATAAAACCTCAAAGGCATCAGGCCCAGTTAGCCCTGCACCACCAGTCACCCTTCTTCCAACATAAACTTGTCCAAATCCCCCTTTTCCCAGCTTTTTCTCTACCTTGTACACAGGGGAGTTGCCAAACTGTATCTGTAGTAGAAATGCAGACAGTAGATTAGATAGAAACTACATAAAGAAATAGGTTGTGTTAAATTAAAGCTATAAGGACATGTAACGTGATTAACCAAAGTTGTCAATGTTTAACAACAGCCACATAATTTTGGCTAAAAACAGAAATACAGCTTAAGTGCATATAATAATTACTAGAGTTCAAAATATTTGGCCAGAATATGTATACTTTGATTACTTGTCACAGTAAGAAGAATATATATAATACTCAGAGCACTGCAAAGAGATCCCATCAAAGATTTAAAGCTTAATGAAAGAATGAACTACAATGGCAATAGTTGAGAAAGATAAAAGTATTAATTTGGGCTTAACAAAAGTGTGCCTTTCATTTTAGAATAGGATAGAATTAATTGCTTTTGCATCTACTCTTTTACTTACAAGTGTTCACAACATATCCTCCTGCATTGTGATCATAAGTACGAAAATACAAATTAATGATCCAGTAACATAAATCATATAATAAGCTTAAAATAAAAAATCATCATTATTAAGTAGGTTTAGTAAATAAACTGAAGAAGAAGAAGAGAAAAAATATCTCAGAAAGTTGAGCCCCTAATAATACAGTAACAGCTAAGAAAACATCGAAAGTAACTACCTTTTCGGGAAGTGGACTCATGCTTCCTTCCTCCTCAACGCTAACAACTTTTCAGCCTTTTTCTCAACTACCTGTTTTGGGCAAATCCAAACCTGTGCCACCCCGACCATGAACCCAGCAGCAAAACGCTTGGTATTCTCTTGATTCATTGCTCTAGAACCTCTACCTCTACCCGCTGGGGCTGGATATGGACAAAGAAAAAATCAGCTTAATGGATTTCTTACAAATTATATCAAGACAGGGCTTGGGAGTCATACCTCTTCCAGCACCAAGCTGCGGAGTTTGAGCTACACAAACATTGTTCTCCTGGCTTTTATTAAGCCTCTTGATCGACGAATTCCACGTTGCAAATCTGGCATTCTTTTCCCATGCAAAGATTAATCTCAGTCTATCCTTAATCTCCAAGCCCGAAGAAATATTAATAACCTATGAATTTACACTATCGAAATTCATATAAGAAAACATTAATCAGAAAAGAAGACCTATTAATAGTAAGTACTCAAATTTAAACTTGTTCAACAGACTCAAGTTCAGATATTTAGCAAAATGCTTCCATTATGTAAATTTAAGAAAAGATAGAATATAAAACACATGGCATTCATTTGAAACTCTACAAAATAAGAGTGTTTATTCTGGCAGATAATTAAGACCTTCGATCCAAAATTGAAAATGCTATAAACAAAATACATATTCAATATACGCATTTCAAAACAAAGCAACAGGAACATATCAGAACAAAGCAAAGATACACAATATGGCCACACAACAAGAATTCATGACAGCAAAAGTTAACTGTTTTCTATTTGGATGAGCCATTAGACACTAATAGACAATCATGAGGTACCAAACAGAAAACTCAATTACATTCTCTGAACTGCATTGCCAACTTATATCCATTAGGAATCAAACTATGAAAATCCTTCAAATAATGCACCTCTTGACTATATCAATGTCTACTCTAAGCCTCGTTATAAAACAAAACAATCATTGATGTTATGAGCTTACCAAAAATCCAATGAACACAAATTCAATCCAACATCAACAACCAACTAAAAAGGGAGCACGCACAAACACCAAGTAAAGTCATCGATCAATTCCAAATTCAATCTAATAAATAATCACCCAGAACTCAGCTACTTAATGCAAGAAATGGAAAAATAAAAAGCAAAATTGAACACACAAAAAAAAAAAAAAAAAAAAAAATTCATTTGAGCATAAAGTTAAAATCTTCACTTCTAACAAAAATATGAGACCGACATCAACCAAACCCGTCACAATTCACCCGCAAAATATCAGACGATCATCCAAAACCCATCCAAACACAATCAAGCAAACAAAAACTCTAAAAGGATCAAGACACAAAATCCATGCATCATGAGAAACAAGAGAGCATCAAAGGAACCCAAATAGATACCAAAATAATTATCACCTTTTCACTGGTTTTAAAGAAAGCACAATATCAATGAAAAAGCAAGATAAGACGGTAAACTTGCATATAAATATCGAGCACATACCCTAACAGATGTGTAACAATCAAGTTTTTCTATAATATCCGTTCACTCGCGTAATGGGTTGTTTTTATTTTAATTTTTTTTTTCCTTCAATGAAGAGAATATAAGAGCAGTTTTGACGGTCGGTGACTTGGTAGTGTATTGTGTGAGAGAGACAAGGTAATGAGAGAGACGGCTTACGATAGCATGGTGTATAGCGTGTCGGGTTTTTAATGGAAGTGTACTTTCTTATTTGTGATGCAACTGTAGGGTAGCTTTATTCCAACTGTTAAAGAAATTTATAAGTGCAGGAGTTATGTTGAGTTTTATGGTCACTTATTCATCAATTAACTTTCTAGCCGTATGATTTGATCGGACGAAGGATACATTAATTTTACAATGTTTTCATTTCATATTATTTTAAACCAAATAAAGTGTGTACATAGTTTTTAATAAATTTAGGTCATATTTTTGTCCCTCACCTTTATCCCTTCTTACATATTAAAAGTGCATGAAGTTGAATAGTTTTGATGGATTAGATAAAGAGTGAATGACTTTTTTCCACCTAAATAATGGTTTAATAATACTCTCCACCTACAAACTTTTAAAATACTATTTATTATCCAAATTTATATTTCATTTCCGATTCCGACATCATTGCGACCCTACATCACCACAATTTTCACCGATCATCACCATCAAAACCCTTCAAACATACTCTCGCTGACAGCCAATCGCCAACAATCAAGCGATTAGGATTTGCGCCGCCGCCTTTCCAAGTCAAATTCCGGTCAATCCAACCACTAAAAAATCTTCCACCACCAAAAGACTCATCGGTCTCCTCTCTTCAAAAGCCCCAACAGTCTGGACCGAGTTTGCTTTTTGCTCGTATCAGAATAAAATTTTGGTACTAAAGTGGTATTTTAAAAATTTGTGGATGAGAAAGTGTTCATAATCATTATTTGGGTGGGGAAAAGACATTAACTCTAGATTAAACAATTCACATTTTAATAAACTTTAAGCATATTTAACTAGTTAAGATTACGTTTTAACATTATATAAGTTGTATTGAATTTTAATGCTTTAAAATACTTTTACCTGATAACTCAACAATTTTGTCATAATTTGTGGAAAAAAAAGCGATATATGTGTTGGTGTCAAAGTCTCACATCGATTAGGAGACGAGGTTTTGATCGTTTATATAGCACCAAGATATTCTCACTACCTAAAAACGTTTTAGGACAAAACTATATCAACCTCAAGTCCCAAAGAGAACATATCATTGGAAACCCATCAACGAGCATCCAGATACCTCAAAACTTGGAACTTGTCCCCTTTTTGGTTTTTTTTTATTTTTATTCTTTTATAATTTTGAAGCAATTGATACAAAATAATAAGATGAAAAAAAATGATGATCCAAGAGATAAACAATAATTTATTTATTAATGTTATTATTTTAAATATGTAATATAATATTATATGGACTTCTAGAAATTATTTAAAAAAAAAAAAGAGGAAATGAAAGAAGAAAAATATTTAAAAAATTATATTATTCTTCAACCATCATTTATAACATAAATGAGTGAAATTGAAGCATTTGGATGGAGAGAAGGTAAAAAGAAATTGTAGAATTGGAGGATTGGATCTGCGATAAGATTTCAATTTCAATGCTTTGTATTTCATCTTCACCAACTTAACATTTTCTTCGAAATCTTCGGTTTAAAACTATAAATTCAAAACTTTCTTAATTTTCCAATGTATCAATTTGCGCTATATAATGTTAAAACAGTTGTTTTTTTTCTTTATTTTTATTCTACTTTTATAACTAACTTATTATTTTTTAATACTTATTTAGTAATTCTTTAAACTTTTACCGACGTTTATTTAGAAGTGAGATCTAGTAGGTGCTAATAGCATCATTAATAATATTTCATCCTTTTTTTTATGAAAAAAGTATCTTTTAATATATAGGATATTGAAAACAAAGTATGAGATATTTATTTTATTGAGAGATAAAAGCAGATTGACAAAATATTGGGATGGTCTCCCTCGATCGGAAAGGATAAATAAACAATTATTTGGGATAGATCCAACCACACAATGGAATATTGACACATAATTGAAAATAAGGTCCATAAAGATATTCCCTTTTTTCTCTGTGTTGCTTTCTATCATTAATATTTTGAATTTTACTTTAATATCTTCAACCCAATAGCTTGAAATGTGTTGTATTATCTTATAACGATTGTCGATTACTATTTACAGCAACACTAGACGACGACGGAAGTTGTATTATCTTAATACAACGTTTTTATTCATGTCCAGGATTACGTCCTGGATCATTAGATGGAGTCCGAAGATGAAGAGAGAAACAAAGAATATCACTACGGTGAAAATAAAGAGTTTGAGAGTAAGCATTACATAATCTCCAAATCTGTCTTTTTAGGGAAAAGAAAATACATTCTCTATTTTTATACTATGAACTATGGATCCTAGTTTGACACTAAGAAATGAAACGGTTTTAGAATTTCTGGAAATAGAAAAGGTTTTCAGAAATTCACACAATTCGAATTCGATATTGGGTGTGGACTCGATATAGGGTGTTTCAGTGAAAAAAAAAGAAAGTTAAAATCGGGAAATCGCAGGATCTAAATTTACATGGCTACTTGAGAATTTCGCTGTTTGAATTGAGGGTTCATTCATATTGTAAGACTCATCCAATCTTATCAATGGTAGATTTTTTTTTTCTCGAACCAAATAAATTATGAATTTTCTAGTATAGCATAAAGATCTCATCGAAACAATAATAATTTAATATCACAAACTCGACATAGTATATCATTGGTCAACTAAAAAATTGGTCTTGTCTGCTCGACGCTCGCAATAAGTCTTACTTATCCAATTACGAATTACCACATCAAAATTATGAAAGAGTTTGTAAGATTGAGTTATGAACCTATCTTTATTGATACTAAATGGTAAACCTAAATAATGAAGGACAGATTTTCTCGATCAATTTCATTAGTGTTCAAAATTCCTAGGCAAATATGAAATACAAGGGAATTCTTGTTCAAAAAGATCACATATATTAAGAAATAATTTATCTCAAGTTAAACAAAGAAATATATTAAAGATGTAGCTGCATATACAAGAGAGAGAAATTAATTGAGATACAAAAAGAATATGGGCTCATTATTTCTCCAAGGAGTGAAAGAATAAAATGGGTTGGAAGAAATCGACATTAATTAATGTACGAGGTATGTAACTGCTAAAGCCACCATTAGAAGAAAGTAAGCAATTCCTTGATCGATCGATGCAACTGTAAAGAGATGCGACTTTATAATTATGTGAATATAATAAAGATATGCAACCAAAGAATAATCAAGAAACATACCATCGTAGTCCGAGATGGAGCAGGTGAAGGAGATATGCTCTGTCCAAAACCAAGTTGAAGCAGAGCGAAGAACAAATCCGATGACTGGAACAGCATACGATCTCATGCCTGACTCATTCTTGAATATTGAACGAATCACAAATGCGAAATTCTAACTGAGAGAGAAACAGAAACTCAGCGGTTTGAATGATAATTCATGCGAGGAGAGCGCGTGACTAAGGTTATTTATAACCAAACTAATGAATGGCATGTGCAGTTTCCTGGAAATATTGACAGAAAAGGAAACGGAAGTGGAGTCGAAGGAACGCGTCGTGGACACGAGATTTTGACTCGGTTGGCGGCTCATTGACGGTTAGGCATGCTCATCATTTGCCGCCACGCCGCTAGCGTTGGCGTAAGAGCATTGGTGGAGCAAAAACTCCACTTGAATACAACTACTATTTTAAAAGTAAGAATCCAATTTGGTTGTCTTGTCCATGTACTTTTCAGTTTTCACATCATCTCTTAAAATATATTTTTGACTTGATTATATAAAGTCTAAACATGGGCTGTTGAATTTACTAATATTATGGGGGAGGTGTTGTGTGGTTTGATCTTTCTAAATTTAGAAAGGTCTATCACGGAAGTCACCCCCTAAGAAGAGAGGTGTTATATTTATCTACAGAGTTCTGCTGATTGCAGCATTGCCAGAAAATTTTGATCAACACTATTAGTACATCTGGAAGCCTCCACATGTTATTGAACGAGACAATTGGGAACAAAATTTCTTCAGTCAAAAGAAAGTAGGGCTTTTAGTATAATATGCTACCTTTCCCCTCCACCCCCAACTCCAAAATTAATTTCTCCTTAAAATACCAGTAAATAACAATTCCCCCTCAAGTATCAAATAACACTTTTCCACTGCTGTTAGTATTTCATCAAGGTTTTACTATTTAATTTAACAGATTAAGTGTAAAATGTATCAATCAAAAGCTTGGTTTGTTTAATAATTGTTCATCTAAACATTAATTAACTAGTTTGGTAATTAATACGAGAGTAAACGACATATTCCCACCCAAGGTTTTGTGAAATCCTAGGTTGGTACCCTTGGTTTCATGAATTCCAGTTTCATAAAACCAAGGGGCAGAGGGTTCTTTTACCAAATTACCCTTGGACCTTCTTCTTCTTCATCTCTCCTACTATTCTTCACAACCCATTCCAAACCACCACCACAACCAGTCAAACTACCCCATCCCAGATCACCACCACAGCGGGCCAAACTACCCCCTCCCAAACCACCACAATCGGCCTTTCTTCTTTCCCTGCAACACAACAATCAAAATAAAGAATTAAACAAAATACAAAAATAGAGACAAAATGCAAAAGAAAAAAAACTAAATCAAAAACCAAACAAATCAAAAATCAATTCCGCAACCCAATCGAACTCTAATTTCAACTGATTTCGCAAAACCCAAAGTTGAGTGGCGACGGTGAACAGCAAGCAATGGTGGTTGGGAAGGTTGGGGGTTTTGAAGGGGAGATGCTTGCGAGTGCAAGGGTGGTGTCGTTTGGGGTTAAGGCCACTAGAATCAACCGAAATCTGACTAGGGACAGTCGTGCGGCACGTAAAAAAAACCTAGTTGTGGTCGATGTTTTCCAAGTGGGGACGATTGGTGTCAGCGGAAGAAAGCTCGGGTTTTGGTGTGGGAGGTTAAGGGAGGCAAGTGGTGGTGGTTTTGGGTGAAATAGAGCCGAAAAAGTGGTGAAAAGGCTAGCGGTTAGGCTAATTTCAAGATAAAACTAGGGGGTGATTTGCGGGATCTGCGGGGTGGGGGATAGATGGGGTTTTGTGTGGTGGGGTTGGAGGATCGGATGGTGGTGGCGGGAGGTCAAGACGCCGCTAGAATCAGGCGGGGGGCTTGAAACAGTAACCGTTTTGAGATGGGGTTTTGAGATGAGGAAAAAGAAGAAGATGGGAGGAAGAGGCGAAGATGAAGAAGAAATGGGAAGAGAAGAGAGAAAAAGACTATTTTAGCCTTCAACTATTAAAATATCACTAACGACATCCATTTAAGAGTGCGAATCTAGAATTTATGAAACTAAAGGTGCCAACCTAGAATTTCATTAAATCTTGAGTGGGAATTTGTCGTTTACTCTTAATATGATGGGATCGCATAAGGGTCACCTAATGGAGCTGAAAATGGGCTTTTAAGCCCTAATATGGTGTGATGAAGGATGGATCCAGATCCAGTTNAAACAGGAACATATCAGAACAAAGCAAAGATACACAATATGGCCACACAACAAGAATTCATGACAGCAAAAGTTAACTGTTTTCTATTTGGATGAGCCATTAGACACTTTAATAGACAATCATGAGGTACCAAACAGAAAACTACAATTACATTCTCTGAAACTGCATTGCCAACTTATATCCATTAGGAATCAAACTATGAAAATCCTTCAAATAATGCACCTCTTGACTATATCAATGTCTACTCTAAGCCTCGTTATAAAACAAAACAATCATTGATGTTATGAGCTTACCAAAAATCCAATGAACACAAATTCAATCCAACATCAACAACCAACTAAAAAAGGTAGCACGCACAAACACCAAGTAAAGTTCATCGATCAATTCCAAATTCAATCTAATAACATAATCACCCAGAACATCAGCTACTTAATGCAAGAAATGGAAAAATAAAAAGCAAAATTGAACACACAAAAAAAAAAAAAAAAAAATTCAATTTGAGCATAAAGTTAAAATCTTTCACTTCTAACAAAAATATGAGACCAACATCAACCAAACCCGTCACAATTCCACCGCAAAATATCAGACGATCATCCAAAACTCCATCCAAACACAATCAAGCAAACAAAACTCTAAAAGGATCAAGACACAAAAATCCATGCATCAAGAGAAACAAGAGAGCATCAAAGGAACCTAAATTAGATACCATAAATAATTATCACCTTTTCACTGGTTTTAAAGAAAGCACAATATCAATGAAAAAGCAAGATAAGACGGGATAAACTTGCATATAAATATCGAGCACATACCCTTAACAGATGTTAACAATCAAGTTTTTCTATAATATCCGTTCACTCGCCGTAATGGGTTGCTTTTTATTTTAATTTTTTTTCCCTTCAATGAAGAGAAATATAAGAGCAGTTTTGACGGTCGGTGACTTGGTAGTGTATTGTGTGAGAGAGACAAGGTAATGGAAGAGACGGCTTACGATAGCATGGTGTATAGCGTGTCGGGTTTTAAATGGAAGTGTACTTTCTTATTGTGGATGCAACTGTAGGGTAGCTTTATTCCAACTGTTAAAGAAATTTATAAGTGCAGGAGTTATGTTGAGTTTTATGGTCACTTATTCATCAATTAACTTTCTAGCCGTTTGATTTGATCGGACGAAGGATACATTAATTTTACAATGTTTTCATTTCATATTATTTTAAACCAATATAAAGTGTGTTACATAGTTTTTAATAAATTTAGGTCATATTTTTTGTCCCTCACCTTATATCCCTTCTTACATATTAAAAGTGCATGAAGTTGAATAGTTTTGATGGATTAGATTAAAGAGTGAATGACTTTTTTCCACCTAAATAATGGTTTAATAATACTCTCCCACCTACAAACTTTTAAAATACTACTTTATTATCCAAATTTATATTTCATTTCTGATTCCGACATCATTGCGACCCTACATCGCCACCATTCTTTTCACCGATCATCACTCATCAAAACCCCTCAAACCATATTCTCGCCGATCCCGCCAATCGCCAACAATCAAGCGATTAGGATTTACGCAGCCGCCTTTTCCAAGTCAAATTCCGATCAATCTCAACCACCAAAATCTAATCTTCCACCACCAAAAGATTCATCGATCTCCCCTCTTCAAAAGCCCCAACAGTCTGGACCGAGATTGCTTTTTGCTTGTTATCATAATATAAATTTGAGTACTAAAGTGGTATTTTAAAAATTTGTGGATGAGAAAATATTATTAGATCATTATTTGGGTGGGAAAAAAAATGTTAACTCTAGATTAAACAATCTCACATTTTAAATAACTTTAAGCTATATTTAACTAGTTAAGATTACGTTTTAACATTATATAAGTTGTATTGAATTTTAATGTTTTAAAATACTTTTACCTGATAACTCAACAATTTTGTCATAATTTGTGGAAAAAAAAAAGCGATATATGTGTTGGTGTTACAGTCTCACATCGATTAGGAGACGAGGGTTTTGATCATTTATATAACACCAAGATATCCTCACTACCTAGAAACGTCTTTTAGGACAAAACTATATCACCCTCAAGTCCCAAAGATAACAATATCATTGGAAACCCATCAACGATTTATCCAGCATACCTCAACAACTTGGAACTTATCCCCTTTTTTGGTTTTTTATTATTTTTATTCTTTTATAATTTTGAAGCAATATGATACAAAATAATAAGATGAAAAAAAATGATGATCCAAGAAATAAACAATAATTTATTGTTATTGTTATTATTTTTAAATATGTAATATAATATTATATGGACTTCTAGAAATTATTTAAAAAAAAAAGAGGAAATGAAAGAAGAAAAATATTTAAAAAAATATATATTATTCTTCAACCATCATTTATAACATAAATGAGTGAAATTGAAGCATTTGGATGGAGAGAAGGTAAAAAGAAATTGTAGAAATTGAGAGGATTGGATCTGCGATAAGATTTCAATTTCAATTGCTTTGTATTTCATCTTCACCAACTTAACATTTTCTTCGAAATCTTCGGTTTAAAACTATAAATTCAAAACTTTCTTAATTTATTCCAATGTATCAATTTGCGCTATATAATGTTAAAACAGTTGTTTTTCTTTCTTTATTTTTTATTCTACTTTTATATCTAACTTTTATTATTTTTAATACTTATTTAGTAATATCTTTAAACTTTTTTGCCGACGTTTATTTAGAAGTGAGATCTAGTAGGCGCTAATAGCGTCATTCAATAATATTTCATCATTTTTTATGAAAAAAGTATCTTTTAATATATAGGATATTGAAAACTAAAGTAATGAGATATTTATTTTATTGAGAGGTACAAGCAGATTGACAATAATATTATGGGATGTCTCCCTCGATCTGGAAAGGATAAATAAACAATTATTTGGGATAGATCCAACCACACAATGGAATATTGACACATAATTGAAAATAATGGTCCATAAAGATATTCCCTTTTTTCTCTGTGTTGCTTTCTATCATTAATATTTTTGAATTTTTACTTTAATATCTTCAACCCAATGGTGCATTCTACATTAACTTGAAACTGATGTTGATTACTAGATGACTAAACCTAAAATAATGAAGGACAGATTTTGTCGATCAATTTCAGTTGGTGTTCAAATAATTCCTAGGCAAATATGGAATACAAGGGAATTCCTGTTCCAAATCAGATCACATATGCTAAGAAAATAATTTATATATTAAAGATGTAGCTACATATACAAGGAGAGAAATTAATCAAGATACAAAAAGAATATGGTGCTCATTATTTCTCCAAGTAGGTGAAAGAATATAAATGGGTTGGAAGAAATCGACATTAATTAATGTACGAGGTATGTAACTGCTAAAGCCACCATTAGAAGAAAGTAAGCAATTCCTTGATCGATCGATGCACCTGTAAAGAGATGCGACTTTATAATTATGTGAATATAATAAAGATATGCAACCAAAGAATAATCAAGAAACATACCATCGCTAGTCCGAGATGGAGCAGGTGAAGGAGATATGCTCTGTCCAAAACCAAGTTGAAGCAGAGCGAAGAACATAAATCCGATGACTGGAACAGCATACGATCTCATGCCTGACTTCATTCTTGAATATTGAACGAATCACAAATGCGAAATTCTAACTTAGAGAGAGAAACAGAAACTCAGCGGTTTGAATGATTAATTCATGCGAGGAGAGCGCGTGATTAAGGTTATTTATACGACCAAACTAATGAATGGCATGTGCAGTTTCCTGGAAATATTGGCAGAAAGGGAAACGGAGGTGTGAGTCGAAGGAACGCGTCGTGGACACGAGATTTTTGACTCGGTTGGCGGCTCATTGACTCGGTTAGGCATGCTCCACTCATTTGCCGCCACGCCGCCAGTGTTGGCGTAAGAGCATTGGTGGAGCAAAAACTCCACTTGAATACAACTACTATTTTAAAAGTAAGAATCCAATTTGGTTGTCTTGTCCATGTACTTTTCAGTTTTCACATCATCTCTTAAAATATATTTTTGACTTGGTCATACAAAGTCTAAACATGGCTGTTGAAATTTACTAATATTATGGGGGAGGTGTTGTGTGTTTGATCTTTCTAAATTTTAGAAAGGTCTATCACGGAAGTCACCCCCTTAGAAGAGAGGTGCTATACTTATCTACAGAGTTCTTGCTGATTGCAGCATTTGCCAGAAAATTTTGATCAAAAATTCTGGAAGCCTCCACATGTTATTGAACGAGACAATTGGGAACACAATTTCTTCAGTCAAAAGAAAGTACCACCACCCCATCCCCCCCAACTCCAAAATTAATTTCTCCTTAAAATATCAGTAAATAACAATTCTCCCTCAAGTATCAAATAACACTTTGCCCCTGCTGTTAGTATTGCATCAAGGTTTTACTATTTAATTTAACAGATTAAGTGTAAAATGTATCAATCAAAAGCTTGGTTGTTTAATAATTGTTCATCTAAACATTAGTTAACTAGTTTGGTAATCAATACGAGAGTAAACGACATATTCTCACCCAAGGTTTTGTGAAATCCTAGGTTGGTATCCTTGGTTCCATGAATTCCAGATTCTCATCTTTAATTTAACATCGTTAATGACAAATGGGTTGTGACATAGGAGCTTGAAACAACAACTGTTTTGAGATGTGGAGGAAAAAAAAGAAGAAGATGGGAGGAGGAGGCAAAGATGAAGAAGAAATGAGAAGGGAAGAGAGAAAAAGGAGAAAAATACCATTTTAGCCTTTAACTATTAAAATATCACTAACGACATCTATTTAAGAGTGCGAATCTAGAATTTATGAAACCAAAGATACCAACATAAAATTTCATTAAACCTTGGGCGGGAATATGTCGTTTACTTTCAATATGATGGGATCGCATAAGGGTCACCTAATGGAGCTGAAAATGGGCTTTTAAGCCCTAATATGGTGTGATGAAGGATGGATCCAGATCCAGTTCCAGTCCTACGAGTGAATGGCTCGAAAACTTAGAAAGAAACAAGTTGGATTTTGGTTCACAAGGGTGTGTAAATACAACAATTTCATAAGGATGCAATTTGTGGGTTCTTAAGGTGTGTTTTGCTTGGTGGGAGAGGAATTGCATTTCTGCGGTGCACTATTAGAGAAACTGCAAGATCTAATAAATAAAGTAAAGACAAAGGTTCATATCCAGGATTTTGCTGAAAATTAAATTATTGTTTACAGTGCATTTGTATGAATAGCTGGAAAACTGTTGGACCAAATATCTCAAGCTCAGATAGCCTCAATAACAACTATTTACTTAAAAATACCACTTTTAATGAGGACCATAAAAATTTAAATCAGTTCGGCAGTCCCTGAAAGGGACTTTGTCATTTTGCCCAGAAGCACAAGGCCTAAACAAAAGCCACAACCAACGTACTGTCAATGTTTTGTTTATGAAATTTTAGTTCCTAGAAAGAGCAAGCATTAGCACCAGTCTACCTTTTTTTGCACTGTAACCTTCAAAAAGAGGTTTAACTTTAGTCAAGAATCTGACTAGGAGATGCATCAGCATCGGCTTGTCTCTTTTGGAGTCGCCACCTCTTCCAACTTGACAAGGTGAAAAGCCCAACTGCCTAACCACGATCACGCCCAATCAAGTTCTATCCTTGCGTGGAAATCATGTGCTTTATGTAACCTCCCACCATTATCAGACAAAATGAACTGATATCGGCGCCCAAATCACAATTTTCTAAATTTTTCCCAAGCAAAAGCATCTTCAGCAACTAGTGGCAGGATTATGATTTATATCAAATGAAAACTTCAGCTACTCTTATCACCATACACAAATCAAGAGCCGTTGTTTAATTGCCACGTCAAAGGACCCACCGCTACCGCTTGTGGCATCTGCTTTTGTTGAGAATGTGGTTGGCCTCAACGAACTGTGGTCACTCATGGCCCTGTTATCTACGACACGTGTACGCGGGAGAACCTCGTTCCCAGTCAAGTCTCATCAATTGAACGAACATCATACACAGAAACTCCTAATGGAGAAAAATTACCCTTTTTATGAGAATAAGAATCAGTCTGAATTCTAGAGAACTTTAGTATTATTATCTTTTTTTTTTTTTTTTAAAAAAAAAAAAAAACTTTACTTGGCCACCTCTTTTTGCCCTTCCTTTCTTTCCTGCTTCTATAACCTCATAGCACTCAGATTCTTTTCTTTTCTTTTCAAGCACACTTTGAAACAACAAAATAATACTACATACAAGAGGGTGGTAAAGAGGTATAGATGAAGAATGTGTTACCCGGTCGCACCTTTGATTACCCGCAGGGACTTGGTGCTGGTCCAAGGCCGATGGTTTGTTTTGCAGAGATCAACGGTGGCAGTGCCAGCAGCACCAACTGAAGCGGCTGGGGAGGCTGGTGGTGGTCGTTCCAGTGGCCCAATAAAGCAGTGCATTTGTTCACCGACAAGGCACCCGGGTTCTTTCCGATGCAGGCTCCACCATGCTGCTGAGTACGTGTGGGGCGGTCGAATATCAAAAAACGAGTCTGGTAGTTAATTCGTGAAGAGGTTATTTCCTTTTCCATCTCATTTCATGTAAGCTTACAAATTAAAAATAGGCTGATATATGTAAAGTTCTCTTTGATTATATACACAAAATATTATTCTTCTGTCTCAAGCTCGCTAATCTGAACAATCATTTAATGGTGAACTGAAACATCTTTTGTTTCCTCAGCCACTCTTAAGTTCCATAGGAATTGTATAGAACACCCGAAGAATTAAGAACTCTTGTAATCAATTTTCTGAGATTTTTGTCATAATGCTCCAAGGTATAATGTATTCTTCACTGCCATCCAAAATGATAGGTCCAACACCGCCTTTTGATGTTGTCAGATTCTCTTGAACAGTTTTTCCCAAGGGAACGCAAATTTTCTGTACAATTACAGGAGTGAATAACGAGAACGATGGGAGAATTGAACATCCACTTCACATTTATCTGACAGTTTCTATTTGCAGTGGACAAAATTCTCAACTATTTTTTTTTTAACAAGAGTAAACGACATTTTCCCACCCAAGGTTTGGCGAATCTGCAGTTTTCCACCCCTGGTTTCATAAATTACAGATTTTCATCCTTAAATTAACACCATTACTTTTCTCTCAAAATAACCCTCACATCTCAAATTTTTCTCAAATAACCCCCAAAGGAGATCCTAGCCAAGCCAAAAATCTGGCCTGATTCCGACACCATTGGACATCTCTAACACCACCAACAACATCCCTTTATCCTCTTCATCAAAACCCTTAACTTTTCCACCCGATTGCACCTTGGCGAGGTGCCGGAATTTGGTTGGAAAGGAGTGACAAAACGCGAAAACCTAAGGGAGAGGCGACAGTGATTGGCGGGCAATTGAGGTTGGCAATGTTGGGGGTTTTGGTGGAGGGAAGCCGACGATGCTATTGGTGGTCTTGAGAGTGGTTTTCAGTGTCGAAACCTATCGGAATTTGGATGAAACATCGACTGACCACTAAAAGCGGCAACCGACGATTGAGGGGTTCAATCAGGTGGAGAGGTTAGGGGTTTTGATGTGGGGGTTGAGGGAATTGTAATGGTGGTGTCGAAAGAGGTCAACTGCATTGGAAACATGCTAGAATGGCCTGAAATCGTTGGTGGGATAATTTAGAGAAATAAAGGGTTATTTTGAAATTTTTCGATGGGATGAATTTGAGAAGTGAATAGTAATTTTGAAATTTTTATCTTTGAAATGACCAATTTTAAATGTTAAATTAAATAGTTTTACGTTAATTACTTAATTTAAGGATAAGAATCTCTACAATTTATGAAACCATGAGGTGGAAACTTGCTGATTCGCCAAACCTTGGGTGGAAAAAAGTCGTTTACTCTTTTAACAAATTTTATCTGCTAATGCAGCTTTAAAAGGCCCAAGCAGCATTATTTCTGATAAACTCCAGATGTGATCGTTTACCAGCAATAAATAAGTTGTACGCTAACATTGAATTTGGATTGCCCCACGGGCTGGTATTAATTATCCTTTTTTTTATTTTTCTTTTTTCAAAACAAAAACAAAAAGAAATTGGGAAGAGTTAATCAACCAAGAGGTCCAAGACCATGTATAATTTATATCTGCCCGGTAAGGGTGCACATCGACAACAAATTCTGTTCAATTAACCCAATCATAAAACCTCTCAGGAAATCAAAATTTTCATACAAATCCATTTTATAGAATAGATTCACTAACATTTTTTGCAATCCAAGGACCTGTGTCAACATTATCATTACAAAAGAAAATTTTCTTTTTAGGAAACAAAATTAATGGGGTGAAAAAGAAAAAGGCAGAAGAAAAATCCGACAGTTACCAGTTAACAATATATCAATACCTCCATAACAACCTAAAGGAATTAAAATTCTGTAGATGATACAAAAGAGAACACCTATGACCTAACTTTTCTATGACTCGGACTCGATATCAAATGCAATATTCAGTAGAACTGGAGGATTTTCATCCTTTCAAGGGGCAGCCCATTGGTAATGTAATACAATTTTCTATCCAACTTGAACTCCAATATCAAATGCAACTTGACAGAGGTAAAAGATAGTACCAAAAGTCACTGTTGGACATGCAACTACCACAATCACACCTAGTTCAAAAGTGAGTTTAAATAGATGAAGCTGTGAAAATTCTCCTATGATATGCATGCGTATGATTTGAAGGAGGCTCAAGATGGTACACCATATCTGACAGATCCCTTCATTTCCCTCTTATAACAGATAAACTGGGGAGTTTCAACATGGCAAAGATTCCCTGTATCCTTCAATAAAAGGACAACTGTCCATGTAATACAGGACATTCTGACCACCCACAATAAATTCAGGGCTGTCCGTGCCATTTAAAAAAAAAAAAAAAAAAAACTATTTTAGAAAGAATATTTCATCACTTTTTCAAATATACTTTGGCTTCAACCCAAAGGGTTGAGCTTAATGGTAAAAATAAGCAGTTTCAACCATGAGATCAACCACAAACCCATCCATCAATAACAAAATTCCGATTAGAGAACTGGCAAAGTTTTGTATTGGAAAAGACAAACACATAATTTCAGCTATCAATCATCCATCTTCGATAAATATACACTATAAAATTCTAAATGAATTAACAATTATATAAGTAGTAATATACATGATATCCTGGTGTGCCTAAAAGAGTTCATAACATGTTGACACCCGCACACCAACTCATGAGTACCTTAAATTTAACTTCTGCACAACCCATAAAGTATATGAAGACCACCACAGAAACCATACCATATCTTCAGCAGTTATCTCCATTTCCTTCTTGTGCCCAATGTAGGAACGAGGGAAAAAAAATACTATTTTGGTGGTATCCAAACACATCACTGCAAAACCAAGTAACAGTACATTGGTTGAATTTCTAATAGTTGATGCCTGAAGGCAGTAATTCTGCCAATCACGCAATGCTATTCAAGACAATATTGTATACTAAATGCATATTGATGAACAACTTAGCCTACACCTAGCCAGAAGTAGGTTGAGACACATCTCTATATTATTCAATTACATGCAGCAAAAAGGCACCATATTCAGCAAAACCATTCATATGATTACAGGTATAAATCAGAGAATTTTAGCATTTTAAAGGTGTTGATGGTACAAAAAGTAAATTAGATTTGCATATAATCTTAAAATGAAAATCAGTATCTAATTTGTATGTAATTCACACATTCTCCTGAATAAGCTATACTAAAGAAAATTTACTCACCGCAGGGTAGCAATCTTGCCGGACTACCGACTGGTCGTTTGTATTTACATACACCTCACATTCGACTCTTGCCTGATAAATAAGATAAAAAGAATTAAAAATCTTTCCCAGAAATGAGTGAACAAGTCATTAAAAGGAATTGGTGTTTTCAACAACATACTGAAGTAACAATTGTGCAATTTACTAGTTGATTCTAAATCATCTATAATTGAACTACAAAAGACAAAGACCCTTAGGAGGACTTTCAAAAAACAAGATCCGGAAAGATAAAGAGTTAAAGACCTTCAGAGGAATTTCGAAAAACAAGAGGCCGAGCTGGCCTTTGACCTCAGTATCAGTATCAAAGGGAATGACACCCTTGGTCAAATCCTCAATCAAATAAAACGCATCATGAATAATCTCCAGGCCATCAAGCTCCAGCGTGGCATTAACGTACGATCTCCCTCGCGCTCTCACTTTCCCTCCTTTGGACCTCACCAACCCTAGTTCTCTCCCTCTATAACCAACCGAAACGGCAAGCGAATCGTAGCTTAACGAGAAGAAGTCTCTGTTCTGGACCTTGATTGTAAGAGAGAAGGAGAGGTCCAGGGTAGGTCCAGGCGATGAGTTGACTCGGATGTGGTTGAGACGGATTCGGGAGAGTTGGATGGTGGGATCGGAGGGATAGAGTAGGAAAACCAAAAAAGCGAGGATTGCGACGCAGGCGACTGAGTAGAGACAGCGGCGGAGGTAGCTATGGCGGTGGCGGTTGGGATGGTAGTAGAGGGGGAGGACGACGGCGTTTTCAGCTGGGAGGGGAGCGTACGTCACGTAATCGTACTTTGAGGTCATGGTTGATTGGCTGCCAGGTGAATTGGCGGTGGCATAAATGAGATGTGACCAAACCTTTCTACTGCGTGTACGATAGTTACGTCGCGAGTTGTGATTTTCGCCTAACAAAACATGTTTTTTTTTTTTGAGTATATATTACGTGGCAAAATCAGATATGATATTTTTTTTATTTTAGCCTAACAAAACATGACTTTTTTTGGAGTATATATTACGTGGCAAAATCAGATTGAGGAGTTGCAGCAACGGTAAATATTATCCAAATCCCCTTGGCTTCGTTTGGTACAAAAGTTTGGGTTTTTGGGAAAAGTTTTTTGAAAAAAGTTAAAAAAAAGTTGAATTGGACGGGTATTACGATGTAGAATTTACAAACTAATAAAATACCTTCTATGTTTATTTTTTTACAAAACACCCCCTATAATATAACATTAAAAGTTAACAAAAACACCTCCAACCCACCCTCAAATACGGACAGTCGACCACCACCGCCGGAGGGTGGTCGGAGTCGCTGTAACAAAAATATTAAAAATATTTAGGGGTATTTAATTAAATTAACAAATTTAGAAGGTTTAAAAAAAGTTGAATAAAGTTGAATAATATTATGAGTTTTTGGGTATTTTACTGTTTAACTTTTTTGGGAATACTAAAAATAGTATTCCCAAAATCCAACCAAACGAAGCCCTTATGTTTGAGGTAAATAAATACACAAATATAATATATGTATTCTATTACAATTCTATCCTCATTAAAATTGAGGTGTTGGGAAATAGTAAAATTAACTGGGCTATTTATCAACACTCTTATTGTATCTACCTCTTCTAAATAATTAAAGATACGGTTAAAATTATATATAATTTATACGGAAAATAAGCGGTGAGAAAAATCAAAAACTAATAATTAAAATATGATCCTTTAATTATATTGTAATTTGCATAAAATATTAGGAATAATGATCGTAATTCTTTAAAACAATCTTCATAGGGGTGAGCATGGGTGAAGGGTAGAATCGAAACCGAAACCGGTCCCATTAGGGTTGGGTTCCGATTCTAAAAAATTGGGAATTCTCGGGTCCGATCCCGATTCCTACAGTGTTGGAATCGGGAACTAGAACTCAGATCTAAGTTCTTAGGTAGGAATGAGATTGAATTATAATTTTTGTAAACTATTGGGGGTGTATTATAATATTTTGGGGGTGTATTACAATTTTTTTAAATTGGGGGTAATTAAAATTAACCAAGGTATCCGAAACCAGAACCGAAACCTATGTTTCACAATTTTTTTAAATAAGGGGTAATTAAAATTAACCCGGGTACCCGGAACCAGAACCGAAACCTATGTTTCAGGTTCTTGTTTTGGGTTTCTAAGAACCGAAACTGGCCGATTCTAATTCTGACTCCAAATTTAGTAACCGACCAATGTCAATTATGATACCTTCAAAAAACGCAAAATAGCCAGAGCCGATCACCCCTATTCATGACAATGAAAATTGTCATGTAACTAGTACCAAAACTAACTTGTTATCTGGTTTGATGGTTAAGTAGCCAAGAAATAATGATAATATACATATGATTTTCCAAAGCGAACAATTCACTCTATGATCTCATATGATTTTTATTAAAGAATGTTTACATTAGAAATGAAGAAAGAATAGCACACGGTGAGAATGTACTTTAAAACATGATAAAAAGAAGTAATATTAATGCTTAATGAATAATGAATAAAATGATATAATCATATAATATTTCCTTTCAGTTTCCTAAGGGCTTGCAAATACATATTTCCTATTGCACAAACGTACTACAGGTACGTGATAAATATATTTTACACGCCTACGAAATGTGTTTCCAGGGTTACAGAAGGTTTTTCTGCAGATCTGGGTTTCTTTGAGTTCATAAACATCCCACTTCTAGTGAGTGTCTCAACGAAAATTATTTTGACCATTAACATTCACTTCAAGGAATGGTGAAGTATTTATTTTCAGGTGATTCTTAATTTTGTGGATTGGTTTATTTGACAACCAAGAGATATATGTTAGAATCTTACACCGATTAAGCACGCTCAAACTTATTGGTTTACAAGAGAGGTAATTATTTCATTTAACAAGGCCTTATTGGGTGAAAAGTCAAGCTCACCTCAAATTCTATTATGGTATCAGAGTCGTTCACTTGAGTTAAGTGTTTGACCAATGGGTAGGGAGTTAAAATCAGCAACTACCTCTATTAACAGGCATGACCTAACATATGGGCTTGATTGTGAGAAACACGTTTAAACCTATGTGTTTGACCAGTGGGTGGGAAGTAAAGCTAACAACTACCTCCTTCAACATGTATGACCTAACATATGGGTTTGATTGTGAGAGACACACATAAACCTATTAGTTTATAAGAGGGAATAATCATTCCATTCAACAAAACCTTATTAGGTGAGGAGTCAGATCCACCTCAAATTTTATCAATATAAAATAAGTTTTGTTAAAGTTTAGGCTGGAAGAGAGGCAAAAGAGGCAGAACACTGCCAAAGAATGTCAATAGAGAGAAGGTTTGACAATAATGGCAAGAGATGCTGAAGGATGTCAAGAACGGAGAGAGAGAAGAGAAGATAAGAGAATACTTTGGTATTACTTGTGTATTTTGTAATGTGTACAATAGCCAATTTATACTGTGGCTGTAAATACAATAATATAATAAAGGTTTAATTAGAATATTTCAGCAATCAATCAAATAAGCACAATATCAGTAATTGCTTGATTTCAGAATTAACATCTTCAACAGTTCATATCACATCAAGTTTCTAAATATCTTGTAACTTTGGTCTTATTATACCACTACTACAAAAGAAGGTTTGATTATTTGATACATATACTTCTACAGCATGAGCATATCACTTCGCCTACCCCTAGCCAGAAGTAGGTTGAGACACATCTCTATTTATTCAATTACATGCAGCAAAAGGCACCATATTCAGCAAAACCATTCATATGATTACAGGTAAATCAGAGAATTTTAGCATTTTAAAGGTGTTATGGTACAAAAAGTAAATTAGATTTGCATATAATCTTAAAATGAATCAGTATCTAATTTGTATGTAATTCACACATTCTCCTGAATAAGCTATACTAAAGAAAATTTACTCACCGCAGGGTAGCAATCTTGCCGGACTACCGACTGGTCGTTGTATTTACATACACCTCACATTCGACTCTTGCCTGATAAACAAGATAAAAAGAATTAAAATCTTTCCCAGAAATGAGTGAACAAGTCATTAAAGGAATTGGTGTTTTCAACAACATACTGAAGTAACAATTGTCAATTTACTAGTTGATTCTAAATCATCTAAATTGAACTACAAAAGACAAAGACCCTTAGGAGGAATTTCAAAAAACAAGAGCCGGAAAGATAAAGAGTTAAAGACCTTCAGAGGAATTTCGAAAAACAAGAGCCGAGCTGGCCTTTGACCTCAGTATCAGTATCAAAGGGAATGACACCCTTGGTCAAATCCTCAATCAAATAAAACGCGCTCATGAATAATCTCCAGGCCTCAAGCTCCAGCGTGGCATTAACGTACGATCTCCCTCGCGCTCTCACTTTCCCTCCTTTGGACCTCACCAACCCTAGTTCTCTCCCTCTATAACCAACCGAAACGGCAAGCGAATCGTAGCTTAACGAGAAGAAGTCTCTGTTCTGGACCTTGATGTAAGAGAAAGGAGAGGTCCAGGGTAGGTCCAGGCGATGAGTTGACCGGATGTGGTTGAGACGGATTCGGGAGAGTTGAATGGGGATCGGAGGATAGAGTAGGAAAACCAAAAAAGCGAGGATTGCGACGCAGGCGACTGAGTAGAGACAGCGGCGGAGTAGCTATGGCGGTGGCGGTTGGATGGTAGTAGAGGGGGAGGACGACGGCGTTTTCAGCTGGGAGGGAGCGTACGTCACGTAATCGTACTTTGAGGTCATGGTTGATTGGCTGCAGTGAATTGGCGGTGGCATAAATGAGATGTGACCAAACCTTTCACTGCGTGTACGATAGTTACGTCGCGAGTTGTGATTTTCGCCTAACAAAACATGTTTTTTTTTTTTGAGTTATATTACGTGGCAAAATCAGATATGATATTTTTTTTATTTTAGCCTACACAAACATGACTTTTTTTGGAGTATATTACGTGGCAAAATCAGATTGAGGAGTTGCAGCAACGGTAAATATTTCCAAATCCCCTTGGCTTCGTTGGTACAAAGTTTGGGTTTTTGGGAAAAGTTTTTTGAAAAAAGTTAAAAAAAAGTTGAATTGGACGGGTTTACGATGTAGATTTACAAACTAATAAAATACCTTTTTTTTAACAAGAGTAAACGACATTTTCCCACCCAAGGTTTGGTGAATCTGCAAGTTTCCACCCCTGGTTTCATAAATTGTAGATTTCCATCCTTAAATTAACACTATTACTTTTCTCTCATAATAACCCTTACATCTTAAATTTCTCTCAAATAACCCCTAAATGAGATCCCGGCCAAGCCAAAAATCTGGCATGATTTTGACATCATTGGACCTCCCTAACACCACCATCAACATCCCTTTATCCTCCTCACCAAAACCCCTAACTTTTCCACCCGATTGTACCTTGGTGAGGTGCCGAAATTTGGTTGGAAAGGGGCTACGAAACACGAAAACCTAAGGGAGAGGCGACGGTGATTGGCCGGCAATTGAGGTTGACGATGTTGGGGGTTTTGGTGGGGGGAAGCCGACGATGCTATTGGTGGTCTTGGGGGTGGTTTTCGGTGCCAGAAGCTACCAGAATTTGGATGAAACGCCAATTGACACTAAAAGTGACGACCAACAATTGGGGAGTTCAATCAGACGGGGAGGTTAGGGGTTTTAATGTGGGAGTTGAGGGAATTGTAATAGTGGTGTCAAAAGGGGCCAACTGCTTCGTAAACAGGTTAGAATGACCTGAAATTGCTAGTGGGGTGATTTTGAGTAATGAAGGATTATTTTGAAATTTTTTGATGGAATGAATTTGAGAAGTGAAGAGTTATTTTGAAATTTTCATCTTTGAAATGAATTTTTTTTAAATGTTAAATTAAACAGTTTTATATTAATTTAAAGGTGAGAATCTGAGATTCAGAATCTACGATTTATGAAACCAGGGGTGAGAAATTGCAAACTCGCCAAACCTTGGGTGGGAAAAAGTCGTTTACTCTTTTAACAAATTTGATCTGCTAATGCAGCTTTAAAAGGCCCAAGCAGCACTATTTCTGATCAACTCCAGATGTGATCGTTTTCCAGCAATGAATAAGTTGTACGCTAACATTGAATTTGGATTGCCCCACGGGCTGGTATTAATTATCCTTTTTTTTATTTTTCTTTTTTCAAAACAAAAACAAAAAGAAATTGGGAAGAGTTAATCAACCAAGAGGTCCAAGACCATGTATAATTTATATCTGGCCGGTAAGGGTGCACATCGACAACAAATTCTGTTCAATTAACCCAATCATAAAACCTCTCAGGAAATCAAAATTTTCATACAAATCCATTTTATAGAATAGATTCACTAACATTTTTTGCAATCCAAGGACCTGTGTCAACATTATCATTACAAAAGAAAATTTTCTTTTTAGGAAACAAAATTAATGGGGTGAAAAAGAAAAAGGCAGAAGAAAAATCCGACAGTTACCAGTTAACAATATATCAATACCTCCATAACAACCTAAAGGAATTAAAATTCTGTAGATGATACAAAAGAGAACACCTATGACCTAACTTTTCTATGACTCGGACTCGATATCAAATGCAATATTCAGTAGAACTGGAGGATTTTCATCCTTTCAAGGGGCAGCCCATTGGTAATGTAATACAATTTTCTATCCAACTTGAACTCCAATATAAAATGCAACTTGACAGAGGTAAAAGATAGTACCAAAATTCACTGTTGGACATGCAACTACCACAATCACACCTAGTTCAAAAGTGAGTTAAAAAGATGAAGCTGTGAAAATTCTCCTATGATATGCATGCGTATGTTTTGAAGGAGGCTCAAGATGGTACACCGTATCTGACAGATCCCTTCATTTCCCTCTTATAACAGATAAATTGGGGAGTTTCAACATGGCAAAGATTCCCTGTATCCTTCAATAAAAGGACAACTGTCCATGTAATACAGGACATTCTGACCACCCACAATAAATTCAGGGCTGTCCGTGCCATTTAAAAAAAAAAAAAAAAAAAACTATTTTAGAAAGAATATTTCATCACTTTTTCAAATATACTTTGGCTTCAACCCAAAGGGTTGAGCTTAATGGTAAAAATAAGCAGTTTCAACCATGAGATCAACCACAAACCCATCCATCAATAACAAAATTCCGATTAGAGAACTGGCAAAGTTTTGTATTGGAAAAGACAAACACATAATTTCAGCTATCAATCATCCATCTTCGATAAATATACACTATAAAATTCTAAATGAATTAACAATTATATAAGGAGTAATATACATGATATCCTGGTGTGCCTAAAAGAGTTCATAACATGTTGACACCCGCACACCAACTCATGAGTACCTTAAATTTAACTTCTGCACAACCCATAAAGTATATGAAGACCACCACAGAAACCATACCATATCTTCAGCAGTTATCTCCATTTCCTTCTTGTGCCCAATGTAGGAACGAGGGAAAAAAAATACTATTTTGGTGGTATCCAAACACATCACTGCAAAACCAAGTAACAGTACATTGGTTGAATTTCTAATAGTTGATGCCTGAAGGCAGTAATTCTGCCAATCAAGCAATGCTATTCAAGACAACATTGTATACTAAATGCATATTGATGAACAACTTAGCCTACACCTAGCCAGAAGTAGGTTGAGACACATCTCTATATTATTCAATTACATGCAGCAACAAGGCACCATATTCAGCAAAACCATTCATATGATTACAGGTACAAATCAGAGAATTTTAGCATTTTAAAGGTGTTCATGGTACAAAAAGTAAATTAGATTTGCATATAATCTTAAAATGAAAATCAGTATCTAATTTGTATGTAATTCACACATTCTCCTGAATAAGCTATACTAAAGAAAATTTACTCACCGCAGGGTAGCAATCTTGCCGGACTACCGACTGGTCGTTTGTATTTACATACACCTCACATTCGACTCTTGCCTGATAAACAAGATAAAAAGAATTAAACATCTTTCCCACAAATAAGTGAACAAGTCATTAAAAGGCATTGGTGTTTTCAACAACATACTGAAGTAACAATTGTGCAATTTACTAGTTGATTCTAAATCATCTATAATTGAACTACAAAAGACAAAGACCCTTAGGAGGAATTTCAAAAAACAAGATCCGGAAAGATAAAGAGTTAAAGACCTTCAGAGGAATTTCGAAAAACAAGAGGCCGAGCTGGCCTTTGACCTCAGTATCAGTATCAAAGGGAATGACACCCTTGGTCAAATCCTCAATCAAATAAAACGCATCATGAATAATCTCCAGGCCGTCAAGCTCCAGCGTGGCATTAACGTACGATCTCCCTCGCGCTCTCACTTTCCCTCCTTTGGACCTCACCAACCCTAGTTCTCTCCCTCTATAACCAACCGAAACGGCAAGCGAATCGTAGCTTAACGAGAAGAAGTCTCTGTTCTGGACCTTGATTGTAAGACAGAAGGAGAGGTCCAGGGTAGGTCCAGGCGATGAGTTGACCCGGATGTGGTTGAGACGGATTCGGGAGAGTTGAATCGTGGGATCGGAGGGATAGAGTAGGAAAACCAAAAAAGCGAGGATTGCGACGCAAGCGACTGAGTAGAGGCAGCGGCGGAGATAGCTATGGCGGTGGCGGTTGGGATGGTAGTAGAGGGGGAGGACGACGGCGTTTTCAGCTGGGAGGGGAGCGTACGTCACGTAATCGTACTTTGAGGTCATGGTTGATTGGCTACTAGGTGAATTGGCGGTGGCATAAATGAGATGTGGCCAAACCTTTCCACTTCGTGTACGATAGTTACGTCGCGAGTTGTGATATATTACGTGGCAAAATCAGATTGAGGAGTTGCAGCAATGGTAAATGTTATCCAAATCCCCTTATGTTTGAGGTAAATAAATACATACACAAATATAATTATATGTATGTCTATTACAGTTTTATCCTCATTAAAATTGAGGTGTTGGCTAATAGTAAAATTAACTGGGCTATCAACACTCTTATTGTATCTACCTCTTCTAAATAATTAAAGATACAGTTTAAATTATATATAATTTATATGGAAAATAAGCGGTGAGAATAATCAAAAACTAATAATTAAAATATGATCCTTTAATTATATTGTAATTTGCTTAAAATATTAGGAATAAGGATCGTAATTCCTTAAAACAATCTTCATGACTAGAGGTGAGCATGGGTGAAGGGTAGAATCGGAACTGGAATCGGTCCCATTAGGGTTGGGTTCCGATTATGAAAAATCGGGAATTCTAGGGTTCGATTCTTATTTCTACAGTGTTGGAATCGGGAATTGGAACCCAAATCTGAGTTCCTAGGTAGGAATGAGACTAAACTATAATTTTTGTAAAGTATTGGGGGTGCATTGTAATTTTTTGGAGGTGTATTTACAATTTTTTAAAATATGGGGTAATTAAAATTAACCAGGGTACCCGGAACCAGAACCAGAACCGAAACCTATGTTTCATGTTCCTGTTCCAGGTTTCTAGGAACCAGAACTGGTCGATTCCAATTCCGACTCCAAATTTAGGAATCGGTCAATTTCAATTTTGATACCTTCAGAAAATGCAAAATAGCCAAAGTCGATCACCCCTATTCATGACAATGAAAATTGTCATGTGATTAGTACCAAAACTAACTTGTTATCTGGTTTAATGGTTAAGTAGCCAATAAATAATGATAATATACATATGATTTTCCAAAGCGAACAATTCATTCTTTGATCTCATATGATTTTTATTAAAGAATATTTACATTAGAAATGAAGAAAGAATAGCACATGATAAGAATGTACATTAAAACATAATAAAAAGAAGTAATATTAATGCTTAATAAAATAAAATGATATAATCATTGTAGACGTAAAAATCTACTTGTACGGAAGGGGGGTCTGATCCCGTGAGGTTGAGGCCACTAGCGATCCGCTACACCTGCACACGTAGAGAAACAAGCGTGAAGTGAACGGAAAACACCGGGGTGGTGTTTGCCATAGGCATTTCGACGCTTAAGTCAGCAAGGCTGAAAGAGACTAGTATAGTGAGGGCTAGGGAGTAGAGACGTTACCGGAAGTCTAGTCGGGGACTGTGACTACAGTAGTGATGTAAAGCTCTCAAGTAGGAGCTTCGGGTGTAAAGGTGTAATGTAATCTAATCTCCCTTGTGAGAGGGCTAGTCTCTGCTTATATAGTGACTGTCTGGTCTCCCAGTCCTGGTGGGAGTAGGAGTCCTAGTATGACTCTGATACAAACCCTAGAGGAATTAGGGCGGTGGTGAGCTGTCTTACCATTGTTCGAATAGGAATGTGATCTCAAACAGGAAAGTAACCTCGAGTAGGAAAGTGACCTCGAATAGGAGACCGATCTGGAATAAGAAAGTGATCTGTAGGTGCTGTAGGCTCTAGACTTGCTCATAGGTCCAGGAAGTGAACTGGGATTTGGAGGCCCAAACCTGATGGTTTGGACCGACTGTATCTCCTATCAAATGGGCCTAATCCGAATGAGGCCGCATCGGGATTGGGTCTGGTCTCTTCGTCATTCAGTCCCGTTCTCCTATTTGGGCCAAAGACGATTTTTGGCCCTAACAATCATATAATATTTCCTTTCAGTTTCCTAAGGGCTTGAAAATACATCTTTCCTATTGTACAAATGTACTACAGGTACATGATAAATATATTTTACACGCCTATGAAATGTGTTTCCAGGGACCAATGTTCACGAAGGTTTTTCTGCTGATCTTGGTTTCTTTGAGTTTATAAACATCCCACTTCTAGTGAGTGTCTTAACGAAAACTATTATGACCATTAACATTCACTTCAAGGAATGGTGAAGTATTTATTTTCAGGTGATTCTTAATTTTGTGGATTGGTTTATTTGGCAACCAAGAGATATATGTTGGAGTCTCACACCGATTAAGCACGCTCAAGCTTACTAGTTTATAAGAGAGGTAATAATTTCATTTAACAAGGTCTTATTGGGTAAAAAGTCAAGCTCACCTCAAATTCTATCATAGTATCAGAGTCCAGGTTCAGTAGAGTTGAGTGCTTGGCCAGCGAGTAGGAAGTTAAAGCCAGCAACTACCTCCATCAACAGGCATGACCTATCATATGGGCTTGACCGTGAGAGGCATATTGGGATTCATGCATTTTGGATATGGAAATTGAGAGAAAATGATGATCATGATGATGAACATAAGGTAGAAAACAAACTATTATAACATTAACATATTAATGTAAGAAAATGATAGAAAATTATAAACTTTTTTTGCTATTAAAAGCTTGATGTTGAAACTTGAAGTCTAGATTATTCAAAAAAGAATGAAGAAACTCAAAATGAAATCCACCCAAGCCAAAGATGAGAGAGCCAAGAGAGTGAGAGAGAAAGTGAGAAATTGCTTTTTTGTTTCAATTGAAATGGTATAAAACTTAATTTATATATCATGGGCACAAAGTGTAATTTTAAATTGTTTTGGGAAGGCCTTAAACAATTTAAAATTAACTTGAGAATAAACATTTATATCAAATCCTTGGTTTTATGGTTAATTCATAATTAGACCAAATTTTAATTCCATTATATATTCTAACCCTTTAGAATGAAACCAATACACTTTTGCCCCCATCATTGAATTAAATTCAATAATAATATTTAATAAATCTTATTATCCTTGGTTAGCGCTAGCTATCCATGGATAATCATTTATCACCAATACATTAATTCGGATGCAACCATTTATGTCCGAACATCATTAATCTGATTAATGATATGTATTACTCTCTCTCCTTGAGCTTGGTTTTATGTGTGACCATTTTGGTTTATTGTGATCTAGCCGTGGGCCCAATATCTGATTTTGATATGTTTCGTTATAATTCTTTATAATCGAAGCTCCCACTGATTATGGTAGACGTCTAGCAATGTTCTATAACCCCTAAACCACAATGAAGTGTAAACTCCAATAAACTTATTATGATCGTACGTACCATGTAGTCAAATCACTCCGTTATCTAATCCCGATTAAGAATGGTTCATGGTATGTCAAAACATTTAACTTAATCTTTAATCGAATTGTCAATAGATATAATGGAACTCGTCAACATGAAACTACTTTTCATCTGACATTCATTATGCTCTGGCTAGAGATTTCCCTTTTACAATGTTTATTGACATTCGTCTGGGAACTCGAGATTGGACTATTTTGAGTTAATGGATCACATCTTAACTATTATTTGTCCTCGCACATGAATAACATATGACCAAACTGGCTTATTACACAAGACATGACTAGTCTCGTGCTTATACACCATATGAACCATATGCATCTTATATTGAATCCAACCGTGATGTCTCAGGTCTAAGGATCAGTGGTACATTAGCACGATCCTACGATGCATCATTGACCATATCCATGTGATTCATCGTAATTGGTCATATTCGATAAACAGTTCACTAACCGTTTATCCATGCTAATGCCTTAGTGACATACCTCTTATAATCACCCACACTGATACCATCACATGATATTCAATGAAGACATTCAGCATGTCTACTATACAATGTTATTGCCCAATTAACATTACTTGTGTAGGGAATTCTTTGATGATTTGATCTTCTGAAGATTCGTGTCATTCGGGCATTTCACATGCAATATTAAATATAATATAATATAAATAAAGCAGAAAATCAACATGTAAAATAAGAACACTTTTTTTTATTCATAATACATTTACAAGATATAATGTCCTGAAACTGATAACACGATTGATTCTTAAGGTATACACTAACAAGACACGCTCAAACTAATTAGTTTATAAGAGAGAGTAATCATTCCATTCAACAGAACATTTTAGCTGAGGAGTTAGGACCTCAAATTCTATAAATATAAAATAAATTTTGTCAGAGTTTAAGCTAGAAGAGAGGCAAAAGAGGCAGAACACTGCCAACGAATGTCAATAGAGAGAAGGCTTGACAATAGTGGCAAGAGATACTGAAGGATGTCAAGAACTGAGAGAGAGAAGAGAAGTAAATACTTTTGTATTACTTGTGTATTTTGTAATGTATACAATGACCAATTTATACAATAGCTGTAAATACAATAATATAATAAAGGTTTAATTACAGAATATTTTAGCAATCAATCAAATAAGCATAATATCAGTAATTGCTTGATTTCATAATGAACATCTTCAACTGTTCATATCACATCAAGTTTCTAAGTATCTTGTAACTTTGGTTTTATTATACCACTACTACAAAAGAAGGTTTGATTGTTTGATATATATACTTCTACAGCATGAGCATATCCTTGAGTTTTAAGGAGAATATTTCCTTGGTCATTCTGTTCTTTTATAGGATCAACATATCATATATCTTGAGAACTTCTCACAGAATTTACTTTTGGGTGGTAGAAATAAATTAAAGATTTTACTTTATTCTAAAGGAATAAGTAACTGTGTTTCCTGAATCCGCATCCTTTGGATGCATGTCATAGCATGCATTCTGGCATCCAAAAACAATAATAGAAATATAAAAAAAAAAAAAAAAAAAAAGTGCGATAAATTTGAAAGGAACGGTAAATTGCATAAAGATAAATAATAATAAAATGAAAGGCTGTAAATAAAGTCAGAACATTGGGTTATGGAAAAAATTTTGAAACTTAGAACTTCAAGTTCTAAATTTTGATTTATTCAGACTTTAGGCATTTTATTATTATCATTTGTAAACTTTAGGTTCCGGTATATAAGATCAGAACTTCAGGTATTAATTTTTAAAAATCAATTCTTATTAATTAAACTTCAGGTTTTTAACTAGTATTAGAACTTCTGGTTCTAAATCCATATATTGAAATTACAACTCAAGATTCCAGGTTATGGCATTTAGTACTTCATATCATAATGTAAAAATTAGAATTTAAATTCAAAACTTTCAGGTTCATGATTGGAGACTAATTCTTAGAATATCGGTTTCATTTATCATTTCTATTTAGAAACTTCAGGTTGAAATAATTTCTTGTGTCTCCAATGATACAATACAACTCAGCAAAATAAATATGTAATGCAATTAAGAATTAATAGAAAAAATGTAATAAAATTAGCAAAACGTGTAAAAGAATAAAGTCAATGGTTAGTTAACGAAATAATTATAACAAGTATATTATTGTTAGGAACCAACCATATTTTTAGATATGGAAAATCCATTTTATGGCAACCATAAAGCATACTCATAATGATAGTTTTATCAAGTGAAATATAATAAATTGAATGAATAAAACCATTATACTTAGAGCATCTCCAATAATACTCTTTATTTTAAAGAGCATATTTTATATAAATAAAGAATATTTTTATTGATTTTTAAATATAAAGAACAAATTTTTTATTTAAATCTAATAGACTATTTAAATTTTAAGAGAGATAATATGTTTTTTCAAGAAAAAAACTTAATAGAAGAAATAAATCATAAATAAAATGCATAGAAACTTACAATTTATTTATTTAAAATTAGGATTGAGAGTGAAATTTGACTCTCTAAACGTGGAGAGTAAAACTTACTTTTTAATTTATATTTAAAAAATAAAGAGTCTGTTGGACTCTTGTTTCTATGGATAAACTATTTATAATAAAGACTTTGAGTTATATAAAGAATCATTTGGAAATGCTCTAATAACATCTCCAATGGTGCTCTTTATTTTAAAGAGCATATTTCATATAAATAAAAAGCATCTTCATTGATTTTTAAATATAAATAGCAAAATTTTTATTCAAATCCAATGGACTCTTTAAATTTTAAAAGAGATAATATGTTTTTTCAAGAAAAAAAACTTAATAGGAAAGATAAATCATAAATAAAATGTATAGAAATTTATAATTTATTTATTTAAAATTAGGATAAAGATTGAAATTTGACTCTCTAAATGTGGAGAGTCAAACTTACTCTTTGATTTATATTTAAAAAATAAAGAGTCTGTTAAACTCTTATTTTTATGGATAAACTCTTTATAATAAAGAGTTTAGGTCATATTAAGAGTTATTTGGAGATGCTCTTACTCAGCGCATCGTACTGATAATGTGTTATGATTTTAGTGGTGTAATTGCAAGATAATAAACTAAGAGGGATAGAAGTGTGAAATATATAAGACTTAGGCTGAAGTTACAGCAGCAGATAAAACCTTTTCACAATCATAGCGACGTGTCAAATGCATAGGCAAATGTGGCAACAAAAATAAAATGGGTGGGGGAAGGACACATACTGCATAACAGAAGAGAAATATTTAAAATGTTTAAAAATCCATTAGTTCTTGTGCTCACACGCTTTTCGCCTTTTATGCTAGCCAGCTGGATTAACCTATTTTCTTTCTTTTACTTATTCTGATGATTATTATTATTTTGATACGTGTTCATCCATTTGGGCCTTACTAAGCAAAGTCATGATAGTTTTTATTTTTTTTTTAATTTTTAAATGATCAAGTATCCACGTCAGCTTACGTTTATTGGGCTGATTTTTTGTTTTTTTACTACAGTGTTAAACACTTTGGACGTACATTAATTAATTTTTTTTTTTTTTAAGTATTCGAGTTAGTTTATATGTATCTCGATTAATTCCAGTTTTTTTTTGTTTTGATGACTGTAATATTCAGGCTAACTTTTACGTACTTTAACTAATTCGCAGATCTATTAAATACCCTATAAATCAAACATTTAAAAATAAGTCATAAATATGATAGGTGATCTCAATGTAGTTTGAATCTGAAAAGTTAATAAAAAAAACAAACATTCTTGATTGTCAAAGTAACCCTTAAATTAATCATGTAAGTTTTTAAATCCGTTCACTCTCACCCCTGAAATCCAATGCCTTCTTAAATCTAGCTCCTCCAGGTGTAAAACAAAACAAAATACCCATGCTTAATAGTATTATATAAGTAGTACCATTCCCATGATGATGACTTGATGTACCAATCCATGTGCTTAACAGTATTTTGTTTATCGAGGTGTTAGTTGATTTATACGTACCTTAATTAATTATTTAAAATTTTAAAATTGATAATAAATAAATTTTTTCAATGACCACCCTTATTAATAATTTAGATGAATCGAGGTCAAATCCTCTTGAATAATTAACTAAAAAAAATAGTTGATTTGTTGCGCAATCAGGATGGTTTGCTTAGCAGTATTATTTTCCTTTTTTATCTATTTTCTTTTTCTATCTCTATCAAATATGGAATATGGACCTATGTATCTAGATGTAGGAACACGTGTAGATTGATGAGACTCGTCTTTAAATTTTTATAAGTGGGTATCTCAATTATTGAATTTAATTGCAAAAACAGTCACTGAATATGGAGAACATCAGGCCAATACTAAAAACAAAAAGTCTTCAAGTGTCATTATCACGAGCTCCGAAGCTTTCCAAATAGTGGAAAAAATTCGCCCAGTCTATATCTAAATCCTTACATTAATCTCTACACAACCCGACAAATTCCACGATTGATTGAATGTTTGGCTGAAACCAGATTAGCCATTCAAAACTGATCACAACCTTTCTACCATGATCCAGAGAAATCAAATCCAAAAACTCCGTTATTAAATAATAATGACTGGGTATCATCGCAAGTTTACTTGAAAATTTATTCAGTGGTATACATGAGATGCGATTTTCTTCCAAGAGAAAGAGAAAGAGAAAAAAAAAAAAAAAAAAACAGAACAGTTGCATATATATCTGTATACATATATATAAATCAAAGCCATCAAATCTTAAGCAAATCCAGGAAGTTCACCAGTGTATTCTTTTTTTACAGAGTGGAGAGATATAAAGGCTTTTATGAAGATTTAATAGTGTATTAATATTTGATCTTACAGGAAGTTATTTTCTTCAAGTGGACTCAACGGACTTGGGAGAAAAAGAAGCGACGGACTTATTGGCAGGCATGGAGTTTGATCGCTTCATCTTCCATGGCGACGACCCTGACGTGCGATGAAACTTGCAGCGGAAGGAGCCCTCGTGGGTTGTTGGTGAACACAAGCACTGGGCTTTTGGTGAACTGGTGGCTCCTCCTTCACTACTTTTGCTACCTTTTGGGGAGGTACTAACCATGAGTTTACCTTGAGAGGCCATCTTTGATTGCTACAAGAATGTGGAGTTATTATAATAAGAAATGAAGGCACTGAGTTATATAAATATGGAAGGAGATATATGAAGATAAAGATTCTGGTCTGGGTATTCCTGGTTAGAGAGTAAGCCAATGGATTTCACCTTGTCTGTCACTATTGAAACCAGCCAAATTAAGCCCCCTTTTTCTCTTGTATATCTACTCAATAATGGTTTGGTTTCCAGTATTATTAGAATATATTTTCTTACACCATCTGGTCCACTTCTTTTTCAAATTAATTAATCATAATTATATAATATACGTGATAATTATGATTTAGTAAGTCTTAGACTAATTTATTTGAGAAAACACTATTGGCAATCCAAATAATATTCTCAGGTATGGATTCTTTTTTTAATTAATTATGGTAGTTGATAAACATAAATAAATTCATGGTGATACAATTGAATGAACAATCTTGCTTAGAAAAAAAAAATAAAAAAAATTGACTAATGTCTGGGATGAAGTTAAAGTAAGAATATTGTATTTGTTTTCATTACTAGTAACGATAATTATTAAAATTTTTATTCGATTGATAATTTTAAAGTTATAAAAGATTGGTTAAAGTATATATAAATTAGTATGAATATTTCCGATTATCAAAAACGATTATTGTATTTGATACATACTCTAGCACAATTTAATAAGGGAGGGGAACAAGAAGCGTATGGCTACTTGAGAGAGAATGGGCAAATGAGAGATGAGATTTCATCTGGCCAATCGTACACGTAATGGATTCTCTGTTATTCATCCCTCCTCTGATCCCCAATTCCCAGTTAAGTTCTGACACGTGGTTTGTATAATTTCCAACTCATTGTCTTTATTGTAGAATTATAAAACTGATGCAGTATTTGGTCATGGGTGGAAGGTAATGTGACTCAATCTCTTTCCTTATAAAACAATCAACCATGAAAATATATGGAAACCTCTTGTTCATTCATATTATGGGCAGATGATTAGGCCCAAATATAATGATTACGCATCTCGTTTGGGGCCTTTTAAGATATATTGGACTAATGCCGAATATCAGCATTATGGTGTTATGTGAGAGGTCTATTTGACTTATCCAAATCAGATGGTTAATATCTTGATAACATTATCTTATGCCTAGAAAAGTAGGGTTGACGTAAAGCCCTGTCAGTATAAACGGTCAGAGTTTAGGTAAGTCCTATAGTCATTCAGATACAGTCACGTTGTACGCTGACGCAGGCGACATGTTTTTGTCAGTGCAGTGGGTGCGCGCCAGACTGATGAGAGGCTGGAGAAGATCCACGTGTCCAATCCCTGCATACGTCGCGTAAATCACTCGAGTAGGTGAGCAACGAGACGCAAGGAAGGATTTGCACGACAATCTGACCTACTCCCAGATTCAGTAATCATTACCTCAACTCATTCCACTATAAATAGAGGGTTCCTCTCCCGTTTGTGAGATTAGCTAATTTCTTTCTAGAATAGCACATATATACTCTTTTTCTCTCTCTTGTAATCTCTTATAAGTCAGCTCGCTGAACGCAACCTGATCTCATATATTAATACGATACCAGTGGACGTAGGATTCGCTTACTTAAGCATCTGAACCACTTTAAACATTGTTCTCCATCTTTGATTCAGTTCAATACCCTCATACACGTGTGTCTTTTGAGTTAGCTTAGCATTTTCCACGTGCGTTTAGTTGGTGTTAAAATCACGTATCAACACATTAGATTCCTAAACTCATAAACAGATGTTTGGACGAAATAAAATGTTGGTTGACATTTATTTTATTTTATCTTTGAATATTGAAATCATTCATAACTTATGTAATAGTGTAGGTGTATTTTACAAATTCGATGCCACTTTATGTAATAATAAAATTCCCCTTTTATAACAAAAGAAGCAAACAAAAAGAGGGAGGAAAAAGCAACCAACTTAACAGTCCACGGAAAACCTACCAGTCTCCGCTTCTCCACAAAAACACCCATTGCTTCTACTCTTTCTGCTTCTTCCAAGTTGCCACGTGCATTTCTCCCTTCAACTATCGTTCTTGCTCTTCCCTGGAAACAACCATTTCATTTCTGCCAATATCAATTTTCTTATCGTTGTTATCCTTGACGTACTCTTCCCTTGTCATTGCTTGCTAAGCTTTCGCTTTCAAACTCCAAAACCCCCCCTTCTCTCTCTCTCTCTCTCCCCCTCAACTTCTAATCTGGAATTTTGATCCACAAAATTTCCAACGCACAAAGCAAAAATTCTAGAAATTTGTTTGATTTGTAATGGCGAGGACTGGCAACAAGAATATACAAGCCAAGCTGGTGGGTACGTCTTCCCTTTTTCTTTTTCAATTATTAATGTGCACAGCGTGAATGAATTAGTGACAAGGTTTTGATCTAGTGTTTTCTTTAGAGTGTTCTTGTGTAATTTGTGTTTTGATAAACGAAATTCTTGTGTTATTCATAGCTATGATTCCTTTGTTTACGCCAGGAATATCTGTTTAGTTTATTGATTGGTTTTATCTTGTAACTTTTATTCAACTGCTGTATGCGCTTTCATGAACATATAACATCTGTGATACTCTGCTATGTATTGATTTGTTTCTACAGGAAGAGAAGGCCCTTGCTTTTCTGTATAGAAATTCCGTTTCCATATTGTTGTACTATTGAATTCATTGACTTGTTCAACCTCGTTTTTGTGCTCAATGACTTAATCAGTTCTGATAATTCCTTAATTTGTTTCTGTTTCTAATTTTACAATCTAGTTCCTCTGACTTTTACTTGTATGTTAAATTTCACTATTATGCTTAGATAGTTGTATCTTTTTGTTCACAATATTTACATGGATGATCCACCAAAGAGATTTGTTTTTCTCATATTAAAGCTTTTCCCAGGTACTTCTCGGAGACATGGGAACCGGGAAAACAAGTTTGGTATTGAGATTTGTCAAAGGCCAATTTTTCGATTTCCAGGTTTACCTTTCATACGTTTTTCCTTCTTCATATTTTTAACTTCCTCAAATTACAATTGCATGAGCTCTAACATGACAATGAACCGCAGGAATCAACAATTGGAGCAGCATTCTTCACACAGGTTTTGTCATTAAATGAAGCCACTGTAAAGTTTGATATATGGGATACAGCTGGACAGGAACGATACCATAGCTTGGCTCCAATGTACTACCGTGGTGCAGCTGCAGCTGTTGTTGTTTATGACGTCACAAGCAGGGTACTTAATCAATAACTTTCTGATGGTTTTGTCATGTTGCTTCCTTGCATCATGTTATGAGAAGTTATCTATGCGTAACAGAAGTTGGTCTTGAATGAAGGCCTTACAGATAGCTTGTTTAATTTATTGCTTTGAAATCATTATACCCATGTCACCTGTGGAATTATATTGTTATATAATATTGGAGTATGAAATAGAATGTGATCACTGGCAGACATGAAGGTGATGGGCAAGGAGTTATGGGGTCAGACTTGTAGAATATTGTGTATTATGTTCATAGCTAATTCAATCATATCAAATTTGTCTCGATAGATCTATGTTTCATAGTCATATAGGCCCCTATCTCTGATTTTTTTTTTTTTCTCTATTGTCTTGGTAGTTGCTTTGGTTAAGTACTTCATTGTTTGCCTGAAATACCAGCTATACCTTAAGGTTGAGAGACCAGTTAGATAATGGATGGAGCTAATCAATGTAAACTTCAACATTTAACCTCATTTATGTTTTTTCTTGATGAATAATGTTACACATCAAATTAGTTTTCCAAATTTCTTATTCTAAATGATCTGTTATCCCATGAGACATTGACTTGTAAATAATGAACTAACATGACAATGACACATAAGATGACACGTCAATTAGGAAGAGAAGTTTGGGATATTGTTTGGGCTAATAATAGTATAATTTTTTTTTTTTTTTGATTGTTGTAGTAATGCTATGCTATTATAATTGGGAAGCCATATGATGGGTTTAACCCCTGGTGTTTTTGTCTTTTAGGAATCATTTGAAAAAGCTAAGAAATGGGTTCAAGAATTGCAAAGACAAGGTAAGTGACAGAAATATGGGGTGTTTTTTTTTTCTTAGCAAAGTTTGCAATTAATTTATTATTATGTTACGCACTTTAACCTTCATATACACTTTCTTCTTTGGCAGACCCCCATACTCCATTTCTTTAACTATGGGAATTCATCTAGTAAATATACAAAACATGCACACAATCTCTTTTTCTTTAATGCTATTCTGATATGTTTGCTTTGGCATATTGACGTGCCAAAAAATGCTGGAGTTCTACATAGAGAAAATCTACAAATTCTGAAATTTGGGTACATTTGAAGCCCATCTTTAAGTTGTAACTTGAGTACCTATAATAAAGGAATCATCTAACAGAGTTCTAAAGCAACTTGGTAACTTCAAGTGCTTGGATTTTGACTTGAAGCAGAATATCTGCAATTTGTTAAAACTTTAATTCAAAATGATGCTTCTGAGAAGATTGTTCTTGTGATTAATTATGCAAATACAACTTGTTATTCAACATCTTATTTTTGGTATCATACTATTTCAGGAAATCCCAATTTGATAATGTTTCTTGTGGCGAACAAGGTCGACTTGAAAGATAAGAGAAAAGTGGGATATGAGGTATTTCACAATTTAACATTCTTGCCATCTTTCTTTGTTCTTTTTTTTTTTTTGGTGGTGGTGGTGGGTTTAGTGATGAAGATTGTATTGTACCCCCAGACACATCAACCTGAATTCCTGATGTCTTTTGCCGCCATGCTTGGAAATTCTTCGCTATAGACTTCTTATTTTATGTTTAACTGTAATAGAGGTGGTTCTTAATGATCATCACTCTAGCCCCCTTAAAACTAGGAACTCACACACAAAATAAGTTACGTATGAATGCACCCCATTTATGTGATTTGATGGGTAGAGAACATGTGTTATATGTTGGATCTGAATCCTTCTAATAATTTTGCAGGATGGTGAGCTATACGCCAAAGAAAATGGCCTATCTTTCCTTGAAACATCTGCAAAGACTGCAGAAAATGTCAATGAACTCTTTTATGAAATAGGTAATTATACCATGTCTCTCAGTTTCTTGTATAGGTATGCACACCGTGTGTTTCACAGAATGCAGTCTCACATTTTCATATCTGATGCAAATTGGTGGATTACAAGTCCTGTTTCAGTATCCTGTGAAAAACACAAAGCTTGTTTGTTGCTTTTTGATTTTTGATATGCCTATATTGAACAACTTGAGAAACACCGAGTAAATATCAAAAAAGTTAAAGGAAGGCCAAATCTCCTGAGTGTTTCTGAACTTACAGTTTCAGCAGCACAGGAGGTCTGCAATAAGGCCAAAAGTGCATCTTTTCATTCTACTGGTAGCTACAACTGAAATGTTTGACTATTGTTGAGGCAGTTTTGGTCATTCAAACAAGATACATAGATTTCTTGTCAAGGTCTGATTCTGAGGATTGCTCAGAATTTTCTTTCCTTGCTGATGGAGACATTTGTTTTGCAGCAAAGAGATTGGTAAAAGCTAGCCCTTTAAGTCAAACTGGAATGAAATTGCATACTGGCCGTCAAGAAGGTGGGAGTAGAGGGTTTTGCTGCTCTTGATAATGCCCAAACTTGCTACTTGAGTTGTAAGTAATTTTCTGAATGTCAAAGACTTTTTATCTACTAGATATAGCTTCTAAGTGAATAAAATGTGGGAACATGGTTTCATGACCCTCTAGGGAGTCATTTGCCAATCGGTTTGGATGCGTTAATTCAAAATATGAAGTTAAATTGATGATTTATTGGATGATGTAATTAATCAGAATGTTTAAATTTCGGATGTTTCAAAAACAACACATGCAAGTAAGTTTGGTTTTTGTGGCTGATATCTATTGACAAGTCTTCCTAATGTTATTTGAAAGGATATTGCGGTGTGAGATGGGAGCACTTAGGCCCGGGTTATGAAAGTCAGAAGGTTGTGCTCTGCTCTTTGGACAAACTGATTCTATTGCATACCCTATTATATGTACATGTGGAGTTTTCAGTACAAAAGCTTTGTAAACATTTGAAATGTTTTTAAGAAGTGATTATGAAACTGAAAGGAATAAAAATGTGCTAATTACTCTGTTGTTAGGCAAGGAACTAAAAAATTGTATATGTTTGGAAGTTCTTTGTGGAAAGAAAAAATAATTTTCAAAAAGCATCTGAAAATCTTTAAAAGCACTTTCAATTGTTTCTTTTTATTCAAAAAGTGGTTTCAAGACAAGTACGTATCAAGTTGTTGAACGACGAATCCATAACACAAAGCAATTACTACATGCTTTCACTTGATAAGATGAAAATGACAAGTCAATGTTTGCACCCAGGTAAAAACCAAGCAACAAGTTAATTACCACTTCACAAGTGAAAATTGTTGTTCATCTCTTCTGCAAGATCACCATTATCCTTCTGTAAGGATTCATAGCATCAACTCAAAGGGATTGTCTTCACGGGGTTCGAATCTCAGGGTCATTTATCACATTATAACTTACCTGGTATTTTGAGTTTGTAGGGTATTCAATGAATCTCGGAGATTAGTTGAGAAACGTGACAGTCATGGAGGTTTACTCGCTCCATTGATTTTTTAGGTTCGAAGAATCTTGAAATTAATTGAGATATATGCAAACTGATCTAAATACCCTGATAATCAAAAACTTCTTTTTTTTTGTATTTTGGACTATCTTCAAATTCTGACAAATTTGGCATGTTGGATAGAAGGTTACACAATCGCAAGATGCCAAGGTTAGAAATGCGCTAATAACCATGTATAATAATAATAATAATAATAATAATAATAATAGATCATTCCCAAGGTTTCGTCGTCCCTTCTCCTACGTCGTATTGATAGTTACTAAGTGGAAATTATCGATTCTAAACTCGAATAATAACAGGATACTTTCACAATAAGCTTAAAACATAATTAATGAAGCCAACGGACACTCCTTCTATCAACAATATAAGCACTCTCTGGCCACTAGTGAGCAAAATCAGAATGCTATGTGTACCGAATATTAAATAAAGGAGTATGGCCAAATCCTGTACTATTTCATTTTCATGAATATTATAAGTTTGATAAATGCAACCAATGCAGAAGCTGAAGCTTCTCGGCTCATGGAAAGCAACGACTACAGGACTGTCATTATATTAAGCGGACAAAAGCCTCGCAGGTGACAGTTTTATTAGTTTCTATGGCATTGAAATCAGCAGTCGAGGCCCCTCAAAAACAGAGAGGTTTTTCTTTTTAATCTTACTAAATATTTGGGACCTCTACTCCTTTCACATGCATCTTAACAATCCCAAAACGGAGCTCGTTTCTATTGCTAGATAGAAAGTGACAATTACTTTCCAAAAACACCCATACAACCAAATAAAAACAAAAGGGTAACTCTGCAAAGTCAAGAATTTCAGTTGGCATAGACGTGGCCTGGGTGAAAGCGCCATGGTCACGCCTGGAAAAAAGAAAAGTTGTGCTACTCACGGTATTCACAAAACCTCACCCAGAAATAAAGAAATTTAACATGATAAAACCCACAAGTACAGAACTTGGTTTTCAAGACAATCACCATGAAGGAGATGTGCTTGGAGATCCAGATGAGGAAGATGAAAGTCCATTGTTACTGACAGAATCACTACGTGAAGTTCCTAATGACCTGGCATCCCGCAAAGAAACTGAACAAGCTTCTGCTGGAAGTTTCTTCATTGGAGTCAATGGAGGTGTAATTGGCAGTGAATGTTGACTAGATGGAGATGGCTGAGCTATCTCATCTTCCCCGGAAGAGCCACCTGTTTCTAAACGCGAAGGCGAAGTATCTGGAGTCTCAAATGGAGTATCCGCCCTGCTCAACCTGCTAGCATCATTGTCATAGATGGGATTGGAAATGTACACAAAATCCTCCCCTCCATCACCACCATAATTAGCTTCTTCATGGGCATGGCAACTACTATTTGTACCAACTTGAAGTGGGGTTTCTTGAATTGGTTGAGGTGAAGTGATGAAGGAAGTTGGTGGAGACGATGGAGATAATATGCCTACGTGATGTGGACTTGTGTTTGATTCAAGAGTACGGATATCAAGCACACTATGAAGTTGAAAGCTTCGGCCTTTGTTTTCTATCTTGTTTTCTTTGGAAGAAACTGCAGGGAAGAGGAAGCTTCTTGGAGCATCAAGAACTCCCTGAGAATAGAAGCTACCGAGAGTACTGGCTGAACGGTCTTGGGTTTGAAGAGGCTGAGAAGGAATACTATTGATGGTTGTGGTGGTATTTGAAGTGGTGTTTCTCAGCTGACGCCGACGGAGTAAGAGGGAGCAGTAGAGCTCAACTAATAACACTAGGATTAGACCCAAAACAATGGCAAGGCTCACCACCATTGCCAGAGTTGCTCCCATTATTACCTTGGAAGTGCCCTTCATCTCAACCTCTCTCTCTTTCCCTCTGTCTCCACAAACTGGAATGAAGGCAGTAAACAAGGGACAGTAATAAAGGAAGAGTGAGAATATTTTTTTGGCGGGAAATAGTTGTTTACCTTTGACAAAGACAGGAGATAGAAGAGAATCTTAGAGGGCATTGGGTATGGTAATTTTGAGGATTTTTTGTTTTCACCTAGTAGGGTTTCTCTAGGTTATATTGGTTAATTGCATTATTATATTTATACCCAATACTATCATCACAACTGTGCTAAATGACTGACAAAAAGACAATAAACCTTAGATCCACCAAGCCCTCAGACTTAGTTGTGAATTCACTGCCATTATCAATTGATAACATGAAATTCTTGGCAAACATAAGAAACCCATCATTGAACAAGTAGTTGCCGTTAAAAAGAGCACCAATGCAGGCGAAACAACATCAATATCAATTTCTATCATTTTCAGTAAATGCAACATTACAACTTTCACTACCATTGTATCTGGAAGTTAAACTGAAATCAGTATACATGTTCGTGCAATCATGACTGCCGAAAAATATAATGCTGGCTCATATACACACAAGACTATACTCACTATCATTGGATAACTGCTATTTTGGGCCAACCCTCTGAGGGCACTTTGCTTATTGGCGATGGAGAGGAAGAAAGCCATCCCCAATTCTCCCTTCTCAACACAGAACCAAACTCAGGGAGACAAATACAAGATTATCACATAAAACTCTATATGCTGCTAATGATATTCATTTGCTCATAGCTTTTACCTCCCCTTCAGTGCTGCAAACCGGGCTGCCAGATCATCATAGTCTGGTAACTTTGGATGCACATGTCCAGCTGCATTCGATCTACCATCGGGTTGAAAGGAAGCAGCACGAGTAAACACTTTTTTTGCCTCTGATGAAGCTGGCTGTTCATGTGGAAAGGAAACTGATCTAACTGGAGGAGCCACCTCTGACATATCATCAGACACATCCCACCTATGAGCCTGAGGTGTCTCACCATTATCATTTCCCTCGTGATGTGCTTGACGACTTTTGGACTTCCTTCTCACATACCCCTCTTCATAGGTCGAAGGTTTCTTACTATAATGCATTAACAGTTTATCTATCATCCTTTCCTCTTCATTCTTCTGATAGTGCTCATCGTCAAACAAGATTTGGAGGCCTCTTCTTGAGTCTTCCCTTCTCCTGCTTCTTGATTTTCTTTTTGAAACTCCTGCATCTCCGGCATCGTCACCATTGTCATGACCAGATGGTGATCTCAGGTGTCTCCTCCGCACAGATCTTGCTTTTCGTATTGGATTTCCTGTAGCATCATCCTCACAATTACGATCTTTCTCATCATCAGGAGTATTAGCTCTCGTGGATCCAACAATATGCCTCTCATGTTCACGATGATCTGGTCCTACTTGGATTCTCTCTGATATATCAGCACCATTAGCTGTGATAGGTACTGAAGGATGTTTAGGGACCCCCTCACCATCGAAACGAAAAGGTGAAGATCCTATATTGGCTTCATATTTTCCATCCTTCAGTTTAGCATTGCGTTTAACATAAGGAGGGGGGAGGGCACTATTGTAATGGGGCTTCAACTTAACTATTTCTTCATCCCGAACTTTTCTTATTGAATTTGCATTATTGTGCTGTCCACCACGACTATCAGAGTCAAGTAGGTCCTTTCCATTGCTTTTTGAATGCTGTTCTGCATAACTAGGAGCAATGTATGCCTTTCCATAAGGTAAATTGTCCTTGCTCTCTCTCTTAGGTACAGCATTCTCCCTACCACCAAGTGGCTTGAATGTACCATCAATATGTTCCATTCTTCTCCCATGAGATGAACTGCTTGCTCTCACTGTTTTTAGGGCAGTATCCTCCTTCCTATCCCAATTTTCATGCTTATCACCAATGAATTCTTGTCTTCCCTGGAGTGAAACACCATTATGGTCCATTTTATGGACAGTTTCTTCCCTGCCACCGACTGGCTTGTATCCATCACTTGCGAAAACATGTCTGGGCTGAAGGATAAGCTCATTTCTTTTCAATGCATTACTCTCTTTGCCATTGTGCAATCTGTGGCCATCACCTGCACGTGGAAGTGTATCTTTATATGAAACATCATGTTTGTTTTCTCGTGGACTAGTCTCCTTGCCATTAACTGATTTATATTTATCCTTAGGGACATTGGAAGAACCAAGACTTCTAGGTTGGTCCTGCAATAATAGATGCAGATTGCAAAAGTTCTTAGCAACGGGGAGCAGCAAAGAGTAATATTTTCAAATAAGCAAACACAGCCACAAGTTTTATCATTTCTAGGATTTGCTTTCACTTCCTATTTGATAATAGCATCAATCATGAACAGAAATCCAGAAGGCATACCTGTGGAGATGCTGAGGGTTTAGACATCATCTGTTGAAAAGCCCTTGAATCCCATTTTATTGAAAACTCTGATGCTATGTCTTGCATTAACTGTACCTTTTTGTCCATTGTGGCATGCTTCCCGGCTAATTTATCCACAAACTATTAATGACAATTAAGATGGTCAGTCACTAGAACTGAGTTATGGATCTAGAAAATTTTAGTTAAGAGTATATCTATGGAAGTACCTCTTGATTCACAAAATGTTCCAGGGAATTCACATATCTCTCTTGAAATAATTGCCTAAGGTCACGTAACTCGGGGAGATCAGAAAATCTTGCAGCAGCAAACATCAGGGACGACACAGCCTCCCTGCAGGCTTCAGGGCAATTACTGCAAAGACAACAATGAAGTACAAGATGTGTCAATAAAATCTTAAAAATGCAAGTGTTTCAATTTGAAACACAAGGACAAACATAGAAAATATAATCAAATCGTACGCATGCAGAATTTGCTTCACTTTAACTCCACAGGTGAGACCGGTTAAAAGTGGAGTTCTTCATGAACATGAGATTAATTCTTCTCTCCTTATTGACTCATAAATGGAACCATGAAATCAGAAACAGCATAATGATGCTTAACACTTTTAACAATATCACAAATAAAGAACTAACAATGAGCTCCAGGCCAAAGTAGGGTCTGCTATGCTATTTAGTGAGTATGTGAAGCACTTCTTGTGGAACAGGAGATCCACCAGAACTTGTTATTATAAAATTTACACAAAATTACCTTAATCTGAAGTTCAATTGTAAATTTATACAATATATCCTTTTTGCAAAGGTTAACTCTAATGAAATACAGTTACTTAAAAATCATTGATCATGTAGTATCCAAGGAAACACTTGTTTTCAGGTCACATAGTATTTATTTTCTTTTTCTACTTAGTCACAAGCAAAATTATTAGCCGCCCATGTTTTTCAACTGTGCAGGCTAAAAAAATTCTAGCACTTCATTCCATGTTCCTTTTAACCATTAGCAGCATATGAATGTGTTTAAATTTTAATTCCCCAACACATTGTTCCCATCATAGCAGATCACCAAGCATAATAACAAGCAGATCAGCATTTAACTCTATTAAAGGCTAACTCTGACAACAATAAATTGTACATCATATCTGAATCCATGAACAGCAACCTAATAATTATAATGCCAGAAGTAACTTCTTAACCTGATTTAATTCAAAGAGCTCCCTATAAGGTAAAAACAAGGTGCAATAGATATTTTTTCTGTTAACAGCAGCCTAACTTACATATGTTATAAATGTATTGTCCAATATTTGACTATTAAAAAGCACCAGTACTGGTATTAATATTGTACTAAATATATCCAAAATATGCAAATATAGCTATATAATTGTAACACCATTAACAGACACGGTATATTCAATTGTTATTAGGGAAAGTCATCGAGATTAATTTAAATAAGAAACCACTTAATACTTGGTACAATTCAGTATGGGCTAGCAAGTCGTTTCGTACCTCACTTTTTGCAGAACTGAAAGATGCTTCAGTACAAAACACAAGATAGCTCAACGAATCATAGCAATACGACACATTCAATTCAGCTAGAAACCGTCAGCCTGTTTCATCACAATCAAAACACTAACACTTCGTTAAGATCTTCAATTACACACACAGAAAAGGCCCTAATTATTAAATAAGTAAACACAGCAACGACAAAATCAAATAGCAGAATGCGCTATTCCATTGAATTTGAAATTAAGAATTTAAAAATAAAAAATAAAAGCAATAGCAATGCAAATTACCCTGCCATAAGCATTATATCGAGGCCATTAGCAAGCAGATCAGCTATATCTTTCTTAGAAACTTCTGCGTCGCATTCCTCTTTCTTCTTATCACATCGATCCGACTCTTGATCAGTTTTATCAACGATTTACTGTCAACAAATAATACATTAACACAAAAAGAATACATAAACACTCCAACAGAATTAATATATCCAGAAAAGAGATCGGAGGTCAAACCATTTGGCAAAACCTCGACCTACAGCCCGTCCAGCATCTTGCTCGGAGAGCTTTAGTGACCGTTGCGAAATTTCAAAAAAAAAAAAAAAAAAACGAAAAGAGACGTTAAAGAATGCAAATGAAGTAATGTGATCCGTCGTTAACGAAACAAGAGGAAATTCAAAATGAAAACTCTTCGGACATTGTTTTGTTTTTTCTTTGGACACTTTTTCTGAGAACCAGTAGGTGCTGCACTCCACCTTCACTAATGTTTGTGTGTTTTTAGTTCCTGATAATGACCCTGGTCTGCACTCCAATGACTTGTTATGTAGTGATGAATATAACGTTGTAGAGGGTAGTTTTGGTAATAAAAATGCTCTGATAGGGTGCGCATGAAGCGGAGGTGTTAATTGTTTAGAGAGATGGTGGCCGCTTGAGAGGTCAAGTAGTTGATTGGGAGGAATCTGCTGAGCTGGACCGCATTCTGATGACTATCAAGTGCCCTTAACTAAAGGTGGACTTTTTGGTTTGGGTTGTTCAACCTGTTCGGGTAGACATTACTGTCACAACTGTTGTCTTGGAGTCTAAGCAAAAATGTAACGGCCGCATTAACGATATTAACTACAGGATGTCCCATATTTCTTCTGAGTTTTTTAGATAAAATATTAAAATTTTACATTATTTTAATGGTTTCTTATAATTTTAATGTCACTCGCTTTACCGCTACCGTTATAGTCTGCAACATGAGACTAACGACAACATAAAGTTGTTGTATTCTGACAGTGGGTTAATAATGACTTATGTTTATTAAATTTTGAATCGAATCAAACAAAGACTATCAGCAGAATCATTACTTAATGCATTTCCAAGTCAGATTGAGAATGGACCACCCGACCAATTTTCTTATAACTTAATCTTCTAGAGCTTATCCTTAAACTTATTTGTCCAAAGAAGAATAAAATGATAAAGACAATACTATACTATTAATGTGTTACGCCTGGAAAATTAAGGGCTAACGTAAGAAATTACGTGATAGGGTGTGACCTGCTCCTGTCAGAATGGTAAGCACACATCAGGTCTGTCAAACGCATGGAGCTCCCACGTGTCTATTCTCTGCTCCAAATCACGTAAATCATTTTGGAAGGTCGGCAATGTGACGTAAAACCGGATTTAATCCTGACATTCACACCAACCCATGTTTAATGATGATTAATTACACTCATCTCACTATAAAAAGAGGAAGACCCCTTCATTAAGGGGATTCGGCTATTTTACACTGGGAATTAGCTTCTCTCTCTCTATAACTTTATATTTACTTTTCACCAATCATTGGTAGTCAGTTCGCTGTTGCGACTTGACCCACTATTTAATACAAATCAGTGGATGTAGAACTTGCTACCTTAGCATCCGAACCACTTCAAAAAGCTCTTATTGCATTTTCTCTACATTCTACCCATAATCACGTGTATCTCTTGACCAATCAATACGCACGTGTCGATTAGTTGGTGTCAAAAATCACGCATCAACAATGTAAAATAAAACACCGGTCCATGTTTATGTATCATATTAATGCATCGAGCTTTAAAAAATTATGTTTAATATTTTTTGTTAGAGCAAACCACATGTTCCCACCCAAGGGATAACAAAATTATAAATTGATATTCTCACCCTTAATCTAACAACGTTAGTGACGTTAGAGGTGGTCAAAACAGTGAGTAAGGTCGCAAGTGAATGTATGAGTTTTGTAGAAGATGTTATGAGAGTCCAACGGTGGTCTCGAAAGTATTTGGACTTTAGAATCAATTGGAAAAAACCAAAATTACCAGTTTGGATTACTAACATAAGCTGTTTTTTGCTAACATGTGCACGTCTTCTGTCAAAGAAAGCGTCGACAAATGCATTATAGTGAAAAGTTTAGAATTTGTTAAAATAATGAAAACAACGTTAGTTTAAGTAAGAATCTGAAATAAATACGATTAGAGTACAACTTAAAATTTTGCTACACCTTGGTAGAATATGCCGTTTTCCGTTTGTTTATTACAGATTAACTTAGAAATAAAACCCTGATTGACCTGATCTACTAGTTTATCAGTCTTTATTACAGTTTTAGCCTCAGAAATACGAGGCTGTTGAGTAAAGAGATGGAACCTTTAATGCACTCTCAAAAGAGGTTAAAGAACAAATAAATATAACCAAAATTGAATGGTTGTGAGCTGTGGGAGCAACCACGCCATCAAACTAAAAACGTTGAAAGCATAGAATCTCATTAGAATAATTGACGGGAATATGAGATTGATGGAGGAGAATGATGACCTTGTTTACAACGTAATTGTGGTATCTTGCCAACAAAATAATGATTAAATTGATTAATTGGGTAAATTTAAACAAATTCAAATAATTTTAAGTTGCGGAAATGTGAACTTTTATTGTTTTAGATGAAATGAAAATTACGACCCTAAATGCATATAATGTTAACTATATTTATAGTCAAATCTTATAAACTTTCTTATATAATTTCGACGTGATAGTAGCGATATATCTCATCTGTTAATTGCAAATGTCGAATTATGAGAAAAATTGTGAGATTGCGTTGTGAGTCATTTTGTTCAACGTCAAATAAGTTCATTAAAATGGGTGCTTGTAAAAATGAATTTCACTAGTACTTTGACCCATATTTTCCTTGATTAAGTTAATAAAAAGCTGATTTTACATGCTACATTGAAAAGTTTTTTGGACTTTTATGGGTTATGTTTTCTTCTTTTGTCACAAATATTTTTTCAATTCATTTGTTATTCTTATGTTGGGACTTAAAAATTGTATTTACCATAATATTAAGAAAAAAAAAAAAACATTTAAGTTATTTTTCCAATTCATATTTTTTAATCTACCAAGAAACTTCCAAAATAATTTTAAAAGTTTAGAATATAAAAAAATATAGACAAAACAACGTTTTAGTTGTTAATGCATCAACTTGTGATCTCAATTATACCATTGAACTTGTTTTATTAATAAATAAATGGTTTCATCTTTCAATGCAATAGTATCAAGCATTATGAAAAAATAGATGGTCCAAGTCAACGAAACGATGAAGAGCTCGTATTAGTTGGCACAGGGCCATTCAACATCTCAGAACTTGCGCCACAAACCATAAATATTAACTAAGAATTTAAAATCTATACATCATGCTACTACACATTCTGAGGAATTTATATTCACTACTGCAATTGGATCAATCACATGAAACAATAATGTTTATTTCAAACAGAAATTAATATTATGATCTCTCTTTACATGACAAAATCCCCCCACCCATTGCGTTTAAGTGTCTGAACTCAATACATTGTTTTGTTCCTTTTAATTATTTCAGAATCTCAAAATAATCACCAATTACAATTACACAAAATTGCCGGATCCACCATGTAAAAATCAATCTGAGAAAGCGTAGGAAAATTTCAGAAACTACCTTCTCTCATAAGTTGACTAAATTATGTCAGAAAATAAAATGGCTGTATGATGATAAAGATGATGAGTCAACTGAAATCTGGGAAATTAAGGAGAGTGAAGAGTCTACCAGAAACATCTCAAAAATTGACGAGAAAGTGGAAAAGATAATTTTCTTGCTCAAGTAACTCGTGTCTAACCATTCTCTCCAGAACAATATTCTGAGGAAGAAGTTCACTGTAGTAGAGTATCGTTGTGACAGAGGCGCAGGCTGACTTACCAGGGCCGTTAGAAGCTCCACCAGTGACCGGACATCAATGGCTTAGAGACTGCAAATGACAAACAAAGTAATTAGATCGAGTTTAAGTTGAAAATCTACACATACGTAAACAACAATTGGATTATATATTATATTTGGGAGGTAATAAAGGAATGATCATACTAACCATGGCTCTGGTGAGTTGGAAGAAGAAGACCAAGAAAGATGTTCAAAATGAAGATTTGGTCTTGAAAAGACGAGAGTTGCATTTGGCCATTTGTGTTCGTTTAGCTGCCAATCTACAGCGAACATTCAGACCTACCCGTCCTTACCCTGAAGTCTTACAAGGAGCAAGCTAAAACTAAAACAGATGAAACATTTGAGAGGGGATTATCAACTGCCACAACTAACACTCACATATTGTGGTCCTTTCCAGTAAGGTTTTGCCACGGCAGAGATTGGGTTTATGATTTTATTCGGTACAACATAAACCCCACGTCATTTGTAATTGGCTGATGTGTTAAAAGCTTAATCTATCGTTTTAAGAGTTACATTTATTATGAGTCATTGATTTTTTTTATTCACCTCTCCAATAATTTTATTTTATATTATTTCAAGAAGCACGTGATTGTTGAGTTATATAGCTTACTCACATCAGTTGCCGTCAACTGTACCAATCCGACTGGTGGAGGTACAAAGAGAAGAGGGGCAATGTTAAGTTTGAGGGATTGGAGATGGGCAAACACACCAGCCTATATAAGACTTACGGTACTGGGCTACTTCTGCCACGTGAAGAGAAGAAACTTGAATACTTTCCAATGACCCCTAATGTATTATTTGGCATAGAATGAGCTCTCATTCTCAGAAAGTGCAAAGCAAATACGAAAAGAGTTGTTGACTGGTTGGGACACAAAATAAACAAATGGTAGGGAAAACACAATCAAGAATTTGACCCAGCTGCTAAGAGATGAGCCACCGATCTGTCTCATGCCCAAAAGATGACGGCTAAACTTTAGTCATGTTGGGATTCCCCGGTGCAGGCGACAAAACCATCCCCAGTATCATAATTCTTACAAATGAAATTATGCTCTTATAAAAACACTGGATTAGAAGTGAGACAGCTAGCAATAAAATCAATATACACACATCGGTTCAGTAGATCATGTATATCTATCCTCATAGGAAGAAAATAACAGCACAGAGAGGAAAAATATCAGCCTAAATTTTATTTTAAAATCACTCATCAAATTATGCTACTGAAAATTCTACCAAAATGGAAATTAAAGCCTACATATAAGCCTGCAATAAGTACCAAGAAGAGGTTTGACATATCCTTTCAGCACAAAATGAGGACCCTCACCTTCAACAACATTTTACAGGGATGATTATCATCCACTTTCTACACAAAGCACATAAAGGAAGAAGTGACACCTCGAGCTTATGGGATACAATACCCGGCTCTGTCATAATAAGAATACTCCTATTGATTATCAGGCTTCTCTGTTTCTTCCTTCTCAGGATCTTCCTCCTCTTCCTCTTTCTTTTCTTCCTCTTCTTCATCTTCTTCTGGAGGATCACATGGCAATGGAGGTGGTAACGGTGTTTTCATAGGGCTAAACTGGGGAAATACATCAGGTCTACGACCAGGTTTGGGCCTCTCCCACTCCTGCGTTATAGATTGATAGACATTATTTACCACCCCAGCACATACAATAAACATTCAGACCAAAAGAATAAAGAATTAAAGACTTTTTCCCACCCAAATAATGGCTTAACGACACTTTCTCACTCCAGATTTTTAAAATATTATTTTACTACCTAAATTTATATTCTGATAGTAAACTAAGAACAAACTTGGTCCAAGCTGTTGGGGCTTTTGAAGATAGAAGACCGATGAGTCTTTTGTAGGTGAAAGATTGGATTTTGGTTGTTGGGATTAATTGAAATTTGACTTGGGAGGGACGGTTGCGCAATCTCTAATCGCTCGATTGCAATTAGCAAGGTCGACAAGAGTAGATTTGAGAGGTTTCAGTGAGTAATGATCGAGAAAAAGAATAGTGGTGTTGTAGGGTCACAACAATGTCGAAATCAGAAACGGAATATAAATTTGGATAGTAAAATAGTATTTTAAAAGTCTATTGGTGAGAAAGTGTTATTAAACTATTATTTGAGTGGGAAGTCGTTTACTCGAGAATAAATCCACCATAATTAATTTTCAAATAGAACAAGCTGCTCGGAATTTCAATTAATAATTCATGATACATAATCTTTTCAGGTGCGTTTGTTTTAGTATTTTAGATAGTATTTTTGAAAAAGTAAGAGTTAGGTGGTAATAACGAGGAAGGATTTGAAAATTAACAAAACACTGATCTAGGTTTGTTAATTTACTAAACACCCATGTAATAAAAACATTGAAAATTACAAAAACACCCCCACCCATCCATTAAATATCGACAGCTGGCCATCATTGTTGGAGGGTGGCTGGATCTGGCCAATCGTGCTCCGAGATGGCATTTTCCAGCCAGATCCACCGTGGATCTGGCCATTGACAGCTAGATCTAGTCACGTTTAGTCGTTGATGGTTAACGACGGTCATATCTTGACTATCATTGACGACTAGCTACGACCAGCTACGACCAAAGATATAGCCGTCGTTGATGGTTAACGACAACCATATCTTGGCCGTCATTGACGACTAGCTACGGCCAAAGATTTAACCGTTGACTATAGATCTAGTGGATCTGGCCAAAAAATGTTATATCACTGCATTATCAGTCATATCCAGCCGGTAGTGTGCCATTATATCAGATTCTGGCCACCTTCTGGCGGTAATGGCAGCCGAATCTGGCAAATGTGTGTGAGTGAAGGTGTTGTTGTCAATTTTTAAACTTTTTTTTGGGGAGGTGTTTAGTTAAATTAACAAACTTATGGCGTATAAAAATAATTGAACAAAATATAATAGTATTTTCAGAATAGAAAATCAAATGTGTATTTTAGAAATGATACGAATATGATAGGGCAAAAATAGGGAAACAAACGCACCCTTCGTTTTCATTATACATAATCTTTTCATTAAGTAGCACATCAACCAAAAAGCTGTGATTATACCTTCATTAAGTTCACATCGTAATCTGCCCAATTCCACTTTAACTAATGAGTTCTAAAAACTAAATTAGATCATCTAAATATGCAAGTCATAAAACAAACACAAATGGCTAAATCTCTAGATATTGCACTTGAGACAAAATTCATAATCATAACCAAAGATTTAAAGAAAACCAAGCCCTCAAGAGATACGTCTTCGAATTCCTATTCTTGTATAAATTAAGGCATAAAATATGATCAAACCTCCCGTGCCAAATAACCAATCAAGAAACAAATAAAAGGAAGTTCAATTTGAATAACAGAATTGAAAAAAAGTAAACTTACGATAGGGAAATCGAGAGGGTTGCGACGAGTCAATTTCTCCTCTTCAGGTGCCATACGTACCACCTGCCTCCGCGCCCTCTGATTATTCAAATTAAGGCGATTAGAACCGAACATCGGCATCAAGACTCGAGAGCAACTGCAACTTTGGCTCATTGACGCTGACGAGAACGACGTGGAGGGTCTTAATGAAGGGGCAATTGCTAGGGTTTTCGATGTCGATGCTGTAGATAGGCAGCAGAACGATGCCATCAGTTATTCAACCGCCTCTCGTCGCCTACAAGAACGGGGCCTTTATCATATCTCTAAAAATCGTGGGCCGGGCCTAGTCCGACTTACCAAGCCCGTTGTCAAATGGATTGTTCGAACTTGGACGAGAGGATGAGGTCTTCTTTGGGGCCACATAAAGGAACATACGGTTGATATTGAGTGAGTGTGAAATAAATTTCTACTAGAAAGTCGTGTGGAGTTTATGGTCAGAGAAAACTTACAGGACAAGCATATGGCTTGGTCTTTACGTAGACAAGGTTCATTTCTACCAATACTTTCAAATCATAGTGTATGTGACACTAGTATCAGAGCAACATTATCACCTTTTCACCGATATTAATATCATCTCATCCTAATTCCTAACTAGTTTATAAGTTTTTGGATACCCTGAAATAAATGGATTATTTTAACACCTAAAAATAGAAGAAAACTACGCTCAGCAAAACTTATGATTTTTATATAGTAGGTCATTTTTATAGAAGATCGTTTATTACTTTTTGGCCAAAATCGAATTTTAAGCTACTTGAATTAAAGTACTCTATGATGCATTTGATTGGTGTCATGGTTCCTTCAGCTTTTCATCAGCCCAGAAGCCTCAGACTAGAGAAATCAAAGAAGCCAGCTTAACCAAGTTTGATCAAAAGGGGATAAAGTATAATGTCACTATCGATATTAACATATTGACTGATTGGTTATCACCAGTCAGACAACTGTTGCTGTAAGCCTGTAATAGCTTATGTAGAGCCAATGCTGTTTCTGCTGTTGTTACCAATGACCTCCAGAATGAAAAGAGTCATAGAATGCATGGTCAATGGCTGTCAAATAACCATACACCAGAAAATATTAAGGCGTAAGATATTTGGGGGTCAGTAATTCAGTAAGAAACCATCACATATTAAGCTCTAATTTTGTACTTCCCCATGCGCTTCCGTCCTAGCAACAGCTTGGACCTCAAAACTCCATCCCTCTCCTCCTCGCTGTCTTCACTATCTAGCACAACAACCACTTCAGATATTGGGGATTCCACTGTTTTCTGTTGCTGAGTCTCCCCACGATCTTGATCTGTTTGCTCCTTTTTTTCCTTTCTCAAGAACAATGACTTAGATGCATCTGTGGAGAGGTTCTCCTTGTGTGAGAGTATGCAGCTGTTATTATTATTGCTATCTTGCAAATGGGTCAGAGGGCCAAGAGACAATTTTCGCCCAATTCCAATCTTTGTAGAAGAGCGGTGGGGACTTGAAAGAGGTTGTTTCCGAAGTGGAGCCTCGTTCTCCTTATTATCCTTTTCCTGTCCTAGTGATAGCCCTTTGAATCCCAGTGAATGCTTCTTGCCAAAGGAACATAGCTTCTTGTAGTTCACCTCAGTAGAGCCATTTCCCATAGTATCAATAAAATCCTTACAAGGCTCTAGTTCATTACAGTTAATGGACAGGGGCATTGATTGTGCTCCACATGATGATTTAAGGTGTGACTGGGAGGGCAATACCTGTGGCTGGATAAAGATTTTCTCATTATTATCATCATTTAGTTGGAATTTATCCAAAGATCTCCACGGCTTTTCCTGGTCATCCTCGCACAGATGCTTCGAGCTAGTGTTTATGCTACCATTCTTTAATTCCCTGTTATGATGTTTTTGCTGTCTAAAATTGCTGGCGTGCAGCAAAGATGATCCTGAAGAAGTTACAGAAATGGTTTCAGGGCTACACAGTGGAAACTGATTTGGCAATACATTTTCCATGACACAACCGTCTTGCTTCAGAATTTGACAAGAGGATTCCAGTGATAGCTTCCGCCTAGTTCCACATAGCTTCTCACGTCTCAAGTTAAAGTCATCAAGAGTGAAACTTATATCCTTCCTTTTTCCATTAGCTCCCATCTGGTTTTGCAAAGATAGAGAGAAACAGGACATCAAAAGTAATATTGACCTCGTTCATTTTTCTTTAGCATCCATCTGGTTTTCGAAAGAAAGACAAAAATAGAGGGTGGGTGCTGACTGTTTACCTCATTCACCTCCACATCATTGTCCCTATTTTGGCTTTGGCTTGAGCTTGAAAACTCCAGCGACAACTTCCGGCTGATACCATATTGATTGTTATGACTTGAAACTAATTCACTGACTTCAAGTCTTGACTCTATTGATCCTCTAACTTCAGCCTGAAGTAAGATATTTCAGTATCAAAAAAAATATAATATTTCACAAAATCAATAACAGTAGACAAATTTCATGTCACTATACCACAGTAGAATTCAAGTTCGGAACGCCTTGACTGCTGAAATTATTCCCAGCAACTCCTGCCTTTGCATACTTCTCAGTCATTGATCGAGCTTTTTGGTCAAAAGCCTGTCTGTTATATTTGTATTCCCTGCTCTGTGCATCCAGTCAAAACATATCACATGAAAAAGACTCTTTCAAATTCACAATTGCTGCCCACACAATCAATGGGTATAAAACTAACCGCTTCACACATGAGTCCATCATCAGGATTTGGTTCACTCAGTAACAACCCTATGCTTGTAAGCACAGTTGAGATGTTCAGGGATGGTTGCCATGCCCCCTGTTTTTTATTAAAATACCTTTGTCAAAAATTAGATTTATGAAAGAAACAGAAACTTTACGATAAAGCAAATTGAATAGAGAAACAACATGCCCGGGAGTCCAAGCCATTGAAAATATTCAAATGACAATTAAAACCTCCCAATCTGGCAGATCATCAGTCGATCTTGTCAATTCAGTGGATGATGTTGTTGTAACAAGGAGAAATAGTTTAATCTTCTGGCTATTATCCCTTTTAAGTGCTAGTTCATCATGCCAGAAATAATAGTGACTCTTACAAAGATAAGGAACAAAACTAAAAGACTCAAATCTGCACAAGTTCATCGAAACAGAATCCTAGAGTTTAAACTCTGATTGACCTGGTTAGTAGATCACTGCAGAAATGTGTTGAGCCATTGCAGTATATAGGTCAAAATTCCAGGGCCAAAAAACAAGCAGTGTTTACGAAAATTAAGCTTCCAGCAGAAACATGTGGAAGATTGAGAGTTGCAACCAAGTCGTTTTTTCCTATTTTTTGAAGGAAACAACCTTAAATTCCTATTCAAAAATTCCTAGACTAGATTCAAGGGCACCAAGTGCAATAAAAAAGTTGACACGTGTATGGAAGAACCTTAGAAATTATAGCAAATTTGCTCCATTTTCCATTCCAATATAGGACCTTGCGGGTCAAACACCATCAAAGTCACATATTTACTCTTAACCTCTATGCCTATAACTAGCTGAAAAATAATTAGGAGCTTACTTACCCACACCAACAATCAAAGGGCATGGCAAAATTAACCCAGAGAATAACTCAGATATTCATAATTCCAATACAGTAATGGGATTCACTCACCTTTGGGGGAAGATTGAGAATATCAAGGCATATTCGGCCACCGTTGTCAATATTAGGGTGGTAAATAGGCGTGGCAAAGGTCACACTCGGAGGCTGAAACGGATACCTGAAAATACATTTTTAAAAAACAATTAAAAACGTCAGCAAATAATATTCATATCAAATTTCTATAAACTCCAAAAATATAATCGTAATTTAAGTTAAGAACACCTTTCAGGTATTTGAATTTTGATTTCAAAAACCCCTTTAGCATATACGGTGCCTTGAGGACCTTCAATATCTGCGGCAACAAAATAAATAAACCACGTTATAAACTGAATACTACAAATAAGGTAATCTAGAAAACAAGAGAAAAGGGAATCATACGGGCATGAATGGTGGATAGTGAGGTGAGGTCAGAGTCGGCGGAGAGAAATGGAAAGGAGGAGCCAGGAGGCGGATCGCTGAGGAGAAGTTTCAGTTCCTTTTGCATTCTCAGGTTTAGCCTCGCGGCTTGGGCCATTTTCTAGGTTTTTTTGGATTGTTCTTCGTAACTGATGGGTTTGAGGGTTACTAAAACTGATTTCTAGGGGTTTTAAAAAGCGCGGGCGCTGAAATTTTAAACTGCTATGGTCCGGGTTCAGATTGCCCGGGCCGGGAGGCAGGAGTTGGGGCACAGAGAAATTCGGGTTTTTAATTCCCGTCCCCCTAGAGATAGTGCAATTTTAATTACATCCGCGATTTTCAAAAGTCAATCGGTAAATGAATTTATAAAGGTTACATACTTATGGATTTTTAAGTTTGATGGGAGTTAAAGGATTCTCTTATTAAAGAGTTAATGAGAATATTAAAGTTTTTAGAAAGTCTTAATGAACTAATTAATATAATTTATTAAAACGGTATTTTTTTAATTAGATAAATTAATTATTGATTAATTAAATTAACTAATCAAAAAAATTATGTCCAAATAAGAAAATTTTATAAATGGGTTTAATAATTAAACTTAGACCCAAATTAGGCTAACACCCAAATGGGTCTAGAATTAGTTATTAGTTAAACCGACAGAGAATAAGTTAAACTGGAATACAATATTCCAGGGATAGCCTACTAATCCAATATTTAGTGACTATTTAAAGGAGACTTATGGTTCATTGTATGTAAGAGATAACAAACCAAGAAAGATTATAAATGAGAGAAAAGAAAAACCCTAACCCCCACGTACACATCCAAGAAGATTAGCAACTTGTTTGCTATTCTTCATAGTATTTAATCTTCATACTCCCGATCATCCCAAATAAGAAAATGTTCTTGATTCCATTGTAGTGAGATAATCCCCATCAACGTGAGATCTTGTATGTATCTTCATATTCTCGGTCATTCCAAGTAAGGAGTTGTTCTTAATTCTATTGTAGTGAGATAATCCCCATCAATGTGAGACTCTGTGTGTATTGATTTAGATGTGCCACACTTACGGTACTTTGAGAGTATTTGACGGGGAGAAAAGTACAGCAAATGAGTTAATAACTTTTTCATTTATTTATTTATTTTGCATTTTATATTCTTTATATTGAAATATGATATCCATATTTATTTATGATACATATATACGTATACATGTGCTATTTGCATTAAAAATCACTATCATGATCATAATGACATTACGAGGAGGAAGTTTTAAAATCTGAATAACCGGATGCTTCTGCTAAACGTTCCTTTCCTACCCCAACAATGGTGACACTGCCAACCTCGCCCATTACAAGCGGCAACAATGTTGTGAAGCGGAAGTGAACTTTTTTATTGTGTTTAGATGAAATGAAAATTACGACCCTAAATGCATATAATGTTAACTATATTTATAGTCAAATCTTATAAACTTTCTTATATAATTTCGACGTGATAGTAGGCGATATATCTCATCTGTCTAATTGCAAATGTCGGAATTATGAGAAAAAATTTGTAGATTGCGTTGTGAGTCAATTTTTGTTCAACGTCATAATTTCATTAAATGGGTGCTTGTAAATGAATTTCACTAGTACTTTGACCCATATTTCCTTGATTTAAGTTAATAAAAGCTGATTTTTACATGCTACATTGAAAAGTTGATTTTGGACTTTTATGGGTTATGTTTCTCTTCTTTTGTCACAAATAATTTTTTCAATTCATTTGTTAATTCTTATGTTGGGGACTTAAAAAGTTATTTACCATAATATTTAAGAAAAAAAAAAAAACATTTAAGTTATTTTTCCAATTCATATATTTTTTTTTAAATCTACCAAGAAACTTCCAAAATATATTTTAAAAGTTTAGAATATAAAAAAATATAGACAAAACAACGTTTTATTTGTTAATGCAATCAACTTGTGATCTCAATTATACCAGTAAACTTGTTTTTATTAAATAATAATGGTTCATCTTTTCAATGCATAGTATCAAAGCATTAAGAAAAATAGATGGTCCAAGTCAACGAAACGATGAAGAGCTCGTATTAGTTGGCCAGGCCATTCAACATCTCAAACTTGCGCCACCACCATAAATATTAACTAAAATTTAAAATCTATACATCATGCTACATACACATTCTGAGGAATTTATATTCACTACTGCAATTGGATCAATCACTGAAACAATATGTTTATTTCAAACAGAAATTAATATTGTGATCCTCTCTTTACATGACAAATCCACCCACCCATGCTGTTTAAGTGTCGAACTCATAACATTGTTTTGTTCCTTTTAATTATTTCAAGAATCTCAAAATAATCACCATTACAATTACACAAATTGCCGGATCCACCATGTAAAAATCAATCTGAGAAAGCGTAGGAAAATTTCAGAAACTACCTTTCTCTCATAAGTTGACTAAATTATGTCAGAAAATAAAATGGCTGTATGATGATAAAGATGATAATCATGAAATCTGGGAAATTAAGGAGATGAGAGTCTACCAAAACATCTCAAAAATTGACGAAGAAGTGGAAAAGAAATTTTCTTGCTCAGTAACTCGTGTCTAACCATTCTCTCCGAACAATATTCTGAGGAAGAAGTTCACTGTAGTAGAGTATCGTTGTGACAGAGGCAGCAGGCTGACTTACCAGGGCCGTTAGAACTCCACCAGTGACCGGAACATCAATGGCGTTAGAGACTGCAAATGACAAACAAAGTAATTAAGATCGAGTTTAAGTTGAAACTACACATACGTAAACACAATTGGATATATTATTATTGGGAGGTAATAAAGGAATGATCATACTAACCTGGCTCTGGTGAGTTGGAAGAAAAAGACCAAGAAAGATATGTTCAATGAAGATTTGGTCTTGAAAGACGAGAGATTGCATTTGGCCATTTGTGTGTCGTTTAGCTGCCAATCTACAGCGACCATTCAGACCTACCCGTCCTTACCCTAATTCTTACAAGGAGCAAGCTAAAACTAAAACAGATGAAACAGAGAGAGGGGATTACAACTGCCCAACTAACCACTCCACTATTGTGGTCCTTTCAGTAAGGTTTTGCCACGGCAGAATTGGTTTTTGATTTTATTCGGTACAACATAACCCCACGTCATTGTAATTGGCTGATGTGTTAAAAGCTTAATCTAGTTTTTAAGAGTTACTTTATTATGATCATTGATTTTTTTTATTCACCTCTCCAATAATTTTATTTTATTTATCTAGAGCACGTGATGTTGAGTTTATAGCTTACTCACATCAGTTGCCGTCAACTGTACCAATCCGACTGGTGGAGGTACAAAGAGAAGAGGGGCAATGTTAAGTTTGAGGGATTGGGATGGGCAAACACCCCAGCCTATATAGACTTACGGTACTGGCTACTTCTGCCACGTGAAGAGAAGAAACTTGAATACTTTCCAATGATCCCTAATGTATTTTTGGCATAGAATGGCTCTCATTCTCAAGTGCAAGCAAATACGAAAAGAGTTGTTGACTGGTTGGGACACAAAATAAACAAATGGTAGGGAAACACAATCAAGAATTTGACCCAGCTGCTAAGTAGCTACCGTCTGTCTCATGTCCAAAGAATGACGCAAACTTTAGTCATGTTGGATTCCCCGGTGCAGGCGACAAAACCATCCCCAGTATCATAATTCTTACAATGAAATTATGCCTTATAAAACAATGGATTAGAAGTGAGACAGCTAGCAATAAAATCAATATACACACATCGGTTCAGTAGATCATGTATATCTATCCTCATAGGAAGAAAATAACAGCACAGAGAGAAAAATATCAGCCTAAATTTTTTTTAAAATCACTCATCAAATTATGCTACTGAAAATTCTACCAAAAGGAATAAAGCCTACTATAAGCCTGCAATAAGTACCAAAGAGGTTTGACTATCCTTTCAGCCAAAATGAGGACCCCACCTTCAACAACATTTTACAGGGATGATTATCATCCACTTTCTACACACAGCACATAAAGGAGAAGGGACCACTCGAGCTTATGGAACAATACCCGCTCTGTCATAATAGAATACTCTATTGATTATCAGGCTTCTCTGTTTCTTCCTTCTCAGGATCTTCCTCCTCCTCTTCCTTTCTCTTCCTCTCTTCATCTTCTTCTGGAGACACATGCAATGGAGGTGGTAACGGTGTTTTCATAGGGCTAAACTGGGGAAATACATCAGGTCTACGACCAGGTTTGGGCCTCTCCCACTCCTGCGTTATAGATTGATAGACATTATTACCACCCCAGCACATACAATAAACATTCAGACCAAAAGAATAAAGAATTAAAGACTTTTTCCCACCCAATAATGGCTTAAGACACTTTCTCACTCCAGATTTTAAAATATTATTTTACTACTAAATTTATATTCTGATGAAACTAGAACAAACTTGGTCCAAGCTGTTGGGGCTTTTGAGATAGAAGACCGATGAGTCTTTTGTAGGTGAAAGTTGGATTTTGGTTGTTGGGATTAATTGAAATTTGACTTGGGAGGGACGGTTGCGCAATCTCTAATCGCTCGATTGCAATTAGCAAGGTCACAGAGTAGAGTTGAGAGGTTTCAGTGAGTAATGATCGGAAAAGAATAGTGGTGTTGTAGGGTCACAACAATGTCGAAATCAGAAACGGAATAATTTGGATAGTAAAATATATTTTAAAAGTCTATTGTTGAAAGTGTATTAACTATTATTTGAGTGGGAGTCGTTTACTCGAGAATAATCCACCATAATTAATTTTCATAGAACAAGCTGCTCGGAATTTCAATTAATAATTCATGATACTAATCTTTTCAGGTGCGTTTGTTTAGTATTTTAATAGTATTTTTGAAAAAGTAAGAGTTAGGTGGTAATAACGAGGAGGATTTGAAAATTACACAAACACTATCTAGTTTGTTAATTTACTAAACACCCTGTATAAAACATTGAAAATACAAAACACCCCCACCCATCCATTAATATCGCAGCTGGCCATCATTGTTGGAGGGTGGCTGGATCTGGCCAATCGTGCTCCGAGATGGCATTTTCCAGCCAGATCCACCGTGGATCTGGCCATTGACGCTAGATCTAGTCACGTTTATCGTTGATGGTTAACGACGGACTATCTTGACTATCATTGACGACTAGCTACGACCAGCTACGACCAAAGTATAGCCTTCGTTGTGGTTAACGACAACCATATCTGGCCGTCATTGACGACTAGCTACGCCAAAGATTTAACCGTGACTATAGATCTAGTGGATCTGGCCAAAATGTATATCACTGCATTATCAGTCATATCCAGCCGGTAGTGTGCCATTATATCAGATTCTGGCCACCTTCTGCGGTATGGCAGTCGACTCTGGCAATGTGTGGAGTGAAGTGTTTTGTCAATTTTAAAACTTTTTTTGGGGGGTGTTTAGTTAATTAACAAACTTATGGCGTATAAAAATAATTGAACAAAAATAATAGTATTTTCAGAATAGAAAATCATGTGTATTTTAGATGATACGAATATGATAGGGCAAAAATAGGGAAACAAAGCACCCTTCGTTTTCATTATACTAATCTTTTCATTAAGTACACATCAACCAAAAAGCTGTGATTATACCTTCATTAGTTCACATCGTAATCTGCCCAATTCCACTTTAACTAATGAGTCTAAAAACTAAATTAGATCATCTAAATTGCAAGTCATAAAACAACACAATGGCTAATCTCTAGATATGCACTTGAGACAAAATTCATAATCATAACCAAAGATTTAAAGAAAACCAAGCCCTCAAGAGATACTTCTCGAATTCCTATTCTTGTATAAATTAAGCATAAAATATGATCAAACCTCCCGTGCCAAATAACCAATCAAGAAACAAATAAAAGGAAGTTCAATTTGAATAACAGAATTGAAAAAAAGTAACTTCCGATAGGGAATCGAGAGGTTGCGACGAGTCAATTTCTCCCTTCAGGTGCCATACGTACCACCGCTCCGCCCCTCTGATTATTCAAATTAAGGCGATTAGAACCGAACATCGGCAATGACTCGAGAGCAACTGCAACTTGGCTCATTGACGCTGACGGAAACGACGTGGAGGGTCTTAATGAAGGGCCAATTGCTAGGGTTTTCGATGTCGACGCTGTAGATAGGCAGCAGAACGATGCCATCAGTTTTCAACCGCCTCTCGTCGCCTACAGAACGGGGCCTTTATCATATCTCTAAAAATCGTGGGCCGGCCTAGTCCGACTTACCAAGCCCGTTGTCAAATGGATTGTTCGAACTTGGACGAAGGATGAGGTCTTCTTTGGGGCCACATAAAGGAACATACGGTGATATGAGTGATTTGAATAAATTTCTACTAGAAAGTTCGTGGAGTTTATGGTCAGAGAAAACTTACAGACAAGCATATGGCTTGGTCTTTACGTAGACAAGGTTCATTTCTACCAATACTTTCAAACATAGTGTATGTGACACTAGTATCAGAGCAACATTATCACTTTTCACCGATATTAAAATCTCATCCTATCCTAACTAGTTTATAAGTTTTTGGATACCCTGAAATAAATGGATTATTTTAACACCTAAAAATAGAAGAAAACTACGCTCAGCAAAACTTATGATTTTTATATAGTAGGTCATTTTTATAGAAGATCGTTTATTACTTTTTGGCCAAAATCGAATTTTAGCTACTTGAATTAAAGTACTCTATGATGCATTGATTGGTGTCATGGTTCCTTCAGCTTTAATCAGCCCAGAAGCCTCAGACTAGAGAAATCAAAGAAGCCAGCTTAACCAGTTTATCAAAAGGGTAAAGTATAATGTCCACTATCGATATTAACATATGACGATTGGTTATCACCTTCAGACAACTGTTGCTGAAGCCTGTAATACTTATTAGAGCCAATGCTGTTTCTGCTGTTGTTACCAATGACCTCCAGAATGAAAAGAGTCATAGAATGCATGGTCAATGGCTGTCAAATAACCATACACCAGAAAATATTAAGGCGTAAGATATTGGGGGTCAGATTCAGTAAGAAACCATCACATATTAAGCCTCATTTTGTACTTCCCCATGCGCTTCCGTCCTAGCAACAGCTTGGACCTCAAAACTCCATCCCTCTCCTCCTCGCGTCTTCACTATCTAGCACACAACCACTTCAGATATTGGGGATTCCACTGTTTTCTGTTGCTGAGTCTCCCCACGATCTTGATCTGTTTGCTCCTTGTTTCCTTTCTCAAGAACATGACTTAGATGCATCTGTAGAGGTTCTCCTTGTGAGAGTATGCAGCTGTTTATTATTATGCTATCTTGCAAATGGGTCAGAGGGCCAAGAGACAATTTTCGCCCAATTCCAATCTTTGTAGAAGAGGCGGTGGGACTTGAAGAGGTTGTTTCCGAAGTGGGCCACGTTCTCCTTATTATCCTTTTCCTGTCCTAGTGTAGCCCTTTGAATCCATGAATGCTTCTTGCCAAATGAAATAGCTTTCTTGTAGTTCACCTCAGTAGAGCCATTTCCCATAGTATTAATAAAATCCTTACAAGGCTCTAGTTCATTACAGTTAATGGACAGGGGCATTGTGTGCTCCCAATGATGATTTAGGGCGTGATGGAGGGCAATACCTTGGGCTGATAAAGATTTTCTCATTATTATCATCTTAGTTTGAATTTATCCAAAGATCTACACGCTTTTCCTGTCACCTCGCACAGATCTTCGAGCTAGTGTTATGCTACCATTCTTTAATTCCCTGTTATGAGGTTTTTGCTGTCTAAAATTGCTGGCGTGCAGCAAGATGATCCTGAAGAAGTTACAGAAATGGTTTCAGGGCTACACAGTGGAAACTGATTTGGCAATACATTTTCCATGACACAACCGTCTTCTTCAGATTTGACGAGGATTCCAGTGATAGCTTCCGCCTAGTTCCCATAGCTTCTCACGTCTCAAGTTAAAGTCATCAAGAGGTAAACTTAATCCTTCCTTTTTCCATTAGCTCCCATCTGGTTTGCAAAGATAGAAGAAACCGGACATCAAAGTAATATTGACCTCGTTCATTTTTCTTTAGCATCCATCTGGTTTTCGAAAGAAAGACAAAATGAGGGTGGTGCGACTGTTTACCTCTTCACCCCACATCATTGTCCCTATTTTGGCTTGAGCTTGAAAACTCCAGCGACAACTTCCGGCTGATACCATATTTTGGTTATGACTTGAAACTAATTCCATGACTTCAGTCTTGACTCTATTGATCCTCTAACTTCAGCCTGAAGTAAGTATTTCAGTATCAAAAAAAATAATATTTCACAAAAATCAAACAGTAGACAAATTTCATGTCACTATCCCACAGTGAATTGAAGTTCGGAACGCCTTGAGTGCTGAATTATTCCCAGCACTCCGCCTTTGCATACTCTCAGTCATTGATCGAGCTTTTTGGTCAAAAGCCTGTCTGTTATATTTGTATTCCCTGCTCTGTGCTCCGTCAAAACATATCACAGAAAAAGACTCTTTCAAATTCACATTGGGCCCACACAATCAATGGTATAAAAACTACCGCTTCACACATGAGTCCATCATCAGGATTTGGTTCACTCAGTAACAACCCTATGCTTGTAAGCACAGTTGAGATGTTCAGGATGGTTGCCATGCCCCTGTTTTTTTGTTAAAATACCTTTGTTAAAAATTAGATTATGAAAGAAAAGAAACTTTACATAAAGCAAATTGAATAGCGAAACACCATCCCGGAGACTTTTTTGGTTTGGGTTGTTCAACCTGTTCGGGTAGACATTACATGTCACAACTGTTGTCTTGGAGTCTAAGCAAAAAATTGTAACGGCCGCATTAACGATATTAACTACAGGATGTCCCATATTTCTTCTGAGTTTTTTAGATAAAATATTAAAATTTTACATTATTTTTAATGGTTTCTTATAATTTTTAATGTCACTGCGTTACCGCTACCGTTAATAGTCTGCAACAGTGAGACTAACGACAACAATAAAGTTGGTTGTATTCTGACAGTGGGTTAATAATGAACTCATGTTTATTAAATTTTGAATCGAATCAAACAAAGACTATCTGCAGAATAATTACTTAATGCAATTCCAAGTCAGATTGAGAATGGACCACCCGACCAATTTTCTTATAACTTAATCTTCTAGAGCTTATCCTTAAACTTAATTTGTCCAAAGAAGAATAAAATGATAAAGACAATACTATACTATTAATGTGTTACGCCTGGAAAATTAAGGGCTAACGTAAGAAATTACGTGATAGGGTGTGACCTGCTCCTGTCAGAATGGTAAGCACACATCAGGTCTGTCAAACGCCATGGAGCTCCCACGTGTCTATTTCTCTGCTCCAAATCACGTGAAATCAGTTTGGAAGGTCGGCAATGTGACGTAAAACCGGATTTAATCCTGACATTCACACCAACCCATAGATTTAATGATGATTAATTACACTCATCTCACTATAAAAAGAGGAAGACCCCTTCATTAAGGGGATTCGGCTATTTTACACTGGGAATTAGCTTTCTCTCTCTCTTATAACTTTATATTTACTTTTCACCAATCATTGGTAAGTCAGTTCGCTGTTGCGACTTGACCCACTATATTAATACAAATCAGTGGATGTAGAACTTGCTACCTTAGCATCCGAACCACTTCAAAAAGCTCTTATTGCATTTTCTCTACATTCTACCCATAATCACGTGTATCTCTTGACCAATCAACGTTACGCACGTGTCGATTAGTTGGTGTCAAAAATCACGCATCAACATAATGTAAAATAAAACACCGGTCCATGTTTTATGTATCACACTATACTGCATCGAGCTTTAAAAAAAATATTGTTTTAATATTTTTGTTTAGAGCAAACCACATGTTCCCACCCAAGGGATAACAAAATTATAAATTGATATTCTCACCCTTAATCTAACAACGTTAGTGACTGTTAGAGGTGGTCAGAAACAGTGAGTAAGGTCGACAAGTGAATGTATGAGTTTTGTAGAAGATGTTATGGAGAGTCCAACGGTGGTCTCGAAAGTAATTTTGGACTTTAGAATCAATTGGAAAAAACCAAAAATTACCAGTTTGGATGCTACTAACATAAGCTGTTTTTTGCTAACATGTGCACGTCTTCTGTCAAAGAAAGCGTCGACAAATGCATTATAGTGAAAAGTTTAGAATTTGTTAAAATAATGAAAACAACGTTAGTTTAAGTAAGAATCTGAAATAAATACGATTAGGAGTACCAACTTAAAATTTTGCTACACCTTGGATGAGAATATGCCGTTTGCTCGTTTGTTTATTACAGATTAACTTAGAAATAAAAACCCATGATTGACCTGATCTACTAGTTTATCAGTCTTTATTACAGTTTTAGCCTCAGAAATACGAGGCTGTTGAGTAAAGAGATGGAACCTTTTAATGCCACTCACAAAAAGAGGTTAAAGAACAAATAAATTATAACCAAAAATTGAATGGTTGTGGAGCTGTGGGAGCAACCACGCCATCAAACTAAAAACGTCGAAAAGCGTAGAATCTCATTAGAATAATGAAAGATTGATGGAGGAGAATGATGACCTTGTTTACAACGTTAATTGTGGTATCTTGCCAACAAAATAATGATTAAATTGATTAATTGGTGGTAAATTTAAACAAATTCAAATAATTTTAAGTTNCTACTTGTTTATCAGTCTTTATTACAGTTTTAGCCTAAGAAATACGAGGCTGTTGAGTAAAGAGATGGAACCTTTTAACGCCACTCATAAAAAGATGTTAAAGAACAAATAAATTATAACCAAAAATTGAATGGTTGTGTAGCTGTGGGAGCAACCACGCCATCAAACTAAAAACGTCGAAAAGCGTAGAATCTCATTAGAATAATGAAAGATTGATGGAGGAGAATGATGACCTTGTTTACAACGTTAATTGTGGTATCTTGCCAACAAAATAATGATTAAATTGATTAATTGGTGGTAAATTTAAACAAATTCAAATAATTTTAAGTTGCGGAAATGTGAACTTTTTTATTGTGTTTAGATGAAATGAAAATTACGACCCTAAATACATATAACGTTAAAGGTCAATATTATATTTACAATCAAATTTTATAAACTTTTTTATATAATTTTATTAATTTCGATTTGGTAGCTCGCAATATATCTCATCTGTTTAATTGCAAATGTCAGAATTATGAGAAAAAATTTATAAGATTAAGTTGTGAGATGAACATCAAATAAGTTCATTAAAATGGGTGCTTGTAAAATGATTTTCACTAGTACTTCCACCCATATTTCCTTGATTTAAGTTAATAAAAAACTGATTTTTACATCCTATATCGAAAAGTTGATTTTGGACTTTTATGGGTTATGTTTCTCTTCTTTTGTCACAAATAATTTTTTCAATTCATTTGTTAATTCTTATGTTGGGGACTTAAAAAGTTATTTACCATAATATTTAAGAAAAAGAAAAAACATTTAAGTTATTTTTCCAATTCATAATTTTTTTTTTTTTTTTTTTTAAATCTACCAACAAACTTCCAAAATATGTTTTAAAAGTTTAGAATATAAAAAAAATATAGACAAAACAACGTTTTAGTTGTTAATGCAATCAACTTGTGATCTCAATTATACCATTGAACTTGTTTTTATTAAATAAATAATGGTTCATCTTTTCAATGCAATAGTATCAAAGCATTATGAAAAAATAGATGGTCCAAGTCAACGAAACGATGAAGAGCTCGTATTAGTTGGCACAGGGCCATTCAACATCTCAGAACTTGCGCCACAAACAGCTACAAACCATAAAATATTAACTAAGAATTTAAAATCTATACACCATGCTACATACACATTCTGAGGAATTTATATTCACTACTGCAATTGGATCAATTCCATGAAACAATAATGTTTATTTCAAACAGAAATTAATATTGATGATCCTCTCTTTACATGACAAAATCCACCCACCCATTGCATGTTTAAGTGTCTGAACTCAATACATTGTTTTGTTCCTTCTAATTATTTCAAGAATCTCAAAATAATCACCAATTACAATTACACAAAATTGCCGGATCCACCATGTAAAAATCAATCTGAGAAAAGCGTAGGAAAATTTCAGAAACTACCTTTCTCTCATAAGTTGACTAAATTATGTCAGAAAATAAAAATGGCTGTATGATGATAAAGATGATGAGTCAACTGAAATCTGGGAAATTAAGGAGATGAAGAGTCTACCAGAAACATCTCAAAAAATTGACGAGAAAGTGGAAAAGATAATTTTCTTGCTCAAGTAACTCGTGTCTAACCATTCTCTCCAGAACAATATTCTGAGGAAGAAGTTCACTGTAGTAGAGTATCGTTGTGACAGAGGCAGCAGGCTGACTTACCAGGGCCGTTAGAAGCTCCACCAGTGACCGGAACATCAATGGCGTTAGAGACTGCAAATGACAAACAAAGTAATTAAGATCGAGTTTAAGTTGAAAATCTACACATACGTAAACAACAATTGGATTATATATTATTATTGGGAGGTAATAAAGGAATGATCATACTAACCATGGCTCTGGTGAGTTGGAAGAAGAAGACCAAGAAAGATGTTCAAAATGAAGATTTGGTCTTGAAAAGACGAGAGTTGCATTTGGCCATTTGTGTTCGTTTAGCTGCCAATCTACAGCGAACATTCAGACCTACCCGTCCTTACCCTGAAGTCTTACAAGGAGCAAGCTAAAACTAAAACAGATGAAACATTTGAGAGGGGATTATCAACTGCCACAACTAACACTCACATATTGTGGTCCTTTCCAGTAAGGTTTTGCCACGGCAGAGATTGGGTTTATGATTTTATTCGGTACAACATAAACCCCACGTCATTTGTAATTGGCTGATGTGTTAAAAGCTTAATCTATCGTTTTAAGAGTTACATTTATTATGAGTCATTGATTTTTTTTATTCACCTCTCCAATAATTTTATTTTATATTATTTCAAGAAGCACGTGATTGTTGAGTTATATAGCTTACTCACATCAGTTGCCGTCAACTGTACCAATCCGACTGGTGGAGGTACAAAGAGAAGAGGGGCAATGTTAAGTTTGAGGGATTGGAGATGGGCAAACACACCAGCCTATATAAGACTTACGGTACTGGGCTACTTCTGCCACGTGAAGAGAAGAAACTTGAATACTTTCCAATGACCCCTAATGTATTATTTGGCATAGAATGAGCTCTCATTCTCAGAAAGTGCAAAGCAAATACGAAAAGAGTTGTTGACTGGTTGGGACACAAAATAAACAAATGGTAGGGAAAACACAATCAAGAATTTGACCCAGCTGCTAAGAGATGAGCCACCGATCTGTCTCATGCCCAAAAGATGACGGCTAAACTTTAGTCATGTTGGGATTCCCCGGTGCAGGCGACAAAACCATCCCCAGTATCATAATTCTTACAAATGAAATTATGCTCTTATAAAAACACTGGATTAGAAGTGAGACAGCTAGCAATAAAATCAATATACACACATCGGTTCAGTAGATCATGTATATCTATCCTCATAGGAAGAAAATAACAGCACAGAGAGGAAAAATATCAGCCTAAATTTTATTTTAAAATCACTCATCAAATTATGCTACTGAAAATTCTACCAAAATGGAAATTAAAGCCTACATATAAGCCTGCAATAAGTACCAAGAAGAGGTTTGACATATCCTTTCAGCACAAAATGAGGACCCTCACCTTCAACAACATTTTACAGGGATGATTATCATCCACTTTCTACACAAAGCACATAAAGGAAGAAGTGACACCTCGAGCTTATGGGATACAATACCCGGCTCTGTCATAATAAGAATACTCCTATTGATTATCAGGCTTCTCTGTTTCTTCCTTCTCAGGATCTTCCTCCTCTTCCTCTTTCTTTTCTTCCTCTTCTTCATCTTCTTCTGGAGGATCACATGGCAATGGAGGTGGTAACGGTGTTTTCATAGGGCTAAACTGGGGAAATACATCAGGTCTACGACCAGGTTTGGGCCTCTCCCACTCCTGCGTTATAGATTGATAGACATTATTTACCACCCCAGCACATACAATAAACATTCAGACCAAAAGAATAAAGAATTAAAGACTTTTTCCCACCCAAATAATGGCTTAATGACACTTTCTCACTCACAGACATTTAAAATATTATTTTATTACCTAAATTTATATTCCGGTAGTAAACAGAGAACAAACTTGGTCCAAGCTGTTGGGGCTTTTGAAGATAGGAGACCGATGAATCTTTTGGTGGTGAAAGATCGGATTTTGGTTATTGGGATTGATTGAAATTTGACTTGGGAGGGGCGGTTGCACATTCTCTAATTGCTCGATTGCAATTGGCAGGGTCGACGAGAGTAGATTTGAAAGGTTTTGGTGAGTGATGATCGAGAAAGAGAATAGTGGTGGTGTAGGGTCACAATGATGTCGAAATCGGAAACGGAATATAAATTTGGATAGTAAAATAGTATTTTAAAAGTCTATTGGTAGAAAAGTGTTACTAAACTATTATTTGAGTGGGAAGTCATTTACTCGAGAATAAATCCACCATAATTAATTTTCAAATAGAACAAGCCACTCGGAATTTCAATTAATAATTCATAATACATAATCTTTTTAGGTGCGTTTGATTTAGTATTTTAGATAGTATTTTTGAAAAAGTAAGAGTTAGGTGGTAATAACGAGGAAGGATTTGAAAATTAACAAAACACTGATCTAAGTTTGTTAATTTACTAAACACCCATGTAATAAAAACATTGAAAATTACAAAAACACCCCCACCCATCCATTAAATACCGACAGCCGGCCACCACTGTTGGAGGGTGGCTGGAGTCGCTGCATCGAAGCACGATCGACTGGATCTGGCCGATCGTGCTCCGAGATGGCCTTTTCCAGCCAGATCCACCGTGGATCTGGCCATTGATAGCTAGATCTAGCCACATTTAGTCGTTGATGGTTAACGACAGTCATATCTTGGTTATCGTTGACGACTAGTTACGGCCAAAGATATGGCCGTCGTTGATGGTTAACAACAGCCATATCTTGGCCATCGTTGACGACTAGCTACAGCCAAAGATTTAGCCGTTGACTATAGATCTAGTGGATCTGACCAGAAAAGACTATATCACTGCACTATCGGTCATATCCAGCCGGTAGTGCATCATTATACCAGATTCTGGCCACCTTCCGACGGTAGTGGCAGCTGAATCTGGCAAATGTGTGTGAGTGAGGGTGTTTTTGTCAATTTTTAAACTTTTTTTGAGGAGGTGTTTAGTTAAATTAACAAACTTAGGGCCTATAAAAATAATTGAATAACATATAATAATATTTTCAGAATAGAAAAACAAATGTGTATTTTGAAAATGATAAGAATATGATAGGGCAAAAATAGGGAAACAAAAGGCACCCTTCGTTTTCATTATACATAATCTTTTCATTAAGTAGCACATCAACCAAAAAACTGTGATTATACCTTCATTAAGTTCACATCGTAATCTGCCCAATTCCACTTTAACTAATGAGTTCTAAAAACTAAATTAGATCATCTAAATATGCAAGTCATAAAACAAACCCAAATGGCTAAATCTCTAGATATTGCACTTGAGACAAAATTCATAATCATAACCAAAGATTTAAAGAAAACCAAGCCCTCAAGAGACACGTCTTCAAATTCCTATTCTTGTATAAATTAAGGCATAAAATATGATCAAACCTCCCGTGCCAAATAACCAATCAAGAAACAAATAAAAGGAAGTTCAATTTGAATAACAGAATTGAAAAAAAGTAAACTTACGATAGGGAAATCGAGAGGGTTGCGACGAGTCAATTTCTCCTCTTCAGGTGCCATACGTACCACCTGCCTCCGCGCCCTCTGATTATTCAAATTAAGGCGATTAGAACCGAACATCGGCATCAAGACTCGAGAGCAACTGCAACTTTGGCTCATTGACGCTGACGAGAACGACGTGGAGGGTCTTAATGAAGGGGCAATTGCTAGGGTTTTCGATGTCGATGCTGTAGATAGGCAGCAGAACGATGCCATCAGTTATTCAACCGCCTCTCGTCGCCTACAAGAACGGGGCCTTTATCATATCTCTAAAAATCGTGGGCCGGGCCTAGTCCGACTTACCAAGCCCGTTGTCAAATGGATTGTTCGAACTTGGACGAGAGGATGAGGTCTTCTTTGGGGCCACATAAAGGAACATACGGTTGATATTGAGTGAGTGTGAAATAAATTTCTACTAGAAAGTCGTGTGGAGTTTATGGTCAGAGAAAACTTACAGGACATGCATATGGCTTGGTCTTTACGTAGACAAGGTTCATTTCTACCAATACTTTCAAATCATAGTGTATGTGACACTAGTATCAGAGCAACATTATCACCTTTTCACCGATATTAATATCATCTCATCCTAATTCCTAACTAGTTTATAAGTTTTTGGATACCCTGAAATAAATGGATTGTTTTAACACCTAAAACTAGAAGAAAACTACGCTCAGCAAAACTTATGATTTTTATATAGTAGGTCATTTTTATAGAAGGTCGTTTATTACTTTTTGGCCAAAATCGAATTTTAAGCTGCTTGAATTAAAGTACTCTATGATGCATTTGATTGGTGTCATGGTTCCTCCAGCTTTTCATCAGCCCAGAGGCCCCAGACTAGAGAAATCAAAGAAGCCAGCTTAACAAAGTTTGATCAAAAGGGAATAAAGTATAATGTCACTATCAATATTAACATATTGACTGATTGGTGATCACCAGTCAGACAACTGTTGCTGTAATAGCTTATGTAGAGCCAATGCTGTTTCTGCGGTTGTTACCAATGACCTCCAGAATGAAAAGAGTCATAGAATGCGTGGTCAATGGCTGTCAAATGACCATACACCAGAAAATATTAAGGCGTAAGATATTTGGGGGTCAGTAATTCAATAAGAAACCATCACATATTAAGCTCTAATTTTGTACTTCCCCATGCGCTTCCGTCCTAGCAACAGCTTGGACCTCAAAACTCCATCCCTCTCCTCCTCGCTGTCTTCGCTATCTAGCACAACAACCACTTCAGATATTGGGGATTCCACTGTTTTCTGTTGCTGAGTCTCCCCACGATCTTGATCTGTTTGCTCCTTTTTTTCCTTTCTCAAGAACAATGACTTAGATGCATCTGTGGAGAGGTTCTCCTTGTGTGAGAGTATGCAGCTGTTATTATTATTGCTATCTTGCAAATGGGTCAGAGGGCCAAGAGACAATTTTCGCCCAATTCCAATCTTTGTAGAAGAGCGGTGGGGACTTGAAAGAGGTTGTTTCCGAAGTGGAGCCTCGTTCTCCTTATTATCCTTTTCCTGTCCTAGTGATAGCCCTTTGAATCCCAGTGAATGCTTCTTGCCAAAGGAACATAGCTTCTTGTAGTTCACCTCAGTAGAGCCATTTCCCATAGTATCAATAAAATCCTTACAAGGCTCTAGTTCATTACAGTTAATGGACAGGGGCATTGATTGTGCTCCACATGATGATTTAAGGTGTGACTGGGAGGGCAATACCTGTGGCTGGATAAAGATTTTCTCATTATTATCATCATTTAGTTGGAATTTATCCAAAGATCTCCACGGCTTTTCCTGGTCATCCTCGCACAGATGCTTCGAGCTAGTGTTTATGCTACCATTCTTTAATTCCCTGTTATGATGTTTTTGCTGTCTAAAATTGCTGGCGTGCAGCAAAGATGATCCTGAAGAAGTTACAGAAATGGTTTCAGGGCTACACAGTGGAAACTGATTTGGCAATACATTTTCCATGACACAACCGTCTTGCTTCAGAATTTGACAAGAGGATTCCAGTGATAGCTTCCGCCTAGTTCCACATAGCTTCTCACGTCTCAAGTTAAAGTCATCAAGAGTGAAACTTATATCCTTCCTTTTTCCATTAGCTCCCATCTGGTTTTGCAAAGATAGAGAGAAACAGGACATCAAAAGTAATATTGACCTCGTTCATTTTTCTTTAGCATCCATCTGGTTTTCGAAAGAAAGACAAAAATAGAGGGTGGGTGCTGACTGTTTACCTCATTCACCTCCACATCATTGTCCCTATTTTGGCTTTGGCTTGAGCTTGAAAACTCCAGCGACAACTTCCGGCTGATACCATATTGATTGTTATGACTTGAAACTAATTCACTGACTTCAAGTCTTGACTCTATTGATCCTCTAACTTCAGCCTGAAGTAAGATATTTCAGTATCAAAAAAAATATAATATTTCACAAAATCAATAACAGTAGACAAATTTCATGTCACTATACCACAGTAGAATTCAAGTTCGGAACGCCTTGACTGCTGAAATTATTCCCAGCAACTCCTGCCTTTGCATACTTCTCAGTCATTGATCGAGCTTTTTGGTCAAAAGCCTGTCTGTTATATTTGTATTCCCTGCTCTGTGCATCCAGTCAAAACATATCACATGAAAAAGACTCTTTCAAATTCACAATTGCTGCCCACACAATCAATGGGTATAAAACTAACCGCTTCACACATGAGTCCATCATCAGGATTTGGTTCACTCAGTAACAACCCTATGCTTGTAAGCACAGTTGAGATGTTCAGGGATGGTTGCCATGCCCCCTGTTTTTTATTAAAATACCTTTGTCAAAAATTAGATTTATGAAAGAAACAGAAACTTTACGATAAAGCAAATTGAATAGAGAAACAACATGCCCGGGAGTCCAAGCCATTGAAAATATTCAAATGACAATTAAAACCTCCCAATCTGGCAGATCATCAGTCGATCTTGTCAATTCAGTGGATGATGTTGTTGTAACAAGGAGAAATAGTTTAATCTTCTGGCTATTATCCCTTTTAAGTGCTAGTTCATCATGCCAGAAATAATAGTGACTCTTACAAAGATAAGGAACAAAACTAAAAGACTCAAATCTGCACAAGTTCATCGAAACAGAATCCTAGAGTTTAAACTCTGATTGACCTGGTTAGTAGATCACTGCAGAAATGTGTTGAGCCATTGCAGTATATAGGTCAAAATTCCAGGGCCAAAAAACAAGCAGTGTTTACGAAAATTAAGCTTCCAGCAGAAACATGTGGAAGATTGAGAGTTGCAACCAAGTCGTTTTTTCCTATTTTTTGAAGGAAACAACCTTAAATTCCTATTCAAAAATTCCTAGACTAGATTCAAGGGCACCAAGTGCAATAAAAAAGTTGACACGTGTATGGAAGAACCTTAGAAATTATAGCAAATTTGCTCCATTTTCCATTCCAATATAGGACCTTGCGGGTCAAACACCATCAAAGTCACATATTTACTCTTAACCTCTATGCCTATAACTAGCTGAAAAATAATTAGGAGCTTACTTACCCACACCAACAATCAAAGGGCATGGCAAAATTAACCCAGAGAATAACTCAGATATTCATAATTCCAATACAGTAATGGGATTCACTCACCTTTGGGGGAAGATTGAGAATATCAAGGCATATTCGGCCACCGTTGTCAATATTAGGGTGGTAAATAGGCGTGGCAAAGGTCACACTCGGAGGCTGAAACGGATACCTGAAAATACATTTTTAAAAAACAATTAAAAACGTCAGCAAATAATATTCATATCAAATTTCTATAAACTCCAAAAATATAATCGTAATTTAAGTTAAGAACACCTTTCAGGTATTTGAATTTTGATTTCAAAAACCCCTTTAGCATATACGGTGCCTTGAGGACCTTCAATATCTGCGGCAACAAAATAAATAAACCACGTTATAAACTGAATACTACAAATAAGGTAATCTAGAAAACAAGAGAAAAGGGAATCATACGGGCATGAATGGTGGATAGTGAGGTGAGGTCAGAGTCGGCGGAGAGAAATGGAAAGGAGGAGCCAGGAGGCGGATCGCTGAGGAGAAGTTTCAGTTCCTTTTGCATTCTCAGGTTTAGCCTCGCGGCTTGGGCCATTTTCTAGGTTTTTTTGGATTGTTCTGCGTAAGTCGTAACTGATGGGTTTGAGGGTTACTAAAACCGATTTCTATGGGTTTTAAAAAGCGCGGGCGCTGAAATTTTAAACTGCTATGGTCCGGGTTAAGATTGCCCGGGCCGGGAGGCAGGAGTTGGGGCACGGAGAAATTCGGGTTTTTAATTCCCGTCCCCCTAGAGAAATTTGGGTTTTTAAGTTTGATTGGAATTAAGGATTCTCTTATTAAAGAGTTAACGAGAATATTGAAGTTTCTAAAAACTTTTAATGGACTAATTAGTATAATTTATTAAAAATGTATTCTTGTAATTGGATAAATTGATTATTGATTAATTAAATTAATTAATTAAAAAAAATATGACCAAATAAGGAAATTTTATAAATGGGTTTAATAATTAAATTTGGACCCGAATTAGGTTAGCACCCAAATGGGTGAATAAGTTAAACTGGAATACAATATTACAAGGATAACCTACTAATCCAACATTTAGTGACTATTTAAAAGAGGCTTATGGTTCATTGTATGTCAGAGATAACAGACGAGAAAGATTATAAATGAGAGAAAAGAAAAACCCTATCCCCTAGTAGCAAATCCATAAATTTCTACTATGGTGGGCTAAAGTAAAAATTAATTATACATTAATATTTTTGTCCACTAATATTTTTGTTAGAGTAGGTCAAAATATATAAATTATACATATTAATATTTAAAAAAAAAATTAAGGGAAGGCAAAAAGTGGCTGGATCCGGCCTGCTATCCCCCAAGTACACATCTAAGAAGATTAGCAACTTGTTTGCTCATAGTATTTAATCTTTATACTCTTGATCATCCCAAATAAGAAAATGTTCTTGATTCCATTATAGTGAGATAATCCCCACCAACGTGAGATCTTGTGTGTATCTTTATATTCTCAGTCATCCCAAATAATAAATTGTTCTTGATTCCATTGTAATGAGATAATCCCCATCAATGTGAGATTCTGTGTGTATTGATTTAGATGTCAGTAAATGAGTTAATAACTTTTTCATTTATTTATTTATTTTGCATTTTATATTTTTTATATTGAAATATGATATCCATATTTATTTATGATACATATATACGTATACATGCGCTATTTGCATTAAAACATCACTATCATGATCATAATAACATTATGAGGAGGAAGTTTTAAAATCCGAACAGCCGAACGCTTCCACTAAACGTTACTATCCTACCCCAACAGTGGTGACACTGCCAACCTCGCCCATTACAAGCGGCAACAATGTTGTGAACTTTATTCAAAATGGTGTGCGTCCACACATGCTTATCTATTTTTATTATGTGAATTATTTATTGGAATTTGTGGTTGAAAGTTGTTTAGAGCGAATTTATATTAATTGATGAAGTTGGGAATTTGAACATATTAAAAAATAAAATTCTTTTAAGAAAATGACGAGAGAAAGAGAGAGTAAAAGGGACATTATTTTAACTTGGTAAGTAATATAATATCTTTCCTCTTTTTCTCTCATCATTTTCTTATGAAAATTAAGGGAAAGTGAATAAAAATAATTATAAATAATACGAAAAGGTGAAGTGTAATAGTTTTTTATTTTTTTTTTTAATTTGGTATGGTTATAATTTAAATTCAATATCAAAAAACCCGGGGGTACTCTTGATATTGCACATTCTGTAAGGGTGTCAAAAATCATGTTGAGAGTGGGATTTGAACCCACGCCCTTTCGGACCAGAACCTTAATCTGGCGCCTTAGACCAACTCGGCCATCTCAACCAGTTTGCTCTTAAGTCCTGCTAATGTTTATTAGCCTCCAAATACGATAGAGTAGAACTTTCCCTTCACTGTCATTTATCATAGTTTCTTATAATCCTTCTAGTTTGGCGACTCAAATAACGAATTGGGTTGAAAATTTCAAATATCACCGGTTACTAGAAATTCTATTAAAAACCATACGTACTAACACTGTTTTTTTATATTGTTGATGCTTACTTTTGGACACCAATAACTTGTACATGCAAAGTGCTAAGAGAGTCTTAAAAATTACACGTGATGAATCCATGAGATTTGAATATGGTACTGAGATCAGATATGTTGCAGAAAATATAAGATAATATATTGATAAGAGAGATTTTTGTAGTGGTTTGGATGCTTAAAGTAAATCCTACATTCACTCATATTTTATTGTTCTCTAACTATTTTTATGATATTGTCCGTAAGACATACAAAGATGAATAAATATTTTGCTTACAGAGAGAAAGAATGAAGTTCAAATCTATGTATAACTCTCATATGTCCAACCCCCCTTTTTGTGAAGAGAGCTGCTCATTTATACACCTTTTAGGCTAATGTAATGGCTGCTTTTGCAAGTTACCATGAAGCGTGGGGACCACTCTTTAATCCTTATCAACTTTATTTTGATTGAGTTGGGACAGGTGTGCGATTCTCATCCACTTATAGACAAAACTTGAATCTGCTAGATTGGCGACAGCCGTATCCCTTCTGTCGTGGGGCGACGTGCCAGTTTCTGGATGGTATAAAGTCTTCCTAAACTCTGATTGGTTGGTACTGATATCAGTGCGATTTTTTAGCCACGACACATATTATATTGAATATGTGATTTTCATTGTATTTGTTATCACACTGAACGTAAAGAACACTTATAAGTATCAGTGTATTAATTTAGGGCCATGAAGTGAATTCAAACTTTGAGTTTCCATTATATATTACTTATAATCATTTAATGATTAAAATGAAACACATCCTTTTTATATATATACATAGATGATAAATTGTTTGATTATATTTAAACAACATTAATTGCTAATGCTATTAGGTGGTGATAAAAACAACTTTATCATAGTTTTAATAAAAAAATGATTTTTTCTTTTCCTTTTTATGCGTGGGATTAATTTAAGCGAAATTTAAAATGTCAATTTATGTCCGAATTCAAATCTTGGATTCCTCTTAGCAATGACAAAAGACAAATCTAACATTAGAGAAGGTGATAGTGAGATTATTGATGTAATCTTTGTAATGCTTAAGTGAGTAATATGCACACGATAAATTATAATATGATCAATAAATTGGGATATATGAAGTATTTATGTGAAAAATACTATAACTTAAGTCAATTTACTAAAAGATACCTAGTATTTTTCACCTATTTGGACCTCATATTTTTATCCCTAACATAACTAATGTTGTAAAATGCATGATTGTTGATGTAGGACTTTATGTAGAAGCATGATTTTGATTCAAATAATATTTATTTAATAATATACCATTAATATTTTTCTATTAAATATACATGTATTTGAAGGCGGTGTTGCTCTATTTGTTATGACATAGTAAGATAAATTAAACGAATCCCATTTCGAATTCAATTTTCCCTCCCTTAGTTGTGTAATATCCCACACTAGTGACCTTATCCCGAAAATCTTGAGTATCCTACATGGACCGTCCAAAATCCCAAACAATATGATCTATAAGTTTTGAAATTTTAGTTGAAGTTTGGTAAACGTATTTATCAGTCCTCATATTCTAAAAACTAACACTTTTAATTCAGAAGTTTTCAAATAGTGCCATTTATCTTCTTTTAATTCTAACATAAATGACATAAAACTAATGAATAAAGAGTAAAATTGATAATTAATGTATAAATGTCACATGTCAACATCTCTTGTCTTATTTATCTTTCATTTCTCAAAATTTAACTCCTTAACGAGAGCAAAAGTTTGACAATTAATATTTTTATTGTAATATAATATATTAAAGGGTATTTTAGTTTTTTGACATGATTTTAATGCTAAGGACTAAGGAGGTAAATGTTACCATTTAAAAAATCAAAATTAAATGTGTTATTTTTTAGAACCCAAGGACCGCATATAGTTTTAACTCTCTAATATACAGGTCTACTCGTGGTTCCTAAGTTCAAATAAGAAAATTGCAAAATGGGCTCCACCCAAATAATAAAAACCTAAAAATGGGGGAAAGATCTACGGTAAAGAACACAGACAGACAGCATCTTCAATCACACAATCCGCGATTCACTAAAGTGGGTCATGCACTAAGCGACGTGAAGACCAACAACTCTGCCCGACACACACTTGGTATACTTGACCTCTTCTGCCCCAGCACAGAACCGACCTCATGCGCGCTTGTAACCACGCTCTTCTTTACTCACGTGGTCCGGCGCTCCACTTTGCTTACCAGATAAAGGTCAAAAGAAAGGATATCAGAAGACAAACATAATCCATTCCACTCCATTCACTCATTCAAAAAAAAAAAAAAAAAAGAAAAACAAGTGGGCCCAGCCACGCGTTGTATTCCCTCTTCGCTGACAGTAATGACACGCGCCTATCTCTTATTTACGTACTACTGTTTAAACAACACCTCGAGAGTTGGCCCGGTCTTTCTTTTCAAAGTTTCAAAATCATTTCTCTCAACATTCTTTGTTTAAAGAGAACAAAAGCTTTCAAAATATCATTACGCTAACTCTAACCACCTCCATTACAGCTTCTTTTCTTTCTTTTTTGGTGTTTTGTTAACTATTTAATTTATTTTTGTTTGAAATAAAGTTTTGAAGCTTTGTTTTGTACTGTGCGGCCGGCAATTTTTCTTCGAGTTTAAGGAGAGAGACGACTTTGATCGGAAGTATATTGAGAGAAAATGAACGTGGTGGGGAGACCGATGTCAAGATCTAATACGACAGCGCATCACCACCGTCAGTACTCGGACAACTTCCTAGACTCATCCTTCAATGTGAAATGGCTTCAATCTTCAAACGTTCCTCCTTCTCAGGTGTTCGTTGCTCTCTAAAGTATTCATTTTACTTTAATGTTCAGACTCTGATGAAAAGATGCGTTTAATGTACAGGAGTTTGGTTTATACGGAGGAAGGATGAACAGAAAGTCACCGGACCCAACGACGCCGCCGCTTTCTTCGCGGTCTACGAGTCTCAGGAGGACTGGCGATGACTACGTGTCTCATGGTGAGCTCAGCCCTGGCTTGCTGGATCTGCATTCCTTCGATACGGAGCTTTTACCTGAGGTCAGCTCTTTTTAGATTCTCATGAATATTTTTTTAAATAAAATATTTTATTATTTAGTTACATGCATTAATTTTTTGGATTATTCAATTGAATTTTAGCCATAATCTTTTACATAATGTTTGAGACACAGTTAGGTTGCTTTGAAATGTATCAGTTTCAACTTTCCATTGTGATTTTAATGATGGGAGTATTTTCCCATTTTATTGGTAGCTTACAGTATGATCATGGTCACAAACAATTCATATCAGGCATTGAGTCCTCGAACGGATTTTCTTTTTGTCTATATTTTGTTTGATACCTATTTCAGTCCTACAATTTCAAGCCCTTAGAGCATGAGTAATCGCATCAAGTACATAACTTTTGCTCTTTTAATTCATTAAACATGACGTGTTTTGCGATGAATTGAAATTGCATTTGATGGCTACTGATGTCTTCATATATTCCACCACTAGATGCCGGCTACCCGAGTGCATGAAGGATACTCTCTCCATCAGCCAGTTTATGGTAAAAGTTTCGATGACTCTGAACCAAATTTCTCTAAAAACAAGCTTGCAAATAGATCACGAGGTGTTCCGGAGAATAGCCTTCTTAAAAGTTTCTCGGCAGATAAAGAAAGATCCAACAATGTTGCTAAGATCAAAGTTGTGGTAGGTCACTTACATGTCATTTAAATGTTTTTCTTATTTTTTAGTTGGTTATATCAGTGTGGCATTTAATTGACTATTTGGCAGAGCAAGCTCCTTAATCACAGCCAGTGACAAGTTTTAACTTGTGATGTTAAAATTTATAGCTAAGTTTCTTGGTAATGTATAAAGAAATAAAATGGTAATTTGAGGTTCGGAATTCAAATAGGATATCAGTAATTCTGAATGTTTCTGCTGTGCTCTGCTATGTTGTTTCTAAACTATTAAACGGATTGTGATTATGTCAAATGCAGGTGCGGAAGAGACCCTTGAATAAAAAGGAAATGGCTAAGAAAGAAGAAGACATCATTACCATAGAACCACATTCCAATTCTCTGACGGTTCATGAAACAAAACTGAAGGTGGGAACCCACAAGGGATCATTTTGTAACTGTTTTTTAAAGATTTGGAGGGACTTTTTTTTAAGTCATTAATCCAGAGGTCACATGAATTTACTTCTGCCACAACTTTTTTGTAGATGCTTAGGTTTGTTGTGTGTGGGTTAGTGTTAGTGGATTCATGACATTGGAGATGGAAAGTAAAAGTGAAGGGTACATAAGTTGCTGAATTCCTTAGCTGTCATGATGCCTTTATTGATGTCTCCTCAGTTCTAATATATTTTTTTTTCTAACTTTTTTTTTGAAAATAATTCATCGTTGACTATCTTTCTCCACAATAATTTTATATGCTAATAGGAAGTTTGTGTGATTTAGTTCCTGTTTCTCCTCAAAAGTCCAATTTACTGTCCCTGCAGGTTGACTTGACAGAGTATGTTGAGAAACATGGATTTCTTTTTGATGCTGTGCTCAATGAAGATGTTTCAAATGAGGAGGTGAGTTTATGATTAGGCTTGGCTACTATTGCTAGTGTAATCAAGCTGAATTTACTGGATTTCTGCTCTTACTCTTGCAGGTATATTCTGAGACTGTGGAACCCATAGTCCCACTAATTTTCCAACGAACAAAAGCAACTTGTTTTGCGTATGGGCAAACTGGTAAGTGGTCTGGGTATCCTCAACTGGCAATAAGTAGTCTCAGATGCTTTGACATTCTTGCTGCTTTTACTCATATGCAGGATATCTTAATAAATCAGATTACAATGATTGTAGTACATGAACATAGATATGTCTTTCTCTATTGTACAAGGAAATCCATGACTATACCTTTTTATATATGGCTGTGGATTTGAATACTATTCTTTTGTGGAAAACATCACAAATTCCTATTAACTTCTTTATTAAGCATATGAGAATATGTGGATATCCTCTGGACATTATTCTTGAATATTGTCGGAATACTCCATACGCTTTGTCCTAACATACAATTTCTCCTGAAAATTTAAGTGTATTATTTGTTTGGGATAGAAATATTTGTATGGTCTTCAAATGTGGTATGATAGTATTTCAACATATTTTGTAAGTGGAGTGCAGATATAAATGCCATATCTTTATCTTCTTTCAAATGCTAAGTTGTTTTACAACATTGTTAATCAGCTTGAGTTGATATAGTTTTTCTTGTTCAGGTAGTGGAAAGACTTACACTATGCAACCACTTCCCATAAAAGCATCCCAAGATATTCTAAGATTAATGCACCACAGACATTGGAACCAAGGATTCCAATTGCATGTCAGCTTCTTTGAGATTTATGGTGGGAAAGTTTTTGATCTCCTGAATGATCGAAAGTAAGTTATTTCAGTTTGTGTTGTAGTGGACTACCAAAAGAAAAGCTGCAGTCATTATATTCCTGCATGGAATTTTAAATTTTGCAGGAAGCTATGCATGAGGGAGGATGGGAAGCAGCAGGTGTGCATAGTGGGTTTGCAAGAATACAGAGTATCACATGTTGAGACTATTAGGGAGTTGATCGAGAAAGGAAATGCCACAAGAAGCACTGGCACCACTGGTGCAAATGAGGAGTCCTCCCGTTCACATGCTATACTTCAGCTTGCCATCAAGAGATCAGCTGATGGCTCTGAATCAAAGCCTGCTCGACTTGTGGGAAAGTTGTCTTTCATAGATCTTGCTGGAAGTGAGCGGGGAGCTGATACTACTGATAACGATAAACAAACAAGGTATCTCTCAAGATGTTTAATTACTTCTTTATCTGGATATTAAAGCAGCGCCATTTTATGGTTCTTAAAGCAATAGCACTATGAGTCCTCTTGCGAGAGATTCTCTATGTCCAAAGGTTCTCAAACTGGATGGCCTGGTCTTGTTCTTTTTGTTTTACTTTTGAGAGTTTCTGAGTACCAATGTTTACAAAACCTGGGGAATTCAATGAATAATTAACTATTCGTGTCTATTTGCAGAATGGAAGGTGCAGAAATAAATAAAAGTTTACTCGCTTTGAAAGAATGCATTAGAGCTCTGGACAATGACCAGGGTCACATACCTTTCAGAGGGAGTAAACTGACTGAAGTTCTGAGAGATTCATTTGTTGGTGACTCACGCACTGTAATGATATCATGTATCTCACCGAGCTCTGGTTCATGTGAACATACTCTCAACACACTGCGATATGCTGACAGGTAATTGGTTCTTTGGACCCAGACCCACCTCCTTGCTTTCCACAAAGAGGAGGGTTACAGTGGAAACCAACTTCTTTTTTCACTCTTATTCTGATGGATACAAATATTCCAGGGTGAAGAGTCTTTCGAAGGGGAACAGCTCCAGAAGGGATCCACTATCTTCATCGTCAAATCTTAGAGAATCAACTGCATTGCTGTTATCTTCAGCTTTACCTACTAAATTATTATCTGACGACAATGTAACTGATCTTCCCAATGAAAAGAACAGGTTTGGATGGGCCAAACAGATTGACCGAGAACCATCTCCACCTTCTAATTTGGACCATGTTCCTAGTGGAAGGGCAGAGGGGAATTTGGCTGTGTCTGTACATTCAGATCATTACAAGTCTCAAAGAGGTGGTCAATATGACATTGCTGAAGATGATTATGATTACTCTGTAGAGACCTATGAACAAGAGAAACCATTGTTGATGAATAATAAGAAGCTAGAGAATCACCAAATGTTAGCTTTGGAGGATAGGCAGAAAACCGATGCTATGAAGAAGAGGAGGGATATTCCAGCCTGTGAGGCGAACAACTCTCATTCAGATGATGATCTTAATGCCCTCTTGAAGGTGATTATATTGTAGACGTCAGTATATCCTTTACAATCTGTTCTTCAATGGCCAAATGAAATTTATCTTCATGTGATTTAGGAAGAGGAAGATCTTGTGTCTGCTCACCGTAGACAAGTGGAGGAGACAATAGATATAGTTCGGGAGGTAAGTGAAAATCTTTTGTCCTGTCACATTTTATTTGTGCGCGATGGTCTGACTTTGTATATGGCCATATTTATGCAGGAAATGAATTTGCTGGTTGAAGTGGACCAACCGGGAAATCAACTAGATGTTTATGTTTCTAAATTAAATGCCATACTTTCACAGAAGGCTGCAGGAATTCTGCAACTGCAATCCCGATTGGCCCAGTTTCAAAAGCATCTGAATGAATATAATGTATTGGTATCTTCTTCCAGTAACTGATTAGTGAAAGCGCTAGGTCATGGCAATTGACTGATCGGAAGTGGAATTTGGTGGGAATTTGATATGATGAATAGATTTCTTTTCTGGTGGAGATTTTGTTCCCGGTATATGATCACTTCTCCTTGTCACATGTGGAATGTTGGCTTCTGCAGTGGGTGTTTGGAGTGAATATTTCTTTTCTTTTGATCTACATTACTGTTCCCTCAAGTCATTTGCTATCTTGACTTGTGAGCTAGAATAAATTAAATATAGATGCGTTTGCACATCGGCATCTCTTTGTAAAAGCTCAGCAGCAATGTAATATTTTTATTAACATAGATAAGAACAGTTGTTTGGTTCCCCAAGAAAGGGAAAAGAAAAAGAAAAAAGAGAGAGAAAATAACACCCCGTTTGGGTTGTTGATTTGGGTGTTTAACAGAGCCTGTAAATCTCGGGTGATGTTTTCTTTCCATGATAAGCTTTGTCCATAAGCCATGCTTAAACATGATGCATTAGTTAGATGTTTATAGAAACTGCTGCTTTGTACAGTAAAGAAAGGGAATTCATTTTATATGCAAAGAGTGTGGGAGACTGAATTCTCTCATCTCCTTTGTATAAAGCCAATGAAAACCAGTGCACTGTAACTCCATGTGACTTGTTTACTGTTTTGTTTGAATGGTAGTTAATATAGGTTTGCCTTGCGTTTCAATGGCTACAAATAGTTCAGTTCCACATCCGGGAAGACAAGTTTTGAGGCTTGTGATTTGACAATTTGTAATTGATGTTTGGTCCTCAGGAAGCGACAGATTGTCATGGTCAAGCTTTCCAGTGGCCACGTTGGTCATGAAAGCTACTCAAGTTTATCGTTTAGGCCAAGTTGTGCTCTTTGTTATAATAGATAAGAGTTGAATTTGGATCATACGAAGTACACACTTATTTATTTTGTTAATATTTCACCCCAATGTATATGCTCTCAGTTTCCCAAACCACAATTAAGCTATTAGGTATATGTTACCGACCCCTACTAATCACGTTTACAAAAGGAACATTAAAGGCAATCAGAGGGTGTGCGCAAGGGGAAGTTAGTGATCCACGTGGCAGGCATCATGCATTGGGTGTGACATGGGGATATAAATTGAGAGATTTCAATTGTAAAAGCATGAAAACTTTTGAGTATGAAATTAGGAGGAACTAACCCCTCCCAGAACTAGCTATCTTATTCGAATGTCATAGTGTTGTTTCCATTTTATTCATCAATCAATATTAATACAATATTCATAGGCAGCTCTACACTCTTCATTCATGTTTGAACATTGTTGTTTGAGTGTTGGATTACAAGTTGTGGGGTTGTGTTGAGTTTGAAGATCCAGGTTCTCAACAGTATATTACTCAAGAGGATTTGAATTCAATCTATGTCAAAACCCTATAAGGGTGATTACAAAAGAACACACATCATTAAAAAAAAAAAAAAAAAGTGTAGTCAGTGTCTTTATTTTAATGACAATCCCTTAATGAAAAAAAAAAAAAAAAAAAAAAACCTATGACTCAATGAACCAGAAACTAAACCTGGTCCCGGTGCAGGCACAAATATACAAGATTCTCTACCATAGTCGTACATATAAAATAAAAGATTAGGCTAAATTTTATAATCACCCTTTATATGTTTAATTTGACTAGTGAGAGTGAGTGCCAGCTGTTGCATCCAGCGAATCTGGTAAAATGGTAATGTTACAGTGTCGGCTAACCAATATAAAATGGTTGTCTTGGATCTGGATTTTGAAAAAGACATTGTTCTAACCTAGCGAGGCAGAAGGCACAGAAAACACATGAACCTGAATAATTGTGGTCTCAATTTTTTCAATTTTACTTAATGCTGAATTGCTGATAGAGAGGTGTCCCTTTTTTAGTTCAGAAATTATTAAATTAATACATTATATATTGATTATCTGCAGAATATGCCAACCAACCCAAACCCCACTTCAAAACCACTTTATTAGCTTCATGATTTAATTTTCATTGAATTTAGTAGCATAAGTCAAATTGAATCACAAAAAGCTACGCAAATAGTTTGAGTCTAGAAGTATAATTCATGTTGTTGTTATTAATATTATTATTTTTTAGTATTAAGAGGTGTTTGGATTAGTTGGAGCGCACTTTAGCTATTTTTTCAAGAATTGAAAATTATATTTCATTTCATGTTGTTATTGTTTCTTCCAAAACGATTTGATATATATTTTTATGAAATGTTTTACAGAGGTATATTTGTATATATCATAAGATATTTATATAAAAAAAACATTTATTCAGATACCCTTAATTTATAAAAGGCCCCTTGTATTTGTATACCCAACAGATGAAAGAAACTTAGAATTTGAGTGGCATCTATAAATTGGCCTGCCCTTAATTATTTGGAAATGTAATTGTGAACATGAAAGGACTTGCTGGGGACCTTTTGGTGTTAAATAGTTGCTACATTCACATATGACCTTACCAAATTAATTGAATTTGGAATCACAACAAATAAAGGAAGAAACAACTCTTTCTCTTTCATTAATAAGTTTCCCTTTCAAATAAAGGTCTTGTGTTCGAATTATTACTTACATGGATTCAATATGGGCTTGGATACCTCATATACTTAAAAAGGTTGACAAAAATACGAAAACTCTTGTATGAATTCATGGATTTTGCTTCTTTTTTGAAGAATTATATATCATCCAATGTTGATATTTTAGAAGAGTTGAGAAAAAAAGTTACTTTTAAGTTCATAAAATCGTGATAACATTATGTTCTTATTTATAAATCTTTCCACAACTTAATTCTTTATGACCAAAAGGAGACACATTTAGAATGAAAATCAGAATATAGATTTCTGTTCTCTAAAGAAAGGTCTGGTACGTAACTTATGATAATAATATTAATTATTGTTAATCATGTTGTCATAATCTAAGTCTTTACAGTACTTTGGATTCTAGCGACATACATATTTTGAATCAAATACAACCTTGTGGCTTTTATGATTCTTGTTTATCCAGTAATTTATTAACCTGCAAGTAAACCTAAATCCAAACGGTATTTACGTAATTATATACAAAATCTAAATATATGACCCACAAATCCGTGTAAAATCTTGAGTATTCCACTTCAGTGGGAGTCTTAAGAGACCAAGACTCAGACAATTAATTGCATTTTTAATATAATATACAGTATATGAAGTCGGTTATCGTCTAAATATGTTGAAGAAAAATTTGATTCAACAAACAAAATGATTGGGGGACGATCAAATCTGTGAGTTGGAAGTTGATCAAACTTGGACCATAAGAAAATAAAACCCTAAATTTTCTAATAACTTAACCAACCAATCAGAGACTAAATATATATTATATGTAAAAAGCATCATAAGGAAAGGTCTAGATATAAGGCAAAGCTTTACTTACGAATATGATCGATTATGGCTAGAAGCAGCTGTGTGATTAGACATTAAATAAATGGGATATTTCCTTAATCAAGTAAATATTATTGAGCGAAATATATTGTCATTGGTTCAGGTTACCAGACAATGACAGTTGACAGATAAGACAAAGGTTTTGATATGTAATCTATCAACACTCCAAGTCAAACCTAAGTAGATTGAGGAGTAATATTGGGTGGTTAAGTGACCTTGCCGCCTGGGGAAACTCTGAGTGGGACATGTCTCAGACCGTGATGTTTAACAGCATCCACAAATGGGATCTGGGAAATCAGATTAATGCTTCAATTAACTGTTATCCTCACTCCAAAAGTAGCAGCAAATTTTGACTATTAAGATTTTGCAAAGATATTATGACTTCACCGGTAAAAGCTCCCTCCGAATCACTCTCATCATATGTAAAAAGAAGTGGGTTCGACTTGAGAGTGTAAAATTATATATGGTTTGATTGAGGGGAAGATTGGTGATGATCTCACAGCAGCACGTATATATATATATATATATACTTGAGAGTGTAAAATTATATATGGTTTGATTGAGGGGAAGATTGGTGATGATCTCACAGCAGCACGTATGTATATATATATATATCTTGTCAACTATCAAGTAATCTTTTTCTTTATGCTTAGATATGGTTTTGCTTGTAATGTGGGTCAGTGTTTTGTTTAATGAGATTTGATCCCAGTTTCTGATTTGGGTAAGAGATGAATACCTCTCTTTACTTAAAGAAGAAAGCAGAATTAAACAAGTTGTTGACCATCATTTAACAAAGTCAATAATCATTTCTTTGTTTCTTACCTAAGAGTAATTTATTTTATACGCAGATTTAGAAATTAAATAAATAATACATTACCTGGAGACAAGCGTAGGTTTGGTTTATTATAAATGTGTTCCCCAAGCTGGAAACACCAATGTAAAAAACTGAAAAAAGGTAGGGCTACGACGTGGCGGAATCACTGAGCAACACATAACGATTCCTTTATGCGCCAACGCACACGAGCAGTCTTGCTTCTAAAGTTAAATTATTAAATTCGAACCCAAATCCAATTCCCTATGTTTGCACTTTGCCCCCTCTTATTTTCTTTTTTTACCCTTTCTTCTCTTTTATCTAATAAATCTTTAAAATTCACCCTTACTCGCTTTACAAGCGCGTGCTACTTTCCTCTTTCGCGCAGCATTTGGTAGATTTAAATTTAAATTAATATGATTAAAAAAAAAAAAAAGAATTTTCCATATTAAATTGCACGTGTTAAATTAAAAAAAGAAAAAAAGATTGATGATTCATGGATTGAGTGGGTCTAAAATTAATTACCAATGGTAGAATTGAGTCAATTGAAAACATATAAATGGTTAATATATCATCAATTATTTTATTAAAAACAAAAGATCAATAGTAACGTAGACCAATCAGAATGAGACACCATAATGTTACAATTTAATTAATTAATTAAATAGTAATCACAATCAAAGCTCCGTTGTCGTTTAGCATTCACCTATTTATAACTTTAAAAAGAACAGCTGGGGACAAAGCAACCAATTAAAAGAGCACACATTTAACATCATGTGCGCGTGGGAAAGGAAAGCACTGCTCATTGAAAATATCTAACATTGGGGACCATGACGTGGAGCCAAAGTTGATAAAAGCGGAGCAAAGTGGGTCCCAGCTCGTGACTCAGGAAATATCCAAACCGTCAGGATTCGTGCCACGATTACTCATGTAACTGTACATGCGTCCACTTATATATTACGGTGGTGCCTCAACTCCGTAAAAGCGAATGCAACTAATGCCCATCACACTTTTCCCTTCTTACTTCTTAAAAAACTGCCCTTTTTTAATCACATTACACAAGTAAGAGCAGCCAACTTTTCAAAACGCAGGGAGAGAGAAAAAAAGGAGGTTAACTTGAGGAGGTGCATAGCAATAGTATATGGGATGGAGTCCAACAACGTAATCGCACCGTTCGTTATGAAGACTTATATGATGGTCAATGATCCAACGTCTGATATGTTAATCACCTGGGGTAGAGCCAACAACAGCTTCATCGTTGTCGAACCTTTGGATTTCTCACAGAGGGTCTTACCGGCATACTTCAAGCACAACAATTTCTCTAGCTTTGTTCGTCAACTCAATACTTATGTGAGTTCTTTCTCAACACAAACATTTGTTATAGGATTTGTTGTAGAATCCAAAATCTTTATAATATGTTTTTACTGTAATTATGATATCAGGGTTTTAAAAAGGTGGATCCGGATAGATGGGAATTTGCGAACGAGTGGTTTCTTCGAGGCCAAAAGCACTTACTGAAGAACATAGTAAGGAGAAAGCACAGTAAAAGTCCGTACATGCTGGCGAAAAGTGAAGATTTTGACGATGAAGAAATAATCATGGAGATAGAAAGGTTAAAGCAAGAACAGAAGTCGTTAGAGGAAGAGCTCCAAGGGATGAACAAGCGTTTAGAAGCCACGGAGAGACGGCCGCAACAGATGATGGCTTTTCTTTACAAAGTCGTTGAAGACCCTGACCTTCTTCCTCGCATGGTAATTGAAAAAGAACGAAGCAAGAAACAACTGGGTGAAAAAAAGAGACGGCTGATGATTTCTTCATCACCGTCTTCTTCTTCAGGCATGGGTTTATCAAGTTCAATAAAGTCTGAAGAGGACGAAGTGGGAACCCTGGGAGTAATATCATCACCGGATTCAGGCTTTGATATTGATCATAACATGTGTCAATCATCACCATCACCGTCACCAGAAAATTCAATAGAATGGTTAGGGCAAAGACAACTAAATTATGGGTGTGCAGCGTTTCCTACTGCCATTTCGGCGGTTCCGGCAAGCGCTGGTTTTGGAAATCCTATGGCGGTGTCGAGGCCAGGAAATAGTATCTCTTATTTTGGAGAAATGGTGGAGGCAAGTCCACCACCACCTTATCCATTTTCGCTGTTAGAAGGTGGCTTTTAGTTCCTTATCACAAGAATTATGTTGGATTCTACCTCTTGTATTAATTTTTTTTTTTTTTTTTTTTTTGCTCTTTTTCCTTTTCGTTTTATAATGTTTTTTTTTTTTTCCTTTTGTTGGAAAAAAAAAAGTGAATAATTATGTGTTTAATATGTAGTTGGATCATGTTTAGAGCTTTATTGTGTATATATATGACACGGTTCGACAATTATAAAAATGATATTGATTTATTAAAAAAATAATCCTTTCACGTTCTTCATTTGGATTTTTTTAATCTGAAGGTTAGGTAATAAAGATAGTCTATATTGTTATATATAGAAAGTCTTTGTAAAATTTGCAGGCAAAAATGCTTGACTACTTTGCCAAATTTGGTAGAATAATAGAATTGAATATGTTTTAATACAAATAAGATTAAAAAAAGAAAAGAAAAAAGAAATGAAGAATGGCAACAGGAATGGGAATGGGAAAAACAAGAATGAATAATTAGGTGTTAGTTAAAGTGAAAAGCAGAGAATCCATTTGTAACCCACGTGACGACGACCCTTTGGTGCCCATAAAGACAGCGCCAGATTTCACGGTTGCATAAGCTTCCCTTAATAAATATGGTAGGACCATTTTACCCTACCCTACCTTTGCCGCATTTTCCTTTCTCTTATTATCGCAATTTTCATTGACTATTTCTCCAGAGTCAAACATTATGACCAATCATAAACCACAAACTCTTCAAGTAAGTAAATCCTCCTCTTCCTTTTCAATTTTCTTAATATTGGGACAGCTTTGAAGGTGACGACTGATTAACGTGAGTGATTCATCATGTTCGTCCAAACCTTTAAGGGTCTACTTAGACGCGTGTCCAAAATCCCATTAAAAGTGGGTCCCAGCACTTGACAATAATGGAAAGGTTCGTTGGGACTCTTTCTTTTCTTTTATTTTATATTAATATATGAGTGGCACAAAGGCATCTCTCTCTCTCTTTTTTTCTCAAGTAACTCTTTTTTTCACTTTTTGTATGGGGACCACTCCTCTCGGCTGATGCGTCCACGTGGGGTTTAAGAGAGTGGATGGATACGTGTTCAGTTCCCAATGCATCACTTTTTGTCCTCCTCCTAAATTTTTCACAAGATACCTTGTGACCGCTGATGTGGTGCTCCTCTGGCATACACAATCATGGTGGACATTGATAGAACCCATCCTTCACCAGGCCCCACCACGTGTCTATCTGATGGTTGGCTTGCCTATCTAAGTATCACTGATGGATGGATGGCATACCTAGTATTAATTTTTTAAAATAACTCTTTACCATTTTTATTAATTTTAAAGACTTATTTGAGATTAATTAAGTGGAAGAGAATATAAGAAATATAAGTGGACACAGATTTTGAGGATTTATAAAGCGAAAAAGGAGAGTGATACCTGTCACTGGCCAATCCCAGGAAGGTCATTGTCTCTAAGGGTAGGGAAATCCGGACCATGTATTAGGCTAGCTGTGTTGTTTTTTTCAATAATTTTTATTTTACTAATTAAATGGTGGTTCTAAGATGGACCACGTATCCAACTTCATTAGCTTAATTTGATGACCATAATATATTATTAAACAATTGTTGGCGGTTGAATTTTAGACTAATTATACATTATGCCTTTAATTTAATCATTGATGTTGAATGAGTATGTGACTTCTTTTTTTTTTTTTAATGACCAAGGTGTCTGTGTTAGTCTAATTTCTGAGTATTTGACTTTTGTTATGCCTAATTTCTTGTACACATTTGTTCTTATTATCAATTGGGATGTTAACCTTCAACACATGGAATTTACTAAAAATGAATTCCAAATTTTATTTTATATATATAAATTTTAATTATTTTTAACATTCTTTATAAGTTAAGAAGAATATATTTCAAATGCCCACTCATCAAAATTTTCAACCATTGAATTACTTTAAATATAAAATATATAAAATATTATAAAAAATTTAAGTTAAGATATATATATATATATAAGATTGATAAATATTGATGATGAAACTATTGCCTCTCTTAGACTCTTCTTGTGATATTTGTTTAATCAGTGTTGCAATATGAATATAAGATATTTCTAATAGATCACAAGCCTATATATAAATTAAATTTTGTGATAAAGTGAACTCAATGGCTTAAATTCAAAGCTCCGTCGTTATATAAATTCAACTCTTTTTTTTTTCTTTGTTTGATAAGAATGAAACATCCATTCCACAACATACAAGGCATACATATGAGATTACATCATACATATGAAAGCCATAAACTAGAAATCAAACAAACTAATCTAACTAGATATTAATATGGCTTGTCCTAAAGACAAATTTTCAAAATACTCGTTGGGCAAGAAGATAACCAATTTAGAGGCAGAGAATCTGATGCTTTTAACCTTGCAACCTCATGTGCTAACATATTAGCTTTCCCTCTGGTCCACTGAAACCGAACTAAGGAACAACTGAGGGTTAGGTTGTGAATCTCTCTCACAATTCCATCAATTTCCCAAAAAACATGTTCCTCCTATAGGCCTTAATAAGATCTAAACAATTTGTTTCCAATAAGACCTCAGTTAAACCCAGATTGGAAACCAAAACTATAACTTCCATAAAAGCTAATGCCTCGGCTACAAGGGGTGCTGTTGTAGAAAATTTTGATGCTTGCCTAATTAAAAGCATACCTTTGTCGTCTCTTATTATAATTTCCATCGCTTTTTTATGAGAGTACTTCTTAAAAGCTGCATTGCAATCGATTTTAATCCAATTAGTAAGGGGGGGGGGGGGGGGGGTGTTGCTGTGCTCCAATTATTGCAGAATAAGGTGAAGTTTGGGGGCTCAATCATGTTTATAGTTGGCTTGCATGATTCGACTTACACATTTAACATTTTAACTTGTTGAACTGCCTGCATTGGATTAATTTTTGCTCCATTAAACACTTCATTTCGTATTGAGAATTTTTCCAACAACCAGTCTTCCAGTTTGTGAACATGAAGGCTTTTGACATCTCATCGAAACTCAGTGGCAAACCAGACCGGGAGAGTCCATGCGCATCCCAGAACAAGATGTTCCAATGATTCTACAACATCATGATAGATTGGGCATAAAGAGTCTGATGCTATTTTCTTCTTAAACAAATTGTCCTTGGCCGATGCTGCATTATTGGATAGTTGCCACATAAACACTTTTATCATTTCTAATGTTTGTAGGCCTCAAATCTCCTTCCAAAGTCGTTTGTCAACCACCTGGGATGTAAAAGTAATATTATTATGGCTAAGAAGTGCCTCTCTGGATTGGTGATAATTTGTGTCTTTACATTATAGATTCCATTGGACAAGTGAGGCCATATAATGCAATCAGATTCAGAGTTTCAATTCATCTGAATAGCAACTACTTTTTTTGCATTATCAGCCCCATAAACTTCAATTAATTTATGATAATCCCATGTTCTACCAGAAGATGAAAACAACTTCTTCAATTTCTGATTGGTTTTGACAATGGGCTTAATCTTGCATTCCTGATGGCATCCAATTGTCATCTATAATTCGAATAGAGTTGCCATTATTCACTTTCCAAATTGCTTTCTCCTTGAGAAGGTTTCTTCTAGACAACTGACTCTTCCAATCCCAGGAGCTATTCTTTTTGCATTTTGCCTTCTAAAAGTGTTTATGAGGAAAATAAATGGCTTTTAAGAGGATTTAGGAATGGTGATAGAGAGAAATAGGAAATCAAATAAGCTGGAAATTCACCAAATGTCATTTTTACAGAAACTTACATCCAAGTTTGGAATGACTGACTCTAGAGTTGTTTTTATACCCTTAGCAAGTCATTTTATACTTAGCAAAGTGCAATGTCCTAAAATAGATACTAAATTGATAAAAAAGGAGAACATTCCCTATGCTAATACAATAGACTCAACAATGTATGCTATGATTAGTACAAGAGTAGACCTAGCCTTTACTATTTCTTTACTAAGTAGATACATGTCTAATCTTGTAATTGAGCATTGGGTTGCGTTGAAATGACTTTTAAGATACATAAATAGTTTTGTGCATGTTGGTTTGGATTATTGCAAAAGAAATATTGTACTTGATCTGGTTGGTATGTAGATTCTAATTTTGCTAGTGACAAAGATACTAAAAAATCTACAACAGCATACTATTGTACTCTTAGTGGGAATTGTGTGAGCTAGAAGTCACAATTATAGCCCTTGGTTGCTTTATCCACAGCAGAGGCTGAATATGTGGCTGTAACTGATGCGTTTAAGGAAGCAATTTGGCTGCAAGGTATTCTGAAAGAGGCTAACCTGTTGGAAGGGCTTGTGACTGTATATTCTGATAGTCAAAGCGCCATCCACCTATGTAAAAATCCAATGTATCATGAGAGGACTAAACACGTGGATGTGAGGTTCCCATTTGTGAGAGATCTTATCTCAAGAGGCCAATTGAACCCGCTGAAGATCCTAACTGAGGAGAATCTGACTGACATGGGGACTAAGGTGGTGACTACCACTAAGTTCAAGAATTGCTTGGACTTACTTCATGTCAGGTAAGGTAATAGAGTTGAGAATGAACATTGGAGATGCTTGTTACACTAATTGGGTACTGCTCATAAGGGGTGTGTTGGCTTCAAGGTGGATATTGTTAATGAATAAAGCCATTAAATGGTGCCGCATACTTAATCCCATGCGCTGCCGTTTTGGGTGCTGCTCCTTTTAAATCCTGGCCACTATTTTGCATCAGATCCAATGGCTGCCTCTTCCCTATTTGGTCACCGTATAAAAGCTGAACATTCTGCTGGTTTGTAAATAGATTTTTTGTTCTCTTCTTTGGGTATTATTTGCTTTCTGCTAGGGTTCTTATTAAGCACTCAAATCTTGTGTAATTCTTGGGCGATCTGGTGAATCGTTTTGTAAATGTTGTGTTTCCTTTCGATTAAGAGGATTGGGTTAAATTTCTCTTAGTATTTATAAAGGTTACCATAAGTGAGCGTATATCTAGCGATTGAGAGAGATTTATGAGTTCTTCTGAGTTTGTAATCCGTAAAAACATTCTTGATACATAGTGCAACGAGCCTTAGTGTTTTGGACCTCAATATTGACGTAGCTTGTTCAAATATTGAACAAGTGAACCACAGTAATTGTTTGTGTCTTTGATTCTTCTTTAATCTTGTGTTTGTGATTGAATTGACAGTAGATTAAGTGTAAATTTGATCTCAAAATGAAGTCTTCCTTACAACGTTTTCATTCATCACCTATCTTGCCATAACCATAGCAGAAATTAGGAATTTTTCAAACTTAAGAAGACCTATATGTTGCCTAGTTATTTCCTATCACCCAAAGCCCAGTTGCTAACGGTTTCATAACATCAAGAACACTCTCACCCTTAGTAAGCTGCCAACCAGCCTATCTTACCATACATATTTTCTGCTTGAAGAACTTCACCAATAAAACCTATTTTCATGGCATTATTTGTGCTTAACTTAGCTAATGGTAAGCCATTTATTTGTACCTAGAACGGGGCTCTTGTAAGTCAATCTCTTATAGTGTAACATGAGGGACCCAACACTATAAATTAAGAAGAGCCCTTAAAACTTCCATGGAATGTCTGAAGAATCTATTTTGGTTTCTCTTCGTCTGCAAAAGTGAACAAGAACATGTTGGGACCAATATCAATAATGGAAAGCCCTTGAGGCTCGGCCCATCCCTTATGAATCATGCCCTTGATTGTATTCAGTTCAATATCTTGTCTCCATAATTTTCCCTATCGGACCTTTTGGTAGTGAGTGAACCTGCTTCCTTCTATCCTCTATTTCCGCACCTGATCATCATTTTTATCCTGATTGCTGCCTCTATCTTCTGGCTGTGGATTGTTAATTGGCATTGTGATAGTGAGTGAGATTGCAATAACGATAATTTAGTAGTGAACAAGCCCAGGGACATGGCCACACTATACCTATGGGTTAATTGAACCCACTCAAACTTTGAAAAAAAAAATTTGTATTTATAGTATTTACAATTTTGACTCAACTTAAATTCATATTGACCCCACTCAAACTTTAAAAAAGAAATAAAAAAGGCTTTATATTATATAATATTTACAATTTTGATGCCACTTAAATTCATATTGACCCTATGTGTTTATTGTATTATCAATTTAAATGTTTTGAACTCATTCACAAAAATCCGACTACTTCCTTGATGAGAACCTAAGCTTCACTCAGAAGTAGCTCTTACGAAGAAGAGAGGGAGCTCCCAACAAGGAGAGAAAAGAATAAAGATACTGATAAAAATGTTTCTTATTATTATTGTTAAATTCGACTCTCAAAATTGTTTGATTTATTGGTGTAATTAGGGGATTATTGTATGGCCTAACATATGACATGACTATGGGGGGTGTTTGTCTGAGCTTATAAACTGGTCAAACTAGCTTATAAGCCCTAAAATTAAGCTACCTGTTTGTTTTAACTTTTTTGGACTTATAAGCCAAAAAAAAAAGTTGGGAGGAAGGTTTTTTTTTTCCTGCTTATAAGCACTTTGCTTATGGCTAGTTTGATTAAGTATATACCACATTATCCCTATTTAATTTTAAAATTTCATCATATACCATTATTTTTATATTTCAAATAGGTCATGTTACTATAGATCTGTTTGTCTTCGGTATTGATTGGTGAGGTAAAATACAACATTCACTACAAAAAGCAAAAATCTTCTTCCGTTTCATACGAAGGTTTTAGGGTTCATTGCTTTCTCTCATCAACAAGGTAAATACCCATCAGACTCTCTTCAGTAATGCTCTATCGCAATATACTCTGTAAAACCCACTTCAATTCATTTAAATATCCCCATTTTAAGCTTTGTTTTTTGATTCATTTTTTTTCATTTGGGTCTGTTTAAATTGATGAATTACCTTAATTGAGCTTGTTAATGTTTTTGTTTTTTTTTTTTTTTTTTTTATTTGAGATTTTGTTCTTGTAGTTTTGTTGTTTAATAGTGGAATTTGAGATGACCCATTTGTTTAATTTTGATATATTGCCGTTCTGAGTTCCCTTGTGTGATTTTTTTAGTGAATTTGATAGACCCATTTGCTTGATTTTGACTTACACATTGAAATCAAGGTTTTAGAGTTTAATTGAGCTGATTGCTTTTTTAGTGTTGAAATTTGTGATTTTGTTGTTGTTTATTCTGAAAGTTTTGATTTTTTTTCATTTTCTGTTAGGTTGTTGAACATGAATTGTAAGTTTTACGATCAAGTGTGGGCATGTCCCTAGAAACAGTCCACTAGGACTATTTTTTCTTGATGTATACCTAGAATTTTGTGATCGCAGAGGAAATGAAGTAAAAGTTGTTAGCGTTGTTAAAACTTTTGCAACTTTATTCTTTGGGAAATTGTAATTTATTTCGGGTTTTGGTTTATTAGAGATGTGTTGAGATAATTTGTTTTGCAGTTTTGATCCTTTCTTGCGAATGACTTTGTATGAGATATTTGATTCAATATTATCATGTTTGCACTTCAGCAGATTGGTTTTCCCATCTTAATATTTGATTCAGTATTTGATTCAATATCCCTTCAATAGATTGGTTTGCACTTAGTAGATAATTTGTTTTGCAGTTTTGATCTATTTCTTGTGAATGACTTTGTATGGTTTTCCCATCTTCAATCTAAAATTCTAGATGGATAAAAGTACGACAAAAGTAACAAAATCTCAAGTTTAGCAAAATTGTATATATGCTCCCACCTTTATTTATTGAACTTTGCGAAGAGAAATTAAAAAAGGTGTTAAAGAAAGAAGCCATTAAGGTGCCGCATCCTTAATCCCATGCATTGCCGTTTTGGGTCTGCTCTCCTTTTAAATCCTGCCACTTTTTGCATTAGATCCAATGGTTGCCTTTTTCCCATTTGGTCAGTATAAAAGCTGAACATTCGGCTGTTTGTAAAAATTTTTTGCTCTCTTCTGGGTATTATTTGCTCTCTGCTAGGGTTCTATTAGCACTCAATCTTGTGTAATTCTTGGCGATCTGGTAATCGTGTATAAGGTTGTGTTTCCTTCGATTAAGAGGAGTGGTTAATTTCTCTTAGTATTTATAAGGGTTATGTGAGTGAGCTATATCTAGCGATTGGAGAGAGATTGAGTTCTTGTGAGTTTGTAGTCTTAAAAACTTCTTGATACATAGTGCAACGGCCTAGTGTTTGAACTCAGTGGAAATAGCTTGTTCTATATTGAACAGTGAACCAAGATAATTGTTTGTATCTTCGATTCTTCTTTATCTTGTGTTTGGTGATTGAATTGGTAGTAGATTAGTGTGAATTTGGTCTCAAATCGTAACAGTGGTATCAAAGCTTTTGGTTCTAAGGTTTTGTCAATTTCTAGGGTTTCTGATTTTGGGAAATTCTTATCCTAGGGTTTGTTAATTGGGGGTTTCTTGTTTAATGGTTCTTGGGGAGTCAAGGTTTTGGAAATCATCATCAGGTTCTTGAATTTAGTTTGTTAAATTGGGATTCTTGATTTAATGGTTCCTGTAATCTAAGGTTTTGATAATCATCAATTAGGTTGTCAATTAGTGAGAATCAGAAATCAATTCCGATTTTTAGGGTTCAATCAAAAATTCACCCAATGACTACTACCACTCGCATGAAAATCATCCAGTATGATGGGAAAATTGATTTCAGTAGTTGAAAAAGAAGGCGAAGGCTCTCTTGTCTCACAATAAGGTGGGAATTGCGCTGGAGAAATATTCCACAAAGTGGCTAGAGGAGAAGCTAAAAAAGAAGGCTGAGATTGATGAGGAGAGTAATCTCATCATTCTGAACCTATTCGATAGCGTTCTACGGAAGGTAATGGCCTGGAGAATCCAATCGCCATGGGGTAAATTCAAAACTTTATTTGCATTACAATCGGCCCCTAACTTAGCTTTTTTAAAGGGTTCGTTGTTACATTAAAATGATGTCTCCAAATCTTTACATATAATCTAGATGAGTTCTTGAAAATGACACTAATTCTTAAAGGCACTGACCAAGAATTAGGACTCTAGCTTGGCGATGATCCTGTTAAATTCCCTGCCTGGGCCTATTTAGTTTTAAAAATGCATTGCAGTATAGTGGAATGTCCCTAGTGTTGATTTGATTATGGCTGGATTGAAAACGTGGAAACGAAATGGCAATAACCTATTGTGAAAGGTATGACTGATGCGTTCAGTTAGGAAAAGAGGCAGAAGAGTGTTTCAGCATAATCCAGGGTTTAAGAATAAAAAGAAGGTAAGTAATAGTAAGCCTAAATCGAAACTAGGAAATGCTTTCATTGTAATAAAACTAGGCTTTTAAAAAGAATTGCTATGTTGGATTGAAACAGAAATAAACTAATACTGAAAGCAATTTAGCATGCACTATAATAACATTAACCTTGCTAAAGCTCTTATTGTTTCAAACTCTGTTAGTGCTAAAGAGTGGTCCTAGACTCAGGGTGTTCTTTCCACATGAGTCCAAATGAACTGGTTTTAGGACCTAAACGTGATGAAAATGAAATTGTGTTATAGGTATAATCACTCATGTAAGGTCCACGGAGTTGTAGCATTGCCATTAAGTTGAATGATGGCAAAGTAGTTAGACTACCCAATAAGATACATACTTGAACTAAAAAATAACTGATATCTTTAGGAGCACTGTGATGAATGGATGTTTATAAGGTTCAAAATGGCTGATAGTAGTGTACAAGAATAATCGTGTATTACATAAAGATTAAGAAAAATGGGTTGTATATACTATGTGGGTATTACTGTGATAACTCTTTTAATGCTGCTTTGTTTACTACTAACTATCTGTTGCAGAAATGACACTTGAGGATGGGCCACATAGGCCAAAAAGGTATGAATTTCTCAAACAACAGGGTTGTTTTAGGAATGATATAGTCCACGACCTGTAATTTTGTGAAACATGCGTGTTGGGTAAACAACATAGGATGAGCTTCCCAAAAGGAACTCATTAGGCCACTAGGTGTTTAGAGTACCTCATGCGGATTTGTGGGTCCTTAGAGGGTTAGGCTCATGTTGGGAACTCATACTTCCTATCCATTGTAGATGACTTCAGTAGGAAGGTATGAGTATACCTCCTAAGTGTCTAAGGATGAAGCCTTTACCAAGTTTAAAGGCTGGAAAATTCTGGTGGAAAACTAGAGTGAAAATATAGTTAAAGCGCTTAGGACTGACAATGTTTAGAGTTTGGTATCTGAATTTGATACCTACTATAGTGACCTAAGGACCTAAGGCTAGATAGTTAGCAGAACCTCTCAGCAGAATAGGGTTCAGAGAAAGAGATATACCACCGTTGGAAAGGTTAGGTGTCTCTTATTCACCTCGGGGTTGCCTAAAACCTTTTGGGAGAAGCCCTAACTACTGCTGCCTACCTTATAAATAGGAAGCCCTTTAGTTCCTAGAATTCCAGTGTCCTGAAGAGAGATGGATGGCAGGAAGCCTAGTCTCAACCACTTAAAGTATTTAGGTGTGCTGCCTATCCACACAAATGATAGCAATTTGAGCCAAGGTCTTTTAGATGTGTGTTTCTAGGATACCGAAGAGACAGGGTATAAGCTTTGGGAGAGAGAGGCTTCCGGGTAAGAGTCATAATTAGTAGATGTTATCTTCAATGAATGTGTTTTACCTTGTAAATCTTCTAACCCTACTACAGGTCCCTCTAATAATGAGACTGAAGATCTGAACCAAACTGATACCACCACATTGAGTTGGAGCTAACAATGTATCAAACTGACTTACTATTTTGATGAAGAAACTGAACCTATAGCTGCCACAACCTGCGAATATCACTCAGGGCACTGAAGATGAGTAATATTGATTTTAAGAGATATTTTCTCTTGTGTTAAATTTAAAACATAGGTTAATGTTGTTATAGTTGCTCACTATGATTTAGAATTAGACCAATTAGATGTTAAGACTGTTTTCTTACATGGTGAGTTAGAAGAGACTATATACATGAGTCAGCCTATGGGTTTTAATGATAAAAATCTGTCTGAACATGTGTGCTTGCAACATAAATCTCTATATGGTCTTAAACAGTCTCCAGGTAATGGTACAAACGGTTTGACTCTTTTATCATTAGGATTGGGTTTACTAGGAGTAAATATGACGATTGCTTTTATTTTGCACTTACTTGACATGTCTATATTTTGCTTCGATGTTGATGACATGTTGTTAATATATGAGTCTAAGTCCAAAATAAATGATTTAAAGCAAAGTTGAGTGCTGAATTTGATATGAGACTTAGGATGGGCTGCAACCTCATGTGCTAACATATTAGCTTTCCTTCTGGTCCACTGAAACCCAACTAAAGAACAACTGAGGGCTAGGTTGTGAATCTCTCTCACAATTCCATCAATTTCCCAAAAAACATGTTCCTCCTGCAGGCCTTAATAAGATCTAAATAGTTTGTTTTCAGTAAGACTTTAGTTAAACTCAGATTGGAAGCCAAAACTATAACTTCCATAAAAACTAACGCCTCGGCTACAAGGGGTGTTGTTGTAGAAAATTTTGATGCTTGCCCAATTAAAAGCATACCTTTGTCGTCTCTTACTACAATTCCCATTGCTTTTTTATGAGAGTACTTCTTAAAAGCTGCATTGCAATTGATTTTAATCCAATCAGTAGAAGGGGAGAGAGGAGGGGGGGCGCTCCAATTATTGCAGAATAAGGTGAAGTTTGGGGGCTTAATCATGTTATAGTTGGTTTGCATGATTCGACTTACACATTTAGCATTTTAACTTGTTGAACTGCCTGCATTGGATTAATTTTTGCTCCATTAAACACTTCATTTCGCATTGAGAATTTTTCCAACAACTAGTCTTCCAGTTTGTGAACATGAAGGCTTTTGACATCTCGTCGAAACTCAGTGGCAAACCAGACCGGGAGACTCCATGCGCATCCCAGAATAAGATGTTCCAATGATTCTATAGCATCATGATAGATTGAGCATAAAGAGTCTGATGCTATTTTCTTCTTAAACAAATTTTCCTTGGTCGATGCTGCATTATTGGATAGCTGCCACATAAACACTTTTATCATTTGTAATGTTTGTAGCCCTCAAATCTCCTTCCGAAGTCGTTTGTCAACCACCTGGGATGTAAAAGTAATATTATTATGGCTAGGAAGTGCCTCTTTGAATTGGTGATAACCTGTGTCTTTACATTATAGATTCCATTGGACTGGTGAGGCCATATAATGCAGTCAGATTCAGAGTTTCAACTCATCGGAATAGCTGCTACTTTTTTTGCATTATTAGCCCCATAAACTTCAATTAATTTATGATAATCCCATGTTCTACCAGAAGATGAAAACAACTTCTTCAATTTTTGATTAGTTTTGACAATGGGCTCAATCTTGCATTCCTGATGGCATCCAATTGTCATCCATAATTCGAATAGAGTTGCCATTATTCAATTTCCAAATTGCTTTCTCTTTGAGAAGGTTTCTTCCAGACAACCGACTCTTCCAATCCCATGAGCTATTCCTTTTGCATTTTGCCTTCTAAAAGTGTTTATGAGGAAAATAAATGGCTTTTAAGATTCACACCCATAACATATGGGGATTAGATATAATTCTCCATGCTTGTTTACTCAACAAAGCCTGGTTCATTTTACAAAAATCCCTTAATCTCATTCCCCCATCTTTCTTGCTTTTTGACAGCTTTTTCCAACCAACTCAATGAATTCCTTTTCCCTCGCATTTTTTCCACCAGAAATTAGTGACACTCATGCATAATTTAGCACAAAAATGCTTAGGGAATTTAAACACCGACATAACATAATTAGAGAGAGTTTGCAAGACAGCTTTAGTGAGCACTTCTTTACTGACTTTTCTTTCCAACCCTCTCCCTAATCCTGCTAAGGGTTTGTGTTCTAGTTTTTCCCCAAGTAAAAGGGTTCCCCAGGTATTTTGCAGGAGTGTCTTGGCAAGGGATGCTCACAACCCTGGATATTTTTTCCTTAACATCATTTATCGTATTGCATGAGAAGATAAGACTAGACTTGCTTAAGTTAATCCTTTTTCCTAATGCAATAGAATAGACATTAAGAATCTCCTTCACTTCATAAGCTTTAGCTTCATTAGCTTGCAAAAAAAGAACTACATCGTCAGCAAAAACAACATGAGAGAAGGTAGAACTAGACCTGACAAGTTTTATACTGGAGATTTTCCTTTCTAATAATTTCTTTTGCAGCATTAAGGACAAGGACTCAGTGGCTAGCACGAATAGGTAAGGGGACAATGGGTCCTTTTGCCTTAGTCCTCTTTGAGGGTAAAACAAAGGGCCATACTCTTCATTAAACTTTAATCTAAAAGAGACTGAAGATACACAATATATGATCCTTTGCACTCACTTGTCATAGAACCCAAAAGCTGTCAAAATAGCTTGCAAAAAATCTCATTCAAGCCTACCATAGGCTTTTTTCATATCAAGCTTCACCACCACTTTGTCGTGCTTGCCTCTTGTCTTTTTCTCACATTGTGGAAAACCTCTTAAACAATAACTATAATATCTTGAATTAATCTCCCCTAAAAACCACTATGATTATAAGAAATCAAAGTATTCATGAGAGGTTTAAGAAGATTAGTTAATACTTTAATATCACTTTATAGAGTAAATTTGAACAACTATTGGGCCTGTACTGACTCATAGATTCAGGGCAATCCACTTTTGGAACAAGTGCAATAAAAGTCTCATTTATCCCTGCAGGAAAATAGCTAGTCTCTATGAAGTCTTCCTTACAACGTTTTCATTCATCACCTATCTTGCCATAACCATAGCAGAAATTATGGAATTTTTCAAACTTAAAGAAGACCTATATGTTGCCTAGTTATTTCCTAGTCACCCAAAGCCCAGTTGCTAACGGTTTCATAACATCAAGAAGCACTCTCACCCTTAGTAAGCTGCCAACCAGCCTATCTTACACTAACATATTTTCTGCTTGAAGAACTTCACCAATAAAAGAACCTATTTTCATGGCATTATTTGTGCTTAACTTAGCTAATGGTAAGCCATTTATTTGTACCTAGAACGGGGCTCTTGTAAAGTCAATCTCTTATAGTGTAACATGAGGGACCCAACACTATAAATTAAGAAGAGCCCTTAAAACATTCCATGGAATGTCCTGAAGAATCTATTTTGGTTTCTCTTCGTCTGCAAAAGTGAACAAGAACATGTTGGGACCAATATCAATAATGGAAAGCCCTTGAGGCTCGGCCCATCCCTTATGAATCATGCCCTTGATTGTATTCTAGTTCAATATCTTGTCTACCATAATTTTCCCTATCGAGACCTTTTGGTAGTGAGTGAACCTGCTTCCCTTCTATCCTCTATTTCCAGCACCTGATCATCATTTTTATCCTGATTGCTGCCTCTTATCTCTGGCTGTGGATTGTTAATTGGCATTGTGGTGATAGTAGAGTGAGATTGCAATAACGATAATTTAGTAGTGAACAAGAACCAGGGACATGGCCACACTATAACCTATGGGTTTAATTGAACCCACTCAAACTTTGAAAAAAAAAAATTGTTATTTTATAGTATTTACAATTTTGACTCAACTTAAATTCATATTGAACCCACTCAAACTTTAAAAAAGAAATAAAAAAGGCTTTATATTATATAATATTTACAATTTTGATGCCACTTAAATTCATATTGACCCTATATGGTTTTATTGTAAATTTATCAATTTAAATGTTTTGAACTCATTCACTAAAAATCCTGACTACTTCCTTGATGAGAACCTAAGCTTCACTCAGAAGTAGCTCTTACGAAGAAGAGAGGGAGCTCCCAACAAGGAGAGAAAAGAATAAAGATACTGATAAAAAATGTTTCTTATTATTATTGTTAAATTCGACTCTCAAAATTGTTTGATTTATTGGTGTAAACATTAAGGGGATTATTGTATGGCCTAACATATGACATGACTATGGGGGTGTTTGTCTGAGCTTATAAACTGGTCAAACTAGCTTATAAGCCCTAAAATTAAGCTGACCTGTTTGTTTATAACTTTTTTGGACTTATAAGCCAAAAAAAAAAAAGTTGGGAGGAAGGTTTTTTTTTTCCTGCTTATAAGCACTTTGCTTATAGGCTAGTTTGATTAAGTATATTACCACATTATCCCTATTTAATTTTAAAATTTCATCATATACCATTATTTTTATATTTCAAATAGGTCATGTTACTATAGATCTGTTTGTCTTCGTGTATTGATTTGTGAAGGTAAAATACAACATTTTCACTACAAAAAGCAAAAATCTTCTTCCCTGTTCATACGAAGGTTTTAGGGTTCATTGCTTTCTCTTCATCAACAAGGTAAATACCCATCAGACTCTCTTCAGTAATGCTCTATCGCAATATACTCTGTAAAACCCACTTCAGATTACATTTAAATATCCCCATTTTAAGCTTTGTTTTTTGATTCAATTTTTTTCATTTGGGTCTGTTTAAATTTGATGAATTACCTTAATTGAGCTTGTTAATGGTTTTGTTTTTTTTTTTTTTTTTTTTTTAATTTGAGATTTTGTTCTTGTAGTTTTGTTGTTTAATAGTGGAATTTGAGATGACCCATTTGTTTAATTTTGATATATTGCCGTTTCTGAGTTCCCTTGTGTGATTTTTTTAGTGAATTTGATATGACCCATTTGCTTGATTTTGACTTACACATTGAAATCAAGGTTTTAGAGTTTAATTGAGCTGATATGCTTTTTTAGTGTTGAAATTTGTGATTTTGTTGTTGTTTATTCTTGAAAGTTTTGATTTTGATTTATCATTTTCTGTTAGGTTGTTGAACATGAATTGATATAGTTTTACGATCAAGTGTGGGCATGTCCACTAGAAACAGTCCAACTAGGACTATTTTTTTCTATTGATGTATACCTAGAATTTTGTGATCGCAGAGGAAAATGAAGTAGAAAGTTGTTAGCGTTGTTAAAACTTTTGCAACTTTTTTGCTTATTCTTTGGGAGAATTGTGAATTTATTTGCGGGTTTTGGTTTATTAGAGATGGTGTTGAGATAATTTGTTTTGCAGTTTTGATCCATTTCTTGCGAATGACTTTGTATGAGATATTTGATTCAATATTATCATGTTTGCACTTCAGCAGATTGGTTTTCCCATCTTAATATTTGATTCAGTATTTGATTCAATATCCCTTCAATAGATTGGTTTGCACTTTAGTAGATAATTTGTTTTGCAGTTTTGATCTATTTCTTGTGAATGACTTTGTATGGTTTTCCCATCTTTCAATCTAAAATTCTAGATGGATAAAAGTACGACAAAAGTAACAAAATCTCAAGTATTAGCAAAATTGTATGATATGCTCCACCTTTATTTTATTGAACTTTGCGAAGAAGAAATTAAAAAAGGTGTTAAAGAAAGAAGCCATTAAACGGTGCCGCATGACTTAATCCCATGCATTGCCGTTTTGGGTACTGCTCCTTTTAAATCCTGACCACTGTTTTGCATTAGATCCAATGGTTGCCTTTTTCCCATTTGGTCAATGTATAAAAGCTGAACATTCGGCTAGTTTGTAAACAAATTTTTTGCTCTCTTCTTCGGGTATTATTTGCTCTCTGCTAGGGTTCTTATTAAGCACTCAAATCTTGTGTAATTCTTGGGCGATCTGGTAAATCGTGCTATAAAGGTTGTGTTTCCTGTCGATTAAGAGGAGTGGGTTAGATTTCTCTTAGGATTTATAAGGGTTATTGTGAGTGAGCATATATCTAGCGATTGAGAGAGATTTGTGAGTTCTTGTGAGTTTGTAGTCTGTAAAAATGTTCTTGATACATAGTGCAGCGGGCCTCAGTGTTCTGGAACTCAACGTGGAAATAGCTTGTTCTAATATTGAACAAGTGAACCAAGATAATTGTTTGTATCTTCGCTTCTTCTTTGATCTTGTGTTTGTGATTGAATTGGTAGTAGATTAAGTGTGAATTTGGTCTCAAATCGTAACAGTGGTATCAAAGCTTTTGGTTCTAAGGTTTGTCAATTTCTAGGGTTTCTGATTTTGGGAAATTCTTGATCCTAGGGTTTGTTAAAATTGGGGGTTTCTTGTTTTAATGGTTCTTGGGGAGTCAAGGTTTTGGAAATCATCAATCAGGTTCTTGAATTTAGGATTTGTTAAATTGGGGATTTCTTGATTTAATGGGTCCTAGGTAATCTAAGGTTTTGATAATCATCAATTAGGTTGTCAATTAGTGAGAATCAGAAATCAATTCCGATTTTTAGGGTTCAATCAAAAATTCACCCAATGACTACTACCACTCGCATGAAAATCATCCAGTATGATGGGAAAATTGATTTCAGTAGTTGGAAAAAGAAGGCGAAGGCTCTCTTGTCTCACAATAAGGTGGGAATTGCGCTGGAGAAATATTCCACAAAGTGGCTAGAGGAGAAGCTAAAAAAGAAGGCTGAGATTGATGAGGAGGAGTAATCTCATCATTCTGAACCTATTCGATAGCGTTCTACGGAAGGTAGATGGCCTGGAGAATCCAATCGCCTTATGGGGTAAATTCAAAACTTTATTTGCATTACAATCTGCCCCTAACTTAGCTTTTTTAAAGGGTTCGTTGTTTACATATAAAATGGATGTCTCCAAATCTTTACATGATAATCTAGATGAGTTCTTGAAAATGACACTAATTCTTAAAGGCACTGACCAAGAATTAGGGGACTCTAGCTTGGCGATGATCCTGTTAAATTCCCTGCCTGAGGACTATTTAGTTTTAAAAATGCATTGCAGTATAGTGGGAATGTCCCTAGTGTTGATTTGATTATGGCTGGATTGAAAACGTGGAAACGAAATGGCAATAACCTATTTGTGAAAGGTATGACTGATGCTGGTCAGTTAGGAAAAGAGGCAGGAAGAGTGTTTCAGCATAATCCAGGGTTTAAGAATAAAAAGAAAGGTAAAGGTAATAGTAAGCCTAAATCAGAAACTAGGAAATGCTTTCATTGTAATAAAACTAGGCATTTTAAAAAGAATTGCTATGTTGGATTAAGAAACAGAAATAAACTAATACTGAAAGCAATTTAGCATGCACTAGTAATAACATTAACCTTGCTAAAGCTCTTATTGTTTCAAACTCTGTTAGTGCTAAAGAGTGGGTCCTAGACTCAGGGTGTTCTTTCCACATGAGTCCAAATAGGAACTGGTTTTAGGACCTTAAACGTGATGAAAATGAAATTGTGTTTATAGGTAATAATCACTCATGTAAGGTCCACGGAGTTGGTAGCATTGCCATTAAGTTGAATGATGGCAAAGTAGTTAGACTAACCAAAATAAGATACATACTTGAACTAAAACATAACTTGATATCTTTAGGAGCACTTGATGAGAATGGATGTTGTTATAAGGTTCAAAATGGCTGTATAGTAGTGTACAAGAATAATCGTGTATTACATAAAGGGATTAAGAAAAATGGGTTGTATATACTATGTGGGTATTACTGTGATAACTCTTTTAATGCTGCTTTGTTTACTACTAACATATCTGTTGCAGAGAAATGACACTTGAGGATGGGCCACATAGGCCAAAAAGGTATGAATATTCTCAAACAACAGGGTTGTTTTAGGAATGATATAGTCACAGACCTGTAATTTTGTGAAACATGCGTGTTGGGTAAACAACATAGGATGAGCTTCCCAAAAGGAACTCATTAGGCCACTAGGTGTTTAGAGTACCTACATGCGGATTTGTGGGGTCCTTAGAGGGTTAGGTCTCATGTTGGGAACTCATACTTCCTATCCATTGTAGATGACTTCAGTAGGAAGGTATGAGTATACCTCCTAAGGTCTAAGGATGAAGCCTTTACCAAGTTTAAAGGCTGGAAAATTCTGGTGGAAAACTAGAGTGAAAATATAGTTAAAGCGCTTAGGACTGACAATGGTTTAGAGTTTTGTAACTCTGAATTTGATACCTACTATAGTGACCTAAGGATCCTAAGGCATAAGATAGTTAGCAGAACCTCTCAGCAGAATAGGGTTGCAGAGAGAATGAATATACCACCGTTGGAAAAGGTTAGGTGTCTCTTATTCACCTCGGGGTTGCCTAAAACCTTTTGGGGAGAAGCCCTAACTACTGCTGCCTACCTTATAAATAGGAAGCCCTTTAGTTCCATAGAATTCCAGTGTCCTGAAGAGAGATGGTATGGCAGGAAGCCTAGTCTCAACCACTTAAGAGTATTTAGGTGTGCTGCCTATGCACACACAAATGATAGCAAGTTAGAGCCAAGGTCTTTTAGATGTGTGTTTCTAGGATACCAAGAAGAGACAAAAGGGTATAAGCTTTGGGAGAGAGAGGCTTCCGGGGTAAGAGTCATAATTAGTAGGGATGTTATCTTCAATGAATGTGTTTTACCTTGTAAATCTTCTAACCCTACTACAGGTACCTCTAATAATGAGACTGAAGATCTGAACCAAACTGATACCACCCAAATTGAGTTGGAGCTAACAATGTATCAAACTGACCTGACTAATTTTGATGAAGAAACTGAACCTATAGAGCTGCCACAACCTGCGAATATCACTCAGGGCACTGAAGATGAAGTAATATTGATTTTAATGAGATATTTTCTCTTGTAGTTAAATTTAAAACAATTAGGTTAATGTTGTTTATAGTTGCTCACTATGATTTAGAATTAGAACAATTAGATGTTAAGACTGTTTTCTTACATGGTGAGTTAGAAGAGACTATATACATGAGTCAGCCTATTGGTTTTATAGATAAAAATCTGTCTGAACATGTGTGCTTGCAACATAAATCTCTATATGGTCTTAAACAGTCTCCAGGTAATGGTACAAACGGTTTGACTCTTTTATCATTAGGATTGGGTTTACTAGGAGTAAATATGACGATTGCTTTTATTTTGCACTTACTAATGACATGTCTATATATTTGCTTCGTATGTTGATGACATGTTGTTAATATATGAGTCTAAGTCCAAAATAAATGATTTAAAGGCAAAGTTGAGTGCTGAATTTGATATGAAGGACTTAGGATGTGCAAAGAGGATTTAGGAATGTTGATAGAGAGAAATAGGAAATCAAATAAGTTGGAAATTCACCAAATGTCATATTTACAGAAACTTACATCCAAGTTTGGAATGATTGACTCTAGAGTTGTTTTTATACCCTTAGCAAGTCACTTTGTACTTAGCAAAGTGCAATGTCCTAAAACAGATACTGAATTGATAAAAAAGGAGAACATTCCCTACACTAATGCAATAGGCTCAACAATGTATGCTATGATTAGTACAAGACTAGACCTAGCCTTTACTATTTCTTTACTAAGTAGATACATGTCTAATCTTGTCATTGAGCATTGGGTTGCGTTGAAATGGCTTTTAAGATACATAAATAGTTTTGTGCATGTTGCTTTGGATTATTGCTCTAAAGAAATATTGTACTTGATCTGGTTGGGTATGTAGATTTTGATTTGGCTGGTGACAAAGATACTAAAAAATCTACAACAGCATATTGTTTTACTCTTGGTGGGAATTGTGTGAGCTAGAAGTCACAATTATAGCCTCTGGTTGCTTTATCCACAACAGAGGCTAAATATGTGGCTGTAACTGATACGTTTAAGGAAGCTATTTGGCTGCAAGGTATTCTGAAAGAGGCTAACCTATTGGAAGGGCTTGTGACTGTATATTCTAACTGTCAAAACGCCATCCACTTATGTAAAAATCCAGTGTATCACGAGAGGACTAAACACGTGTATGTGAGATTCCATTTTGTGAGAGATCTTATCTCAAGAGGCCAATTGAACTCGCAGAAGATCCCAACTGAGGAGAATCCGACTGACATGGGGACTAAGGTGCTGACTGCCACTAAGTTCAAGAATTGCTTGGACTTACTTCATGTCAGGTAAGGTAATAGAGTTGAGAATGAACATTGGAGATGCTTGTTGCACTAATGAGGTACTGCTCAGAAGGGGTGTGTTGGCTTCAAGGTGGAGATTGTTAATGAATGAAGCCATTAAATGGTACCATATGACTTAATCCCATGCGCTGCCATTTTGGGTGCTGCTCTTTTTAAATCCTGGCCACTATTTTGCATCAGATCCAATGGTTGCCTCTTCCCCATTTGGTTAACGTATAAAAGCTGAACATTCTGTTAGTTTGTAAATAGATTTTTTGTTCTCTTCCTTGGGTATTATTTGCTTTCTGCTAGGGTTCTTATTAAGCACTCAAATCTTGTGTAATTCTTGGGCGATCTGGTCAATTGTGTTGTAAAGGTTGTGTTTCCTTTCGATTAAGAGGATTGGGTTAAATTTCTCTTCGGATTTATAAGGGTTACTGTGAGTGAGCGTATATCTAGCGATTGAGAGAGATTTGTGAGTTCTTCATAGTGCAGCGAGCCTTAGTGTTTTGGACCTCAACATTGACGTAGCTTATTCAAATATTGAACAAGTGAACTACGGTAATTGTTTGTGTCTTTGATTCTTCTTTGATCTTATGTTTGTGATTGAATTGACAGTAGATTAAGTGTAAATTTGATCTCAAATGATAACAAAAGGAAATCGACCAAATTGTCATTTATCTTCTGTTGGATGGGACAATTTGGTTAAGACATTCAATGAAAAGATTGATATTAATTATAATAGAAAGCATATGAGAAATCATTGGGATGCCATGAAAAAATATTGGACTTTTTTCAAGCAATTGCTATGAGGGGAGACAAGTTTAGGTTGGGATGATGTGAGAAAACAATCATTGCTGATGACGAATGGTGGGATGATAAAATAAAGGTAGTTACACCTTTTTTTATTTTTTTTATGTATGTTTTCTTTTAATTGATATTAATTGTTTGAAATGTCACTAATTTTCTAAATTAACAACATTGCAGGTGAATAAAGAATATAAGAAATTTAAAAACAAGGATTTGTCATTGATACGGTACCGTTATGATGCTCTATTTTTTGACATTACTACCACTTGTGATCGAGCATGGGCACCTAGCCAAATTGATGCCCTCAACATTGAAAATGAATTTGCAGGTGAATCATTAGGGATGAGTGAAAATAGAGATGAAGGAATTGATGTTGATTTTGAAAGAGATGATTTCAATGATGTGGTAGGAAGAAATATAGAAGAACTTAAACATGTCCCCCATTGAATTCCCATCTTCATCTCTTAACAAAAGAAAAATTGGAGGAACCAATAACAATATGAAGAAAGGGAAAAGCTCGGTTGCATCATTATTGAAAGAGAATATAGATTCTCTTATTGCTATGCTTAGTGATAAGAGTACTGTCGAATCTTCTAGTCCGTTGCAACTTGAACCAACAATAAAAGAATGTATGGATTTGCTAAAGAAGATGCTTGGAATTGAAATATTGAGTCCTTTTTATTTTTATGTCTCTAACCTCTTTACTATGAAAGATATGAGAGAACTATTTTTTTGTCATGATGATAATGAAGTTCGATGGAATTGGCTGAAGTATAATTACATGAAGTCAGAGGGAAGGAGTCCATAGTCATTTCTTTTATGTAAGATCTTTAGGATTCTTTGGTCATTTCATTTTATTTTTATTAATGTTATTGTGATGAGTGACCATTGCAATCAAGATATTTGTTATTTTTTTTTTTGTTATTGAAGACATATATTTGACATATATTTTTTCATTTTTTTAGTTTAATGGAACCATGAGATATTTCAAATTTGGTTTCTACTTATTACAATTTCGTGGTTGATGATCATGACGATAAAGAGGATGAATTACAAGCTTTGGTGAGTCAATGGGAAGAACAAAATCATAGTTTGATGACTATTTGTGAGATAACAGTTAAGTGCATTATTTTATACTATATGAATTACATTGATAAAATCCCATGTCGTACTTCTATAAGAACTGGTCACATGTTGATCCAAGAAATATTGAAGGGGAATAAAAATCATTGTTATCAAGATTTTCGCTTGATAAAATCAATCTTCCTTGATTTATGTCATGATTTAACCAATAAATATGGTATGAAGCCTACACGAGGCATGTCGGTATATGAGGAAGTAGGCATATTCTTGATGATTTGTGCTCACAATTGTGGGAATAGATTGATTCAAGAAATATTTAATCATTCTGGTGAAACCATTTCCATAGGGTGTTGACTGCTTTACTTCTTTTAGCTAAAGATATTATTAGACCACATCCACAACACAATCGAGGAAAGGGATTTCACAAACCACAAATTCCAAATTCCAAACCTTTCGATGTAAGTAATGATTATTACGCAATTTTTTTTTTCAAACTATTATTATTAATTTGATTCATGATTATAATTGTATGAAGCAGTAATTTTTATTTTTTGTCATGTTAATAGGATTGTATTGGAGCATTAGATGGAACACATGTGAAAGCTAAATTGCCTTGGGGTGAAGAAATACCTTACATTGGACATAAAGGGTATCCTACTCAAAATATTCTTGCAATGGTAGATTTTAATATGTGCTTTACATTTGAATGGGCTGGATGGGAAGGTGCTGCACATGATAGTCGCATATTTTTTGAGGCACACTGCAAAGAAGAGTTAGGATTTCCTATCCAACGGGCGACAAATATTATTTGGTAGATGCTGGATATCACCATACGTGGGGATATATGAGTCCATACAAAGGAGAAAATGTAAGATATCACTTGGAAGATTTTCGGCATGCTCGAACAAGGCGATTACGTGCACCAACAGAAAAGAAAGAAACATTCAATTATCTACATTCTTCGTGCAGTATTATTGTTGAACGAACTTTTGGTGTGTGGAAAGTACCTTGGTCTATTTTGAGAGATATGCCTAACTTCCATATCAACACACAACGAGATATTGTGCTTGCCACTATGGCAATCCATAACTACATTAGAAAAAAGAACACACCAGATATGACTTTTCAAGTAGCTGAGAATGAAACATATATGCCTTCATTAGATAGAGATGGAGCACTCTCACTTCATCAGATGGAGATAATGCTTTTACCAATAATAATTATTGCAATGCATATGGTGAAAATACTGCTTATTGGATGACTATGCGCGATTTGATTGCAACAGAAATTTGTACCATATAGTTGTTCTCATATGCAAATTGAAGGGATTAATATGACTCAATTGAGACATGAATTGAATATTTTGATTGGTATTTTATTTTTTTGAATATAATTATAATTCATTATATTTGTTCATTAGTTTATTTTGTATAAAAAATCTAAAAACTATTCATATAAATCTTTAATAAAATATTTGTATATAAAATATTTGTTTATTTAATTCTAAAATTAAATTATATTGTAATATGATCGAAATATATTTTGATAATATTATAGTAAAAAATTGAGTTAATATAATATATTATTTGATAAAATAATGCAATACAATTTTTAGTCATTTTAATAATAAAATGTACTTATTAATCATATTTTATCAAACGTGTTAATGTACTTATCAATCACTTATAAACATTTTAACCAAACACGTAACTGCTTAAATTTAAAAAATTTATAGGCATTAGCTGCTTATAAGCTCAACGTCCGAACCCATTGGATCGATATCCAGTTCCACCAGCGGCAGAGACAGTTGGATAGGTACCCCCAGCATTTGCTTCAGCTGCTTACCTTGAACCAATTGGAATAGCACTACCCGTATAGGTATAGACTAAGGCGGATCCAATTTGATTTAACCGGACCGGCCAGCATATGAGTAAGCATCAGTAGTTTCAGTTGATGACCTTGAGGCGAGGCTAAACAGGCTTCATATCAGTTGTGCCCCGTTGCCAAACCTTGGTCCAGTTTTGATACTTAGCGAAATAACCTCTTTCGGGCTTTGTGTCAAAGGGGAAGAGTAAATACTTGCACATGCATTTTCTCTGCTCCTGCCAAGCGTTGATCATTTCGGGGATATCAAAGTTTACTGCAACAAGCCCTTAACCACTAAAAAATGTCCCATCATTAAGGCCCAATATAGCTTTTGTTTATGGGGCAAAGAGTGTATTAGCACCTGAATCGCTAACCTTTTGTAAGAGGAAAAGAAAGAAAGAAAGAAAGTGTCTATGTAAACAAAGCATAGCCGAATGAATTGAACTCAGAAAGACGTCCATGACGATCACAAATAGATTGTTATATAAGACTTATTACTGTGCCTAATGTGGGCATGGGAATTTGGACATTATTATTAGCTGCGTTTGGTTCAATATTTCTACCCATATTCTCAATCCTATTCTCCAAATATTGTTTGGCACATTGTTTTAGAAATATTACTATATTTTTTAATTACTTTTAGACTCCTTAAGTTTATTAATTTCATTAAATACCCCCCTAAAAAAAGTTTAAAAATTAACAAAAACACCTCCATCAACCCATACTTGCCAGATTCTGGTAACCATCGTCGGTGGTAGCCAGAATATGTACAACGGCCTACACCACGACGGCCACTGGCCGGTAGTTCACTGATCTGGCCTTTTTCGGCCAAAGAAATGGCCGTCGTTGACCGAAAACGACGGTTATATCTTTGGCTGTCGTTAAGTTGACGGCCAAAGATGACCGTCGCTGACGGCCTTTTCCAGCCGTAGATGGCCACATCAAGCCATAGATTTGGCCTTTTCCGGCCAGATCCATGGTGGATCTGGCCAGAAAAGGCCGTAACGACGCATTATGACACAGATCCGACCGGTCTGTGTCGTAACGCAATTTTTCAGCTAGATTCCAGCGGTGGTAGCTGGAATTTGGCACTGCGGGTGGTGGGGGTGTTTTTGTCATTTTATATGTTAGGGGTGTTTAAAAAATTAGTAAATCTAGGGGCTTTTTTATAAATTTTTAAATTTTACCTTGTAATACTCTCATATTCAACTACCCAATATTATTCCCAAAATCCTATTCAAAATAACAAACTAAACGCACCCATTATTATTATTATTGTTATTTTTGTTTCGTTCTCCATTCTATTATGTTCTCCTTGCGGCCTATTATGTTCTCCTTGCGGCTGGTCGAAAGTTAATTTGTCGATTCTTTGGTATAAATGAACAAAAATGTTTGGTAAAGGATTAATGGCTTTTAGTCTTGTCTCATATTTTGAAAGGACAACAAATTATAAAAAGCCAATGGGTATCGCCACCCCTCATTTTCTTTTGATAGCAGCATGATTGTTCCTTCACTTTCTTGGTTAGCTTTTACGCCCACCTCCATTGATTTTCATGGGAATCCCCACTATCATTCCTCTTTTTAAATTTCGAGGCATCTAAAATTAAACCTCCTTTTCTCACCATTAATGGGTTTTATAACCTTTACCACCTCCCTTTAATCTCTTTAATTTCCTCCTAATCTTCTGTGGGGCGGGGCGGTTATCACTGTCTCCCACAACTTTGAAAATTGGTCGTCAGTTTCTTTTACACGTTTGTCTACTTGTTCTTTCAAAATCACACCAGTACTTTATAATTCAGCTAAAATTAGATAGTCCATATATAAAAAATAATCAAAATCTAGTACTGGCCACTTTGTTTTCTTCTTAGTTGAGGATATTGAATCATAAAATATAAATTAATTAATCACTTGATTGCCGTATTCCATGATTAATTAAGAAAACAAGTGGGGGATCAATATAAATTAACGTCATCGTTGACGTTAGAGATTATGTCCACAGCTCATTAGTAATGTCCAATCACGTCAAGGATATTGAGTAATAGTAGTTCTACTTCTAATAATTAACATAATATGAAAAGCAACATTCCCACCACAACCGTCCTATCAAGCGCTTTAAATTTTACAGGTTATTAAAAATCTTTATGTTCTTCTCTAGGCCACATGCGTGGAAAACATGGTGTCCATGTTGATTCTTTTGTCTTATTTGGTCATGCTTTAAGGAGAGGATTTTATAGCAAATGGAACCTCCATCTATTCATTTTATGGTTTTCATTTTAATTAACTCGTAAAGAAGATTGGGTTTGCCCTAACACCCTATACCCCAATTTATATCAACATCGAGAGCTCACTTTGTTGTGTGAATTCAATTAATGTCTATTTGGCTTTTGAAATAGCTATATTCTCAAATTGATATACATAAATTAACTTCAACAGAGTGAATGGAGATACATATGACGTTATTGGCCTGAGGGAAATGAATGAAAAGATTTGGCCAGAAAGAAACATTCTTATTCCACTTAAACTGACCCATTTATGCAAAAAGATATTATCTCTCATTCTCTTGCCTTTTGAACTTAATCAAAAGTTAAGTATTGCAAATTGCATATGCATGGATACCGACTTTTGAAAATCCTGTATGAATATGCATTTTTGCAAGCATTAATTGATCACTTTAGTGGTTGGTAATCGTAAACCCACTATCGATTTAGCCAAACACGTGGCCCGAAAGTATTTTGAGTGCCTTAGTAGATGCGATCCTTTACAATTTAAGTCTAACATTTATGAACGTGTTCCCTTTATCTATTGTCACGACTTATATAATTAGTCAGGGCGAGAATTCGAGTTAGTTTATTAATTTTGGATTTACATGAACAATACAGGCACCTAATAGAAAGACAAAGAGCTCAATCAGGTGTATGACACTTCTGTAAAGTATAAAATCAATAACACCATACTTGGTGAGTTCACCATATTGTTACATGAATCAGCCACCCATTAGGAAATATTTCTTCTCTGTTATGCCTGGAAAAGTAGGGCTGATGCAGGACCCTGTCAACGCAAGTGGTTAGAGCTTAGGTAAGTCCAGGTGCCGCTCAGGTGCAACCACGTCACGCGCCGACACAAGAGGTGTGCTCCTGCCAGTGCAGTAGGTGCGCGTCAGGCTAACGAAAGGCTGGAGGTGATCCACGTGTCCAATCCCTGCAAAACTCGAGTGAATTACTCGAGCAGGTGAAATAACGGAGCGCAAGGAAAGATTTGCACAGCAATCTGACCCATTCACGGATTTAGTAATCATTACGTGATTTCATCCCACTATAAATAGAGGACTCCTCTCCCGTTTGTGGGATTAGCTAATCTTTCTCTGTAATAGCTTATTTATTTCCTCTTTGTAATCACTTGTAAGTCAGCTCGCTGAACGCGACTTGACCTCAGTATATTAATACAATATCAGTGGACGTAGGAATCGCTTGTTGAAGCATCCGAACCACTTTAAACACCGTTCTCCATCCTTTACCCATTATCATACCCCAAATCGCGCGTATCTTCTGAGTCAGCTCAACATTTCACACGTATGTTTAGTTGGTGTCAAAATCACGTATCAATAGTTTGGCGTTAGAAGGAGGGCCTAATTTAGTATTCGTCCTTCATCAGGAGAATCTCTAACTAACTGGTCCTACAACAGCAAATGGCTCGCATACTCGAATCTGAGCGAACCAATCATGGTGAGGAAGTCCCCTAGGTGCAAAAGGGACTTCGGGAGTTTTGCAAAACCTCATGGGGGATATTCCTTCAAGCTCACAAGTCACAACTTGACCCAGCCGTCATGAGCTACCTGGAGAGGTTTAAAAATACTCTCCAAACGGTCAACCAAAGGTTGGACCATTTGGATTGGGCTGCACCACCCGAATTAAATGAGGCGGTGCCACCGCCTAAAACGCCTGCAGGTCGCATGAAGGCACGAAAAAGGGCAAAAGCCCATGCCGCGCGCACTGTAGTGCGTCAAAAGAAGGGTAAGCAAATGGAAAACAGTGGGCCTAAGGGTTGGCAAACATTGGCCACGTCCCAGGTAGAATACCCGTGGCGTTAAGGCTTGGTGACAGGTCGCATCCCGAGCTGTCCCATGCCACATCGCACGAGCACTCCCACAAAAGTGCTGAGCGGGGCGATTCTTATCATCGTCAGAATGACGATCCCGATCGTCATCGTGCGGGAGGTTCCCACACTCCGCGGGTCGGTTCGTACCACCGTGGAGGTCGTGAAAATTCTTTGCACCATTCATCGCCATCACTCAACTCTAGCCAGCGTGTGTCGAGAGCGGTCGGAACTGCCAGCCGAGGCGAGGAGGAATCTGACCTCCAGACTTTCCTCAACCACAATCGCGAGGGTCGAACCCGCATGGGGGAAAACAATCCCTAGATGGCTCCGCTGCCTTAGATTGAGGAGTTACAGTGAGCCTTGGATCAGCTAAAAGCTCAACAAAATGAGCAAGGACAGGTCGTAGAAGCGTTTCCCTTTTCTCCGGCTGTGTTAGCCGCCCCTCTCTCGTCCAGATTCAGAATGCCCGATATGCGGGCGTTAGATGGAAATTCTGATCCACATGATCATTTATACAAATTCAAAGACCTGATGGAACTTCATCAAGTTTCTGGTTTGGTAAAATTCTGATGCTTGGTAGTAACCCTTACATCTCATGCCAAGCGGTGGTTCAAGTCGCTCTCGACAGGATCAATCAGCTCGTGGAACCAGATGAGCTCAACATTCTTGAGACACTTCCAGGCGAATAGGAAGTTCTCAATGCCTTTGAGCTACCTTAGCAACATAAGGCAAGAGATGAATGAATCCGTCCAATCTTACATCGATAGGTTCCACAAGGAGCTCCATAAAGTAGCTCATACTCTTGAAGAGTCCGTTCGGACTCTCATCATAGCGGGAGTTCGTCCATAGACAGATCTGTGGAAGGAGCTGCAATCAGAGGACGATGTTTCTCTGACTCGTTTTTACAACCTTACAGAGAAATACCTCTATATTGAGAGCTCCGTGGCGGCGCTCCACCGCCACGACCCCGACACTTTTGGCAATGCACCAGGTCGGGGGGAAAATAGGAGAGTTGATCGCATATGGGCTAATGACGATCAATGAAAAGAAAAGAAACCTCGGTTCGAGCCTAAGAAGTCTTATGCTCCAGTTCCTCATCGCGATCGTGATAGGACTTAGTATACCCTTTTGAATGCACCTGTTTCGGCCATTCTTGATAAATCAGAAGAGGCCGGTCTGCTCGGAGAGCCCAAGCCCATGAAAGGTATTTCCTCATCCCAAAACAGTAAAAAATACTGTCGTTATCATAGGGACAATGGGCATCACACCGATGAGTGTCGAGCCCTTAAGCAGGCAATTGAAAATCTTATCAAGCAGGGGCATTTCAAAGAGTATGTTGATGACTCTACTCCCGCAAGGGAGAAAAATCAAGAGGAATCGAGTAAGAAGCGTCGTGATCTCAAGGGTGTCTGTAGCGTAGGGATAATCTTTGGAGGACCACACCTCGGAGGAAACTCGTGAGGTGCCTAAGAAATATATGCTCGTGCAGCCCATCACAACCCCATCAGTGTGATGAACACGACGCAACGACCACCAAAGGTTCGCAGGGAGGAGGAAATTACCTTCTTCGAAAGGGACGCAATCTGATTGCATCATCCCCATGATGTGCTCTCGTCATCACACCTCAAATAGGGCACTTTGACGTCCACAGAATGTTTGTGGATAACGGAGGCGCTGTGAACATCCTATTCCAGATAGCTTTTGAAAGAATGAAGTTGGACTAGGCCGACTGAAGCCCGCTTCAATCCCCTATATGGTTTTACAGGAGATCACCTGATCCCTAAAGGAACGATCTCGCTTCCAGTCACGTTGGGTGACTCTGACGAGGTGACCAAAATAACTGAATTCTTAGTAGTGGATTGCCCATCCGCATTCAATGGCATTCTAGGACGACCTTTATTGAGGAACTTCAAAGCAGTCACTTCGATCTACCATCTCAAGATGAAGTTCCCCACCCCAACGGGGATAAAGGAAGTAAGCGGATCTCAGTGCGCATCTCGCGACTGCTATGTGAAGGCAGTGCATATGGCGTGCAAAGGGAAAGGCATCTCACGTGGCATTCCCAAACCGACAATGGCGATCAGTCGGATCGAACCACAGCCTGGCCCAGCCGAGGATAATATGGATCCTTGTATTCAGGAATGCCCTGCTAGTAGGCCAGTTGAGGATCTAACGAAAGTGTTAGTCGATCAAAGTGAGCCGAGCAGAGTGTTGAGGATTGGAAGCAATCTCAACCCTCAGCTCGCTAACCACCTGATCAGCTTCCTCAGAGAAAGTATTGATTTGTTCGCATGGACGCATGCCGATATGGTCGGAATCAGCCCGAAAATCATTTGCCATGCCTTGAACATCGATAGTGCAGCCAAACCTGTCCGCAAAAAAAGAAGGGCGATGGATCCAGAGCGGTATGTTGCCTTGAAAATCGAGGTAGATAACCTCCTTCACAATGGATCCATCTAAGAAGCGCTCTACCCGAGTTGGGTTGCCAACCCAGTTCTAGTAAAGAAGCCCAATGGCAAGTGGTGGACCTGTGTTGACTTCACCGACCTCAACAAGGCCTGCCCAAAAGATAGCTTTCCCTTGCCTAGGATCGACCAGCTTGTTGATGCCACCTCCAGGTACGAGCTGTTGAGTTTTATGGATGCGTACTCGGGATACAATCAAATTCTGATGTATGCATCGGACGAAGAGCATACCTCTTTTGTAACAGATCGGGGGCTGTATTGCTATAAAGTTATGCCCTTCGGCCTAAAGAATGCTGGTGCAACTTCCCAGCGGTTGGTTAACCGAATGTTTTCCAAGCAGATCGGGAAGTCAATGGAAGTCTATGTTGATGACATGCTAGTCAAGTCGCATGTGGCTTCAGATCACATAGCACATCTCGCTGAGATGTTCGACATCCTCCGGGAATACAGAATGAAGCTCAACCCTTTCAAATGCTCATTCAGAGTATCCTTAGGAAAATTCCTAGGGTAGATGGTTAACCAGCGGGGAATAAAGATCAACCCCGAGAAAATCCAAGCTCTCCTCGACATGAAGAGCCCGACCAGCAAAAAACAGGTTCAAAGTCTCAATGGGCGAATAGTGGCGCTTAGTCGCTTCATATCGAGGGCAACATATTGCTGCTTGCCGTTCTTCAACATTCTCAGGGCCAATAAGAAGTTTGAGTGGACCCTCAAGTGCGAACAGACATTTCAAAGCATTAAAGAACACCTCGGAAGGTCACATCTTCTATCCAAGCCTCTCTTGCAAGAAATTCTGCTCCTGTATTTGTCCGTCTCTCAGTATGCGATCAGTGCAGCGTTGGTTCGGGAAGAGAGCAAGGTTTAATGGCTAGTGTATTACGTGAGCAAGCGCCTACTGGATGTCGAGATACGGTATCCGAAAATGGAGCGGTTAGCTTATGCCCTGCTGATCGCTTCCAGAAAGTTGCGACCTTACTTCCACGCCCATACAATCCATGTAATGACAAGTTACCCACTCAAGCAGGTCCTCCAGAAACCAGAGGCATCGGGTAAATTGCTCAAATAAGCCATAGAGCTAAGTCAGTTCGATCTACAATATAGACCAAAAGTAACCATCAAAGGGCAGGCCATTGTTGATTTTATTTGGAAATTCTCATATCATCCGACCAGTGAATCCGAGCAATAGGCCAGCAAAGTCAACCAGGATATTGTTCAGAATCCGTCAACTTGGAGCCTATACGTCGACGGATCATCGAACAGGAAGAGGGCCGAGGCAGGTCTTCTTCTCTGAAGTCCCGAGGGGACTCGTATTCATAGCATTCTCCGGTTTGGGTTCAAAGTGACCAATAATGAGGCTGAGTATGAAGCTCTGCTCGCTGGGTTGCGGTTGGCTAGCGAAATGGGATCAACAGCGATTAACATCCACAACGACTTCATGCTGGTTGTCAACCAGATTTTGGGGGAATATCAGGCTAAGGAAGAAAATATGATCAGCTATCTGAAGAAAGCTAAGACCGCACTCGAGCCGTTCAAGCACTCCACGATCACAGAGATTCATAGAGATAGCAATTCTGTGGCAGATGCCTTGGCAAAGATAGCCTCATCGCTAGACTCAGACGCACCAGAAATTATTCCTGTTCGGTTCATAGAGGCTCCGAGTATCAGCTCGACCGAACAGGCCGAGAATGCAATAGAATCAGTTTCCTGGATGACCCTTATCATTCAGTATCTCTGGGATGGGGTCTTGCCTAACGACAAGGTCAAAGCAAGGACCCTACGAGCAAGAGCTGCTCGTTACACGCTAATAGGAGACTAGCTATACAGGCGAGGGTTTAGCGCCCCCCTTCTCCGATGTGTAACTGACGAAGAAGCAGACTACATCATGCGAGAGATACATGAAAGGATCTACGGTAATCACACGGTCGCACGATCTCTCGCCAACAAAGTTATTCGTCAAGGGTATTACTGACCCTTGATCCAAGAGGACACCTATAACTTTGTCAAGAAGTGTGACAAGTGCCAACGGTTCGTGAACATACCGCGAGCTCCTTCCCACCAGCTGATAACCATGACCAGCCCCTGGCCATTCTCCATGTGGGGAATCGATCTCATTAGTCCCATGCCAGTTGGTAAAGGGGGAGTCAAGTATGCGGTGGTCACGGTGGACTACTTCACCAAATGGGTCGAAGCAGAGCCATTAGCCACGATCACCACCAAAAAGCTTAAGGACTTCGTCTTCAAAAACATTGTGTGCCATTATGGGATTCCTCATACCCTCATATCTGATAATGAGAAGCAGTTCGATAACGAGGAATTCAAGTAGTTTTGCGACGAGCTGGGTATCCATAAAAAGTTCGCCTCAGTAGCAAGACCGTAAGCAAATGGTCAAGTTGAAGCTGTCAACAAAACCATCAAGCACACTTTAAAGGCCAAACTTGGCGCAACCAAGGGAAATTGGGCCGACGACCTTCTTGAAGTTCTGTGGGCATACAGGACGACTACGAGAACCTATACCTCAGAAACCCTTTTTTCGCTAGCATATGGCTGCGAAGCAATGATCTCTGTGGAGGTAGGGACTGGTTCACTTCGGAGGGACCTATTCAGCAAAGCCGACAATGAAGCGCTCATGCATGCAAGTCTGGATCTAGTTGAAGAACATCGCAGCAAGGCTCAGCTAAGAATAGAAACCTACCAACAACGCGCAAAAAGGTTATTTGACTCTAAGGTCAGAAGAAGAGACTTCCGAGTTGGCGACCTCGTTTAAAAGGAAGTCCTTCTCGGTACTAGAGAACCAAGTGCAGGAGTTTTGGGACCGAACTGGGAGGGCCCATACCGCATCGCCAAAGTAATAAGACTGGGGACTTATCATCTCAAAAGGCTGAATGGTTCCGAAGTACCCCGAGCTTGGAATGTTGAGCATCTTTGACCATATTATCAGTAATTCCAAACTCAATTGTTTCCTTGTAAAGATTTTACTTTTCTTAATTTTTGCAATCTTTGTAATAGCAAGTGTACAATTCTATTCATTTGCAATCATTTCCCCATGTATACAGTTCTGTTCGCATAAACTTGTACCAATATTATTGTAAACAGTTAGAATGTGATCTCATATGTAAGAATGTGAAAATTGTAAATACTCATGAAAGATTGGGAAAGACAATATCTTTATTTATAGAAATGGGAAGTACATAAGCATAAAAGGAGAAAATAAGAGAAGCGGATCATTGATCCTCATCCCCAGGCTGGTCGCTGGACGCCTGTTCGAGTGCGGGCTCTTCTAGAATGAACTTAGGATGTTCCTCTTCCAGGTCAGGTCCCCTAGCCGCTTCCTCAGCTTCGGCCTGTGCCATGGAAGCAAGTTCGTTCCTATACTCATTAGAGAGGTCGGACAGATCCATCTCAGGATTCCTCGACAGAAGGGCAAAGATGGACTGGATCATCCATTCTGCAGCCCTATTCTCGATCTCCGCCTCTTGCTGCTGCATCTTCGTAGTTAGCAAAGTGACGCGACCTCGAGTAAAGTGGAGCTCAGCCTCAAGCGCTGATCGCTGCTTTTCAGTATTCTCCTACAGCTTGCCCCTTTCCCTCTCTGCTCACAAGGCCCACTCAAAGGTCATTTGCAGTGCCTGGTCTTTCTCGCCAGCCTCCCTGGTGAGTCTGGCCGCAGTCCTCTAGAGGTCATTTACCTCCTCGCTGTGCTTCTCCAGCTCAGACTTCTGAAAGTCCACTGCACGAAGTGTAACATCCTTTTCAGACAAATGTTGCTCTGCCTGAAAGATAGTCGAGTCTCTGCCTGCTCGCGCGGTCTCTAGCTCCCGTTTGAGCCGCGCATTCTCTTCCCTCATCTCCACCAATCTCTCAGCAACCCCCAATTGGACCTTCTGCAGGGACAGGTGCATGGAGAGCAGGGCCTATATAAAAAAGAGAATAAAGTTGGTTTTATAGCAAAAGCAAATGTCCTCATCGAGTGCTGCTCGCTTACCTGACTCAGGTGGTGGAAGGACGTGGTCATCAGGTCTATAGTACCGGAGGCCACGAACTGCTTGAAAGCCTCCGCAAGCCCACATTCGAGCAAAGCAAAGACTACCGGCTACAGATGATCCGGTAGCTGACCCATTGACTCCTGTACGGGGGTGTCTGTGCCCGTAGCAGGTAGAGTCCCCTCTGCCGGCTCCTTTCCTGACCTCCTCCCAGGGACTGCGGTTGCCTGTTGTCTTGTCTGTTGACCCATGGGAGCGATGGAGATGCCGGTTGCGTCTCTAGCTGGCCCTCTCGAGCAGAATGCTTGGTAAGGCTGCGACCTCTCGGGCTGGATGCCCAAGCCCTCCGGTTCGGACTCCGACTGCTCGGTCTGAATTTACCTCTTTTTAGGCCTCTAGGCCATGGTTTTCTGCTTCGGGCGAGCAACCGAAGGCTAGGGAGCACCGACAGGTAGGGCCGAATCGACTGCCGATGTGCCTCCGTTGAAAGGACCGCTAGGAGCCGCTCCAACTGGTCCGGTTGCACCCTTTCGGGGGAAGGTAAATTACCGTGGTCGCGGTGACTTGGACACTCTGGGAGGCATGGTCGCTGCACGTGAACATCGTTAGTAAAACGGTTTGCTGCACGTGAAGTAAAAAAGGCTAAGGTCAAGAGGCTTACTCGGTGTGGTCTCTAGGGTCGCTTCTGAGTTGAAGAAACCGTATTTCCTCAAATTTGCGGTTGTCACAAGCAATCTTGCATCGCGACTCTCTTCGAGCAGAAAACCGAAGGTAGCGATCCTATCTAGATCCTCGAGGAGCTCTAACCTGGTCGTCTTGTTAGCTGCGAAGAAACAAAGAATTCGTTAGCAAAAAGCAAAAGAAAATTCGCGAACTCAAAATAAAGGAGGACCTACTTGGCTCCTGAAAACGGCAAATGCCATTATGACGAAAGAAAAAGAACTTTATCTCGTATGGTCCTACATTGCTCGGGTAACTGTGTATCCCTGCTTCAATGGTAGTTCACCGGGAAAGGTAGTAGGAATCTTTGTCCTTACTCTTTTTCAAGATGTACGAGCAACCGAGCTCTAGCGCGGTTAACTCGCTTAATCCGTTTTCACGACACGCGATGTACATGACAACAAAAATCATGTATGCGATCGGTGTGAGCTGCAAGGGTGCGACCCTGAAATGGTCGAGGACCGACCTGACAAAGGGGTGGAAAGGGATCAACCCCCCACCCTTAAAAATGTCCTCGGAGATTGCGGCCAATGCCCGTGGCTAATTCCGAGCTGTGTGTGTCTTGTCTCGAAAGACCTCCACGCTGATAGCGTATTAGTCTACTACCCTTTGAAGCTCCTCGTCTGTAAGTATCGACAGGATCTCTCGAGGGGGACCCATAGAAGCGTCCTGCATAAGCTAGCTAGTCCCTTCCTCGGCTTTGGTTGTTGGGGGGTCTATTCTACTGCGGTCTGCAAAAGCGACATGCAGGGAATACTCAGTCTTCGTACACAGTTTTGTACGATGATGTGGAGGAAAAAGAGAATACTTCCTCTCTTAAACCCTAGAAAAACCCTAACAGAATACTTCTAGAGCCACCATCAATGGCTCAATCCCAAAGAGAATATTTCATCTCTGATCAACTTCCGACAGACTGTCATCGCTTGGCAACTATTGAAAACAAGAAAAAATAGTAAGTGGCAGAAGGATCATCCTTACCTCTTGAGATGAGAAGATTAGTCCTCCTACTCTGGATATCAAGCGTGCACCAATCTGATAGGCAAAGGACCAAGGCTCACGAAAATCTCTTGCTCTCTCTGAGAAGATGAATACTGTGGCATTGCCTGAAGTGAACTTGGGGTTTTATAGTGGAGGAAATGGCACTTTGGATTCTTGAAATCAAACGACGTTTGGGCAGAAAACACATCTCACCATTGATCATGACCACGTGTCACAGATCAGAGAAGAAGAGTGACCGTCACGCTTTGAGAACTAGATCGTCGTCCTCTTCCATTGAAACGCTTAAGCGACAGCACGATTTCCCTCTTCCACATTAAATGCGCTCACATCCGCATTTAATGCGCTGATAGGGAATGTCATTTCAGCATGTTTCACATTTAATGCGCATGGCTGGCACTTATTGCGCACAAAACACGTTTGTCAGAACAAAAGATACTTTATTAAAGGTATCTGCTGCTGATAAGAGTGTAATTTAGATATTTTTATTCCTTCCATATTATGTTTTTTGTTATGTTTTATTCCTAGTTGAGCTGATTAGAGCTTATTTTGTAAGTTTGGCATATTTGGATAAACTTTAGGAAATAATTGAGAAAAGATTAGGAAATTCCAGATTTTTCGTTATTCTGACCAGTGCTACGTTTTTCAGGTTTTTCAGGGAGCTGGATTCCTCGATTGCAAAAGTGTTCTTCAAAGAAATTAAAGTAGACGAATCAAGCTTTTCAAGAAGGTATTATGGACGAGAATCCGAGTTCGTTTGGGTTCTCCGTAGTTGTTGCAAAACCGGACCTAGAATCTTAGTCGCAGAAGGATTCCTTAGCTGAGTATTGAATCTTCGAACGGGCCTAACTGGAGCATTAGATATCAAAAACGGGTGATTAAAAAGTCCAGATTCATCTACACATCTGGTACTACAATTTTTATGAAGTGACCGAGCCCAGAAAATATCTTTTACATGGCGAGAATCCTGGTGCAAGCTGGAAACGAATTCTGTTTTCCATATCTGATAAGATTTTGACAAATCTGGAAGTCTATCTTCTAGGAAACGTCTAGGAAAGAAATTCCATGATTCCTGGGAAGAATTAAGGAAAACACATGTTATTTAATTAGAATTTTTTAGGTTAAACGGGGGGAGAGGATAGTAGAGTTTTATTTTTCAGAGTTTTTGCTTTCTAGATCAAGATGTGCGGCTAATTTCGTTCTTCAGTTCAAGGGGATTTTGAAGCCTAATTTCATGTCATTGGTGTAACTTAACTTCAGTAACGTTGTTCTCAATCTCGTTTTTATTAGAATTGTTTATGTTATTCTGATTTAATTGTCTGTGATTCTTGTTTGAGTGATTTAGTTTTGGCCTGCTAAATTGTTTAATCAGAATTTACCTGTTAGAATTAGGAATTGTGATACGTAATCGTCCTTTTTCTATTCAATGAGTGATGCATGATGATAGCTGATTATGGACAAGTTTTCGGTCTATTGTCTTGAATAACATAACCTAAGTTAAATAATCCGAGCTTGCGTGATTGTTGCTTAGATTGATCTATTCTCCTAATTCTTAAGGCTGCCATTGAATTAAATTTAGAGAGCTTGTTCTAGGTTGTTCATGGATTAGTATCTACTCGAAGAGCTTGTTTCAGTAGTGACAAACTAAGGGAGAATTCGGGTAACAGAGCTTGTTGTTTCCTAGGGTCAGTAGTTCCATAATGACGAGATAGAATAGTGTTACGGTTGCTTTATGTTCAATGCATGTTTAGGTGGATATTGAACCGAGAACTGATTGTTTAACCTGATATTTTATTTCTCTGTTTTACTTTAGTTTGCCTTGATTACAAAACCCCTTTCATTACTGTTGTCAGGTTTACTGTTTAGAGTTTAATTTGTGTTTCTGTTGTTTTTATTGTTTTAGAATATAGAAATTAATCGAGTCATTCCCTATGGGATCGACCCTTGCTTGCCCTTTATACAATTCAATAGTTAGGTTAGTAAGGTTAATTAATTTGGTGCATTCGGCACGCTACCAGCTGCAAAAATGCAACGGATAACATCTGAAGAGGTCGTTATGTGCAACACTCTTCAGCTCATTTCTCATCGCGAAGCGACGTGACTCTTCGACTTGGATGAGCACCGGTCGCAAAGCAACACGATCTCTTGCCTTACGCAAAAAATTTCGCAAAGTGCAATCAGGTCGTGAACCTCAGACGGAGATCAAGGTCATTGTTGTGGCACTGGATCTGGTCTAATTCAGGTCGCTGACGCTTAAAGTAAAGGCCATTTCAGGTCGCCTACATGAAAATGTTTCTTCGACCTCTCTGCATTCAGGTTGGTCAATCGGTGTTCAAATGCATAAAATCAAGACATGACATGTAGTTTCCAAGGTTCGATTCTCAAACCTTAAAAACTAGGGGACTTCTGTTATGCCTGGAAAAGTAGGGCTGACACAGGACCCTGTCAGCGCAAGTGGTCAGAGCTTAAGTAAGTCCAGGTGCCGCTCAGGTGTAGCCACGTCACGTGTTGACGCAAGAGGTGTGCTCCTGCCAGTGTAGTAGGTGCGCATCAGGCTAACGAAAGGCTGGAGGTGATCCACGTGTCCAATCCCTGTAAAACTCGAGTGAATTACTCGAGTAGGTGAAATAACGAGGTGCAAGGAAGGATTTGCACATCAATTTGACCCATTCACGGATTTAGTAATCATTACGTGATTTCATCCCACTATAAACAGAGGACTCCTCTCCCGTTTGTGGGATTAGCTAATCTTTCTCTGTAATAGCTTATTTATTTCCTCTTTGTAATCACTTGTAAGTCAGCTCGCTAAACGCGACCTGACCTCAGTATATACATACAATATCAATGGACGTAGGAGTCGCTTGTTGAAGCATCTGAACCACTTTAAACACCATTCTCCATCCTTTACCCATTATTATACCCCCAATCGCGTGTGTCCTCTGAGTCAGCTCAGCATTTCACACGTGTGTTTAGTTGGTGTCAAAATCATGCATCAACATTCTCTAATGTGATCACAAAGCACAAATTAATTGGAATTAGGCATATTGAAGTGGACGTAAAGAGATTATAATTGCAAACACTAATATATAGATAGCATTCCTCTTTTTAATTTCGAGGCATCTAAATTAAACCTCCTTTTCTCACCATTAAGGGTTTTATAACCTTTACCACCTCCCTTTAATCTCTTTAATTTCCTCCTAATCTTCTGTGGGGCGGGACGGTTATCACTGTCTCCACAACTTTGAAAAGTGGTCGTCAGTTTCTTTTACACGTTTGTCTACTGTTCTTTCAAAATCCACACAGTACTTATAATTCAGCTAAAAGATAGTCCATATATAAAAAATAATCAAAATCTAGTACTGGCCACTTTGTTTCTCTTTTGGAGGATATTGAATCATAAAATATAAATTATTAATCACTTGATTGCCGTATTCCATGATAATTAAGAAAACAAGGGGGATCAATATAAATTAACGCATCGTCGACGTTAGAGATTATGTCCACAGCTATAGTAATGTCCAATCACGTCAAGATATTGAGTAATAGTGGTTCTACTCCATAATATACATAATATGAAGAGCAACATTCCCACACAACGTCCTATCAAGCGCTTTAAATTTAGGTATTAAAAACATATAATTTACGGACCTAAAGTTTTTTATCGAATATAATCGACGATTTACTGTCAGACAGACAATTCAAATGTTATATTCTATCTCACAAATTAATGTTAAGATTGTTCATTATAGTACGACATTGCCGTAAATATCGGTGTTAAGAATTATTTCGTGAATGAATGACTTCCATAAATATGGACGACGTTCATTTGAAGTGGATGGACGTCCTTACCTATTGGACATGAGTCCACCATAAGGACGTCTATTATACTTTAAAATAAAAAAAATTTGATAATAAAAATCATGAACGTCCATCATATATTATAGACGAACGTCCTTATTAATAGACTGATGTTCCTATTAGATGGACACCTGTCTATTGTTAAATTAAAAAAAGAGTGTAAAAACAAAAGCAATGGTTTCCGTCCATAAATAGGGACTCTGCTCTACACAAAATCTCCTCTTTCCCGCAATGTTCCTTCTATTTCTTCTTCTAAACTCTTATTTCATTTACTTTCAAACACAAACACTAAGTAAATAGAAATTCATACTTGAACTGCATACATCAATACAGTCAAAGGGTCCACCATCTGCAATAAAAAATAAAGTAAAGAAACAGGTCCGTGCATACATCAATGCAGTCAAGGGGTCCATCATCGAAATAAAAAATAAAGTAAAGAACAGATGCCATGAATGTTTACAGATTTTGGCTAAAAGAAGAGATTACTTTTGTTTTCAATTTTTTTTTTTAATTAAAAAAAATGGACGGGGCGTCCATCTAATAGGGATGCATGTCCATTAAGAGGGATGCCCGTCCATAATATATGGACGGGCGTCCATGATTTTTTATAATTTTTTTTAATTTAAACTATGGACTGGCGTCCTATAGGTGGACTTCTGTCTAAAGTAAATGGACTCTCGTCCATAAATAAGGACGGGAGTCCATTTCAATTGAACACGTCCAATAAAAATAGACGGTCGTCCATATTTGATGAACGTCGTTCATTCGCGAAATATTACTTAACGTATTATATGACTGTCTGACTCAAATGACATATCATTCGGTTTAACATTTCGATGTAAAACATTGATGTCCGTAGTAGTATTCTATTAAAACTTTTATGTTCTTCTCTAGGCCACATACGTGGAAAACGTGGTGCCCATGTGATTATTGTCTTATTTGGTCATTGTTTAAGGAGAGGATTTTATAGCAAATGGAGGTAATGGAACCTCCATCTTATTCATTTATGGTTTTCATTTTAATTAACTCGAAAGAAGAGTGGGTTTGCCCTAACACCCTATACCCCAATTTATATCAACATCAGAGCTCACTTTGTCGTGTGAATTCAATTAATGTCTATTGGCTTTCGAAATAGCTATATTCTCAAATTGATATAATAAATTAACTTCAACAGAGTGAAGAGAGATACATATCAGTTCAAAGTTTGAACTACGGCCTGAGGGAAATGAATGAAAAGATTTGGCCAGAAAGAAACATTCTCATGCCACTTAACGACTGATTTATGCAAAAAGACATTATCTTCTATTTCTTGCCTTTTGAAAATCCGAATGAATATACATTTTTGCAAGCATTAATTGATCACTTTAGGTTGGTAATCGAAAACCCACTATCGATTTAGCATTTTGAGTGCCTAGTAGTTGCGATCCTTTACAATTTAAGTCTTAACATTTATGAACGTGTTCCCTTAATCTATTGTCACGACTATATAGTTAAGTCAGGGCGAGAATTCGAGTTAGTTTATTAATTTTGGATTACATGAACATACAGGAACCTAATAGAGAAAGAAAAGAGCTCAACCAGGTGTATGACATTCTGTAAAGTATAAAATGAATAACCATTCTTGGTGAGTTCACCATATTGTTACATGAATCAGTACCCATTAGGAAATATTTTCTTTATATTGCCCAATTAATATTACCTATGTAGGGAATATTTTGATGATTTTGATCTTCTAAAGATTTGTATCATCCGGACATTTCACATGTAATACATATATATAAATGAAGCAATAAACCACATGTGAAATAAGAACACTTTTTTCTATTGATAAGATAAAATGTATATACAAACTATATACATTCACATATATATACAAAACATAATGCCTCGGAACCGATGACACGATTGGTTCCTAGGGCATACACTAACAGCCTACACGAGGCATGTCGGTATATGAGGAAGTAGGCAAATTCTTGATGATTTGTACTCACAATTGTGGGAATAGATTGCTTCAAGAAATATTTAATCATTCTGGTGAAACCATTCATAACCATTTTCATAGGGTGTTGATTGCTCTACTTCTTTTAGCTAAAGATATTATTAGACCACATCCACAATACAATCGAGGAAAGAGATTTCACAAACCACAAATTCCAAATTCCAAACATTTTGATGTAAGTAACGATTATTATGCAATACATATTTTTTCAAACTATTATTATTAATTTGATTCATGATTATAATTGTATGAAGCAGTAATTTTTATTTTTTGTCATGTTAATAGGATTGTATTGGAGCATGAGATGGAACACATGTGAAAGCTAAATTGCCTTGGGGGGAAGAAATACCTTACATTGGACATAAATGGCATCCTACTCAAAATATTCTTGCAGTAGTAGATTTTAATATGTGCTTTAGATTTGCATGGGCTGCATGGGAAGGTGCTGCACATGATAGTCGCATATTTTTTGAGGCACTCTGCAAAGAAGAGTTAGGATTTCCCCGTCCAACGGGCAACAAATATTATTTGGTAGATGCTAGATATCACCATACGTGGGGATATATGAGTCCATACAAAGGAGAAAATGTAAGATATCACTTGGAAGATTTTCGGCATGCTCGAACAAGGCAATAGGAAAGAAAGAAAAATTCAATTATTTACATTCTTCGTGCAAATATATTGTTGAACGAACTTTTGGTGTGTGGAAAGTACCTTGGTCTATTTTGAGAGATATGCCTAACTTCCATATTGACACATAGCGAGATATTGTGTTTGCCACTATGATAATCCATAACTACGTTAGAAAAAGGAACACACCAGATATGACTTTTCAAGTAGCTGAGAATGAAACATATATGCCTTCATTAGATAGAGATGGAGCACTCTCATCAGATGGAGATAACGCTTTTACCAATAATAATTATTGTAATGCATATGGTGAAAATACTGCTTATTGGATGGCTATGCACGATTTGATTGCAACTGAAATTTGTACCATATAGTTATTCTCATGTGTAAATTGAATGGATTAATATGACTCAATTGAGACATGAATTGAATATTTTGATTGATATATATATATATATATTTTAATATAGTTATAATTCATTATATTTGTTCATTAGTTTATTTTGTATAAAAAATCTAAAAACTATTCATATAAATCTTTAATAAAATATTCGTATATAAAGTATTTGTTTATTTAATTCTAAAATTAAATTATATTGTAATATGATCAAAATATATTTTGATAATATTATAGTAAAAAATTGAGTTAATATAATATATTATTTGATAAAATAATATAACACTATTTTTAGTCATTTTAATAATAAAATGTGCTTATTAACCACATTTTATCAATCGTGTTAACTACTTATCAATTACTTATAAATATTTTAACCAAATATATAACTGTTTAAATTTCAGATGTTTATAAGCATTAGCTACTTATAAACTCAACCAAACAAGCTTCATATCGGTTGTGTCCCGTTGCCAAACCTTGGTCCAGTTTTGATACTTAGCGAAATAACCTCTTTCGGGCTTTGTGTCAAAGGGGAAGAGTAAATACTTGCACATGCATTTTCTCTGCTCCTGCCAAGCGTTGATCATTTCGGGGATATCAAAGTTTACTGCAACAAGCCCTTAACCACTAAAAAATGTCCCATCATTAAGGCCCAATACAGCTTTTGTTTCTGGGGCAAAGAGTGTATTAGCACCTGAATCGCTAACCTTTTGTAAGAGGAAAAGAAAGAAAGAAAGAAAGTGTCTATGTAAACAAAGCATAGCCGAATGAATTGAACTCAGAAAGACGTCCATGACGATCACAAATAGATTGTTATATAAGACTTATCACTGTGCCTAATGCGGGCATGGGAATCTGGACATTATTAATATTATTATTGTTATTTTTGTTTCGTTCTCCATTCTATTATGTTCTCCTTGCGGCTGGTCGAAAGTTAATTTGTCGATTCTTTGGTATAAATGAACAAAAATGTTTGGTAAAGGATTAATGGCTTTTAGTCTTGTCTCATATTTTGAAAGGACAACAAATTATAAAAAGCCAATGGGTATCGCCACCCCTCATTTTCTTTTGATAGCAGCAAGATTGTTCCTTCACTTTCTTGGTTAGCTTTTACGCCCACCTCCATTGATTTTCATGGGAATCCCCACTAACATTCCTCTTTTTAAATTTCGAGGCATCTAAAATTAAACCTCCTTTTCTCACCATTAATGGGTTTTATAACCTTTACCACCTCCCTTTAATCTCTTTAATTTCCTCCTAATCTTCTGTGGGGCGGGGCGGTTATCACTGTCTCCCACAACTTTGAAAAATGGTCGTCAGTTTCTTTTACACGTTTGTCTACTTGTTCTTTCAAAATCACACCAGTACTTTATAATTCAGCTAAAATTAGATAGTCCATATATAAAAAATAATCAAAATCTAGTACTGGCCACTTTGTTTTCTTCTTAGTTGAGGATATTGAATCATAAAATATAAATTAATTAATCACTTGATTGCCGTATTCCATGATTAATTAAGAAAACAAGTGGGGGATCAATATAAATTAACGCCATCGTTGACGTTAGAGATTATGTCCACAGCTAATTAGTAATGTCCAATCACGTCAAAGATATTGAGTAATAGTGGTTCTACTTCCAATAATTATCATAATATGAAGAGCAACATTCCCACCACAACCGTCCTATCAAGCGCTTTAAATTTTTCAGGTTATTAAAAACAATAATAATGTTACGGACACTAAAGTTTTTTATCGAAATATTAAATCGAACGATGTGTTACCTGAGTCAGACAAGCCACGTAGTACGTTAAGAATTATTTCGTGAATGAATGACTATCCATTAAATATGGACGACTGTTCATTTGAAGTGGATGGACGTCCTTACCTATTGGACATGAGTCCACCTATAAGGACGTCTATTCATACTTTAAAATAAAAAAAATTTGATAATAAAAATCATGAACGTCCATTCATATATTATAGACGAACGTCCTTATTTAATAGACTGATGTTCCTATTAGATGGACACCTGTCTATTGTTTAAATTAAAAAAAGAGTTAAAAACAAAAGCAATGGTTTCCGTCCATTAAATAGGGACTCTGCTCTACAACAAAATCTCCTCTTTCCCGCAATGTTCCTTCTATTTTCTTCTTCTAAACTCTTATTTCTATTTACTTTCAAACACAAACACTAAGTAAATAGAAATTCATTACTTGAACTGCATACATCAATACAGTCAAAGGGTCCACCATCTGCAATAAAAAATAAAGTAAAGAAACAGGTCCGTGCATACATCAATGCAGTCAAGGGGTCCATCATCTGAAATAAAAAATAAAGTAAAGAAACAGATGCCATGAATGTTTACAGATTTTGGCTAAAAGAATGAGATTACTTTTGTTTTCAAATTTTTTTTTTTTTAATTAAAACAATGGACGGGCGTCCATCTAATAGGGATGCATGTCCATTAAGTAGGGATGCCCGTCCATAATATATGGACGGGCGTCCATGATTTTTTTATAATTTTTTTTAATTTAAACTATGGACTGGCGTCCTTATAGGTGGACTTCTGTCTAAAGTAAATGGACTCTCGTCCATATAATAAGGACGGGAGTCCATTTCAATTGAACGACCGTCCAATAAAAATAGACGGTCGTCCATATTTGATGAACGATCGTTCATTCGCGAAATATTACTTAACGTATTATATGACTTGTCTGACTCAAATGACATATCATTCGGTTTAACATTTCGATGTAAAACATTGATGTCCGTAGTAGTATTCTATTAAAAATCTTTATGTTCTTCTCTAGGCCACATACGTGGAAAACGTGGTGCCCATGTTGATTCTTTTGTCTTATTTGGTCATGCTTTAAGGAGAGGATTTTATAGCAAATGGAACCTCCATCTATTCATTTTATGGTTTTCATTTTAATTAACTCGTAAAGAAGAGTGGGTTTGCCCTAACACCCTATACCCCAATTTATATCAACATCAAGAGCTCACTTTGTCGTGTGAATTCAATTAATGTCTATTTGGCTTTTGAAATAGCTATATTCTCAAATTGATATACATAAATTAACTTCAACAGAGTGAATGGAGATACATATGACGTTATTGGCCTGAGGGAAATGAATGAAAAGATTTGGCCAGAAAGAAACATTCTTATTCCACTTAAACTGACCCATTTATGCAAAAAGATATTATCTCTCATTCTCTTGCCTTTTGAACTTAATCAAAAGTTAAGTATTGCAAATTGCATATGCATGGATACCGACTTTTGAAAATCCTGTATGAATATGCATTTTTGCAAGCATTAATTGATCACTTTAGTGGTTGGTAATCGAAAACCCACTATCGATTTAGCATTTTGAGTGCCTTAGTAGTTGCGATCCTTTACAATTTAAGTCTTAACATTTATGAACGTGTTCCCTTAATCTATTGTCACGACTTATATAGTTAAGTCAGGGCGAGAATTCGAGTTAGTTTATTAATTTTGGATTTACATGAACAATACAGGAACCTAATAGAAAGAAAAAGAGCTCAACCAGGTGTATGACACTTCTGTAAAGTATAAAATGAATAACACCATTCTTGGTGAGTTCACCATATTGTTACATGAATCAGCTACCCATTAGGAAATATTTCTTCTCTAATGTGATCACAAAGCACAAATTAATTGGAATTAGGCATATTGAAGTGGACGTAAAGAGATTATAATTGCAAACACTAATATATAGATATAACTCTAAGAGGTGTATCGTCTCTTTCATTTACTGCAAGTAAACAATTTTGTGTTGGGTCGCATCTTTGAGTCGTATTCTAAGCTTCATGAGCATCAGTTGACATACGATGGTGCATGGCTTGAATGTATTTTTTTTGATATAGTTTTTCCAATGATGATCAAGTCTAAACTTAAAAGTTTTTGTTGATGCTTGATTTTGATACTAACAACTTTGCACGTGTAAAGTACTAAGAAGTTACATGTGAGATGATTATAGTAAGTGGGTGAGATATTTTAAGTACAGTGACATGCAAAGACGTAAATGTAAAGCTAACAAGATAATTTTTATAGTGTTTCAGATACTTAAAGCGAATTATATATCTATTGTATTCGTTTATATAAATTTGTTCATGGTTGTTAGATAGGTTTACAAGAGGTCGCGAACTGCGATCTGGTATTACAAGTGTTTGGTGTTCTAAATGATTTTAGAGGATGTCAAACCAGTCTCTTTCTAATAATATGTCTTTGCTATTTTCTTTGTTGAATGCGTGAATGTCTGATGCTAATTTTATGAAGAAGAACTGCCTATTTATACTCGTTTAGCTCAAAGTAATGATTACACTTTTACAAGTGGCCTGATGCCATGTAGATCTCTCCTACCTTCCCATTCGCTGAGAATTCAAAGGATATCCTTAAATTAAATGAGACTTAGACGGATGTGTGAGCTAAATTCATCTAGGGACAAATTCTTGAATTGGTTGGGTTGTTTACAGCTATATTCCTATTACCTTTGGAGTCGTGGCATGTTCTAAACGGTGGACTACTTTCTTGAATTATGATTGGTGCTTAATGACGTCAGCATAGATCAACTTTTATTTTAGGCATAATTGTTTTATACGAAAATCTGAGTTGCCTTTATACGAATATATTCACCATTGAAAGTACATATGTTTAATTAGTTTAGCATATGCTCAACTATGATTAATTTATGCACAGAAATTAATTAATTTTATGTTTCCAGTACAATCAGATGCTTAACTTTCTATTTTCGCTCGTGTCCCCACTACTCCTGATTGTGAATTATTATCAATAAATAAAATTTTATTCCTCCAAGCACTTAAGAAGAAACAAATTAAGAAAAGAATTGGTATATGTTCCTCTTAAAAGAATTGGTGTTTAACATCTTTGTTGACATTAATCCGGGAACAGAAAAGTAGAATCATTGTTTCAATGTACCAGATTAAGCACACAAATTATGTGTTTGTCATTTTGTTTAGTTAATAAAACGCAATAAAATCCTTTGTCTATGTAAGATACATGTCTTTCTTCTCTCTAATGCTGAAGTAAAAATGGATTTCTGTAATGGGATTGGTATCTTATAAACCATAACTTTTAATACTACAATTCTCTTTCTTTGTTTTTGAACGTTTCGATGCAAAAAGAGAGGGCCCAGAGCTGCGAAGGGGACGGCTAGCCCTTTCGAATTCAGATAGTTCATATGGCCTCTTCGCCTTTTTAGCCAAAGTTTGTGTTTATATAAAATCGACCATTACCTCTCTCTCTCTCAAAGTAGTTGGAGGCTTAACGTATATAATTAAAAAAAAAAATTGAGATCATATGCCACCCATCAATCTTTAAGGCCCTACAATTTAATGTATTACACATCATTATCTATAAAGATGATAATTGTATGTAACCTAGATTGATTTCTGTCATTTTTGATAATTTATTATCTAAAAGACATCTAGACCGAGCTAGCTTATAAGTAACATATAAAGGCTAGCTAACTAGATAAGTTAATTAATATGGACTCAATAGTTTTGTTTTCTCTACGGATTTTTTTTTTTGTTCTCCTAAAATAATGTGTTCCACATACCTGGAAGACGCCTTTCTAATATATAGTATCTAAAATGAACTAGAAACCCCTTTTTTTTAATGCGGATCTGGGGATATTATTTTTACCTCTGCTCACTTACACAGTCATATATTATATTCCACACCACATGAAAAACTCTGAACATCTCTCCATTCTCTAACCTTGCAATGATGAAGTACACCCTCATGGATCATTGTTTCATTTCATTTTGCTTATGATGTGCAATGCTTCAAAAGATGTGACTCTCGACAGTTGCTGCACGTATTATTCAGTATGAAATAGTAATATGATTTAAATAACTATATTTAGTAGTACTATAAAGGAGATCACCCTTCGAAGCAGAAAAAGGTCAATGACTTTAGTTCCAAATCTTCTGGTTAGAAAACCTAATTCAGGTTAAACCTAACAAAACCTAAGTGGACACATAATTTTGTAGTACGAGTTGATCTGTACTGGAATGTGTGTCGAGCACTGAAAGACAGTGAAAGATATATAGGTTTATACATAAATTAAAGAAGAACAATCAATAGGTGGAGTATTACAACTAATTAATCACATTAATAACCAACCCTTTTTCTTATTATTGGAAAAGTATGTAGGTCAGATTTAGGTCTCATTACCCAGTGATTGATCACTTTATGTGACTTCATGAAGTCGGTAAGAAATATTAAGCATTATAAATCAATGATTAAACAAAATGGTCATCTCTAAATCAAATTTCAACATCTGAACATGTTTTAGTATTACGTAGAAGGTGGCATCATGCTGCGGACATGGATTCTGAATATGTCAGACTCAGTTACGAAAATGGCCACTAACAATGGTCTAAAATATTCCTCGCTGTAAATGATTCATGATTGGTAAGTACCGAAATTTAATTTATAGTTGTTTCCTTAAGTTGACTGCGTAACATTCCCTTATATATGATACTTCCAGTCGCTTCCATCACTAGGTCAACTGACCTTTCAATTGCAAAGCCTAAAGTACTGAATAAACTATGAATTTTCTCCGTTATTGAATCCTAATATCCATTAGTTTTATAGATAGTTTGATTGTATGTGTAGCAATATTATATAATTTTGGGAATAAAAATAAATAACTCTCCTTCTATCTAGAGAAAGTACTGATATTTGTCTCTAGAAGATTTTGCATCAAACGACTTGAAGTCTGAAACAATTCAAGTCGCCTTAGAGTCATTTGAAGCTTGTCTGACTGATTGGTTTTGTTTGTCTTGAGCCTGTGCGCTCCGGTCAGGCGCCTGTGCCCATGACTTTTTTCTGTTTGGTTTGAGCTTGTGAGCTCCGTTAGAGCGCCTGAACCCATCTCCCTCCTTTGTTTGGAGCCTGCGTGCTCCTTTTTGGGCGGTTGTTCCCATCATTTTGTCCAAAAAGAGGAAAGCATCTATTCTGGTCTTTTCTAGACCTCTTTTAGGGTATGCCTCTAGTTTTCTATATAATTTCTCTTCTTTTATGAAATTTAACTTTTTTTCAAAAAAAAAAAAAGTCTACAACAATTCAACCGTTTAATGAACTTTACCAAAGTAACAGTTTACTTCCTATAAAATATCATGCACATACGGAATTGAAGGAAAATTAGTATTACTTCACATGGGATAATCATGAAAATACCGAATTGAAGGAAAAGACTGCTAATTAGGAGGCAAGAATTTTGGAACAAATAGTAAGATACTGTTAAAAGATGCTTATTAAAAGGAAAGAATCTTAGAAGTAGTAAGAAACTGTTTTTTAAAATTTTGATTTTGTATTTGAAAGAAGAATAAAAGAGTAGATGAAAAAAGAAAGATTCTGATCCAAAATTGCAGGCACTATAGTGGAGGCTACTTGGCTGGTTCCTCCCGCCACACCCAAAGGACGATGTGATGCGGACTCTGGACTTGAAAGAGTTTAGTTTGGTTTTCATTTAACTCTCCGGTATTTAATGCATCGAGAATCCTTAAATTATTGGGGGAGTTAAAAAGAATTTTAGATTCATTGGATAACCCCAATTTTGACGTTTCACCATCTAGCAATCTTAATTAGTACAAAGACGAACAGTTCAATATAACCATATCAACCGATATTTTGAATCACTTAGGTTATTTGCAGCATTTAAACGAGATTTTTTTTTTTTTTTTTTTTTTTTTTTTTCAATATCTTTATAAAACCAAAACGTGGCAGCTAGCTGGCAACAATTTGATAATATTATGCTTTCTTTTCGGATCATGTAAGGAAAGTCCTTGTGATTAAGCATAAAATAAGACCATTTCCTCACATTTAATATCGATTTATTCATACTTATATATGTATTTATTTATTGAGTCATTCATTAAAAACACCACCCAATTTTTGTAATTATCATCGAAATTTTATTTTACGTGATTTACTAAGTGAAGCCTGTGTACATATCTAGTTATTCGCTCTTGTTCATCGATTTGTTACCTTGCTTTAGTGAATCATTAGTGTATAGCGTCACACATGTTTATACGACTCTAATGTTATGGAGCTTTATTATTGTACGTAGTACTTTATATCTCTCTAGATCTCTTTTATGATTTTTACTTTGTTGCTTATGTATAGATCACTCACCATCTCCATAGATGATCATTAATTAAGGTGGGTCAAAAAGGGCATGATGAAAAGTCTAGAGAAAGCCCTTCAAATCAGATGGTCAGGAACAGCTCTGTGGGTCCAATCATCGAACAAGCAGCATTAAGCCATACCATAAAAAATATCAACATGGTTGAACCAACTAAATTGATTGAGTTATGTCAATGCGAGTCAGCTATTGTTACTTGTCCTTCTAAATGTATGTTTCTTCTCTTCTTTTCTCGTTTCTCTGTTTGGGGTTGTTGTTGGTTAAAGGTATATACCACTGTTCTCACTGATCGCCACTTATATTGTATATATTACACAGTACTACTGAGTCTGAGCCCTGTTTCATTTCCATCTTAGCTCTAGAGCTCACCCTTTTCCCTCCATTCACAAAACAGATTAGACTCAATCTATATTTCCAAAATTCCGGGAATTCGATCCCATAATATCTCTATCATCTATTTGTGGATAAGATTAATACCATGTCTCAAATTTCAACCTAATCTCCATCCACTATATATATTACACGATATCGAGTTTAACAGTTTGTGCCGAAGAGTGAGTTATACAGTTTGTGTCAAAGAGTGATTCTTCATCCTAGTTATCTTTGAAGCATAGATTAGTTGCGGCAACTTTTGGTTAGCTAGCTAGTTGTGTTGATCAAATTGTGCGGTTTAATTATGGATAACTTGAAGGAAGTAGAAGGAAAAAGAATCCATGACAAGAAGATGGGCGCATCAGCAAGGTGCTTAATGGTGACTGGACCTGTCATAGTTGGTGCTGGCCCATCGGGCATGGCGACTGCTGCTTGCCTTAAAGAAAAAGGAATCCCTAGCTTGATTCTTGAAAGGGCTAATTGCATAGCTTCCTTATGGCAGCACAAAACCTATGATCGCCTTCGACTTCATCTCCCTAAGAATTTCTGTGAACTCCCTCTCATGCCATTCCCAGAAAGCTTCCCTTCTTATCCAACCAAACAGCAGTTCCTATCCTACTTAGATGATTACGCTAACCACTTTGGTTTGGAACCAGTTTTTAACACGACTGTGGTGAATGCTGAATATGACCATCGCTGTAGGTTTTGGAGAATTAAGACTTTGGGGCTCAAACAAGAAGAGACTGAGTATATAAGTCAATGGTTGATTGTTGCCACTGGAGAGAATGCAGAGGAGGTTATGCCACATATTGAAGGAACGGAAAATTTTGGAGGGCCTATTCTTCACTCTAGCTCGTACAGGTGTGGAGAAACATTTCGTGAAAAGAGCGTACTGGTAGTTGGATGTGGGAATTCAGGCATGGAGGTGTCTTTGGATCTCTGCAACTACAATGCTCGTCCAACCCTCGCCGTTAGAAATGCGGTGAGCGCACAACTCTGCAACATAAATTTCATTGAAATGACTTCTTCTCTACCAGATTTTTTAACATTCGTTTAACCTAAACTCCTCCCAAATATATCCATATATATACATGAGAGAAAAACCCATAATTATAATACCAGTAGGAAATAGTACAGTAAGATTTGAATTAAACCAAGTAGAAGTAAAGATGTTCTTTCATGCGAGATTTACAAATACTATCCTCTAAGAGTAATAATAGAGTCTACTGTATCTGTTACAGTTGAGTTGTGTTGTTGACTTTGTATTTGGGAAGTAACTCAGTCTGCTGCTTGTTACATACTTATTATAGCAAGATATTTGCAGTAAAAAATAATATCTTTTTTCACTCACTTTCTTGGAATTTGTTTGCATGCGCAACATTGGTCATCAGACTCATCACCACGAAATCGATCTTTTATGTTACAGTCAATGTTCTTTGAATAAATATTTTCTCTCTTACAGATTCTACCAGGGAAGTGAACTGGAAAATGCATACGCTGGGATATTGGGTTCACAAATAATCTCATTAAACATTTATTTTATTCAAGCTTTTGATTAAAGCAACTTTTTTCTTTTCTGTTGCAGGTGCACGTTTTGCCTCAAGAGATAATAGGGATATCAACTTTTGGATTATCTATGTCCTTGCTCAAGTGGCTGCCCGTACGCCTCGTGGATCAATTTTTACTTCTAATGTCGTGGTTTCTGCTCGGAGACACTGCTCAAATTGGACTCATTCGCCCCAAGCTTGGCCCTCTTGAACTAAAGAATTTGTTCGGCAAGACACCTGTATTAGATGTTGGAACAATAGGAAAAATCAAAAGTGGGGATTTTAAGGTTAGATTCTCCTTTATATTAATCTTCATTTTAGATGTCACATAGTCAATATCGAATCATAAACCTTAACCCACCCACCACTCTAGATTTGACTTACTATTAGTTGCTTTGTTTTTTTAGCTGAAGCGTAAGCTTGGGGTTTCATTCTTTAATATGTAGGTAATTCGACAAGGAATTAAGAGACTGAAAAAAGATAGCGTGGAGTTCATTGATGGGAAGGATGAGAAGTTCGATGCTATCATTCTAGCTACGGGTTTCAAAAGCAATGTAGTATCTTGGTTGAAGGTACTTTCTTTATATATTTTTTTATCACAGTAATCAAACAATTACAAGCAATATATAACAACTGAAAAGAGTATGTTTTCCTTTGGGTTTTCATTTTCAGGAGACCGATATGTTTTCGCTGAATAATGGGATGCCCCGGAAGCCATTTCCAAATGGATGGAAAGGCGAGAATGGGCTGTATGCGGTAGGATTTACTTACCGTGGCCTACTTGGTGCCTCTATTGTGGCAAGAAAAATTGTTGAAGATATTGAGCATGATTGGAAAGCTGAGGCCGCAAATTTCCTGGCCTTCACTCGTGCCTCTCTGCCACAATCTGAATTAGAAGCGAAAGAAATCATCAAAATTGATAGAACTTTCTACTAATAACCTACTACTAATGGACATTAATGCTAAGAAGTTTTTCCTCCTTCAGGTTTATTTGGAGGAATTTAATACCAAAAGAAAAAAGGATGGATATGCGATTAATTCCTAATTTTGATCTTTCAATACGTTTAAGGTAATAGTTTTTTGTTTTGTTTGGGCGTAGCAACTAGCAAGTGTATATCTTGTACATGGATTTTGTTTTCTAATTAATTTTCAAATTTAACTTTTACATTTGCTTGCAGACTTCATTTTTTATTAGTACAGTTAACATCAGTATAATCTAGACAGAATGTGATGATTCCATCACTATGACCTCCATAGTGATGCTAGCTAAATTTAATGGAATTAATATACACCTTGTTATTATCATGTTTCAAGTTTCCTGATATTTAAGCTCTCATAATTAAAGCTAATCTATTATTAAGTCAAGAATAATATATCTTACTAGGTAATATACCCTTTTAGGAGCCTTCCATCATAGTTCAAGAAAAAGACAACGTTACCTATTAGTTAGGAAAAGCTGAAATTAACTTTAGGTTTGAAATTTTTCCAAGAACTAATCACTATGTTATTTTGAAAATGAGAGTTGTTTAAGGAACATATAAACCTTTAAAAAGCTGGCTAGGGACCATGATATATCTTATTTTGTAGAAAAGAAAAAGTGATTCAAATCAATGATAGTAAAAAGAAAAGGAGAAAAAAAAAAAAAAAAAATTCCTACAGTCGTCCATGTACAAAGAAGTGACCCTCCTCAGGTTCTGTTTTGTCATTTGTGTATAACCTTTTTCATTAATTAATAGGATGTATACTTAAATTTGAATTAGGTGTTAGAAGCGTTTTCTTATTTGCTTAGGTTTTCCCTATCCTCATCAGTAACTTGGACCACCATTATCGTTGAGACTCCATATAATCTCCACCATAATTTGTTCCCCGTCATAGCTCGGATGGGGTCTGAACTCTGGTATATATTAAACACAACTATTGTAAAGTTGTTGAGAAACTTTATCAACACCTTGAATAGTAATACATATTTAAACGAATAGATCTTTTGACGTTTTATATAATTTAAATACAACTAAGTTGTTGATTTCAAAGATAGCTAGGTGGAGATCTTTCTTTTATATAAGCCAAAGTGGTATGTTTCTTGGCAAAATACTGAATGTAATTCTACTACGATTAATATTATCTTGTTTCCAAAGATTAAGCCATGTAATTGAATCAATGATTAAGAGATAGAGGCATTATCTTGTTTGAAACAATGATTAAGGGTTGAATTAAGAGATATTGGCAGGTTTTATTCCGACAAAAGGGTATTGATGAGAACATACAAATCAAATCTTCTGGTTTTTGAGGAACAGTGACAGTAGTAATCCCTCTGAGAGAGAGAGTACTTATCAACATCAAAGAATTTCTACTTCATAAATCCAAATCTACGAGAGGACCATCTAATAATTGCCTGGTCCATAAGATCCCCTAATTTAATTCTATCAGCTGCCGACTATTATTATTATTTTTTTTATAAAATATATTGGTGCACACTTGAAATTAATAAACAATTAATGATTATAGATAGATAATGTGACATTTAATGGTGCATTAATTTCATTTCTCTGGGGCAACTTGCTCCATTTCCCACTAAAATCATGATATTTAGGTCTTATCGCTTGTCGTGATCCTCTCGATCTTGGATATTCTAATTAATTAATTAAATCTCCTATGATTAATTTAAATTAATAAGTTTTATATGCCACAACTTTAGGGTTTTTCATTAATCAATTAATTAACTCTTACGAAGTGTAATCAATATTTCTACCTGCTTGACAGCTTCTCTAATGGTTATATTTTGATTATGGAGAAGGAGGTGTAGGGTTTGAGTTGAGTTGAGCTGGATGGATGCATGGTCCAGTAGGCACGTGATAGCCACGACGACAATACAAGACACAACCCAGGAGCAGCTTTCCATATAATGTACGTACACTAGGGGCACATGCGCTCTCATGGTTTTGCATTTGGACTTGGACCATGAGTTTTGATTGATTTATTTACTGCTTTTCTTGTAGGGGAGGGGGTGGTCCAATCCAATTTTATTTGGACCATTAGTTTTAAATGTATATTAATTATACCAATTCAATCATCATGTATCAATATGCACTATATTACAAATATTACTCATCTATCTTTTGAAAATGATATATTTCTTTGACAATCACCCTTAATCATTACGCTTACCTGTAACAATTATTTTTGCATCAATGCCAACTCTAGTAGATACAATTGTATGTCAATTGTCTCCTGACGGCTCAGATAAAAAAAAATCTCTCCTCTTTCTTTTTTCTTTTTCAACCACTACTAGGTAATTAAACTCTATATAAATTTGCCTTTATATATATAGGCAAAAGAAAGTCTCAGAAGATCATGGGAGTTAGCTAGATTTAACAATGACTCCAAGTCGAAATTTGTGAGCATATATAAGAATTCTTAAACTCTCCTACACTTGTGTAACCATTTGATCAGAACTGTTGGCTAAAACTCTAATAGATTATCACTCAACAAAATGAGATGCCAAACACATGCATTGCATTAATCATCACCAATTTAAACCCGAAAACTTAAATTCATGAGTTGATTATATATAAATTGTATTTATATACACTCTTTTGTTATTAATTAAGTTGTTTTCCTAACATATCGAGATATAATCCAGGTAGTAATACTAGGAATTAAGCCTGTTAATATTATAGATTAATTATCAGTATCAAAGCCTGTCTATATCCAAGAAGAACACGAATTCTCATAATACTTAATCCAAAGATATTTAAACTAGTAAATAAAACTTGGTTGATTTGGCGCATTTGATCCCTAGAGTCAGAGGAGGAACCTATGAGGATGAGCATGCGGTGATATATGTACATAATAAGTAAGTTTTGGGAGACGATGATGGTGAGTCTGGAAATATGAAAGGGCCAAGACAAGCAGGCGCGCGCTACCGTGAATGGAGAACATGACTACAACTCCATCAAGTTGTCTCGTCAGCAGAGAAGAGCATAATATTTGTATGATTTGATGATCGATCAAAGAGTAATGAGTGAGGAATGTTCGAGATTCACTTAAAATTCCACATGGGACCACCACTTTCATACTTCTTGTCTTGTTCAATCATAAGCTCATCCCTCATTTCCTGGAATTCTTAATCTCATTTATATTAAGTGAACTTCCACTTTCTCTATACACCTTTTCCTAATTTTATTACAAAGACAAAATAACACCTCGTTAATTTTGTTGATACTTGATTTTTAACACCAATTACTTGTACGTGTAAAGTGTTAAGCTGATTTAGAAATTACACGTGAATGGGAAATGAAGTAAATAAATGATAAATGATTTTTAAAGTGGTTCGGATATTCAAAGTAAATCTTACGTCCACTGTTCTTTTATTATTCTCTGACTATCTCTATGATATTGCTCGTAAAGCATACAAAGATGGAGAAATATTTTGTTTACAAAGAAAAATAATGAAGCTCAAATCTATGTCCAACTCTCATTTGTCGAGCCTCCTCTTTTCGTGAAGAGATGTGCCCATTTATACCTTTTGAGATCAATGTAATGAGTGCTTTTGCAAATTGTCATGACACCTGAGGACCACTCCTAAATCCTTATCTTAAAATGGGATAGGATTGATATAAAGTATCTCTTAGAGGCACTTTGGGTTGATGACAGCTAATACTACCTTATCTTTTGGGACGACGTGGCAGCTCCTAGACAGCACAAAACCTTCCTGAACTCTTATTGATGGTACTGACATCAGTGTGATTTTTGGTACAACAAACACCCCCCCCCCCCCCCCAGTTTTTGGAGTGCGTAATTGTACTTCAAAAACTCATGTCTTAGATTTAAATGGCTGTCGCACTATAGGCTGCAGTCTTGAACTAAAGAGCTCAAACTATGCCTAGCGTGATCGGGTGCTGAGAGCTAGGACTGCGATTTGAGCGCTTGGAGCAATTCGAAACTAAGCGTGATCTGATAACTAACATGAAATGTCCAGTAGATGAATTCCTAGAGAGGGCTGACGTCAGAAGCCCAAACGCACGACTTATAGGCCTTAAACGGATAAGCCAACTTAAAATAGCCATAACTTTTGATTCGGGAGGAGTTTTAGAGCCCGTAATATATCCACGGGAACCTGGTTGAGACCATTTTCGAGGTCAAAATCCATGGTTTCGGTATGGTTTGGGACTGTTTTTAGTTTTTTACGCGTTTTTTTTACGCTGGCAGCTGGTCGTGATATGAGAACTGATCACGATCTGAGAGTTGAGAACACGACTTAAGGTTGTTCGCAATCTCAAGGCTAACAGCTGATCGTGATTTGAGAATTAGGAGCTGATTGCGATCTGATAGGGGCTCGACCTGAGAGTCTGAGGCGTACGATTTGAACAATCTAATGAACGCGATCTCAAGCAAACGAGCGAGCTTATGAGCTCAATTAGAGAGCATAAGGAGCTCGATCAGAGAGTATAAAGAGCTCGATCAGAGATTATAAGGAGCTCGATCAAAGAGCATAAGGAGCTCGATCTGAGATCATAAGGAGCTCGATCAGAGAGCATGAAGAGCTCGATCAGAGAGTATAAGGAGCTCGATTTGAGATCACAAAGAGCTTGATCTGAGAGCATGAAGAGCTCTTTGCGATCTAAGAGTTTAAGGAGTTCAATCTAAAAACAGAAGGAGTTCGATTAGAAAGCGCAAAGCTTGATATGAGAACACAAGAAGTTTGGTAAAGAGCGCGAAGCTTGATCTGAGAACAGAAAGAGTTTGATTAGAAAGCATGAAGCTTGATTTGAGAACAAAAGGAGTTCGATCAGAAAGCGCGAAGCTTGATTTGAGAACAGAAGGAGTTCGATTAGAAAGCACGAAGCTTGATCTGAGAACATAAAGAGTTCGATCAGAAAGCGTGAGGCTTGATCTGAGAACACAAGATCAGCGATCTAAATGATTTGAACGCTTTAGCTCAACGATCTTGATCGTGCAATCCGAGAAATCGAATGCGTGCGATCTGTGATCTGACCATGCGATCTGAGAGCTGAAGATCAGAGCGATTTGAGTATGCGATCTGCGATCTGACCACGCGATATGAGAGCTATGAAGCGTGTGATCTATGATCTGACCACACGATCCGAGAGCTCTGATGCGTGCAATCTATTATCTAGCCACGCAATCTAAAGCTAAAGATCAACGATTTGAAGCTGAAGATCAGAGCGATCTGAGCGTGCGATCTGCGATCTGACCACGCACTTGGAGAGCTCTAATGCTTGCGATCTACGACTTGACCACGCGATCCGAGAGCTCTGATGCATGCGATTTGGCCATGCAATTTGAAGCTAAAGATCAACAATCTTGGGCTAAAGATATTAGCGATCTGAGCGTGCGATCTACGATCTGACCACGTGATTAGAGAGCTTTGATGCGTACGATCTGCGATCTGACCACGCAATCCGAGAGCTTTGATGCGTGCAATCTGCGATCTGGCCATGCTATGTAAAGTTAAATATCAGTGATTTGTAGCTGAATATCATGATGATATAAGTGTGCGATCTGAGGGCTAAAGATCAGCAATCTGTAGCTGAAGATTAGAGCGATCTGAGCATGCGATATGTGATCTAGTCAGGCGATATGAAGCTAAAGATCAACGATCTGTAGCTAAAGATCAGAACGATCTAAGATGCAATCTGCGATCTGTCCACGTTATCTGAGAGCTAAAGATCAGCAATCTGTAGTTGAAGATCAGAGCGATCTGAGCGTACGATCTGTGATCTGACCAGGCGATATGAAGCTAAAGATCAGCGATTTGTAGCTGAAGATCAGAACGATCTGAGCATGCGATCTGTGATCTGAGAGCTGAAGATCAGCGATCTGTAGTTGAAGATCAGAATGATCAGAGCGTGCGATCTGCAATCTAACCACACAATCCGAGAGCTCATATGCGGAACATGCTTCAGTATTTTGACGATAAGAGCTATAAACTTTGGATTTGGATGATTCTTGGACCATCGGAAAGATAACTTGAAGGGTTACAACTCTTGTGTTTATCACATTGCCAGATTTAGACTTTCTATTGCTTGGATCTCCACATCAAGTGACGTGAAGATTTTGAGGCTTGCTAGAAAAACATGGAGAGCTGATGTGAATCATGCCCTCGTTCTAGCGTCAAACTGTTGATGCTTAATTTTTGATACCAACTATTTACACGTGCAAAGTGCTAAGCTGACTTAAAAATTACACGTGAATGGGAAATGAAGTAAATAAATGGGAGATGATTTTTTAAAGTGGTTCGGATGCTCAAAATGAATCCTACGTCCACTGTTCTTTTATTATTCTTTGAATATCTCTATGATATTGCTCGTAAGGCTTACAAAAATGGAGAAATACTTTGTTTACAGAGAAAAATAATGAAGCTCAAATCTATGCCCTACTCTCATCTGTCCAGCCTCCCCTTTTCGTGAAGAGATGTGCCCATTTATATTTTTGAGATCAATGTAATGAATGCTTTTGCAAGTTGTCATGACACGTAAGGACCACTCCTTAATTCTTATCTTAAAATGGGATAGGATTGATATAAAATATCTCTTGGAGGCGCTTAGAGTTGATGACAGCTAATACCACATTATGTTTTGGGGTAACGTGATAGCTCCTGAACGACACAAAACCTTTCTGAACTCTGATTGGTGGTGCTAACATTAGTGTGATTTTTGGCACAACAAATTCCACTAGTCAATCCTTTTTCTCGGTGTATATAGAAATCACTACATCAAGTATGATCAATCGAAATTTTGCAGGATTAGAGACAATAATTTTTTTTTTTTGTTTTTTTATAGGTAATTAGTATCATTAAAAGAGAGAAAGAATGTATGGAGAGACTATAAAAAACTGGTCATCCTACCTTAGGATAAGCCCTAGGATAGGAACAAAAACACAAGCTTAAAAGACTGAGGACCTAATCTCCTCTTATTTCTTTATCTTGAGCACATGAAGGATAAGAGACAAGAGGAAAGGAGCAAACAAAGGGACACAAAGACAAAGTCATTCTACCACAAGACATGCCCTGGATCCAAAAAAACGATATTCCCAAATCAATATTTATTAAAGATAACTTGGCATGCATGCATAAAAAGAATGTGCTAAATTGTGAAACAATGCAAAGAAGTGTCAATATCTTATGATGCATCCCAAAATATTACCGTGAGGGTAAAGAAGAGCCGTCCCTACAAATTATTCCATCTCTCCCCCTCTTTCCCATAGCTTAGAAAGTGACAATTGAGAGAAAAGATGGAACTTTTATTGATCTCTTTCTCTTTTCAATATTGCAAGTGATGAGTAATATTCGAACATGTCTAGAAAGCTCTATACGCAAATGCAAAATATATGATTGTATAAAGGGTAGAGTTGCTCAACCCACTTGATCACTTTTCTTGGTAGTGCAGTTTTGTTTGCTTCTTCAAGTAAATTAGAGTAGTTGAGAATCGTTGAGGTCGATCAAGTAAATGAGTGGAGAACTCAAAACTTTTTCTAAAAGTCTTCACATTAATTCTTGGAGTACTACTTTTCCTTTTCTTTTGACACAATTCAAGGTATAGAAGCTCCCACCTCGCGCCCAGTTATTTGGAGTGTTGAATCACCAATCCCAGCTTAAGGCATGATAGTGGACACCAATTTATCTTTGTCTACTCCACATCCTGATCATGGTTACTGCAAACTAAGAAACTTCACTCTTAATTTCTGAGATGTTACAGCTCTATATCACATATTCTTGGAAAGACGATATATATATATTTGGTATTGCTCAAAAACGCTATCGGCCTTTCCCAGTTTGTATTTGGAAGATATATTTCAGTGGAATGAAAAGGGCAAGGTGAACCACATTTGACCTTATCGCAAAACTAGCTAGTCATTCACAATCACTCATGAACCATTTCTGTAGTATGGTAAAAGAATACATAAGATAAAAAAATTATTAGTTAACCACCTCCACTTTGAATTCATCGCCCTCCTAATTTTTGTTTACCAATACTGTTAACTCTTGCTGTAAATTAGTTTGGATGGGTTGATCTCCGGTCCCCGGCATATTCTTTTCAATATACATAAAACAACCCATATATCTATGTACTCGATAATAGTAACTTTTCCTCCTTAATAATGCTGTAAGTATGAAAATAAGAAGAAGAAGACGGAAAAAAAAGCATTTTCTTCCATTTATCTTTAATTTTACGGTTTATAGGAGATCTATTTTCTAGTTAGATATTAAGCACGGTATTAATTCTAAATGGGCTTTATTCGGCCTCAAATCAGCCCATTTGTAGGGCCTGTAACTTCTAACGATTCGTCAAATATCTTGTATCGGCCCGGCTCCTCCTGGGTCCTCTCTTGCCCAGTCCATGAGAGCCTCTGGTTTCTAGTTTAGATTCACTTACAATATGGATTTTCTACAAAATAATATTTTATAGAATTGCGAGATTATAGCTCGATCTAGAATCAGCTCGACTCTATCAATTGTACGACCCATCATAAACTTATCGAGTTGTAGCTTGACCTAGCACAAGGTAGTAGCGACCAATCCTTACAATTGTTCAACCAATTTACAAATAACTTCAGATCCCAAGTATCTCGGATTGAATCAGATCAACAATAATCTTTGCGCAATCACAGCATCCAATCGCAAAAATATCAGAATTGCATTTAAAACTTATTTGTAATCTCTTTATTTTCGTTCTTTCCTTTGTACAAAATCTATATATAAACCCCCTCCAACGATGAGAAAGAGGATAACAAATTATTCTAGGACTGATTGTAAGCTCTCACAGCAAATACAAAAACAGTGGACGTAGGTTTAAGAGTGCAATTTGCTGAACCACTTTAAAAACTTTCTTGCCATTTATTTTACTGCATTTTCCATTTACGTACTGTTGGTTACCCGTAATCATGCACACATCAATTTCGATTCCGACAAAGGTCGATCGTATCACTTAAGTTGGTGTATTTTTGCATCAACATATAGGAAATGATTTTTAACTCCCATGAAATTGATGAGTATCCCTTCTTTTAAATCTATTTTTGTTTTGATAAGTTTAACCATAATGACACTATAAATTCTAATTAAACTCATCCTCTATTTTATATTTTTGTTTATTCTTTTTAACCTTTAATTCTTATATAAACTCTAAATCTTTAAGAATCATTTACAGCATTTAACAAAAGTTGCAAGAAAGGCTGTAACAAATCATTCCAAAAGCAATTTCAGAAGCATTTAAAAGCTATTATATAGTCTATGCTCTATGGCATAATTTTGTTTTTTTTTGTTTTTTTTGTTTTTTTTAATGCCATTAAAAACACCATTGAAGCCCGTCAAATACAGTACTATGATGGTTTAGTGCTAACAATCCTTTTTCTTATCATTATGAATTCTTAATTACTAATTTATTTTCATTTATTGATAATTATAGAAACAATATACAATTATGGTAACCCCAAGGGGTTGGCCTGAAGGTTTGCTCTTGTTCTTGAGTTTCTAGATTCAAACCTTAGGGTCATCTGCTACATTGTGACTTACCTAGTCTTTTACTTATAAAGTGTTCAATGAATCACGTGAATTAGTTAAAGTGTGCATAAGTTGACGAAGACTCCGAATATCGAAAAAAAAAAAAAAAAAATACAGCGATGGTATCAATAAGAGATTTAAATATCAAACTCTCAACTCTACTTCTGTGCACTTCCCACCAATCAAATATATTAACTCAAACTATCATCAATACAAAGCTAGGGTTGCTGGAGGAGTTCAAAGAAGCATTAAAGAAGACCGTGAATAAAAGAGAGCGAGATCAAGACAGATTGAGAAGTCAATGTTAGAGATTCGGTTGATCGGAGAGATAAGTGATAATTTGTTGGGAAACAGAGGAAGAAAGGTTAACTTAATCTGGTGGCTGGAGTGATTTTGACTGGACACCGCGCGCCGTGACTATGAAAGCCGGCCAGATTCACTGATGATTCAGGTTCCTAACTTCTCTTGCTTACTTGGAGAAATATTCAAGGAGATAATTGTGGAAGAAAGTGTTACAGTGAGACTAGAAAGGCAAAGGGAAGTAATATGAAGGAGATAAATGGGAGATGAAGTTTGAGAATTATCTCCTTGATCTCTCCTCCAAATACTTAGAACCTTTCTTAAAATTTATCTAGAAAAGTTGTAAAGATAAAAGATATTAAAAGTTCATTTCACTCTCCTTTATTCATAACATTTTTACATTTAATATGTGAATATATAGCATTTCATACTTGAAATGCTGTAAATACTAAACAAGCACACCATTTATATTTAAAAGCTGTAATTGTGAAGTTGTAAAAACCGAGATTTCTTGTAGTGGTTACTGGTTTTCATGGTAGTTCCGGGGTTACTATCTAATATATTATCGCTGGAAAAAAGTGCTTAGTATGTACTGTGACTTTATCATTAACAAATAAACAAGGAAACGATTATTTTCATTATGACTTTCCAGGCAAAATTAATGATAAAGAAATGAAAGAATTAAGCAATCTCTAATTCAATCTTTGCAATTAACCACCTTTTCCTCAATAAAATGAATCTCTTGCAGAGTTCATTACGTGCAAAATATGTTATTTTCTAAACAATCACCAAAATTTTAACTGGGTTTTATCATATTAAGAAACAATATAAAGATAAGTTAACTATACTTTACTCTTCCAACTACCTGTTAAATGCACTAATCAAGAAACGCAAAACAATTAATAAATTTTTAGGAAATTTTTTGCATTAAATCAAAAAATTAACAACCAGCAGAAATTGTAAACGAGGAGTAGACTCGGCAGCTGAATCACGAAAGGAACCAAATGAAAAATAAAATAAAAACGCGGTAACAAGAAGGAATGTTGTTAAAGCCAAATTCTTTTTTTTTTTTTTTTTTTTTTTTCTGTCATCAGAATTTGGAGTTAGTGGACTTAGGCTTAAGAGTGCAACTTGCCCAATCACTTTTAAAATTTTTTGCCATTTATTTTATTGTATTTTCCATTTACGTATTGCTAGTTATCAGTAATCATGCACACATCAGTTCTGATCCCAACCAAGGTCGATCGGATCACTTAAATTAGTGTATTTTGCATCAACATATAGGAAGTGATTTTTAACTCCCATGAAATTGATGAGTATCCCGTAGTTTTAAATGTATTTTTGTTTTGATAAGTTTAACCATAATGACGCTATAAATTCTAATTACACTCATTCTCTATTTTATATTTTTGTTTATTCTTTAACCTTTAATTCTTATATAAACTCTAAATCTTTAAGAATCATTTACAACATTTAATAAAAGTTGCAAGAAAGGCGTAACAAATCATTCCAAAAGCAATTTCAGAAGCATTTAAAAGCTATTATTTAGTCTATGCTCAATGGCATAATTTATTTTTATTTATTTTTATATACCATTAAAAACACCATTGTAGCCCGGCAAATACAGTACTATGATGTTTTAGTGCTAACAATCCTTTTTCTTATCATTATGAATTCTTAATTACTAATTTATTCTCATTTATTGATAATTATAGAAACAATATACAATTATAGTAACCCCAAGGGGTTGGCCTGGAGGTTTGTTTCATTCTTTGAGTTTTTGGATTTAAACCTTAGGACCACCTACCACATTGTGACTTACCTGGTCTTTTGCTTATAAAGTGTTCGATGAACCACGAGAATTAGTTGAAGTGTGCACAAACTAGGCTGAACACTCGGGGTACCCAAAAAAAAAAAAAAAAAAAAAATACAGCTATGGCATCAATAAGAGATTGTAAATATCAAACTCTCAACTCTACTTCTTTGCACTTCCCACCAATCAAATATATTAATTAAATTTGTTGTGTGTGATTTTTCCATCAAGCTCGGGCCTTCACGAGGATATAGCTCGACCTAGAACTAGCTCAGCAATGATGATTGATTGACCTAACATAAGCTCGTTGAGCTATAGCTCAACCTAGCATAAGCCAGTCGCGAGCAATCCGAGCAATCATTTAATCAATCCCTAGATTACTTCAAATTCCAGATATTACGAGAATGACTAGATCAACAGTGTTCACTGCGCAATTACATTGCCTAATTGCAAGAATATCAGAATTGTGATTCAGATCAATTGTAATCCCCTTAATTCTGCTCTTTTCTTTGTACAGATCTTGTATATAAACCCCCTCAAACGATGAGAAAGGGGTTACGAATTCATATAGGAATTATATTGTAAGCTCTCACAGTAAATACAAAAGTAGTGGCTGTAGGCTTCAGAGTTAACCTTGCCAAACCACTTTAAAACTCTTATTGTCTTTACTTTATTGCATTTTTACATGCATGGCTGATTTTTATTAAATCACGTGCACATCCATTTTGATTCCGACAGGATCAATTAGAATTATTTGGTTGGTGCAGATTTTTGTATCAACATTTTGGCGATAGAAGGAGGGCCCCTACGTACATCTCAAGGATTCCGGCAAACATCCATAGCAACCTCCCTATTTTAGGCCCAAAATGGTGTACACCATATCAAAAACCACCACCGGAAACCTTGAAAACGTGGAAGCCGCCCATCAGGAGGTGCAATAGGAGATCATTGGACATCGACCACCTATGCCGCTAGCCCAGCACACCACGAACAATCAAGGGGCAGGGACGTCAAACCCCAAAAATGGCTAGCTGATGGAGATGATCATAACGATGGTTGCCTAGGCGGTGCAACAGAATGTGGTCGAGTTGCAGAACCAGAAATTGGGTGCTCGGAACCTCGACCAGCTGCACTTTACCAATGCAACCCCAACAGGTATGAATTCTGTAGGCGGACGGTCCATTTCATCTGTGCCGGGAGGCGATCAACACCTCCAACCTCGTAGACAGCAATCCGCCCATGAGCACGAGTCCTGAGGCTAAACAAACCCCGGGAGACGGCCAGGTAAGCAACCACAAAGAGAAAGCAAATGTAATGGGCACCACTGAGAAGCTCGGCGGTACCCCCAACATCAGCGTGCTAGTATTAACCCATGCCCTAGACAAGATCGATCATCGCAGACTCACGAAGCAAGTCACGTGCGTCAGTGTGGTAATGACCGATGTCATGAGCAATGCACTGATAAGCATGATAGTACCTATCAGCCTAGCTATCATGACTCAACCTCGCGCATCAACATATACATCGGAAGAGCTTTGTAAGCAACGGACTTGCGAACTCATCTGCTCGAGTTAAGGCTTAACAAAGCCAGTTGGGGTAACCACAACGAAGATTTAGATCGCATGCAGAAAATGTTCGACGATCTAAAAGCTTGCCACAACCACCTGACGGAAGAAGTAGTGAGTTCCCCTTTCAGGGAAGAAGTTCGTCAGGCCTCGCTTTCGTAAGGATTCAGGACGCCAGAAAGCAAGTTTGATGGGAGAAGGGACCCAAAGACCACCTCGACAACTTCAATGATGCTTCATAGTCACGTTAGTCGGAGGTGCCAAGAGGCAATACAAGAGGCTTAAGACGAACTCCATCAATTCCTAGCAACAATTTTCCTCACTGTAGTTACTGCAATTTCAAGCGAGGAGGCAGTTCGCAATGCCGCTCAGCTACTTGAGCAACATCTGCCAAGAGAGAGATGAAACGCTAACCTCATACCTAACGAGGTTCCAGAATGAGCAGGCAAAGGTCATCGATGCCCTTGAGGAATCCATCTGAACTTTGCTAACCGCAGGGATCAGACCGGACATGGAGCTACTGAAAGAGATCCAAATCGAAGATCATGTAAGCCTAGCCAAATTCTACCAGATGGCTACAAAATACCAGCGGGTAGAAAGCTCGCTGGCAGCATTGGCTAGAAGATTGATGTGGGGGGCCTTGAACAGGCAACAAGATTGCCCATCAAATAAGCGTGGGAGCCGAGACTGCAATGACAGGGATTGCAACAGGTTCCAAAAGAAACAGAGAATAGATAACTGTGGAGACAAGCAGTCTTTCCCGTGATATGCAGAATATACCCCCCTCACTCAAGATGTTGCCCAAATCTACGAAGTGTCCCGAGAGGCAAAGAGACTACCCTCTCCAGAAAGGATGAGGGGGGCTCCAGGTAGAAGAGATTGGCAAAAGTACTGTTGATACCACAAGGATGTCAGGAACAATACAAACGATTGTTGAGCTCTGAAGGATGCCATTGAAGACCTGATAAGAAGAGGTCATCTAAAAGAATACGTTAAGGCGGAACCAGCTCATGACAATCTTGGCAAGCAAAGTAACCAAGCCCCAAGTCGGGCTCAGAATCCAGCATAGCAAGCTCCGCCAAATCCCAATAAGGTCTTCGTGGGAATGATCTATAGAGGACCAGACATAGCATTGCGAGCAATATGCTTAGAAAGCCAGAACGGACTCGGTTTCTCGGGTAATGAGTTGTGAACAGAAGTCGTCGAAGCGGCCTAAACAAGAAAACGAGGTAGTCAGATTCACAGTAGACGAGTGCGAAGCATCCCTTCACCACAGTCATGATGCGATCATAATCACGGCTAGAATCGGCAATGCAAGAGTATTAAGGGGGATCGTCGACAATGGGAGCGCAGCGAACATTATTTTCTTAAGAGCCTTCTGAGGAATAAGGTTCATAGAAAATGACCTACGAGCGTGCCTTTTGCCACTCTATGGGTTTACCAGGGACAGCCTAGTTCCCAAGGGCACAATCGACATTCCCGTAACCTTGGGGGTAGAGCCAAAGGTTAAAATAGTGATGACCAAATTTTTAGTGGTAGACTACTAGACCACATACAACGTCATCCTCGGAAGGTCAATCTTGGATGATTTAAGCACGATCACATTAATGCAATGCCAAACAATGAGATTTTTGACTACAGGGGGAGTTGCAATGATCAAGAGTTGTACCAAGGAATCTTAGGAATGTTACAACCGAGCTATAAATGCTGCGTAGAAATGGCTGCACCCAAGGACAATGATCATTGCGGAACCTATGTCGAACCCTGGACCACTCGAGGATAACATAGATCTTCGTGTCCATAGAGAAGAGTCCAAATAAGGGCCGATAGAAGAATTGTGAGAGATAAGGGTCAGCGAGGAAGACCCAACTCACGTACTGAAGGTCAGTAGCGGCTTGAGTGGCGAGGTGGCTAATAATTTGGATAGCTTCCTAAAGAAAAATCTCGACGTGTTCGTATAGGTGCATGCGGACATGGTAGGGATCAACCTTAAGGTAATGTGCCACAGGTTGAACCTTAATCCTAAAGCTTGGCGTAAGGCAGAAAAGAAGATCTATGGAAGTAGAGTGCTCTAAAGCACTCAAGGATGAAGTTGATAAGCTCCTGAACATCAACTTCATCAGGGAAGTCAACTACCCGGATTGGCTTGCCAACTTGATCCTAGTAAAAAAGTCGAATGGCAAATGGCGGATTTGTGTCGACTTTACGGATCTAAATAAAGCTTGTCCCAAAGATAACTTTCTATTTCCATGGATTGATTAGCCAGTAGATGTAGCAGTTGGGAATGCACTACTTAGCTTTATGGATGCATACTCGGGATACAATCAAATCCCGATGTACCAGTCCAACGAAGAGCATACCTCCTTTATTACTATCCGCAAAATTTATTGTTACAGGGTCATGTCATTTAGACTCAAGAATGTTAGGGCGACTTACCAGTGCTTAGTGAACAAGATGTTCGCCGACCAAATTAGCAAGACTATGGAAGTTTACATCGACGATATGCTCGCCAAGTCTGAGGTCGCCAAAAGCCATGTCGAGCATCTGGGGGCAATGTTTGACATCCTTAGAAAGTACCAGATGAAGATCAACCCCTTGAAGTGTGCTTTCAGAGTGAGCTCGGGAAAATTCTTAGGCTTCCTTGTGAACCAGCGGGGTGTTGAAGTTAACCCAGAAAAGATTCAAGCCCTCCTCGATATGAAAAGCTCGACTAGCATCAAGCAGGTATAGAGTTTGACTGGGCGTGTGGCTGCACTCAGCAAATTCGTTTCCCAAGCCACAGACAGATGTCTACCCTTCTTTGAAACCTTGAAAGGGAAGAAATGTTTCAAATGGATAGAGGAGCCTGAGAAAGCTTTCGAAAAGTGAAAGAAACATCTGGGACAACCTCCTTTACTGTCAAAACCTATCTAGGGCGAGCCATTGTTGTTGTACTTATCAGTATCAAAGTCCGCCGTCAACGCGACGTTGGTATGCAAAGAGGGAAGAGTGTAATGGTCGGTGTACTATGTGAGCAAGAGACTGCTTAATGTGGAGACGAGGTACCCTGAAATAGAGAAGCTCGCCTTTGCCCTTATCGTCGCTACCAGAAAGTTGTGACCTTATTTCCAGGCACACTTCATCCATATGCTGACAAACTTTCCTCTGAAGAAGATAATGTAGAAGTCTGAGGCATTGGGAAGGCGAAGTAAGCCCGTTGGGGGCGGATACCACCAGGGATGTAGAACAACAGAAGTTGAAGTTTGACGAGTTGTGGCAATGGACCTTGTATGTGGACGGTTCCTCGAATGAGAAAAAGGCAAAGCGGGGCTCTTGCTCGAAAGTCCTAAGGGAAACTCAATTAGAGTCGTGTTAAGATTTGGGTTTGCCGCCTCCAACAATGAGGCTGAATATAAGGCATTGCTCGAGAGAATACGTCTCACCAAGGAAATAGGGGCAGAATCCGTTAAGGTGTACAATGACTCATAACCTATAGTCCACCAAATTATTGGGGAATACCAAGCAAAGAAAGACAGGATGGTGTCCTACCTCCAACTAGTGGAAACCGAGCTCAAGCAGTTTAGGTCCTCTACAATCCTTCAGATCCCAAGAGGGAAGAACTCGCAAGCAGATATTCTAGCTCGCTTAGCCTCAATGATGGGGTAGAGAAGATTGAGTGCATACCAGTCAAGTTTCTACCAAAGCCAAGCATCACCGCTCCACAAGAATCAATCTTAGCTACGAGCCGGAGATACAATTAGATGGATGCGATCACCGCCTACTTAAGGGATAAAACATTACCAGATGAGAGAATTGAAGCTGGAATAGTTCGCACAAATGTAGCTCAATATACACTCATCAATGATAAATTGTACAAGCGTGGATTCAATGTGTTGCTGTTGCGATGCATTGACCATGAAGACACGAACTATGTTTTGAGAGAAATCCACGAGAGAATTTGTAGAAACCACGCGGGAGGCAGATCTTTAGCATACAAGGTATTTTGTCAGGGATATTATTGGCCAACAATTTATGAAGATGCAATGGACTATGTTCGTAGGTGTGATAGATGCCGGAGATTTGCAGATATCCCACAAGCTCCATAGCAAGAATTGACCACTTTAACAAGCCTTTGGACATTCACGATCTGGGGCATCGACCTTATCAGCCCCTTGCCTCAAGGAAAAGAGGACATAAAGTTTGCAGTAGTTGTCATGGACTATTTCACCAAGTGGGCAGAGGTTGGACCCTTGGCAACAATAACGTCGAACAAGCTAAAAGACTTTGTCTATAAAAACATAATTTGTTGATTTGGGATTCCCCACACAATAATAACCGACAACGGGAAACAGTTCGACAACAAAAATTTCAGGACCTTTTGCGAGCAGCTTGGCATCAATAAGAGTTTCACTGTCGTTTATTGGCCCCAAGCCAATGAGCAAGTAGAGGTTGTAAACAAGGTAATCAAGCACACCATAAAGAAAAAGCTCGATGACCTTAAAGAAGGATGGGCTGACAAATTGTCAAAAGCTTTATGGTCCTACAGAACGATGGCCAGGAGCTCGACAGGTGAAACCCCATTCTCTCTATCATACAGGGGTAAGGCAATGGCCCTGGTTGAATTGGGAATTAGTTCGTTCTAAAGAGAAGCCTTTGACGAAGAAGCAAATGAAGACCTTCTCCGCCTGAGACTAGACCTGATCGAAGAACATCGGGTCAAGTCTCAGTTAAGGCTCGCCTCGTATCAACAGCAAGCCAAATGATATTTCAATACCAAAGTCAAAAACAGCGACTTTGAAGTGGGCTATCTGGTCCTTAGGAAGGTCGTCCAAGGTACCTAAAACCCAAACTTAGGGCCACTTGGACCCAAATGGGAAGGTCTTTTTAAGATCTTTGAAAAGCTCGCACCAGGATCTTTTCACCTGGAAGCCTCAACGGTGAAGCGATAATGCGAGCTAGGAATGTCGAGCACTTGCGAAGGTATTACCAATATACAGCTCAAGTTTCACTATTCTATATTCGTTGTAAGGCCATTCACGGCCAAAGTACTTGATCAATAAAAGAAGTATTATTCACTATCTTCTTTATTCGTAATTAACATATTTAGTTCATTAGCATTTAATTACCAATCCATAAATCGCGACCTAAGCGATGATATCCCAAAAAGAAAATGCAGAGTCAAGAGTTCAGGAAATGCAGCTTATCTCGAAAAAGCCACGCCAAAATCCAACTTTTTAAAGATGAAACATCCTAAATCGATGAAGTTCAATTTAAAAAAATTCAAGAAAAAACACGTTGAGGGAAATCGACCTTAAGTCAGCGACCAAAAAACTCGAAAAGGACGATAAGTCTGAAATCAAAGCTGATCAGCGCATAAGATTTCCTCGCATAAATCCGAAAAAGCTCCTCAAGAAGCGAGCTACGCATGACTTAGAGAAAATTTGGATTTTATATTACAAGTCCAACTAGGATGATGAAATGACTCCGCAAAAATATAATAATTATTGCTCGATAAGGAAATGATAAAATATTTCTTAAATTGATTGAGTTTGATTACATTCTTCAAAAAAGAGGACGACGAGGGGGGAGGGGGGGGGGGGGGGTTGGGAGGGAGGGAGAGGAAGGAAGGAAGGAAGGAAGGAAGCAATAACAAAAAACAAAAAAGATGATGTTTCAGGTAGTTGGGGGAGTGAGCAGGAGTTTCATCTTTGACCTATCCGGGAAGGTCGTCATCGAGGGGGAGAGATGGCTCATCTATAGGAGGAACAACGACTTCTTCTCCAAGGTTCGCAGCCTTGGTTGGGGGGGGGGGGGGGGGGGGGAGAGGAAGGAAGGAAGGAAGCAATAACAAAAAACAAAAAAAGATGATGTTTCAGGCAGTTGGGGGAGGGAGTAGGAGTTTCATCTTTGACCTATCCGGGAAGGTTGTCATCGAGCGGGAGAGATGGCTCATCTATAGGAGGAACAACGACTTCTTCTCCAAGGTTCGCAGCCTCGGTTGGGGGAAGCGTGGTCAAGGGATTTGAATCCTCGACTTCGATCTGGGGCTTGGCCTCCTCCTCGCCTTCCTCGATTTCTCTTGACCCTCGCTCTCTTCCTCGGAGTTGTTTGAGTAAACATGGGTCCCTCCTTGAGCTTTGACCTTCATCCTCTCAACTTCCTTCTGGTAAGCTCGTGGAAGAAAAGAGAAGTTGATTAAAGGATAGGTTTCTCATAACTTCTTAATAAGGAAGACGGATGTCTCCCAAGCCCGAGTAGTGATGGTCTCGTTCAACTCCTAAATTTGAAGCCCAAGCTGCTTGACATCAGTTTCGACCTTTTGGGCAAGGTCAAGCGAGAACTACTTGAACTTGGTCTCCCAGCTCGCAGCAGCCTTCTGAGTCGAGGATAGCTCGGAGTTCAGCTTGTTGTTGGCACCCCGCTGCTATGCCAAAATCTTTTTGACCTTTGCTGCCTTAGCTTCAGCTTTGGCCCGAGCAACCTTGCTTGCTTTGAGTTCGTTAAGAAACTCCCTTTTCTTGACCTGGAAGGTCGCAACCTCCCCCTTGAACCGTTCGAGCTCAACTTGCTTTGCCTCCCTCTTTTTCTCTGCAAGCTTAGCCTTGGCTAGAGCGTCCTTCTTCACTGTCTCCACTGCCTGCAGCCTAAAGAGAGAATAAAAGAGAATCAGCAAAAAGCAAGGATAACATACGAGTAAAAAAGAAGAGAAGCGAGCTACCGTTACCTTTGCCGTGAAGCTACATAGCAAGCCCAACACCTCGGTGGGCACAACATCCCTAATGGTCGCATAAGTTCGTAGGGTGACAACATTCTAACCGTTGCGGCCCTTAGGCCAATGTGATCAGGGAGTTGGTCAATCATCTTATCAACCGCAACATGGGTCGCCTCGTCCATCTTCTTATTTTTTGGTCGGGGTAATCCAGACTTACTCCCCCCGAGAATGCTTGTCTCGCCCACAAGAGCAGACTTCTTCTTGGCCAAGTCATTGGCTGCTACTCTCTAAAAACTGCCAGCATGCATGGTGACCTCTTTGCTCGAGCTAACCCTCTGCTCGACCATTTTCTACTTGTCTAAGCCCCCTTGAGGCTCGATTGCTTTCTTCTTCCTCGAGCTATCATGCTACTCGGAGGCTTTATATTTTCTTGAGCCTCCAGTTAGCTCGGGCGTCTTCTTTGCTGGCCTCTTTTGGGGCTCAGCAACACTCTTCCTAGCAAGTAACAACTTAACCTTTTTCCAGGACCATAAGGAATCTGGCCTTGTCCTAACAAAAGCCATACGCCTTCAAATGAGGAAGCGTGAGAAGCTCGTTGACGTTGCGTTGGTTTTTAGGAAGATTGCTAAAACATTGGAGCCTCTGTAAGCTCGCGACAAGAAGGAAATTTTGTTCGATGTTAACTGCACAAACAAAACAGCTCGATTAGATGGAGCACAAAGCTCAAAAGCAATCCACACGCACACGGGAAGTCAAAACCTTACTCACTTTTGCGGCGAAGACATTGGTCTCCCAGGCTTTGTAAAAGAAGTACTGCGAGTCCCAATTAGAGACCTTCTTTGGGACATCGATCTGCCCGTTGAGACGTACATTCCTCACCTTGGAAAGGTAGTATGTCTTGTCTTACTCTTTTTTGAGCATATATAGATAGACAAGTTCCTCGACGGACGGCTCGCCCAGATCAGCGATCATATATGCAATGTACATCGCAACGATGATCACGTATGAATTAGCGGACAGCTGGAAAGGAACGATATCAAATCACCTCAACACATTGTCAATGAAATAGTGCGGGGAAATGGATGCCCCGCACCTAAGAAGGGTCTTAGAGATCACCACCCATCCAGACGAGGGGTTTTTTTTAGAGTGCTCCCTTGGGACCATCAAGTTAAGCTGCGACGTATAGACTGCTTGTATACGCTCCAGATCCCCGATGGTAATTGAGGATCGAGGTTCCTTTTGTAACCTATGAGCTGGGGATGGCTAGGAGTGAGCCAACTAGATCGAAGTGCGGTCGGACAAGCCCACGATGTCGGGGTCTGAGCTTCAGGCGACGAATTCTTTAGAGACCTCGGGGATCACATCCCTAAGAGCTGCCAAGCCCACTGGCGAAACGACTATTGGAGGAAGGCATGGCTGTAGTTCACTTACAAGTACTTGAAAAAGAAGCGAACATGTGTCAGAGCTCGAACAAATCGGCGACCATTCCACACTCACTTCCATTTCAGGCACCCAAGGTAGCTCGTGCAACACAACGAATGCACGCGACCTACCTAAGGCACCGATGGCCACGATGTTAAACCCTTGTAAAACCCAAGACCGCCGGAGATACACCCAAAAACCCTACTAAAACCCTAAAAACCACAATGTGGCCACTACAATGGCCACCCTTTGATGCAAAAAATCAGAAAAAACGAAAAAGGAAAGGGAAAAGAACCTTACCGGAATGAGGAATGCAGAACAACTCGCTGGAAAGACCACCGTGACGATGTAGAAACAATGGCGAAAAGAGCAAGAGAGTCAGAGAACTTTCAGAGTAACTATTCTAATAGTTTTCGCTACCTTTTATAGCAGTTTGCATGGGAGACGAAAAAGCGAGGTTCAATCATGGCCATCGACCTATAATTGATCATGGCCCTTTATTCGTCGAGCAATCTCAGCCCTCAGACGTGGCCATGTGTCGACCATCCGCGAGAAGCGGCGAATTGTTAGACTGCTGTAATTATAACCATCACCGCACATCGCCTCGACTTCGTGAGTGAACAGTTGTAGTCGCCCACGTGCGACGAAACATGATAACCAAAGGCTGCGGCATTAAATGCGACACGACCACACAAAAATTACATGTTTGCCCTACCTTTTCATATTCTAAGTTTTGACAGGTAACATGGAGAGTAAAGATCTAAGTGTGAAGAACATCGGCCAGACATAAGGTCGACCTTGGAAGCTTGATCGAACTTATACTCGGAGACCTGTTGATGAGGTCGAGCTTGACGTCAAATTGAGCAATAATCGTCGAAGCCTGAAACAAGCATCGAACACTAGGGGGCAGATGTTGTGTGTGATTTTTTCATCAAGCTCAGGCCTTCGCGAGGATATAGCTCGACCCAGAACTAGCTCGGCAACAATGATTGATCGACCCAATATAAGCTTGTCGAGCTATAGCTCAACCCAACATAAGCTAGTTGCAAGCAATCCGAGCCATCATTCAATCAATCCCCAGATTACTTCAAGTCCCAGATATTACGGGAATGACTAGATCAACAGTGATCACTACACAATCACAGCGTCCAAGCATGAGAATATCAAAATTGCGATTCAGATCAATTGTAATCCTCTTAATTCTGCTTTTTTCTTTATATAAATCTTGTATATAAACCCCTTCAAACGATGAAGAAGAGGTTACAAATTTACATAGGAATTACATTGTAAGCTCTCACAGCAAATGCAAAAACAGTGGATATGGCTTCAGAGTTAACCTCGCCGAACCACTTTAAAACTCTTATAGTCTTTACTTTATTGTATTTTTACATACATTGCTGATTTTCATTAAATCACGTGCATATCCATTCCGATTCCGACATGATCAATCGGAATTCTCTAGTTGGTGTAGATTCCTGTATCAACAAAACTCAAACTATCATCAATACAAAGCTAGTGTTGCTGGAGGAGTTCAAAGAAGCATTTAAAGAAGACCGTGAATAAAAGAGAGCGAGATCAAGACAGATTGAGAAGTCAATGTTAGAGATTCGGTTGATCGGAGAGATAAGTGATAATTTGTTGGGAAACGGAGGAAGAAAGCTTAACTTAATCTGGTGGCAGGAGTGATTTTGACTGGACACCGCCGTGACTATGAAAGCCGGCCAGATTCATTGATTATTCAAGTTCCTAACTTCTTTTGCTTACTTGGAGAAATATTCAAGGAGACAATTGTGGAAGAAAGTGTTACAGTGAGACTAGAAAGGCAAAGGGAAGTAATATGAAGGAGATAAATGGGAGATGAAGTTTGAGAATTATCTCCTTGATCTCTCCTCCAAATACTTAGAACCTTTCTTAAAATTTATCTAGAAAAGTTGTAAAGATAAAAGATATTAAAAGTTCATTTCACTCTCCTTTATTCATAACATTTTTACATTTAATATGTGAATATATAGCATTTCATACTTGAAATGCTGTAAATACTAAACAAGCACACCATTTATATTTAAAAGCTGTAATTGTGAAGTTGTAAAAACCGAGATTTCTTGTAGTGGTTACTGGTTTTCATGGTAGTTCCGGGGTTACTATCTAATATATTATCGCTGGAAAAAAGTGCTTAGTATGTACAGTGACTTTATCATTAACAAATAAACAAGGAAACGATTATTTTCATTATGACTTTCCAGGCAAAATTAATGATAAAGAAATGAAAGAATTAAGCAATCTCTAATTCAATCTTTGCAATTAACCACCTTTTCCTCAATAAAATGAATCTCTTGCAGAGTTCATTACGTGCAAAATATGTTATTTTCTAAACAATCACCAAAATTTTAACTGGGTTTTATCATATTAAGAAACAATATAAAGATAAGTTAACTATACTTTACTCTTCCAACTACCTGTTAAATGCACTAATCAAGAAACGCAAAACAATTAATAAATTTTTAGGAAATTTTTTGCATTAAATCAAAAAATTAACAACCAGCAGAAATTGTAAACGAGGAGTAGACTCGGCAGCTGAATCACGAAAGGAACCAAATGAAAAATAAAATAAAAACGCGGTAACAAGAAGGAATGTTGTTAAAGCCAAATTCTTTTTTTTTTTTTTTTTTTTTTTTCTGTCATCAGAATTTGGAGTTAGTGGACTTAGGCTTAAGAGTGCAACTTGCCCAATCACTTTTAAAATTTTTTGCCATTTATTTTATTGTATTTTCCATTTACGTATTGCTAGTTATCAGTAATCATGCACACATCAGTTCTGATCCCAACCAAGGTCGATCGGATCACTTAAATTAGTGTATTTTGCATCAACATATAGGAAGTGATTTTTAACTCCCATGAAATTGATGAGTATCCCGTAGTTTTAAATGTATTTTTGTTTTGATAAGTTTAACCATAATGACGCTATAAATTCTAATTACACTCATTCTCTATTTTATATTTTTGTTTATTCTTTAACCTTTAATTCTTATATAAACTCTAAATCTTTAAGAATCATTTACAACATTTAATAAAAGTTGCAAGAAAGGCGTAACAAATCATTCCAAAAGCAATTTCAGAAGCATTTAAAAGCTATTATTTAGTCTATGCTCAATGGCATAATTTATTTTTATTTATTTTTATATACCATTAAAAACACCATTGTAGCCCGGCAAATACAGTACTATGATGTTTTAGTGCTAACAATCCTTTTTCTTATCATTATGAATTCTTAATTACTAATTTATTCTCATTTATTGATAATTATAGAAACAATATACAATTATAGTAACCCCAAGGGGTTGGCCTGGAGGTTTGTTTCATTCTTTGAGTTTTTGGATTTAAACCTTAGGACCACCTACCACATTGTGACTTACCTGGTCTTTTGCTTATAAAGTGTTCGATGAACCACGAGAATTAGTTGAAGTGTGCACAAACTAGGCTGAACACTCGGGGTACCCAAAAAAAAAAAAAAAAAAAAAATACAGCTATGGCATCAATAAGAGATTGTAAATATCAAACTCTCAACTCTACTTCTTTGCACTTCCCACCAATCAAATATATTAATTAAATTTGTTGTGTGTGATTTTTCCATCAAGCTCGGGCCTTCACGAGGATATAGCTCGACCTAGAACTAGCTCAGCAATGATGATTGATTGACCTAACATAAGCTCGTTGAGCTATAGCTCAACCTAGCATAAGCCAGTCGCGAGCAATCCGAGCAATCATTTAATCAATCCCTAGATTACTTCAAATTCCAGATATTACGAGAATGACTAGATCAACAGTGTTCACTGCGCAATTACATTGCCTAATTGCAAGAATATCAGAATTGTGATTCAGATCAATTGTAATCCCCTTAATTCTGCTCTTTTCTTTGTACAGATCTTGTATATAAACCCCCTCAAACGATGAGAAAGGGGTTACGAATTCATATAGGAATTATATTGTAAGCTCTCACAGTAAATACAAAAGTAGTGGCTGTAGGCTTCAGAGTTAACCTTGCCAAACCACTTTAAAACTCTTATTGTCTTTACTTTATTGCATTTTTACATGCATGGCTGATTTTTATTAAATCACGTGCACATCCATTTTGATTCCGACAGGATCAATTAGAATTATTTGGTTGGTGCAGATTTTTGTATCAACATTTTGGCGATAGAAGGAGGGCCCCTACGTACATCTCAAGGATTCCGGCAAACATCCATAGCAACCTCCCTATTTTAGGCCCAAAATGGTGTACACCATATCAAAAACCACCACCGGAAACCTTGAAAACGTGGAAGCCGCCCATCAGGAGGTGCAATAGGAGATCATTGGACATCGACCACCTATGCCGCTAGCCCAGCACACCACGAACAATCAAGGGGCAGGGACGTCAAACCCCAAAAATGGCTAGCTGATGGAGATGATCATAACGATGGTTGCCTAGGCGGTGCAACAGAATGTGGTCGAGTTGCAGAACCAGAAATTGGGTGCTCGGAACCTCGACCAGCTGCACTTTACCAATGCAACCCCAACAGGTATGAATTCTGTAGGCGGACGGTCCATTTCATCTGTGCCGGGAGGCGATCAACACCTCCAACCTCGTAGACAGCAATCCGCCCATGAGCACGAGTCCTGAGGCTAAACAAACCCCGGGAGACGGCCAGGTAAGCAACCACAAAGAGAAAGCAAATGTAATGGGCACCACTGAGAAGCTCGGCGGTACCCCCAACATCAGCGTGCTAGTATTAACCCATGCCCTAGACAAGATCGATCATCGCAGACTCACGAAGCAAGTCACGTGCGTCAGTGTGGTAATGACCGATGTCATGAGCAATGCACTGATAAGCATGATAGTACCTATCAGCCTAGCTATCATGACTCAACCTCGCGCATCAACATATACATCGGAAGAGCTTTGTAAGCAACGGACTTGCGAACTCATCTGCTCGAGTTAAGGCTTAACAAAGCCAGTTGGGGTAACCACAACGAAGATTTAGATCGCATGCAGAAAATGTTCGACGATCTAAAAGCTTGCCACAACCACCTGACGGAAGAAGTAGTGAGTTCCCCTTTCAGGGAAGAAGTTCGTCAGGCCTCGCTTTCGTAAGGATTCAGGACGCCAGAAAGCAAGTTTGATGGGAGAAGGGACCCAAAGACCACCTCGACAACTTCAATGATGCTTCATAGTCACGTTAGTCGGAGGTGCCAAGAGGCAATACAAGAGGCTTAAGACGAACTCCATCAATTCCTAGCAACAATTTTCCTCACTGTAGTTACTGCAATTTCAAGCGAGGAGGCAGTTCGCAATGCCGCTCAGCTACTTGAGCAACATCTGCCAAGAGAGAGATGAAACGCTAACCTCATACCTAACGAGGTTCCAGAATGAGCAGGCAAAGGTCATCGATGCCCTTGAGGAATCCATCTGAACTTTGCTAACCGCAGGGATCAGACCGGACATGGAGCTACTGAAAGAGATCCAAATCGAAGATCATGTAAGCCTAGCCAAATTCTACCAGATGGCTACAAAATACCAGCGGGTAGAAAGCTCGCTGGCAGCATTGGCTAGAAGATTGATGTGGGGGGCCTTGAACAGGCAACAAGATTGCCCATCAAATAAGCGTGGGAGCCGAGACTGCAATGACAGGGATTGCAACAGGTTCCAAAAGAAACAGAGAATAGATAACTGTGGAGACAAGCAGTCTTTCCCGTGATATGCAGAATATACCCCCCTCACTCAAGATGTTGCCCAAATCTACGAAGTGTCCCGAGAGGCAAAGAGACTACCCTCTCCAGAAAGGATGAGGGGGGCTCCAGGTAGAAGAGATTGGCAAAAGTACTGTTGATACCACAAGGATGTCAGGAACAATACAAACGATTGTTGAGCTCTGAAGGATGCCATTGAAGACCTGATAAGAAGAGGTCATCTAAAAGAATACGTTAAGGCGGAACCAGCTCATGACAATCTTGGCAAGCAAAGTAACCAAGCCCCAAGTCGGGCTCAGAATCCAGCATAGCAAGCTCCGCCAAATCCCAATAAGGTCTTCGTGGGAATGATCTATAGAGGACCAGACATAGCATTGCGAGCAATATGCTTAGAAAGCCAGAACGGACTCGGTTTCTCGGGTAATGAGTTGTGAACAGAAGTCGTCGAAGCGGCCTAAACAAGAAAACGAGGTAGTCAGATTCACAGTAGACGAGTGCGAAGCATCCCTTCACCACAGTCATGATGCGATCATAATCACGGCTAGAATCGGCAATGCAAGAGTATTAAGGGGGATCGTCGACAATGGGAGCGCAGCGAACATTATTTTCTTAAGAGCCTTCTGAGGAATAAGGTTCATAGAAAATGACCTACGAGCGTGCCTTTTGCCACTCTATGGGTTTACCAGGGACAGCCTAGTTCCCAAGGGCACAATCGACATTCCCGTAACCTTGGGGGTAGAGCCAAAGGTTAAAATAGTGATGACCAAATTTTTAGTGGTAGACTACTAGACCACATACAACGTCATCCTCGGAAGGTCAATCTTGGATGATTTAAGCACGATCACATTAATGCAATGCCAAACAATGAGATTTTTGACTACAGGGGGAGTTGCAATGATCAAGAGTTGTACCAAGGAATCTTAGGAATGTTACAACCGAGCTATAAATGCTGCGTAGAAATGGCTGCACCCAAGGACAATGATCATTGCGGAACCTATGTCGAACCCTGGACCACTCGAGGATAACATAGATCTTCGTGTCCATAGAGAAGAGTCCAAATAAGGGCCGATAGAAGAATTGTGAGAGATAAGGGTCAGCGAGGAAGACCCAACTCACGTACTGAAGGTCAGTAGCGGCTTGAGTGGCGAGGTGGCTAATAATTTGGATAGCTTCCTAAAGAAAAATCTCGACGTGTTCGTATAGGTGCATGCGGACATGGTAGGGATCAACCTTAAGGTAATGTGCCACAGGTTGAACCTTAATCCTAAAGCTTGGCGTAAGGCAGAAAAGAAGATCTATGGAAGTAGAGTGCTCTAAAGCACTCAAGGATGAAGTTGATAAGCTCCTGAACATCAACTTCATCAGGGAAGTCAACTACCCGGATTGGCTTGCCAACTTGATCCTAGTAAAAAAGTCGAATGGCAAATGGCGGATTTGTGTCGACTTTACGGATCTAAATAAAGCTTGTCCCAAAGATAACTTTCTATTTCCATGGATTGATTAGCCAGTAGATGTAGCAGTTGGGAATGCACTACTTAGCTTTATGGATGCATACTCGGGATACAATCAAATCCCGATGTACCAGTCCAACGAAGAGCATACCTCCTTTATTACTATCCGCAAAATTTATTGTTACAGGGTCATGTCATTTAGACTCAAGAATGTTAGGGCGACTTACCAGTGCTTAGTGAACAAGATGTTCGCCGACCAAATTAGCAAGACTATGGAAGTTTACATCGACGATATGCTCGCCAAGTCTGAGGTCGCCAAAAGCCATGTCGAGCATCTGGGGGCAATGTTTGACATCCTTAGAAAGTACCAGATGAAGATCAACCCCTTGAAGTGTGCTTTCAGAGTGAGCTCGGGAAAATTCTTAGGCTTCCTTGTGAACCAGCGGGGTGTTGAAGTTAACCCAGAAAAGATTCAAGCCCTCCTCGATATGAAAAGCTCGACTAGCATCAAGCAGGTATAGAGTTTGACTGGGCGTGTGGCTGCACTCAGCAAATTCGTTTCCCAAGCCACAGACAGATGTCTACCCTTCTTTGAAACCTTGAAAGGGAAGAAATGTTTCAAATGGATAGAGGAGCCTGAGAAAGCTTTCGAAAAGTGAAAGAAACATCTGGGACAACCTCCTTTACTGTCAAAACCTATCTAGGGCGAGCCATTGTTGTTGTACTTATCAGTATCAAAGTCCGCCGTCAACGCGACGTTGGTATGCAAAGAGGGAAGAGTGTAATGGTCGGTGTACTATGTGAGCAAGAGACTGCTTAATGTGGAGACGAGGTACCCTGAAATAGAGAAGCTCGCCTTTGCCCTTATCGTCGCTACCAGAAAGTTGTGACCTTATTTCCAGGCACACTTCATCCATATGCTGACAAACTTTCCTCTGAAGAAGATAATGTAGAAGTCTGAGGCATTGGGAAGGCGAAGTAAGCCCGTTGGGGGCGGATACCACCAGGGATGTAGAACAACAGAAGTTGAAGTTTGACGAGTTGTGGCAATGGACCTTGTATGTGGACGGTTCCTCGAATGAGAAAAAGGCAAAGCGGGGCTCTTGCTCGAAAGTCCTAAGGGAAACTCAATTAGAGTCGTGTTAAGATTTGGGTTTGCCGCCTCCAACAATGAGGCTGAATATAAGGCATTGCTCGAGAGAATACGTCTCACCAAGGAAATAGGGGCAGAATCCGTTAAGGTGTACAATGACTCATAACCTATAGTCCACCAAATTATTGGGGAATACCAAGCAAAGAAAGACAGGATGGTGTCCTACCTCCAACTAGTGGAAACCGAGCTCAAGCAGTTTAGGTCCTCTACAATCCTTCAGATCCCAAGAGGGAAGAACTCGCAAGCAGATATTCTAGCTCGCTTAGCCTCAATGATGGGGTAGAGAAGATTGAGTGCATACCAGTCAAGTTTCTACCAAAGCCAAGCATCACCGCTCCACAAGAATCAATCTTAGCTACGAGCCGGAGATACAATTAGATGGATGCGATCACCGCCTACTTAAGGGATAAAACATTACCAGATGAGAGAATTGAAGCTGGAATAGTTCGCACAAATGTAGCTCAATATACACTCATCAATGATAAATTGTACAAGCGTGGATTCAATGTGTTGCTGTTGCGATGCATTGACCATGAAGACACGAACTATGTTTTGAGAGAAATCCACGAGAGAATTTGTAGAAACCACGCGGGAGGCAGATCTTTAGCATACAAGGTATTTTGTCAGGGATATTATTGGCCAACAATTTATGAAGATGCAATGGACTATGTTCGTAGGTGTGATAGATGCCGGAGATTTGCAGATATCCCACAAGCTCCATAGCAAGAATTGACCACTTTAACAAGCCTTTGGACATTCACGATCTGGGGCATCGACCTTATCAGCCCCTTGCCTCAAGGAAAAGAGGACATAAAGTTTGCAGTAGTTGTCATGGACTATTTCACCAAGTGGGCAGAGGTTGGACCCTTGGCAACAATAACGTCGAACAAGCTAAAAGACTTTGTCTATAAAAACATAATTTGTTGATTTGGGATTCCCCACACAATAATAACCGACAACGGGAAACAGTTCGACAACAAAAATTTCAGGACCTTTTGCGAGCAGCTTGGCATCAATAAGAGTTTCACTGTCGTTTATTGGCCCCAAGCCAATGAGCAAGTAGAGGTTGTAAACAAGGTAATCAAGCACACCATAAAGAAAAAGCTCGATGACCTTAAAGAAGGATGGGCTGACAAATTGTCAAAAGCTTTATGGTCCTACAGAACGATGGCCAGGAGCTCGACAGGTGAAACCCCATTCTCTCTATCATACAGGGGTAAGGCAATGGCCCTGGTTGAATTGGGAATTAGTTCGTTCTAAAGAGAAGCCTTTGACGAAGAAGCAAATGAAGACCTTCTCCGCCTGAGACTAGACCTGATCGAAGAACATCGGGTCAAGTCTCAGTTAAGGCTCGCCTCGTATCAACAGCAAGCCAAATGATATTTCAATACCAAAGTCAAAAACAGCGACTTTGAAGTGGGCTATCTGGTCCTTAGGAAGGTCGTCCAAGGTACCTAAAACCCAAACTTAGGGCCACTTGGACCCAAATGGGAAGGTCTTTTTAAGATCTTTGAAAAGCTCGCACCAGGATCTTTTCACCTGGAAGCCTCAACGGTGAAGCGATAATGCGAGCTAGGAATGTCGAGCACTTGCGAAGGTATTACCAATATACAGCTCAAGTTTCACTATTCTATATTCGTTGTAAGGCCATTCACGGCCAAAGTACTTGATCAATAAAAGAAGTATTATTCACTATCTTCTTTATTCGTAATTAACATATTTAGTTCATTAGCATTTAATTACCAATCCATAAATCGCGACCTAAGCGATGATATCCCAAAAAGAAAATGCAGAGTCAAGAGTTCAGGAAATGCAGCTTATCTCGAAAAAGCCACGCCAAAATCCAACTTTTTAAAGATGAAACATCCTAAATCGATGAAGTTCAATTTAAAAAAATTCAAGAAAAAACACGTTGAGGGAAATCGACCTTAAGTCAGCGACCAAAAAACTCGAAAAGGACGATAAGTCTGAAATCAAAGCTGATCAGCGCATAAGATTTCCTCGCATAAATCCGAAAAAGCTCCTCAAGAAGCGAGCTACGCATGACTTAGAGAAAATTTGGATTTTATATTACAAGTCCAACTAGGATGATGAAATGACTCCGCAAAAATATAATAATTATTGCTCGATAAGGAAATGATAAAATATTTCTTAAATTGATTGAGTTTGATTACATTCTTCAAAAAAGAGGACGACGAGGGGGGAGGGGGGGGGGGGGGGTTGGGAGGGAGGGAGAGGAAGGAAGGAAGGAAGGAAGGAAGCAATAACAAAAAACAAAAAAGATGATGTTTCAGGTAGTTGGGGGAGTGAGCAGGAGTTTCATCTTTGACCTATCCGGGAAGGTCGTCATCGAGGGGGAGAGATGGCTCATCTATAGGAGGAACAACGACTTCTTCTCCAAGGTTCGCAGCCTTGGTTGGGGGGGGGGGGGNGTTTTATTTGAAATTCAAATTGCGGAGAAACGCATGCATGTTGTACAGTTGTAGTATCCATGTGTCACTATAATTAACCCAATAATAAGTCTAGGATGCTAGATTATAATGCGGCTTTCATATTTCATTAGTTTATAGAGAGCGTATGAACATGCAGCTAGCTAGCTTTTGAAAATTATCGTTGAAAAAACGTAGAAAATAAAAAATTTATGTGATTGAACTGTTTGAAAGTCAAGAAAATGAATGGATGGCATGTAAATTAAAACTACCTGATTTCGTTTTTATTTATTTCATTTGAAGAAACGAAGAATGTTGATAACTCAAGAGGTTTATGAGTCCGAGTCTCTTCTCGGTTACTAATAGAGATAGTCACTGAAGCTCTCACTTGATAAATAGTTCTAAGGCGGCGTTTGGTTGGGGGTTATGTGGGATTATTGGGGTAATGTCATCTTATAGTACTTGATTACCATGTTTGGTTGTCAAGTAATATAAGATACCGGTAATCTTCAAATACCAATAGTGGTTACTATTAGTAATATGGGAGGTAATCTGATTACCTCCATTTTCTTAGGTATTCTGAGATTACCAGGTTCATTATTTTTTGTTACAATTTTATCTCTTATTAATAAAATTTTTAGACAATAATACCCCTACTTTAAAACAAACTTACATTAATATCCTATTTCAATTTTACCCTTGTTTAATTAAAATTTTAGACAATAATGCCCTTATATTTAAAATAATTTACATACCACCACTGTCACCCAGCCACCACCACCACTGCCACCTAGCCACCACTGCTGACAGCGAGCCAACCACCATAGGCCGCCGTCGGAAAATCACGGAAGTCCCCAAAAAAGAACGAGATTCAGTGGGAGACTCCGATAGGCTTCGATATGGCCGTTTTCGACCAAATTGATGGCAAAAAACGGCCATATCGGGCTAGATCTGGCCGAAAATGGCCAGAACTATTCTGTCCATTTTCGGCCAGATTGATGGAACTGGCCGTTACGACCAGATCCCTGGCCATTAACAGCCAGGTCTGGGCGAGATCTGGCCGTTAACGGCCATGTCCTTGGCCGTTAACTGCTAGATCTTGCCTAGACCTGGCCGATAATGGCTAGGGATCTGGCCGGAAATGGCCAGAATAGATTTGGCCATTTTCGGCCAGATCTGGCCTGATATGGCCGTTTTCGGCCATCAATATGGCCAGAAACGGCCAAATCAGAGCCTCTTCGTCACGGTAAGGTACTTTCGGAGATTTTCGACGGTGGTTTACGATGGCGGCAGGCGGCAATAGGAGGTGGGGGTGATTTCGTCATAAATTAAAGTTTTATATAAGCGGGGGTGTTTTAGCTAAATCTGAAATATTGGGGGTTAAAAGAAATTATTCAAAAATTAATAATAAAAATAATCTTATATTAATATTTAAAAGGGGGACAATTTAGTAATTTAAATAATATACCCACAATTTATTCTCCNGAGAGAAACCGAAAGTGGAAGTCCTTTGAATGATAATTTAATGAGTATTTAATTATGCTTTTCTGCTGTTTTTCGTCTTCTCCTTTGTCCTTTTTTGAGGAAAAACAAAGTGGAAGAAAAGAAAACACATTGGTCAGTTTTTCTTAAAATAAAATTATATTTGAAATTATTCTTCTCCACTATTCACTATTAATTATACAAAAAATCACAATTTGTTAAGCTTTTTTCACTTTCCAATTCGAACGAAACTTTTATTGGAAATGCCTGTTTTTGAGGCTCTAATAATGTGATAATGAATGAATCCTTGTTTCAATATATTATATATCGTGAAGCAACATAATACTGAGAAGGGTTGCTTACCTAAATGCATGACTCAAGAGATATCTTCTGCTTCAATGCATCGTAATTCACTAAATGCCAAAGACTAGCTTCATTACTGACATAAATACATAGAGGGAGGGACCAAGTATTTAAGCGAACTGCTAATGGGGCTTTAGACTTTAGGGTTTTATTTGAAATTCAAATTGCGGAGAAACGCATGCATGTTGTACAGTTGTAGTATCCATGTGTCACTATAATTAACCCAATAATAAGTCTAGGATGCTAGATTATAATGCGGCTTTCATATTTCATTAGTTTATAGAGAGCGTATGAACATGCAGCTAGCTAGCTTTTGAAAATTATCGTTGAAAAAACGTAGAAAATAAAAAATTTATGTGATTGAACTGTTTGAAAGTCAAGAAAATGAATGGATGGCATGTAAATTAAAACTACCTGATTTCGTTTTTATTTATTTCATTTGAAGAAACGAAGAATGTTGATAACTCAAGAGGTTTATGAGTTCGAGTCTCTTCTTGGTTACTAATATGGGTAGTTACTGAAACTCTTACTTGATAAATGATTCTAAGATATTGAATGATTAGTTGAAGTATGAATAAGCTAACTAAAACTACGGGGTCATCAAAAATAAAAAAGAATGCTGATAACTCAATCTTGTTTTTATAGAAAGCATTCCAATTGTATCTTTTTAGCTCAATTTATTTGATTATTTGTTTTCTTTACATTCGATTAAATGCTTCTTAAAAGATATGTTAAAGACTTTTTCGAGAAGAAGAGTAAATTTCTATTTGACTAAAAATAAATAAAATATCATTTTTGTCTGTATGAAAATAATAAAATGCGGGTTACGAGATGTAAAGCAACCTTTAATTTGTTCTGTCACACAACATTAAAAGGGAGAATAATATATATATATTCTTCACACTTAATGCTATTTACAGTCTCTAATAATAGTATAACAATTGACATACGGGCCTTGACTTGATGACATCTTTTATTATTATATTCATATATGCACAATTAACATTCTTGTTAAAATATAAGCTGCCAGAAATATATTGGCCTTTTCTCTTGTGTAATTATGGGTGTGGATTCTCCTTGGGAGGTGAACCACCTCTTCCAGTGAAAGTGACACGCTTATACATGCATCAAGTTAAGCATAGAGATGGGGGTATTTTCTTAAGCACTGTTGCCCATTGCTGTCATCCCAGCTGCTAGCTTACAAATTTACTTCACCATTGTATTAATCACATCGAAATCATGCGTCAATACATGTTCATTCGATGTAAAATATATTTGTTGAAGAGACTCAACTGTTTTACATTGCATAGCCTATTAAACACAACTAGCAAGCGAGGGTCTGCATAAGTTGCTGTGCCCAAAACCAAAAGCACTAAAAAGAAGCTTGAGAAAATCAACTGATGAAAGCAACTTGCCCTCGGTGTTATTTATTGTCTTAAGCATGCGAGTAAATCATCTCTCTACATCCCCATTCTCTTATTGATAACCCACGAAAAGAATATAAATATGATGTATGCATGTTTGTGGGAACTGGTGTATTGAAATAGTGCAGGAAAAAGAGTATTATATTTTGAAATGTGAGATTTAGAGTGAATGACAAAGGCAATATTGTCCCCTTTTCCTTGTTTGATACTGTCAAAAATTTTGAGTCACCTTTTCAATGTTTTAATGAACTATATATATTTATATAGTTTATTATATGCAAAAACTTGTCTAAACTCTCATGTCTGGATCGAACATGCAGGTTAATTAAATGACAAATAAAGAGCTTTAAGTTTTTGGCTACACCGAGAAGTTGAATTTTAGAGCGTACTCCTTATATATAAATTAAGATCTCTATTCCCCATAAACAAAGAGCTCATAGTAAAGTAAACCCTTATAAGTAATACAATGTTAAATTGTCAAGGAAGCCTCAAGTGCCCTTTCTCTCTTTGGGTTTGCTACTTCCCCAAGAGCATCTCTAAGTCATCAGAAGCTTCCAACAATACAAAAACACCATATGATAGAGTGAAGCTCGTTCTCATTTACTTGACACGCCCCACCAAGAGCTAACAGACAGTTTTGGGTTGTTGGATTCAGCTTTTCAAGATTGAAGTTTGCATAATGACAAGAAGAAACAAATGCGTCTGGATATAGATTTCCTGACCTACTTTTTTCCTGCCTTGATTTTTTGGCTATGATTACTCGGAGGCTCTGAAAATTTCAAACCCATAATTTGATTTTCCAATCTTGCTTTTTAGAGATAGAGTTTGACAAAGAGTTGTGCTTTGCCACCTGGGTTATGACTGGTCAACATGATTTTCCACCACTCATCATGATCACCTCGTTAATTATAAGATTAACCTAACCATCTCTGTATATGACACTAATTAATTACACGAGTACATAAATATACTTTGCGAGGACGAGACAACGGCATTAGACCAAATTTTAAGCGAGGCAAGCTTTTAATGTAAGACACTAATAATCAGTTTCTTCATCAATGCATGCATCTTGATTTGAAGACTAATAAAATAAGATTGAGGGTTTGGCCGTATAATGGAATTTCAAAATGAAAGCCAGGAATGATTGGCCCTTATGTTTTGATTATGGAGATTCAGGGCAACGAAAGGAACATGTGCATGGAATCAACTGTGCTGAAACAAACAGGTGAGTATTCCTTTTTAAGCTAAGCACTTCACAATGGAAAAGTGATGGGGTCAAAAGAAAGTGAATGACAGTATTGCTAAATGCAGCAGGTCAATATAGTGCAAGCACTGCAATGGATCAGAATTGATTCAGGACCCGTGCCCAAGAGTTTTTTGTCTTTCTTTGTCGACCATATATATGTTTCTGTTCTTTTCCCTTGTACATTCGTTCCTTCATAAAAACTATTTAGAAAGAAATTCAACATGCATGTTTTGAGAGGGAAAGAAGAAAAAGCACAACAGTATTGTAAAAGAAGACATGATTTAACATATGCGTACAGATTGGGCAGTTCAACAAAGAGCTTTCAGCTTCGGACCGGGTACTTAATTGCTCTCGTCTCTTTGTTAGGAAAAAGCAATTGCATAGACATATCTCTGCAGCTTTCTGTGCAGTAAACAATTTCACAGTCGGAACTCCGAAGGCCAAGGGTGAAGAAAAAGAAAATTATAAATATAATTATTTGTTAATTGATTTATATAGTCATGAAGATGACTATTCTTTTGTAGTGCATCATCAGCCCATCCAACTTTGCTAGAAGTTGACAAATTAATGACATTGATTTATCTTTTTAATACATACGAAAATTGATGAGTTTAATTAACTTATAACAGAAATAATAATTAACTTATAACAGAAATAATTGTCTTTAATCATTTAAAGAAGTACAAATAATGGCAAAATATTGAGTTTCACTGTTTTCAGACTTTGAAAGAAAAAATAATTCAACTATCACTGTGTGACCTGATGGTAAAAGAATAAAAAGATGTTTTATGAGTTCTTGAGTTTGAGTAACCCCTAAGAACTAATAGGAGTCGTCAATAGGGCTCTTACTCAACCAACAGTTCTAGAGCCCAAAAACTGAGGTAACTGAATTGAAATATAAAGGTAGTTGATAATTGAAATAAAATACTAATCTATTAAGTATAGAAATCACATAATAATAATAATGCTGATCTCATTTCCAAATTATTTACATTCACTAGATGATCATATGAATAAGTTCTTAGCTTATGCTTGTTATGGTATTAAAGAATTTAAAACACAAAGGAAACATTAGCACAAATTTTCACTAGATTCTGAATTTCTATGATCTAGTACATTTACAATAGCTACTCAGCTACTTTTAAACCTAGTTAATTATCAAGAAAAAGAAAATACTGAAATGAGCAATCTTATTGATGAAGACAATAGCCTTAAATGTGTTGTTGCCATTGAGTTGGAAATGCTGATGATCAACCCAAACACACCCACTATGTTTCTTGCTTTGAATCATTCTTCTCAAAGATTTTCACCATCTCCTCTAAAGTCTTGCCTTTGGTCTCAGGTAAAAAGAAATAAAAATGTATATTAGCCACCACCATTATTCCCGAAAGCACAAAAAACATCCCTCCAAAACTGATAGCCTCCGAAATTGACAAAAACGACATTGCCACCGCCCCACTCACCAACCGGTTCACCGAGATAGCCAGGCCCGAAGCCTGTGCACGTATTTTGGATGGAAATATCTCTGTAGAGTAAACCCAAGTTATGGGCCCAAGTCCGATAGAAAAGAATGAAACATCTGCACAAACAGCAATTATGGACATCACAATAGCCCACAATGGCTTATCGGTAGAATTTTCAAGAACCTTTGAGCCCGCGCCCAATACAGCCAATGACACAACCATTCCAGTTGTGCCAATGAACAAAAGGGGCTGCCTTCCAAAACGGTCCAAAAATATAGCTGAAATCAACACAAATCCAGTCTTGGATAGTCCCATTATCACATTCACCCCAAACATAAATTTCTTGTTATGAATCCCGGCGGCCTTCAACACCTGAGGAGTGTAGTATATAACAGCATCATTGCCTGAAGCTTGCATGAAAAAGTTTATACCAATAGCCGCCACAAGCATCCGACGAACGGCGGGAGTTGGTATCAGAATTTCCTTCCATACTCCTTTCGTATTTTTGTTTTTAGATTCTTTATGAACTTTGACAATTTCTTCAAGTCTGAATTCAGCTTCCTGCGGACTATCAGAAATTTTGATCAAAACCTCCCTTGCCTGATCGATTCTATCTTTACCCACAAGCCAACGAGGAGATTCCGGCATTATAATAACCCCAAATAAAATAATAACGGAAGGCAGAGCAGCGATTCCGAGCATTAATCTCCAATTGATGTTTGGTGGGAGATCTGATAAGATATAGTTGACAATGTAACCAAGGAGGATACCCATCACAATGAAGAACTCAGGAAGGGAAGTGAGGAAGCCACGTTTGGAAGGGGGAGCAATTTCAGATGTATAAAGGGGGGCAATCATGAGGGCATAACCAACAGCAACTCCAGCAAGAAGACGGCCGGCTAAAAGAATTCCATAGTTTGGTGCTAGTCCCATTACAATTGCACCTACTAAAAATGTCATTGCTGCAAGAACGATGGTGTATCGCCTACCTATCAAATCTGAGGTTTTTCCTGAGAGCAATGACCCTATTAGTGAACATACATTCAAGCTACCAACTAAAATTTCTACCTTCACTGAATTGATTTTCATGTAATCTTTTATATAAAGGACTGCACCACTCATCACTCCAGTATCTGCAAATATACCACTTCTTTAATTAATTAAAATTAACAGAGATCTACTTCTACCCAGTCACACAAGTATTAATAAAATTGTTAATAACTTTTTTTTCTAGGCGTATTGAATTGATAGAAGAAAAGAAAGGAAAGGAGGAAACTGCGTTCACTCACCGTAGCCTAAAAGGATGGAATTTGTTGAGGCCAAAAGAGAACAGAGGAGGACGTACTTGTTGAAACCAGATTTTCGGGGTGGTTGGTTGGATTCAAGTGCATTAGGCTTCACCTCCATTACAACTTCTATCAACTAGAACTTTCTCTGATAAAATTGAGATAAATTTCTGCCGAAGAAGATTTGAAAATGGAGGGTAGGATATCAGTTGGGTGAGAGAGATGGAGTATATGTGATGTGGGCATAGGATTAAATATAAATTGCATGACCTGTAAATAGATGGCTTCGCATTAGTAATGAACAACACGTACATTCTAACTGCACACAGCATCTGCACGCAGGATTTGCCATTAATGAGTGGCACTCTTCCAAACGTTTCTTTTATCCATTTTAGATACCTTTTTAATCTTATCTTTTTTTTTTTTTAATCAAATTAAGTTGATTCATTGAAAAAGTATTTTCAGAATTTTAAAACATCAATAAATATTGGCTTTTCGGCGTGGTAATTCGTAATTAATTAGGTAAAATTCGTAATTAGACAAGTGAGACCCATTGTAAACTATCATATCAAAATTATAAGAAAAAATTTATGAAATTGGATTATAAGTGTAATATTGCCTTTAAAACATTAAAAGTGACTTAACTTCCTGTTGTAAACTAAACTGGTTTTACAATATATATATAATGTTGATACAAAAATCTACACTAACTAGAGTGATCCGATCAACCTTGGCGGGATCAGAACCAATATCGGCAGGATTACAGGTAATCAACGATGAAAAATAACGAATGCAATAATGTAAATAACAAAGAGATTTTTAAAATAGTTCGACGAAATAAACTCTTGAGCCTACGTCTACTGTATTTGTATTTGCTGTGAGAGTTTGCGATTAGAGTTATATGAAAATTTTGTAACCCCTTTTTCATCGTTGTAGGGGGTTTATATACAAGATTTGTAGAAAGGAAAGAGCAAAAATAAAGAAATTATAATTGATTCGAAATGCAATTCTGATATTCTCGCGATTGGGCTCTGTGATTGCGCAGAGATTGCTGTTGATCCAGTCTTTCCTACAATATCTGAGATCTGGAGTTATCTAGGAATTGATTGAAGATCATTCGGGTTGTTCGCAACTAGCTTGTGCTGGGTCAAGCTGAATGTCGACGAGCTTATGCTGGGTCGAGCTATATCCTCACGATATCCCGAGCTTGGTGGAAAAATCACACACAACATCTAACCCCTAGTGTTTGAAGCTCGTTTCGAGCTTCGAAGACTATTGCCCGATTTGATGCTAAGTTCAAAATGATAACTAGTCCTCGGATGTGGGTTTGGTCGAGCTCATAGGGTTGAGCTCATGTTCGATCGACGTGCTTCACACTTGTTTACTTCCAATGATACTTGCCAAACTCAGAATATCAAAAGTTAGGGCAAACATGTAATTTCAATGCGGTCATGTCGCATTAAATGCAGCAGCCTTTGTTAGTCGCGTGTGGGAGACTACAACTGTTCACGCATGAAGTCGAGGCGACGTGCGACGACAGTTATCAGTGTAACAGTCTAACGGTTCGTTGCCCTCAAGGGATGGTTGACACGTGGCCACGCCTAAAGGCTGAGATTGCTTGACGAGATTCACTACAACTCGACATCTACGATGAAACCCCGCCCTTTCATCTCCCATGCAAGCTACTATAAAAGGTGGCGAAGTCGTCTAAATCCTCATTCAATCCACAAAAGTTTTATGGCATTCTTGTGCATTCCACTGCTGTTTTATCGTTATCACGACGATCCTCTACGTTTCTCTCACTACGATAAGGTTCTTTTCCCTTTCTTTGTCTGTTTTTCTGGTTTTTGCATCAAATGGTGGTCACTATAGTGGCCACATTGAGCATTTTAGGGTTTTAGTAGGGGTTTTGGGTGCGTCTCCGACGACTTTGGGTTTAAGGAGGGTTTAACGTGGTGGCCGCCAGGACCCTGAGTAGGTTGTGCGCTTTCGTAGTGTGGTGCGAGCTATCTTGTGTGCCTCATCTGGAAGCAAGTGTGAGTTGGTCGCCGAATCTTTTGAGCTCTGACACATGTTCGCTTCTTTTTCGAGCTATTACCATGTCTTGTTCCAGCAGTCACACAATCGATCGCATGTTTGATTCGCCCGTGGGCTCGGCTGTCCTCAGGGATTCAACCCCTGAGGTCTCCAAGGAGATCGTCGTGCGAAGCTCATACCCCGATGCGGCAAGCTCTTCTGATCGTGCTTCAATATAGTTGGGTTAGCCCATGCGATCTCCTGTCCATAGGCTACGAAGAGAGCCACAATCCTCGATTAAAGTCAGGGATCTGGAGCGCATAAGAGCGGCCTATGTGTCGCAGCTTGATTTTATGGTTTTGGAGGCATATTCTCGGAAGAACCCCCCGCCAGAATGAGTGCCAACCTCTGAGACCCTTCTGAGATGCGAGGTATCCATTCCTCCTCATAGTTTTATTGATAACGTGCTAAAGCGGTTCGACATCATTCCTCTCCAACTGTCCGCAAATTCATACGTCATTCTTATCAGTCTGTACATCGTGTATATGATCGCAAAATTGGGCAAGTCATCTATCGAAGAGCTTATCCGTTTGTATAGGCTCAAGAAAGGGCAAGACCAGACGTACTACCTTTCCAAGGAAAAAAAGGTACATTTCAACATGTTGGTCGACGTCTCAAAGAAGGTCTCGCATTAGGACTATCAGGTTTTCTTCTATGAAGCCCGAGAGACCAGCACTTTGACTTTAGACGCAAGTAAGACTTTGATTCCCCGCGTGCGCAAGGGTTGCTTTCGAGCTTTGTATCCGAGCTAATCGAGTTGTTTTTGTTTTGTAGTTAACGTCGAGTAGAATTATCTTTCTGCCGCGTGCTTGCAGAGGTTGCAGCGTTTTAGCGACCTTCCCGATGATCAACATAATGTCAACGAGCTTCTCACGCTTCCTCACCTGAAAGCGTACGGCTTTTGTCGAGACAATGCCAGATTCTTTACAATTTTGGAAAAAGGTTTAAGTTACAAATTGCCCGTGTTTCTTTTCCCACGTAAATAGGTTGCTCATTGTTTGCTTCCTTTCTTGTAGAGAAGTGGGCTGAGAAACCGAAAAACCTTAAAAAGAAAAAGGCAACTGCCGACGGCATCGACTGTTTTGGCAATGAAGCAACCTGCTAACATTGTCGACATGAAGCGCGCCGGTGGTGAGCTTAGGTGAGGCCCAAGCGCGAAAAAACCTACAACTACCCTAAAGGCAGTTGGTGGGAAAAATGCCTCCGAGCCCCAAAAGAGGTTGGTGAAGAAAACATCTGAGCTAACTAGGAGTTCGGGAAAGCAAAATTCATCCGAGCAACATGATGGCTAGGGCAAAAAGAAAATGACCAAGCCTTTGGAGGGCTCGGGCAAACAAAAAGTGGTCGAGCAGCAAGTTAGCTTGGGCAAGGAGGTTGTCGTGCAGGCTGGCAGCCAAAAGAAGACAACGGCCAAAGAATTGGCCAAGAAGAAGTTCACTTCTGTGGGCAAGACAGGTTCTGCTAGGGGAAGCAAATCTAGCTTGTCCCAGTCGAAGAGTAAGAAAACAAGTAGAGCAGCCTAAGCTGCGGTCGATGCACTGATAGATCAACTCCTCGACCATATCGATGTTGATGCCGTAGTGGCCAGGGATTGTGTCACCCGGTGAACATTCTCGGCTATCAGAGACTCATTCCCCGGTCAGATGTTGGCTTTAACGTGCAGCTATGTGGCAAAAGTACTGGTAGTTCGCCCTTCTTTTATTTGCATGCTATCTTTGCCACTTTCTGACTTTTCATCTTACATTTTCAGGTCACCATGGCAAGCAGGCTTCTATACGAGGAGTGCAATGCCACCTTGGAAGGCACTCATAAGAGGTTGATGCTGGTGGAGACAGTGAATGAAGGTGCTCTGGCCAGGGTCGAGGTTACAGAGAAAGAGAAAGAAGCTACACAGGTGGAGCTCGAACGACTCAATGAGGAAGTGGCGACCTTTGGGGTCAAGGAAAAGGAGTTCCTTGACAAGCTTAACATGAGCGAGGTTGTGCAAGCCAAAGCTGCAGCCGAGGTAAGTGAGGCTGAGAAGAACTTGGCACAACAGCATGGTGCCAATAATAAGTTAAACTTCGAGCTTTCCTCGGCCTGAAAGGTTGCCTCATACTGGAAAGTCAAATTTAAGTAGTCCTCGTTCGACTTTGCCTAGGAGGTAGAAGGTCAATGGAAAGTCGAAGCTGATGTCGAGCAACTCAGGCTTCAAATTGAAGAGCTGAACGAGACCATCACTATTCGATCTTGGCAGACGTTGGTCTTCCTTGTGCAGAAGTTATGAGAGGCTAACCCCTCGATCAACTTTTCTTTCCTTCCGCGAGCTTATCAAAAGGAAGTCGAGAGGATGAAGGTCAAAACCCAGGGAATGGCCTACATGTACTCAGATAACTCTGAAGATGATGGTGAGGGCCAGGAAGAGGTCGAGGAAGGCAAAGAGGTTATCGGGCTCAAGCTGGAAGTTGAGGATCCGGTTCCCCTGACCACACTTCCCTTGAGCGAGGCTCCCAACCTTGGAAACACCGCTGCTATCCTTCCTGTCGAGGAATTGTCTCTTCCCCCTGATGGCAAGCTCCTTGGAACAGTTGAGGATGACCCCCCTACTCCTCCAATTGCCTGAGAGATTGTTTACTTTTTTTTTATTTTTTGTCGTTGTTTTTTCTCTTTTAGAATGTAACATAACTTTATCAATGACAGAGAATTTTTCATCTTATCTTTGTCGAGCAAAGATTGTTATATTTCTGCAAAGTCATTTCATTTGTCCTAGTTGGACTTGTAACAGGAGATCCGAATTTGCTCTAAGTTAGGCATAGCTCGCTTCTTGAAGAGCTTTTTTAGATGTGTGCGAGGAAATCTTTTGCGACAAGCAACTCTGATTTCGGATCAGTTGTCTGTATTGAATTTTGGTCACTGGCTTAAGGTCGATTTCCTTCAGCATGTTTTTTTTTTTTTTTAATTTTATCAAATTTAAATTTGTCGACTTAGGATATTTCATCCTTAAAGAGTTAGATATTGGCGTGGCTTTTGAGATAAGCTGCCTTTTCCAAACTCTTGACTTTGAGTTTTCTTTTCGGAATACCATCACATAGGTTGCGATTTACGAGTCAGTGAATAGTTGATTATGAACTAAAGACATTAATTACGAGCAGAGAAAAATCATGAATAATACTTCTTTTATTGATCAAGCGCTTTGGCCGTGAACGATCTTACAATGGATTAAAAAGAGAAAGATAAGTGAAACCCGAGCTGCTTATTGGTAATACCTTCGCAAGTGCTCGGCGTTCCAAGCTCGCAGTATTGCTTCATCGTTAAGGCGTTCCAAGTGGAATGACCTTGGTGCGAGCTTATCAGAGATCCTGAAAGGACCTTCCCATTTGGGTCCAAATGCCTTCAAGTTTGGGTTTTGGGTACCCTGGACGACCCTTCTGAGGACCAGATCGTCCACTTCAAAGTCTATGTTTTTTACTTTGGTATTGAAGTATCGTTTCGCTTGCTACTGATATGAGGTAAGCCTTAGCTGGGACTTGGCCCGGTGTTCTTCGATTAGGTCCAACCTCAGGTAGAGAAAGTCTTTGTTTGTTTCCTCGTCAAAAACTTCTCTTCGGAATGAGTTGATTCCCACTTCAACCAAGTTCATTGCTTCACACCAGTATGATAGAGAGAACAGGGTTTCACCTGTTGAACTATTGGTTGTCGTCCTATAGGACCACAAAACTTCGGGTAATTCATCGGCCCATCTCCCCTTCAGGGCGTCGAGCTTCTTCTTAATAGTGTGCTTGATGACCTTATTCACAACCTTCACTTATCCGTTGGCTTGAGGCCGATAGACAGCGACGAAGCTTTTCTTGATGTCGAGCTGCTCGCAGAAGGTTCTAAAGTCTTCACTATCGAATTGTTTTCCATTGTCGGTTATTATCATGTGGGGAATTCCAAACCGACAAATAATATTTTTGTAAACAAATTCCTTTAGCTTGTTTGACATGAATGTTGCTAGGGGCTCGGCCTCTGCCCACTTAGTGAAGTAGTCTACGGCTACTATTGCATACTTAACGCCCCATTTTCCTTGAGGTAAATGGCCGATAAGGTCGATGCCGTAGATTGCAAATGGCTAGGGGCTTGTCAGAGTGGTCAATTCCTATGGTGGAGCTCGCAGAATATTTGCGAATCTCTAGCATCAGTCATGTCTTCGAACATAATCTGTTGCATCGTCGAAAATTATTGGCCAGTAATACCTCTAGTGAAGTACTTTGTAGAATAGAGATCTGTCTCCTACCTGGTTTCCACAAATTCCCTCATAGATCTCTCTCAGAACATAGTCTGCGTCCTCGTGGTCAATACATCTTAGCAACGGTACATTGAACCCGCGCTTGTACAATTTATCATTGATGAGTGTGTATCGAGTTGCTTTGGTGTGGAGTGTTCTAGCTTCGGTTCTCTCTTTTGATAGTGTACCATCCCTTAGGTAGGCGGTGATTGCATCCATCCAACTATATCTCTGACTCGTAGTTAAAATTGAACCTTGTGAAGCAGAGATGCTTACTCTAAAACCCCTCCCTACCCGATTTATAGAATAAACTTCTTTCTTAGGCGTACGTTTTCTAGGTTCTCAATGGCCAAGTGATACTTAGGAAATACCCGGCTAGGGAGGGGTTTTACACTTGGTCTCGGGAGGAACTTAACTAGGATTGAATCGGCTTTTTCCTGGTTCATTACAGAAGCTAAGCGGGCTAGTGCATCTGCTTACGAGTTTTTCTCCCTTGGGATCTAGAGAATTATGAAGGATCTAAACTGCTTGAGCTCAGCTTCCGCTAGCTAGAGGTAGGACGTCATCCTATCTTCCTTCGCCTAATATTCCTCGGTAATTTGATGGACCACTAGCTGCGAGTCACTGTAAATCTTAATGGATTCCACCCCCATTTCTTTGGCAAGGCAAATCCCTGCGAGCAACGTCTCGTACTCAGCCTCGTTGTTGGAGGCGACGAACCTGAATCTTACTACGGCTCTGATCGGGTTTCCCTCTAGACTTTCGAGCAAAAGCCCCGCTCATGCCCCTTTCTCATTCGAAGAGATATCTACATACAGAGTCAATTGTCATAAGTCGTCGAGTTTTGGCTTTTGTTTTCCAATTTCTCTCGAGGAGTCTGCCCCTGGCGAGCTTAATTCATCTTTTGGCTAGTAGGAGAATTCATATATAAAATCTGCTAAGGCTTGACCTTTGATTGCTATCCTCAGAACGTACTTGATATCGTGCTGGCTCATCTCCATTATCCATTGGATCAATCTACCCAATGTCTCGGGCTTCTACATTATTGTCTTTAGTGGAAAATTTGTTAGCACATGGATGCAATGGCCTAGGGGTGTTCAAAAGCGGTTAACCGAACCGGTTAACCACTTTACTGAACCGAACCGAAACCGAACCGGTTTTAAAGTAAACCGGTTTTTCTTTTAACCACAAAACCGGTTAACCGTTTTTAAAAAAAGGGTTAACCGTTTGTGAACCGGTTTTCCATTTTTTTATAAATTTTTTTTTTTTAATTTTATCCTAAATTAAATTGTAAATAACTAAATATAGAAAAATACATATCCAAATAAAAATTAAACATTTATACACATCCATTGACCACTACTAACAATAAATTAAAAATTTATATAAATAAAAGTCCGAAATGAAATAAAAATAAAAGTCCATAATAAAACAACAAAATAAATAAATAAGTCCCAATAGAAAACAACAAAAGAAATTGGGCAAATACAACTCCACAAGTAGAAAGCGGAAACCAACATTAAGTCAATACAAGTAGATCTCCCAATATCTGCCCAAATAAAAAATTAAATGTAGAAGTTTTAAAAAATTACAATATTTTTTTTCATGCCTAGATAAAAAATTATTAAAGAAATCAAACCTCAATTAAATGCTGCAAAACCTTCAATCATCAAGATGAATACGAGTAGTATTCCCATTGCCGAGACACAAATTCTATAAAAAATAGGTCATAAAATAATGGTTAAATTTAAAATTCAGTCCTAAATCCAATAAGACAACATAATAACTAATAATTGAAACTAAAGCAAAAACTTACCTGACTCAAGCTCTGCTATCCTTTCCAAGCTCTCCTCAATCATGAATGGTTCACGTGTAGCCCGAACCAATCTGTGTGCAAATAAGAGCCTCCACGTCTTAGGAGGGAGGGAGCTACGAAAAGGATCTAATACACGACCCCCAGTGCAAATGCTGACTCAGATGCAACAGTAGAAACCGGCATAGCTAACACCTCCGTGCTATCGAAGAGAGAACTGGATATCTATTTGAATTGACTTTCCACCAACTCAAGATATCAAACATGTCGTCCTTATGACGCTGCTCACATTCATCCTCTAAATATTATCCATCTCAGATTTGGTTACTGTAACCTCCTCTCAGCCATTGCTCATCGTCATCACATACACATTCTTTGGGATCAACATTTACATCTCCACATTAACTTGACTTGCTTGTTGAGACTGTTGACTAGATTGCCACTTGGAGAACTATAAATGAGCTTGTATTGGTCAAATAAAGAATACAAAGTTGTATGCATTTTATCACAAAGTTCAGCATTAGCATCATATAAGATTTACTAATAACCCAATTCACATATCCTAACTTGAATCTAGGATCCAACACCACGCAATGAATACAAAGTTGATATTATCAATATTTGACCAAAATTTATCATGTTTTCCCTTATTCTCCTAGCCATAGTACTTAAGCCAACATCATTACTTCTAGACCATGTTGAAATCTGCATTCCAATGGCAAAGATCTCGCGCATGTATGCATTACGGTAACAAAAGTGAGCTGACACGCGTAGAGTAGCCTCAAAAAAAACTTTCAAAAAAGGTAACAAGTAACGGGCATACTCCCAATCACTAGGATAGGCAAACCCCTTGACTTTTCCCTCTAGTAAGTTCATCTTTATACTTAACGTCTTGGATTGCCAACAACTCAAATGCTTTCTGAAATTTTAAAGCCACATCCAACATAAGTACGTAGAGTTCCACCTTGTTTCTACATCAAGAACCAAAAGATTTTTTGTTCAATCTTTTCTTGCTACACACTCCTTAAACCTTTGTAATCTCGCCGGAGAAGACCTACATATCTCACTGCAGAGCGAATTCTAAAAATGGAGTCCTCCATGTCTTTTAACCCCTTTTTACAGGGAGACTCAATATATGTGCACAACACCTCATGTGCAGAAAATCACCACTCAAACACCTACCCTTCCAACTTTCTAACGGTTCTGGAGATATTTTATTCCAACCTCATTAGAACTTGCATTGTCAACGGTAATGGTGAAAACCTTAGAATACCCAATCAAGCAAACACCTCTCAATTGCCTTACCAATCAATAAACCTTTGGACTAGCAATTGGACAAAAATTTAAGATCTTTTTGTGCAATTTCCAATCATCATCAATGAAGTGAGCCGTCAAACTATATAGTTAAGGTTTTGGCAAGATGTCCTATATCCGTGGTAAGACTTACTCTCTTACTAAACTTACTAAAAAAGGCCTTCAACTTATTTCTTCCTCAACATAAATATTAAAACAATCTTTAGCCACAGTAATACGGGAGGGAATTGAAATAAAGGTTGTGCATCCTTCATCATATCGCGGAACCCCTCACGTTCTACATGCCTAAAGGGCAACTCATCAACATTATCATTCTAGCTAGAGACGTCTAAGCCATTCTGGATTGAATTTCCAAGTTGTAAGTGAAGATTGTGTGGAGGTGGCAGCAGTACCCCTTGATTGGTCACTTGATTGTGTATGTTGAAAAACTAAGATCTTTTGTTTCTTATCTATCACATTCAAAGGGTACTTTTTAATCGACTTAAGTGATTCCGTAGAACTAGTACCACTTTTACTTGGACATGCAAGCACATTCCCACAATACACATGTTGCCGTCCTATTCCATATCTCACAAGGATTTACAGTAAAATGATCCACAATGTCAGAAGTATTTTCGAGTATTAGAACTTACACGTTTGGGGACTCGTGGTGGTCGTGGTCGTGGATCAGGATCGTAGAAGGCTGTGGGGTACCAATGAGTTTGGTGTTGGATTCCTAATAGTTGGTGTCTCCGGACTATCATCAGTATTAGAATGGTCAACAGCCATGGGGTTAGATTTGGACATCTGCAACATCAACACGAAGATCTTAATGTAAGTAAAAGGACCTTCCTAGCAGTCCATACAACTAAAAAAAAGAACCAAATTTCATAACAAGCAACATTAAGATGCATTTTGCCTAAAGAAGAATTTCATTGAATGGTTACATACTTGACTCTCAAACCAAGACTATAACAATCTAATTGCTTTTTTTCTTTTGATTTTTCGATCTTCCCAGGTATATATACCTTAACCATTTTATCAAACTTGGACATATTCTTTTATTTAACACATAACAGAATTATTTAATTACATTTGTGTTCAAATAATGCAGGAGTTGCTTTGGGTGATAGCTGGATTTCTCCTGAAGATTTTTGTGTATGTGGTTCCACTGATTGAAAATTTATGTGTGCCAAATATTTCTCCATCTAAAAATGACTTGATTTTCATATTAAAATTGCTTACAACTAAAGATTAATTAATGCAGTTTTCATGGGCACCACTTCTCAAAGAGCTGTCACGAATGGACAACAAAGGCTTGAATGAATCGAACAGGTTCAGATTAAGAATTTAATTGTCTCTGATTAATGTTTTGAAAAAGGCAAAATCAAATTAAGTTAGCATAATCCATTTTGCAAGAACAATTTAGCTCTAAAGATTAAGCAGCAACTAGCAGTCTAGCAGCAGGTAAATATGAAGATGCTGCAATAACATACTCATATATTACTTGTTCAAATAATGCAGGAGTTCGGGTGGCAGACATAAAACAAAATTTCATAAATGATATTGAGTTATCTCTCACTCTTTTCTCTTTAAGATAAGGTGCAAATAATAAATATTATTTAATAAATGATAAAAGGAAAGTTGTTACCTTGAAATTGTTGTTGCACCGTTGTTTCTTGAGAATGGATGAGTAGAAAAGCTTTTTTAATAAACTGTGAAGTAACGTGGGTGCTTGCTGTTGCTGGAAGAAGGAGCTGCAAGAAGGAGAAGGATGATGCAGCTTTGCTGGAGTTGGAAGAAGGAGAAGAATGACGCAGCTTTGTTGGATCTGGAAGAAAAATGAAGAAAATCTGGTATTTGTGAACTGAGAAGGGCCTTGGGTGCTTGCTGGAGCTGGAAGAAGGAGAACGACGCCGCAAGTTTGCTGGAGTTGGAAGAAGGAGAACGCTGCCGCAAGTTTGCTGGATCTGAGAAGGGAGAGGCAGAGAGCTGCGAAAAAAATTGGTGGGTTAGATTTAAGTGAATGTGAATTAGGGATAGATTTTTATTTATTTATTTAATATAATATAATATATATATATATAAAATTTGAAAACCGGTTCATAAACCGGTTAACCGTTTTTAGTTTTTCCCGAACCGATAACCGAACTGAAAATTGGGTTTTTTTAATTTTTCGAACCGTAACCGAACCGTTTTTTCGGTTAACCGGTTTTTCGGTTCGGTTATCGGTTCGGTTCGGTTTTTGCATTTTTTGGAACACCCCTATGCAATGCACCTGAAAATAGGGTCGTAGCTTCCTAGCAACGATTACAAGGGCGAAGGTGAGATTCTCCATCTTGGGGTACCTCGTCTCTACGTCAAGCAGTTTCTGCTCACATAGTATACCAGCCACTGTACTCCTCCCTCTTCGAGTACCAATGTCGCACGGATAGTGGACTTTGATACCGACACATATAGCAGCAACGGCTCACCCTGGATGGGCTTTGACACCAGGAGAGGTCGTCCCATATGTTTCTTCAGCTCTTGGAAGGCTCTTTCACACTCCTCTATCTATTTGAAACCTTTTTTCCCCTTCAAGATCTCAAAGAATAGCAAACACCTGTATGTGGCTTGGGAAATGAATCTGCTAGGTGCGACCACACTCCTTATCAAGTTTTGCACCTGTCTTATGCTGGTCCAGGGTTTCATGTCGAGCAGAGCCTGAATCTTCTCTAGGTTGGCCTCTACACCCTGTTGGTTTACGAGGAAGCCCAAAAATTTCCCCAAGCTCACCCCGAAAGCACATTTTAAAGGATTAAGCTTTATTCGATACCTTCTAAGGATGTCAGGTGCTCAAAATGGCTTTCGCGACCTTTGATTTGTCGAGCATGTCGTCAATGTATACCTCCATGGTATGACCAATTTGGTTGGCGAACATCTTGTTCACCAAGCACTGGTAGGTCACCCTAGTGTTCTTGAGGCCAAATGGCATAACCCTGTAACAATAAATTACACGGTCAGTAATAAAAAAAAAAATGTGTTCTTCATTGGGCTAGTACATCGGGATTTGGTTATATCCCGAGTACGCATCCATGAAGTTGAGTAGTGCGTTTCCTGTTGTCGCATGTACTAGCTGGTCGATCCGTGGTAGCAGAAAGCTGTCTTTGGGACCGGCTTTGTTCAGATCCCTGAATTCAATGCAAGTCCACCACTTGTCATTCGACTTCTTGACCAGGACAAGGTTGGCGAGCCAATCCAGGTACTTGACTTCTCTGATGAAGTTGATTTTCAGGAGTTTGTCAACCTCATCCTTGAGCGCTTGCGAGCGCTTCGCATCCATAACCCTTCTTTTTTGCCTTATGGGCCGAGTTTGAGGGTCGAGGTTCAACTTGTGGCACATTACCTCAGGGCTAATCCCAACCATATCTGTGTGCACCCATGCGAACACGTCGAGGCTCTTCTTCAAGAACCCCACCATTATCGGCCATTTCTCTAGTCAAACTACTGTCAATTTTCAGCACGTGAGTTGGATCTTCCTCGCTGACACTTATTTCTCGCAGCTTTTTGGTTGGCCCTGCTGTGGGCTCTTCTCTATGGATGCGAGGATCTATAGTATCCTCGAATGGTATAGGGTTAGGCTTAGATTCTGCTATGATCATTGTTCTTGGGAGCAACCATTTTTGTGTTGTATGTATGACTCGGTTGTAACATTCCTGAGATTCCTTTTTGCAGCCCCTGATCGTCACGACTCCCCAAAGAGTCGAAAACCTCATTGCTTGACAGTGCGTTGATGTGACTATGCTCAGATCATCCAAGATTAGCCTTCTGAGGATGACATTATAAGTGGTTGGGCATTCTACCACTAGGAATTCGGCCATCACCGTCCTGATCCTAGAGTCACGGGAAGGTCGATCGTTCCTTTGGGAACCAAGTTATCCCCGGTAAACCCATAGAGTGGTGAAGGGCACGCCCTCAGGTCTCTCTCTATGAACCTCATTCCTCAGAAAGCTTCCAAAAAAATGATGTTTGTTGTATTCCCATTATCGACCATCACCCTTAACACTCTAGCAATGCCGATTCTGGCCGCGATCATGATCGCGACCATGGTTGTGGCGAGGGGATTCTTTGCATTCCTCGATTGTGAATCTTACTACCTCGTTATCTTGTCTAGGCCGCTTGGGCGACTTCTGTTCGCAGCTCATTATCTAGGGGACCGAGTTTGTTCTGGCCTCTCGAGCATATTGCTCGCGAGCACGCCTTGAGCTCCCCGCTATGTCGAGCCCCTCGTAAATCATGCCCACTAAGACGTCATTGGGGTTTGGCGAAGCTTGCAGGACCTGATTCTAAATCTGGCTCTAGACTTGGTCATTTTGCTCGCCAATATTTTCGTGAGTTGGTGCCGCCTTAACGAATTCCTTTAGGTGGCCCCATCTTATTAAGTCCTCAATGGCGTCATTCAAAGCTCGACACTCATTTTTGTTGTGTCCGACATCCCTATGGTATCAGTAGTACTTTTGCCGATCTTTTCGACCCGGAGCCCTCCTTATTTTCTAGAACGGGTAGTCTTTTTTCCTCACAGGAGACTTCGTAGATGTGGGCGATGTTGTGAGTGAGAAGAGTGTATTATGCACACCACGAGAAAGGCTGTCTGTCTCCGCGGTTATTTGTTCTTTGTCTTTTTTGGAACTTGTTGCGGTCTTGGCTCTTGCGCTTATCTAATGGGCGATCTTGTCATCTGTCTAGGGCTCTTCGCGCCGAGCTTCTGGCCAGTGCTGCCAGCGAGCTTTCTACCCTCTGGTGCTTTACAACCATTTGACAGAATTAGGCCAGACTTACGTGATCTTCACTTTGGAGCTCTTTCTATAGCTCCGTGTTTAGTCTGATCCCTGCAATTAGCAAAGTTCGGATGGACTCCTCGGGGGCATCCACGACCTGTGCCTGCTCGTTCTAAAACCTCGTTAGGTATGAGGTCAGTGTTTTGTCTCTCTCCTGACGAATGTTGCTCAAATAATTTAGCGGCATCACGAACTGCCTCCTCGCTTGAAATTGTTATAAGTACAGCGAGGAGAATTGTTCCCAAGAGTTGATGGAGTTTGCTTTAAGCCTCTTATATCACCTCTTGGCATCCCCTACCAATGTGATTGTGAAGTATTGACATTTCGCCAAGTCACAGACCTGGTATAGCTCCATCAGGTCATTGAAATTATCGAGATAGTCTCTCGGGTCCCCTCTCCTGTCAAAATTGCTCTCTGTCATCTTGAATCCTTGCGGAAGCGGGGCCTAGCGAACTTCTTATGTGAAGGGGGAACTTACTATTTCCTCCACCGTGCCATTCTAGCAGGCTCTCAGATCATCGAGCATTTTCTGCACGCGATCTAAGTCTTTGCGCATTGGGTTCGTAAATCTGTCGCTTGCGAGGTCCCTCTAGTGTGCGTGTTGACGCGCAAGGTTAAGTCATGATGGCTAGGCTAATAAGTGTTATCATGCTCGTCGGTGCATTGCTCGTGACATCGGTTATAACCGGAATGTCAGTCATTGCTAGATTGACGCACTTGGCTCGTCTCGTGAGCCTGCAAAAATCAATCTTGTCTTAGGCGTAGGTTAATACCGGCACGCTGACGCAGGGAATATCATCGAGCGTCTCAGGGGTGGCCATTGTCTTCACTTTCCCCTAGGGGTTGCTTCCCTGGTTGCCTTTCGGGGTTGGTCTGCCCGCGGGATTCATGCTCGTGAATGGCGTGCAATTTAAAATGTTGGGGGTGTTGGTTGCCTCTCGACGTCGACGAAGCAGATCGACCATGTAACACTTGCTCTCAACTACTATTCTTATAGTTCATACTATGTAAAATATAAAGATGTATATCATACGAAAGATAGTGGGCTCAAATTTTTCTTTACTCATAAAATATAATTCTTTACAAATTAAAAAGACTATGTATTTAAAAACTTTCTAATTAATACAAAATATCATGACTGGTAGACAGTGGTGCCAATACTCTTCGCTCCTCGACTATTTTCATTATCTTCCGTTTGGTAGTGGAAGGAAGATTTGTGCAGGCATGCCGATGGCTATTAGGCAGGTTCATTTGGCTTTGGCATCTTTAATTCATCACTTCGAGTGGTCTGTTCCAGATACAATGAAACCTCAGGAGCTAGACATGAATGAGAAATTCGGTGTGACATTGCTGAAGCTGGAACCTCTTATGGTAATTCCGAAACAAAGGAAATAATTAATGATCCTGCCTAATTCTCAACCTCTTGAATAGGCACTCTTGATTTTGTTTATCAACATTGATTGTGTTTTTGGTGTGTTTCAATTTAGAGCTGCAGTTTTGGCTGCAGGTGTTGTGCTAGCTGTTGTTTTGTTCGCTTTGTTGGGAATCGGGTAGACATGTCAATTCCTTGATTCCTCTTACAATATTTACCGGCTCTTGTGTCATACATGCTTAATAAAGTTTTCTTTTACCTTTTGTAATTTATAAGCAAAAAGTTCTCTTATATGTTAACGATAAAGAATCAGGCTGAAGCCATTGTTCTTAGAATAGTAGATATTAGCTTTAGTTTAATTGAAAACATCATCTCTTATGAGTGTAGAAAAAAATATGTGAAAATCAAGTCTCCTTTAACTCCATGATTGTATATATGTATACATCTTAACAACAAATATATATAACAAAGATAATATCAAGAAAACTTATATAATATTATCTTGTTATATCATATCATCATATTAACATGATGAGAGTTCAATTGAACTGAGCTTTATAAATAATAGTTCAACCTTTTTTTTTTTTTTTTAATGACTAAAGATGTCTAGGTTAATTTTTGCACACCTTAACTAATCTTCCAAAACTTTAAAAGTATTAATCGGATAAGAGTTTTAGTAGGTATCTCTATTAGTAAGTGAGGATGGATTCGAACTTATGACCTCTTGAATAATACAGAAAAGAATTCTTATAAAAACCGTCAGCCACTCAGAGCCGGGAGACAGTCGGGACCTCAACTTTTATATATATAGGAAAACTAAGTCAAGTCATAGTTGTTTGGACCCAAACGTTTTTAACAAGTTGCATTGAAACTGTTCAATAGTCAACGGAAGCACAACCAATTAGTGATATAAAATATATTGGTGAGGAGTGCAGAATTTCAAAGGGCTTATTTTTCATTACGTTACTCAAATAATAATATATTTTGACTATTTACAGTATTCTTCAACATAAGGAGCGAATTTAGGAATTTGTCAAGTAAACAAAAATTTATAAAATAAAATATTCTTCCCAATTGAGTTTTTGGTTCAATCTCCCAGTGATTCAGATCGAATGAATCCCATGATTCCAGTAATTAATTGAAAAGCTGTCTACCACAGCCTTAATTTGGGCTAAATTTGTTCCCTTCGTTACAAAGACCCGCGGTCTAATTGACTTTCTCTTTCATTTTTTTTGTTTTTTGTTTTAATCAATTAATTTTTCAGCATCTTATAACTATTGATCGAGTAAAAACTCCAGTGATTACTCCTATTAACAATAAAAAAAAGACTCAAACTTAAAACCATTTTAATAATATATCCAAGAGTCTTTATCGAACCACTTGATCACCTAAAGATTGACTCTCTCTCTCTCATTTTGCATCACTAGCTATCTATATATCCATCTCCATGGATAATTAACAATTTATATATCTATCCAAGCCAAGCCAACCCGGGCAATTAATAAAGTTTGCAGATCGATTATTGCAGACAAAATCACAATTCAACTTCCCCTTTAAGAGATCTCTACAATTATTTTAACCATCAAAATGATGTATCAGCACGCACAGATAATTACTTTCATTGTCATATCTTATTCATTTAATTTCACAAGTTTCTTCTATAATCATGAAACTGCTGTATAAAAAATTTGTCTATTAATTATGTGTAGTTTTTTGAAGTATGAACGTCCATGCAACATGCATGTATAGGCTTGACTCTTTCAGATTTTATTGAATTTTTTTTTCTTATCCATATCATATAATTATTGAAAGCAAGTTGACGTATGAATTAAATTGTGTATCTCATAGATACACGACCCGTCCTCCAAAAGCTATATATGCTTGAACCGTTGATTTGACGCAGCAGCCTGCATTATTGATTAATACTATATATATTGCAATGACTGATAGAGAAACGTAATCGTAAAACGACAATATACATTAAATTCGGCCATGTTCAAATAAGGTGGCCTGTCAGCCTTTCGCAATCAGTTAATCAGTGGAAGATGTGCTATTGTCAGAGGGGAAACGATTACACCTACCCAAGGTTTGGCGAAACAAGTATCGGTATTCAAAAGGTTTAAAAATAATCAATAAGTACATTCTGTTATGCGCGGTTAAAAATTCATGCTAGTATTTTATATGCTTTTCTAAATTAAAACCTTAAAAATATTGTAAAAGATGTAATATTATTTTTTATCTTTCACCCATCATTTTTTCACATTTCAAATGTTATCGTTTAACTGTTCAAAATAATTAAAAAAAATTAAGTTACTATCTATGTTTATACCAAAAAAATTCTTTATTTTTTTTATTAATTCATATTAAAAAGTTAATACAATGTTGATTTGATTTAAGTTTTAGTTGACTTTAGTTTAGGTTAGGTCTGATCAAAGTTATGAAATTTGATATTACAATCTTTCGAAGCCAAAAATAAAAAAATAAAAAGAAAGTTTTGCTCAATACATTTACTCAAAATTTGCTTCTCATAAATTTATTCAAGTAGGAAAGTATTATGTTATTACATTCTTTTCTCTTAGGTTCTTGATATTGTATTATTTTCTTTGCTTAAAGGTTTGGTGATTTTTTAAAGTTCACTAATTTTTTGGCAAACAATGGCAGAGTGGCGGAGGCCCCCCTCTGCAAAAATCCCGGATCCGCCACTGGCCACTAGAGCTTTTACTCGACCAGTAGTTATAGGGTTCTAGGAGATTAATTGAGATACGCGTAAGTTGGTCCGGACACTCCCGGTCATAAAAAAAAAAAGAGTAATACTGCATATACAACATTTTTTATACAACATCATATGACAAAATATGATTGACTTATTTTAAATTAAAATTAAACTTTCACCCAATTATCTTTTACCGCATAATATTGTATGAAAAATATTGTATCAGAATATTGTATTGTACGTGAAATATTATTAAAAAAAAAAAAAAAAACTTGTTGTATACGTAGTAATGTCAAGCAATTAATAGGGGTCATGATTAAGTGCTTTAGCCAATTGTGTTTAGTAATTGGTTAACTATCTAATGCAAGAAAATTTAGTTAAAAAAAATTATGAATCGGCGAGATCAGTTCATTTTTATGGGGTAAAAGTGTAATGTTCAATGAATGAAGGGCTAGTATATCTTTAAGAGGACTAAAATGTAACGGTTCATTGAAATGAATGGCTCAAAAAAAAAAAAAAAAAAAAACTTGAAAATTTAAGGATGAAATAGAACTTTTATCTAAAATTTCCAAAAAAATTTGTGGGGGCTTAACTCTTAAGTGGCCGCCCTCAACTCCGCCCAGCGTAAGAGGGTCAGAACTAGAGCAGAGCCACCCTGCGCAAGTCAACGCCAATGAGTGGTTCTTTGGTAAATTGATATGGTTATTACAAATTACATAAATTTATATATCGTTTTTTATTTTAAGTGTCCATCCTGATACTTAATATTAGGGGTGTTCAAAAGAACCGGTTGGAACCAGAACCGACGGGTACCCTAGGTTTGGTTCCGGTTCTTACCCAGAACTAATCGTCAACGGGTAGGTTCCCGTTCCAAAAATTTGGAACCGTTACTGTGCGGTTTCGGTTCCGGTTCCAGTTCCTATAGTTAGGAACCGAAACCAGAACCAGGAACCGAAGCTAATATAAAATAAAATTAAAGATTAGGGGGGTTAATAAAAACTTTTATAAAAAAATTAATGTGAATACATTTATATTTATATTTCATAACATTTAAAGTAAGTTGGTTTGAGTTTTGAGAATCTACCTTTACAAAGTAATGGAGTTTGTAATTTTGAATTTATAATTTGTAATTTTATTTTTGTTAACAAGTGCCAGGTGGGGGGGTATTTGTAAGTTTTTAAGGGTTTTTTTGCTATTTTTAAAACTTTTGGGTGATCACATAATTTTACAGGATACCCAGAACAGGAATCGGAACTGTTGTTACAGGTTCTGGTTCTGGGTACCTAGGAACCGGAACCGTCGGTTTCGGTTCTGGTTCCAAATTTCAAGGAACCGTCGGTTCCGGTTCTGGTTCCGGTTCCTTCAAAATATGTAGGGTACCCGGAACCGAACACCCCTACTTAATATAACTAAATTATTGGTTCTCGATCTTTAATTAGATGACAATTGCTATAAAAGAATATCTATCATAGATTTCAATCTTATATAATTAAGACTTGAAAATTTTCCGAGTGTGTTTCTTTTAGTATTTAGAATAGTATTTTTGAAATAGTAAAAGTTGGATAAGAATAATGAGGTAGGATTTAAAAATTAACATAAACACCACATAGGTTTGTTAATTTATTAACTACCCTTATAATAAAAACATTAAAAATTATAAAAACACCCCACCCACCCATTAAATACTAGCAGTCGACCACCACCGTCGGAGGGTGGTCAGAGTCACCATATCCATGCGCAACCGGCTGGATATGGCCGGTCGTGTGCCGAGATGACCTTTTCCAACTAGATCCATTGTGGATCTGGCCGAAAAAGACTGGATCTACGGCTAGATCTGGCCATCACGTTTGGTCGTCAACGACGACCATATCTTGTAGGGGTGTTCGGTTCTGGGTACCCTGCACTTTTTGAAGGAACCAGAACCAGAACCGGAACCGGAACAGCAACAGACGGTTCCTTGAAATTTGGAACCAGAACCGGAACCGACGGTTATGGTTCCTAGGTACCCGGAACCAGAACCTGTAACAACGGTTCCGGTTCCGGTTCTGGGTACCCTGTAAAATTCATGACCCCCCAAAAGTTTTTAAAATGGCAAACAAACCATTAAAACTGACAAATACCCTCCCACCTGGCACTTGTTAACAAAAATAAAATTACAAATTATAAATTCAAATTACAAACTCCATTACTTTGTAAAGGTAGATTCTCAAAAGTGAAACCAACTTACTTTAAATGTTATGAAATATAAATATAAATGTATTCACATTACTTTTTCTACAAAAGTTTATATTAACCCCCATAATCTTTAATTTTATTTTATATTAGTCTCGGTTCCTGGTTTCTGGTTCCGATTCCTAACTATAGGAACCAGAACCGGAACCGCACAATAACGGTTCCAAAAATTTGGAACCATTGACGACTGGTTCTAGGTAGGAACCGGAACCAAACCCAGGGTACCCGCCGGTTCTGGTTCCAACCGATTCTTTTGAACACCCCTAATATCTTGGCTATTGTTGATGACTAGCTACGGCCAAAGATCTGGCTGTCAACAGCCAGATCTTTGGCTGTAGATCTGACATTTTGCGACAGATCTACGGTAGATCTAGTCGAAAAAAGCTATATCGACGCACTACTGGTCAGATCCAGCTGGTAGTGCGCTATTATACCAGATTTTGGCCACCTTCTGGTGGTGGCGTGGTGGCTAAAATCTGGCAAATGTGGACGATGGGAGTGTTTTTATCAATTCCTAAACTTTTTTTTTTTTTGGTGTTTAGTTGAATTAACAAACTTAGGGGATTTAAAAAATAATTGAATAAAATATAATAGTATTTTCATAATAGGAAAACAAATATGTATTTTGGAAATGATAGGAATAGGATAGGGGAAGAATATTGAAACAAACAGACCTAAATCATTATTTTAAATTTTTTGGACCTTGTTCATATTTCCGTCTCTTTTGACAACGTCGGCCAGTTTTTAACTTATTTTTTTTATATTTAAAAAAATATTACTAGTATATTTAAAATTTAACATAACTTCTAAAAAAAAAAAAAAAATCTATTTTTGTCATTTTACACCTCCAAAATTCATTGTCCTCAAAGTAGAAGTAGTTTTAAAATTTATGAAAACACAAACATCTTGTAAATTAGGCTGAACGAGTTACAAGGGTGTTCAAAAGGGGTTAACCGAACCGGTTAACCGTTTTTCTTATTCGAACCAGATTTTCAATTCGGGAAAATTCCTAAACCGAATCAGTTTTAGGGAAAACTGGTTTTTCGGTTAACCGTTTTAAAAAAAGTGGTTAACCGGTTTTGAATCGGTTTTCCCTTTTTTTTTTTAATTTTGTCCTAAATTAAATTGTAAATATAGACAATACATATCCAAATAAAAATTAAACATTCCTACATATCCATTGACCACTACTAACAATAAATTAAAATTTGATACAAATAAAAGTCCGATGAAATAAAAATAAAAGTCCATAATAAAACAACAAAATAAATAAATAAATCCCAATGGAAAACAACAAAAGAAATTGGGCAAATACAACTCCACAAGTAGAAAGCAGGAACCAACATTAAGTCAATACGAGTAGATCTCCCAATTTATGCCCAAATAAAAATTAAATGTTAGAAGTTTATAAAAACTAAATCATATTTTTTTTCATTGCCTACAATAAAAAACTATTAAAGAAATCAAACCTCAATTAAATACTACAAAACCTTCAATCATTAAGATGAATACGAGTAGTATTTCCCATTGCCGAAGACACAAATTCTACAAAAAATAGGTCATATAAATAATGGTTAAATTCAAAATTCAGTCAATAAATCCAATAAAGACAACATAATAACTAATAATTGAAACTAAAGCAAAAACTTTACCTGACTCAAGCTCTGCTATCTCTTCCAAGCTTTCCTCAATCATGAACGGTTCATGTGTAGCCCGAATCCAATCCTGTATACAAATAAGAGCCTCCATCGTCTTAGGAGTGAGGGAGCTACGAAATGGATCTAATACACAACCCCCAGTGCTAAACGCTGACTTAGATGCAATAGTAGAAACCAACATAACCAATACCTCTCGTGCTATCGAAGAGAGAACTGGATATCTATTTGAATTGACTTTCCACCAACTTAAGATATCAAACATGTTGTCCTTGTGACGCTGCTCATATTCATCCTCTAAATATTTATCCATCTCAGATTTGATCACCGTAACTTCCTATCTAGCCATTGCCTCATCGTACATACAATACATCAATTCTTCAGGATCAACATTTACATCTTCCACATTAACCTGACTTGCTTGTTAAGACTATTGACTAGATTGCCCACTTGGAGAATTATAAATGAGCTTGTATTGGTCAAATAAAGAGTACAAAGTTGTATGCACTTTTGTCTTCAAAAGTTCAGCATTAGCATCATCATAGGATTTACTAATAACCCAATTCACATATCCTAACTTGAATCTAGGATCCAACACCACTGCAGTGAATAACATTAAGTTGATGTTATCAATATTTGACCAATATTTATCATGTTTTTCCTTCATTCTCCTAGCCATAGTACTTAAGCCAACATCATTACTTCTACACCATGTTGAAATCTGCATTCCAATGGCAAAGATCTCGCGCATGTATGCATTGCCGGTAACAAAAAGTGAGCCTGACACACATAGAATAGCATCATAAAAAACTTTCAAAAAGGGTAACAAGTAACGGGCATACTCCCAATCACTAGGCATAGGCAAACCCCTTGACTTTTCCCCTCTAGTAAGTTCATCTTCGTACTTAATGTCTTGGATTTCCAACAACTCAAATGCTTTCTGAAATTTTAAAGCTACATCCAACATTAAGTACGTAAAGTTCCACCTTGTTTCTACATCAAGAACCAAAAGATTTTTTTGTTCAATCTTTTCTTGCTCTACACACTTCTTAAACCTTTGTAATCTCATGGAGAAGACTCACTTATCTCACTGCAGAGCGAATTCTAAAAATAGAGTCATCCATGTCTTTTAACCCCCTTTTTATAGTGAGACTCAATATTTGTGCACAACACCTCATGTGCAGAAAGTCACCATTCAAAACAATACCCTTCCAACTTTCTAACCAATTCTAGAGATATTTTATTCCAACATCATTAGAACTTGCATTGTCAACGGTAACGGTGAAAACCTTAGAAATACCCCAATCAAGCAAACACCTCTCAATTGCCTTGCCAATCAATAAACCTTTGTAACTAGCAATTGGACAAAAGTTTAAGATCTTTTTGTGTAATTTCCAATCATCATCAATGAAGTGAGCCGTCAAACACATATAGTTAAGGTTTTGGCAAGATGTCCATGTATTCGTGGTAAGACTTACTCTCTTACTAAAATTACTAAAAAAGGCCTTCAACTTATTTCTCTCCTTAACATAAATATCAAAACAATCTCTAGCCATAGTAATACGAGAGGGAACTTGAAATAGAGGTTATGCATCCCTTATCATATCGCGGAACCCCTCACGCTCTACATGCCTAAAGGGCAACTCATCAACAATGATCATTCTAGCTAGAGACCGTCTGAGCCTATTTGGACTGAATTTCCAAGTTGTAAGTGAAGATTGTGTGGAGGTGGTAGCAGTACCACTTGATTGGTCATGTGATTGTGTTTGTTGAAAAACTAAGATCCTTTGTTTCTTATCCATCATATTCAAAGGGTACTTTTTACATCAACTTAAGTGATTCCGTAGACAACTAGTACCACTTTTACTTGGACATGCAAGCACATTCCCACAATAATCACATGTTGCTGTCGTATCATCCATATTCTCACAAGGATTTACAGTAAAGTGATCCCACATATCAAAAGTATTCTTTCAAGTATTAGAACTTACACGTTTGGGGACTCATGGTGGTCGTGGTTGTGGATCAGGATCAGTAGAAGGCTGTGGGGCTACTAATGAGTTTGGAGTTTGATTCCTACTAGTTGGTGTCTCAGGACTCTCATCAGTATTAGAATGGTCAACAGTCATGGGATTGGATTTGGACATTTGCAACATCAACACAAAGAAATATGTTTTAGTTTGATACATGAAATAATTCTATAAAAACTACCTAGCAGTTATTTGGAAAAGTAAGCCGTAACCCATGGCTTTTAATAAAAGTTATTTCTTGATTAATGTTCCTTTGAGCGGAGCTATTTGTTCCGCCAATGATCTAAATCATCTCATTACTTAATACAATATCCCAATAAAATCTTTTAGAACTATATCTAATTCTTACAATATGTAGACTACTTTCACAAATATTCTTACTCTTTCCTAATCTCCCGAACTTGAAACAATTCAAAAGAAAAAAGAGAATTTGAAAGAAAACTTCTTATTCCATACAAAAATCAAATCAATTATCATCAATGAAATTGAGTGCGACCAAATCTGGTCATTCTGGCCGGAAACAAATGAAAAACAATTTGTTGGTTGCAAGGTCCTCAGACTGCGATTACCATCCGAAACAACTCTCAAAGTAAATCTTAATATGGCTCAAGTACTCTTGCAGTTTTGGATGATACGATTGTGTAAAGATGTATAAATGTTGTGGCAATGCTGTTTTTAAGGATTGATACTAATACATAACTTATTCATCATATAACAGAGTACAAACATCAGCTTGAATATATAGAATAAATCCAAATGACTGCCATGGTATTCTGCTTGTTACATATAGTTTCTACAAAGAAGATATATCTTGTTTTCATTACATTCATCTAATTATAAAGACCAACTTCAATAAGAATCAGTGCTACAAAGGATAGATAAATGTTAATTTGTCTCCATGAAGCTGAATCTTTCTACTAATTAATGATCTTGTTCCCCACTAGGGAAGATAAATGTTCATGTGCCACAGAATCTAACAAACATAATGAAATCAACATTTTTCGCTGCAACTGAAACATCAAGCTGGAGATTTCCAATATTAAGCTGTAACTTCAGCAAGTATCATTCATCACATTTTACATATGAAAATTATTATTGTAAAGTAGTTAAGAAATTTAGTAAAGATGAAAAAGATGGAAATATGTTTCTTAATGTAATATTCCTCTCTATCTCTCTTCTTTATTTTTTTTGGCTTGAAACCATAAATTAAGACATGACATTTGCCTAAGGGATAAACTACAAGGTGCAGGGGAGTCTACATAGTGGAAGGAGCTTCGGAGTCTAATGATTTAAGGAATCGTACAAAGTCCGCAATGAAAAGCTTCTAGTGCTGTAAAACTTTTTGACAATCAATAAACTTTTTGAAAAAGCCCAGATCTCTAATATCTGATCTCTGGAAGAAGACAACGAAGCTGAAGCTGAAAAATGAAAGCTATTGGAAGAAATCACGAACTTGGTCTGCTGCGGTGCTGCTGCTGCCTGCTGGAGCTAGAAGAAAATAAGGAAGTTGTTGCTTACTGGAGCTGGAAGAAGGAGAAGGACGAAGTTGCTTTGCTGGAGCTGGAAGAAAGATGACAAATATCGGGAATTTGGGAATTGAGAAAAAAATTTTGGGTTGGGATTTTAGATTGAGTGAATTAGGGATTTATTTTAGTTTAGGTTAAGGTTATATATATTTGAAAACTGGTTTTCGGTTAACCGTTTCTAATTTTTCCCGAACTGGTAGCCGAACCAGAAATTCGGTATTTTGCATTTTTTGAACCGTAACCGAACCGTTTTTTCGGTTAACCAGTTTTTCGGTTCGGTTTTTGCATTTTTTTGAACACCCCTACTTACAAGTACCCAAGGCTTGCCGTAACGACAAATGGGTGGCCAAAAGGTTTAGAATCAACAAGTAAGTACTTTTCGTTCTGTACTATTAGTGATTTGCGTTTCATAAAGGCCAATACAGTAATTTTGTACAACCATCAAACTTTTAACTTTCAAATTATCACCTCAATATCTGGAGCGAAACTTCTTTTAGAAGATTCACTTTAGAGATTGACACATGTCCCATTAAGTTGACTTTGCAAAAAATCAAATAAACCAAAATAAAGCAAAACTTTTGGCTTGCCTCTTCGTTTCCTTCTCATTTGTCTCTAACTCTCTAAAAGAAGCTTTTGAACGAAGCTGCTGCCATTGTTTGGAGACCATCATCGAGACAGTGAAATGGAAACCGACGACAATGGAGGAGTTAAAACCGACGACAGTGTCAAAGTAAGTTCACTAAACGGCAATGAATCCTAAACGAAGACGATAGACGACGTCTAAGGGAGAGAATCGTGGGGCAACGACGATGGTGGAGATGACTGAACTAAGGCCAGCGTTATTAATAGTATAAATCATCGACGACGACCGAACAACAAAAATTGAAGGGTTAACTGAAAGTTTCTTCTTGGTTTTCTTGTTTGTTCTTCGATTTTTTCTTATTTTAGTGCACTTCTAAGTTTTTGGTTTTTCTTATTTGTTCTTTGTTTTTCTTACTTGCATGTTTGGTTGTTTTTAAATTTTTTTGTTTGTTTGTTTGGTTTAGGGTTGTGGGGTAACGATGACAATGGAGGATGACTGAACTAAGGTCGACGATAATGTGTAATGAACGTTCTTGGTTTTACATGTTTGGTTGTTTTTAAGGTTTTTTAGGTTTATGGAAAGAGTACCTTGTATGTGCAGAGGTGGAGAATAATGGCTCATGGGGCTTCTTTCTTAGACTATTGTATGATTTTTTGGGTGATTTAGAGCATGTTACATTCATGAGTGACAGGTAAAAGGGTATTCTAAATGCACTAGAAGCAAAGTAGCCAAATGCAAGGAGTCGATTTTGTGCTCGGCATTTGCATGCAAACTTCAGAAAAAAAATTCCTGGGGTTCACATGAGGAAATTGTTTTGGGCAGCGAGTAAGGCTACAAACAGACCAGATTTTGTTAAGGCCATGGAAAGTGTCAAGGATGTAGATAAGGGTGCATACAAATGGTTGCTTGAAAATGAACCAGACCAATGGTCCAGACATGCGTTTGACACAACAGCAAAGTCAGATCACATAACTAACAACATGAGTGAGTGCTTCAACTCATGGCTTGGTGAAGACAGGGAACTTCCTATACTAAGTCTACTGGAACTTTACCGACATAGGGTAATGAAGCGGTTACAATGTAGATTGAAAGTTGGTACAGAGTGAATTACACCTCTTCCACCAGTAGTTCACAGAAAGATAGACAAGATGATTGAGGCAGCTAGAAATGTCAAAGTCCGGTACCCTGGATCTGATGAGTTTGAAGTAGATGATGAGAATGTAAACCCATGTAAAACTCATGTTCTAGTTTTGGGTAAGCACTTGTGTGATTGTGGGATGTGGCAACTATTGGAAATTCCTTGTGTTCATACTATTGTCTATTTGTTACACAAGAACATTTCCAACTATGAACATTATGTTGATCCGAAGCTTAGAATTCCGATGTACCTGCAAACTTATGCATACATGGTCCACCTTGTTCCCAACAAGACTGGTTGGCCAGAGGTTAGTGATGAATATATTTGGCCACCATACAGGCGGCCCAAGGTTGGCAGACCTTCTAAATCAAGAAGGAGAGATCCAAATGAAGAGCCAAAATCTAAAAGGGTCTCTACACTTAGGTGTAATGTCTGCAGTGTCTTGGGGCATAACAAAAGGTCCTGCAAAAAAAATCCAACAAATGTAGATAAAAGGAAGAAGCACAAGGTAATAGAAAAAATGTCAATTTCATCATATTTTCTCTTATAATATTGATTTCTATTTTTTTATGTGTAGTGAACCTTTGTGTCCACAATGACTGCACCCTTTTCAGGAGCTCGATTTGCAGCAAACTTGTCCCAAGCTTCAAGTTCAAGGGGTACTTACAACTATTTCAAATCATATAATATTTATGTCAACTACTTTTTACCAATATTTTAAAAATCGACCCGGGACAAACTCAGCAAGATGGCCAGGTCCCGGGTCGATTGGTTTAACCAGCTGGTTCAACCGGTGATGTCATCATACTGATGTCAACATGGTGATGTCATCAAAAACATTGTTCACAGAATCCACTTATTTCCCAAATTTTGCTGCAAAGTCCAAATCATAAACTCCAAAATAAAAAAATCCATAGTCAAGCATCATCAAACATCATTACATCAATAATACAACAAATTACAAATCAAAATAACAAAATAAATGAAGAAAAATCACATAATAGTTGTTTCAAGTTTTCAACTTCCAAGTCAACATTTCAACTTTCTAACAAAAAATGATCTTCACCAAATGGTCTTCAATCAATCAATCCATCATTCCATCCTCAATTAAAATTGACAATTCACACACCACATGATGCGACATCATCTACAAAAAATTCTAGCAAAAAAGGAAAACCATAAGTTAAATCTTCCCATTTAAACTAATTGAATATAAACTAGCTAATACCAAATTGAAATTGCTTAAAAAATTGTAAATAACCTTCTGAAGCATTTGTTGAGTCATAATAAGAAGGGTGATCACCACCATCTATAGGTATAGCTCATTCTCCATATAATGATTGTTCCAATTCATCATAATTAAGCTCACCAACCTCCTCTTCCTCATCAATTATCCACCATTCAGTTTTATCAATACTCTCATAATCAATAGGATCATATGTAATTTTCTTATAACAACTCCTGAAATAGCAGAATTAAATATTCAAATCAAGACCAATAAAGACATTAATAAAAATAACAAAATGAAGAAGACTTTATACCTATTTTGCAAATGCAAGTTATAATGAGTGGAAACCAAATCATTCAACTGTGGATGCTCCAATCTATTCCTCTTTTTAGTATGTATGCGTTCAAAAACACTCCAGTTTTGCTCACATCCGGAAGAGGCCGAAGTTTGACTTAGAATTTTGATTGCAAACTTTTGCAAATTTGGAGCACTAAACCCAAATGTCCTCCACCATTCATCTAATTGAGAATAAAAGTATCAATTACATAAGAAATAAACACAATTTCATAACTTAAAAATTAGACTTAAAAAGTTAATAACTATTACATACATGGCCGTGTAGTTTTGCAAGTTTGAAGAGCAAGCTCACGAGAAAAGCTTTCTAGACGGTCTCGATATAATCTACTCTCCTCCAGTAATGTTGTCTTGCTCATTTTGAATACACTTGCTTTATTGTCAATAGTGTCAAGAAAATCATACATGATCTCAGGTTTTTTGGAAAAAAGTATCTTCGTCATATTTAAAAGCAAGATTCAAATAATATGTTGTTGCATGAATATCACGAGACAACATCCTATCCCAACGCATCTTAATAATTGTTGTATAAGGGTTGTACAAATTTTTCTTATTCTTAAACAGCTTCTTGATCCCCATCCTTGTTCTGTACATGCCATCATACACATATCCTATTGAAGGCCTCTCATCTGAGTCTACAATCTGGAGCATACACATCAATGGACTCACAACTTTGGAAATTATACCAATGTCATCCCAGAACCGGTTATCTAGAATTATGGAAATAAAGGCTTTGCCTTTATTAGTTTTTTGCATATCGAGACTCCACAAAAGTTCTATCTGTCACTGTAGATTGCAAGTCATGTTTGTGCTGATGTAGGTTGCCCAATGCAATGAAAGTTGTGGCAAAACGGTTTGCACCTAGGCGTATAATTTCTGTCCAACCCTATTCAAGAGACAATAAATGTTAGTACTTGGTAAATGATTAAAAAGTGTACATATATAATATGTCTTGACAATGTAAATTATAAACATATGAAGTAAAGGTATATAACCTGTTTTTTCCTCAGCAAAGCTAGCACAAAGGAATAATTATACACAAACTTTCTAATCTCAGATGCACGTGTCGAAAGGTTGATTATATGAATCGTCTCAGCTATGTCTTTCAACATCAAATTAATGCAATGTGCTGCACAAGGAGACCAAGTAATATTGCTATATTTTTCAGACAACATTCTTCCAGCAGCTTTATAATTTGCTCCATTGTCAGTGACAAGATGGACAACATTGTTTGGTCTAACCCATAAAGCTATTTCCTCAAACAAGCTAAACAATGTTGCATCATCCTTTACAACATCTGAAGCATTCACTGATTTCACAAAACACACTCCTTTAGGACAGTACACTAGAAAATTAATCAGCGACCTATGTGAATTATCTGTCCAACCATCAGCCATTAAAGTACATCCAATATCCTCCCAAGTTTTCTTGTAACCATCAACAAGTAATTGCACTTCTTTCCTAGCATCTCTTAATAAATTTACACGCAAATTATGATAAGTTAGGATTTTATGCCCAGGACCAATTGCAGCTATAGCATCCGCCATAGGTTGAAAATAAATTGAATTAATAACATTAGTTGGGATGCAAGAATCATAAAATAACCTTGCAACAGCCATGTCCACCCTCCATTTAGCTTCTTTTCTGGCTAAAATACTTTTAATTGAGAGCTGAGACCGAGACTTAGTCCTCGGAGCAAAATAGTCACCTATCCCAATAAATCTTTTTCTCTTAGTGCTTGAAGTTGAAGTTGGAGCTGGAGCTGGACATGGAGAAACCTCTTCACACTCTTGATCTTCATCTAACATATCACCCTCAAATTGTTGTACACTAGCTCCATAAGGATTGACATCCTTGTGAAGTTCAACTTTTTGTTTATTCTTGGCCTTAATTTCATTTAGTGCTTCTTCAATCTTGAATTTAACATCGAAAGGAACTTTAGGGCACTTTCCAACTTCTTCCTTTACACCCGCTAGATGCAATTTCACTCGATAAATTTCTCCACCTCTGATTATCTTGCCACAGTAAAGACATGTTAATATCTTCTTCCCATTTTCATCCACGCCCTCATTAACATGTCCCCATGCTATATCATTTCTTCCTCGAAAAGTTTGAGAAACATCCATGGAAGCAGATTGTTGACAAGACCCAGATGATGATATATTCTTTGTCTTTAATCTTGATCTGTACCCTGGCAACACAAATAACAAATAAGTTTATACCACTTATCCACAATTTTTTACAGAATTACATGTATTCAAACAAATAGTTCCATAATGAACTCCTAAATCTCTAAAAAAAGTGGAAGGGACAACACATGCATAGGTTCTACCTACATTGTATTATCCTCCACTTTTACTGTTTTACATGTTATGCCAAATAGGCTTTGGCCAGAATCAAAGAGCTTCAGTGATGAAGGAATGGGTCCAGTGCCAAAGAAGTGGCAAGGAATCTGTCAGACTAATAAAAGAGATGGAATTCGATGCAACAGGTCTTTTCTCTTTGCTTCTTTCAACTATCTTCCAACCAACTTTTACAATGTCCGGATTTTACTTGATGAGACTTTGCCCCCAATGTATAATATCATGAGATTTTTGCATTATAAGACTTGGAGTTTTCCTAGTTATTGGTTTAAAACAAAAGGGAAAACTATCACTATATCTTATTGAAACAAAGTGATAGTTTTCATTTTTCAACACAACACCACCGCTTCTGCCTAAAGTACCAACAATTCAAAATTGGTTCACCAATCAAGTTAAATCCTATAGGTTTGAATGAATTCAATAACTTTTACAAAACAAAAATTAAATAAATAAATAATGGATACAGAACTTTTACTACAATTAGGATCAGAAAGGCCGAATCATTGTCATTAGTTCTCCCTTCAAAATGTAAAGCATGTTCACTAATCACTAGGCTTCAATTTACCTGAGAGCAGCATGCTTCCCGATGGAAGCCTGCTACATTGCAAACTAAGACATCTCAATCTCATGCACAAGACCTGAAACAAAGACATATGCCTACATCGTGACAGTTACCTGGTGGTGGTGAAGATGAGCTACCGTTCGTTGACTGTCGGGGAGGTGGAGCTCGGCTGTGAACAAGGCAACTATGAAGAGCTGAGTCCTGAGATTCAAGCAATGTGAAGAAGAGTGTGTGCAGCTCCGAGATCGAGATCGACTGTCCACTGTGCAGCTCTGGGAAGAATGACGACGATGGATGTCAGACGTAGATCGGCGGTGATGAAGAGTGTGTGAGGCCAGAGAAGATCGCGAAATGGGAAGAGATTCGCGGTACCCCAACTGACGACGAGTAAGCCGTTGACGGTGAAGGAAAATGGGAGGAGATTCGACGGTGAAGGGAAGACTCCAGTGGTAATTTTCAGAGTGCAATGTTCAGCTTCAGACTTTCAAAGCAAAGGGTGGGAAATGTCGTGAAAAGGGAAGGGGGAGGGGGGAATGAGGGAAATGTTAGATATTTGGGGTTTACTGTTCATTAATATATATTATAATAATTATATAATTAAAAATTTAAATGACCCGAGTTTTTTAAATTTGGCGGTTGGACCTATGGGTGCTACAGTGCAGCGGTCCAACTGCCGGCGTTAACAAACAGAGTGAAAATGTCAGTTTTGAGGCTTACCCGGCTTGGCTCGCCAGCCGGGTCCCAGTTCAACCTGTCGGGCCGGACCGGGTTTTAAAACATTGTTTTTTACCTTCGCTAATGTTATTCTTACTTCTCTTAATAGGTCAACCAAGTCAATAATGCAATGGGGAAGTTCTTTTGTTTGTTGTAGCAGTAGTTTGTTTTTGTTTCTATCATTTTTTTTTTTTTGGTACTTTGATTATCCTATTCTAACCCATTGTTTCTATACCTTGTTCAGTGTTTTGAACATGTTGCTTAGTCAACTAAATGCTTTTTTGCCACCTGGACCTCTAACACAACAACTAAGAAGAATAGGTGTGTATTATTACTTAGTTGTAATGTGACATGTTCATGTGCAAGATTATTAGCAGTTGAATTATGGGAATCTGATGAAACACCTGATGTGTTGGAATGGGTAGTAGAGGATTATTTGTAGTTGGGCAAAAGTGTTCCTAGGCGTGTGAATGTTGAGGAAAAATTATGTGGGATAGGTGGGAATTCTGTCATGTTGAGATTCTGAATAGGATAAAAAGGAGTAAGGGAGAATTGGGGAGGATATTCTGAAAAGTGAAGAGTGGAAAATAGGGGAGGATATTCGAAGTCTTGCATTATTTTTATCTCTTTTTGTCTTAGTTTTGCTTTGTTGCTCTTTATCTGTGTCGTTGGATTGCATTTTGTTGTTTATTATCCTTGTATTGGCTTGCTGGTTGGGTGATTTATTGGTTGTTGGTTGCTATATTTTTCTGGGTTTCTTGTCTGATTGCTCTAGTTTATTGGTTGCTGATTTGTAACAACTACTTTCTTTCTACCAGATTCATAATATCGATTAATAAAAAGATAGCATATTTATCAAAACAAGTTGGGCCCAAAAATTTCCTTTACTTAGTAATCACATTCGTTACAAAACAAAACATCATATGTACAAGGACTTTCGAAACAAAACAAAACAAGGGATAGTGCAGCCAAATCTCCCCGCTTTCCGACGTCCATCCGACCAAGTCCTCACCTATTTCCTGTACAACAAAGAAAACAACGGAGTGAGCACAAAGATGCCCAGTAAGTAAAACAGTCTCTTACGCTATCATCCCCGTGCATTACTCATCAATTCTCTTTGTATTCTTATCAAAATTCTAATTCAACTTCTCATTTTTCTTTCTTTTCTTTTCTTTCTATTCTGTTCTTTTTTTTTTCAATCTCATACCGCCTTCCTCATGGCGGAAACCGCTCTCTCTCTCATAGCGGTTTACGTGTATCCCGCTCTCTCATGGCGGAGTCCGTCTTTCTCATAACGGATCACATGCATTCCGCTCTCTCATGGCGGAGATCGCTCCTTATCATAGCGATTTACAAGCACTCCGCTCTCTCATGGCGGAGGCCGTTCTTTCTCATAACGGTTTACATGAGGATAACTCTATACTTACGAGTTCCCCATCGCACAACCTAGTTTCTTTTCTTTTCTATAGCACTTAAGAATCATTTTATCTTCTAGTGCTAGTTCTTTCTTTCTCTTTACTCTAAGAGAATTTGTTCTTTTCTTTATTATAGATTCATAGAGTATTTCTTTCTCATTTCTCATATTCTTTCTTATGTAATTATTCAATTAAACATATGCATATGGATGACTCATGCATAAAATTTCCTTATATGCATTCATGACATGCAAATATGCTACGTTGCATAAGGTAAGGTTCTCTAATTCTACTTATGCTTCTTTTAGGCATTCATCAAACAATATGTGTGCATACATAAACTCTATTCTAACTTAATCATATTTCTTTCTTAACCATCCAAAATTGGAGTTCAACTCCTTTAATAATCACACATCCTGCAAAGAGAAACACACTTCAAAAATTCCTCTCAATTACTTCTAATCTACCCATACTTCTACCACAATACAACACAATCCACCCCCTCATGGTGGAAAATCCTTCATGTACAAACATTGAACCCATTCATGAATTCATCAACTCATTTAACATAAACATTCAAGCATTTCATGGATCTAAAACTCTCTACACATCATTCAATCAAGTAAATCACAACTTAGATGAATTTACATACCTTGGACACAAGTAGAACCCACTTAAACTCTCCACTCTTGATGGCTTAACACTTTCTCTTAACCTTCAATACAAAACTTAATAAGGATCCCATTCTTTCAACAAATGAAAATTTGCTTCTAGAGTAAGGGATCTTACCTTTTAGTACTTAGGATCAATTTGTAACAATCTAGTCAAAAGCTCTTCAAGAATCCTTGGAATCTTGGATGAAAAATTGAGAGAATAGGGGATGAAAGAGGCGGTGGAACAAAACAAAATGAAGGGGTTTCTAAAGCTAACCCTTAATATCACTATTTTCTCCACTCTTTCCAAAATACCCTTACTCACTCTTTGAAATTCATTTAAGACCTTCATCTTTACAAAACAAACCCCAATCAAACTATTCTCCATGATTTCTTACAATTCACTCCCCACTTTCCTGTAAAAAGGGGTAAATGGTCATTGAGTCTCAAAAGAAGAAATCTCAAAAACTCAAAGGAAACATTCAGCTGGTCTTGCACGACGAAGCTATTTTCTTCGCCTCGGCGAAAACTCACAGAGGCCACGGGTTGAAGTACTCCCTCTTCGCCGCGGCGACAAAACTCCTTCGCCCCGGCGAAGACTATAACCCTAAAATTTTGCTAATCATACTAACCTTCAAGGAAAACACTCAACCAAACCAATACACCTTTTCATCCAAGGATAAACCAAACACACAAAAACATACAGCTTAACTAAGGATAACTCGATAACAACTCGAACCATTCTCAAATCTTAACTACGTACCTCAAGTGGGGTGTTACAATTCTCCCCTCCTTAAAAGAATTTCGTCCCCGAAATCAGACAAACAACTCCGGGTAACGGCTTTGCATGTCTGCTCTGTCTCCCAAGTGCTTCTTCAACTTATAGTTTCTAAAGGACTTTCACTAAAGGATACTCTTATTCCGGAGCTCTTTAATCTTCCGGTCCAAAATCTGAACTAGACGCTCTTACACAAGACCTTCCACAATTACATTCTCTGTATTCAACACATGGGAGGGATCACTTACATATTTCCGTAACATCGAGATATGGAAAACATCATGCACTTTGTCCATGCTAGGTGGTAGTGCCAATCTAGGCCACCTTCCCCACTGTTGCAACACTTCAAATGGACCAACAAATCTCGGTGTAGCTTCCTTTACTTCAAAAGCATACCCGCTTAAAGGGGGAAACTTCAAGAAAACTTTATCACCCACCTTGAATTCAACTTCCTTTCTCTTCAAACGGCATAACTTTTCTGTCTATCTTGGGCTTGTTGCATTCTGTCTCTAATCAGCTACATCTTCAATCAGTTTCTGAGTCATCTTTGGCCCAATGGCTAATTTCAGCTCATCCTTCTCACCTATTTCATCCCAATGTAGTGGAGACCATACTTCTACCATACAAGGCCTCATACGGTGCCATCTTAATCGTCGATGATAACTGTATTGTACGCAAACTCCACTAAGGGCAGCATCTCATGCCAGGATACTCTATACAATACAGCAAACTCGCAACATATCCTCAAGCACTTGATTTGTTTCTCTGTTTGTCCATCCGTTTGAGGATGGTAAGCGGTGCTAAAAGCCAATCTAGTACCCAGGTTCCTCTGTAAGCTCAGCAGAAAGGGAGATAAATCTAGAATCTCTGTCTGAGATTATCGTCTGGGTACCCCATGAAGTTTCACTATCTCTCTGATATAAACTGGGCTAGTGATTGAAGTAGTTGCTTCTTTCACTGGAAGGAATGGGCTGATTTTGTCAATCTATCCCACATCACCCAAATGGCATTAAAACCTCTCTGAACCCTAGGAGACACAATAAATCCATGAGATACTCTCCCATTTCCACTCAGAATACTAAGTGGTTGAAGCAATCCTGATGGCCGTTGATGTTCTGCTTTTACTTGTTGACAAACCAGGCATTTAGCTACAAACTCCGCAAAATCATTCTTCATACCTGGCCACCAGTAGCCTTTCTTTAGATCTTGATACATCTTGGTGCTCCTGGATGAGCAGTGTAGGGTGTGTCATGAGCTTCCATAAAAATTCTCTCCTAACTCCTTATCTTGAGGGATGCACAACCGATCCCTAAACGGAGACACCCCTACCAGGTGGAACTCTGGTTTCTCATTCTTATGCACTCTTTGCAGTAACTCCTGACACCACTTACAACCACTTGCTTTTCTCTAATTCGTCCATAGGTGGTGATTTGAATCTAACCTGGCAATCCTCCTTGAACCACTTCAATTTGTTCTTTATACAACTCATTATTAGCTCTCTCGACTAGTGAGTCGGGCTAAATGAGCCTTCTACTCAACGCATCGGCTACGACATTAGCTTTCCCTGGCTGATATTAATTTCACATTCATATGCTTTAACTAGCTCTAGCCACCTTCTCTGCCTCATATTCAGCTCCTTCTGAGTAAAGAAATATTTCAAGCTTTTTGGTCGGTGAGATATGACTCTTCGCACCATACAGATAATGCCTCCAGATTTTTAAAGCAAAGACTACCGCTGCCAACTCTAAACATGCGTAGGGTATCTTGTCTCGTACTCTCAATTGTCGAGAAGCATAAGCTATCACCCTACCTAACTGCTCAATACAGCACCAGTCTTGTAGTGGCATCTGTAAAAATATCATAATCTACCCCCTCCTGAGCAACACAACACAAGAGCTGAGGTCAACTTTTTCTAACTCGTAAAAACTCATTTCACAAGGTTGACCATAAAAAGGAACTCTCTGCTTGGTAAGAGCTGTCAATGGCTTAGCCAACTGGGCAAACCGCTACGAATCGCCGGTAGTAAATGCTAGCCCAAGAAACTTCATTCTTTTACCGTTTGGCTTTGCCACTCAAGGATTGCCTCTACTTACTAGGGTCCACCGAAATCCCTTCAACGAAACAGTATGGTAGAAACAATACTTGATTCAACCAGAATTCACACTTGGAAAACTTAGCATACAACTTCTTTTCTCTCAATCGTTGTAGTGCAAGTCTTAAATCTCCTCATGCTCTTCTCTCGACCTAGAGTAAACCAGGATATCATCATGAAAACCACAGAATTGATCCAAGCAATCATGAAAGACCCGGTTCATCAAGTCCATAAACACTGATGGGGCGTTCGTCAACCCAAAAGGCATCACTACAAACTCATAATGCCCATACCTGTACGAAAGGGTCTTAGCTATATCTTGCTCAACCACTCTCACTTGATGGTACCCTGACCTTAAACAATTTTGAGAACACTGCCGCTCCTTTAATTGATCAAATAAATCATTATCTCAGGTGTAGTGTATTATTTCACTGTCACATTCAGCTCTCTGTGTCTATACATCCGTAACGATCCATCTTTCTTCTTCACAAAAAGAATTGGAGCTCCCCAGGGAATGACTTGGGTCGGATAAAACCTTTATCAAAAGCTCTGGAGTTGCTTCTTTAATCTTGAAGCTCGGTCGGGGCTAGACCTGGCAAAACGGTGTGGTGGGCGGGGTAAAACGGGTACGGGTAGGTAAAAGGGTACGGGTCTTATACGGGTCCAATATTTTGGCGTGCCCTACCCTATAAGGTACGGGTGGACCCGGGGTGGACCGTTTTTTTCTCTCTCAGCTTTCGGTTTTGACAGTTTCACCCCTAACAGAAGTTGCACAGATGCGCGCTTTCAGAAGTTGCACAGATCAATTACTCATTGTGGACCCAAAGAGAGAGAGAGAGAACGAACTTCATCAAAATTTCATACCAGAGATTGAAACTTTTATATATTTATCAATAAAAGAAAAGAAATTGAAATGATACTCTAAACCAATACTCATAAATGTATCGCGTTTCAATTCACACATCAGTAACCATTCTCAGCAACGGTTTTATGATGTGAAGATCAGTCAAGAATCAAAATGATGGATAGAAACAAATGCAAATGCGAAGATGATAGACAGCTAGGTGAAGGGCTGAAGGCTATCAATGTGTTTTCTTTCGCCCATCAATTAACAAAGTAAGTGGACACACGAAAGAGAACAACCAAAGTACATATTGGATCAGAATCAGATGATAGATAGAAAGAAAATCAAGTTGGGGTTTTAGAGAGCTTTCAATAAAAATATTGGATAAACCGATTCCTTCACTCTCTTTTATCTTCTCTGCACCTGCTGCAAAGAATCAAAAAGAACTGGCAAGAATAACCCTAGCCACGTTCCTACTGCCATACGCTTATCAATTCAAGAACCCAATACACAAAATTAAAGTGATGAACCAGAATAACATTATCTCACCCACTGCTTCTGCTAATTCCTTGCAGCACTCGAATTGTTACCAGCGTCAGAGAGAGGAGATGAGCCGACAAGGATACTTGAGTTGCTGAGAGTTGAGAGATGAGATGCGGCCGCCATAGAGTAACTGAGGACTGAGAGTGAAAGATGAGAGATGCGCGTGATAAAAAGTAAAATAGGGATTCCTTTGAAAACGGGTGCCCGCGTGCCCGTGGGTTCACCGTATAACCGTCAGTTGTACGGGCCGGCCGGGTACGGGTCCAAAAAAATGGGTATAATATTTTAGACCCATACCTTGTATTTTTACCCGGGTACGGGCCAACCCGCGGGTCTAAACCCATTTTGCCAGGTCTAGCTGGGGCCATTCGATAAGGGGCTCTTGATATGGTGCTGTCCCGGTGCTAGTTCAATACTAAACTCAACCTCCTCTCTGGAAGTAGACCCAGTAACTCTTCGGGAAACACATCCAGAAATTCTCGACTATAGGCACTCTCTGAATTTCTGGCTGAGAAACATCACCACTCTGCACTACATGTGCAATATATCCTGAACAGCTTTCTCAGCACTCTTCCTAGCTTCATTTCAGGCTACGTCAACATACTAATTGATGGCCCTCACCGAAACTAAACTTTCTCCACTATCAAGATTAAACCTTGCTTTCTTCTTCGACAGTCAATTTCTACTCCATACTTCCCTAGAAAATCCATCAATATCACATCAAATCAGGCATGTCAAACACTATTAGATCGATATCAGTTCTCTTCCATGAATCATTACAGACTCTCGTGGGAGCATCTCACGGGTCAAAACACTAATCCATCGGGTATCTATCCTAATGGGTTGATCTACCACTACAGGCTTCAGACCCAATCTTTCTATCATCCCATGAGACATAAGGAATGCGTGGCTCCAGAATCTATTAAAGCATAAGAGGAACTGTATAAAAAAATAACGACCAGTTACGGCTGATGGATGGCCTCTACCTCACCCTGTGCCATGGTAAACCCCTGGCATTCGTGCCTCTAGGGGCTGTGCTGCTAGTGGAGGGGGAGCTTTACAATCTCTATAGGTGCCCTGGCTGACGACACCTATAGCAGATATCGGACCGAACTCTTTTAGACACTCCCCCAAATGATTTTTCACACTTAGGGCACGGAGTGACTCCAGCTGTCTAGGCGTTTACTCTGCCAATCGCCTATTCTTCTTTTGCTGGAATCTCTTCTTGTTTTCATGTCTCTACCTCTTCCGATCTCCACTCTTTCTTTCTGCGGAGTAGGGGGCGGTTCATTCTGTACTATCAGGATGGCCCTTCCGAACTCATCTTGTTACATAAATTTCGGCCTCAAAGCGATCTATGCCTCCATATAGGTATGCGGGGGCTCTGCTCCTATCATAACATCGCGGGCTATTTTGACCTCAACGAGGACAAATTTCTCTCTTCTCAATTCGGGTGTACTCACTATCCCAGGTGCAAACCTCGCGAGAGAGTGAACTGAACTGAATACTCCTTACTGTGCTCATCCCTTGCTCAGATTAATAAACTCTTGTATTTTCTCATGGACCGGTCAACCGTCCGATACTGGTCTCAAAACTTCTTCTAAAATCTCCCCAAGTCATGGTGTGCTGTCGTGAGTCTCTTCCATCAATTCCCACCAAATTCGGGCATCGGCCGAAATAAACAAAACTGCATAGCTGACTCTCTCTATCATCATGGGAAACAGGGCACCTGTCCGCTCAACGGATTTAAACCACTCAGTTCTAACGGGTCTCTAGACCCTGAATTCTGGTGGCCGATGCTGACTTGCAAGCCCCTGATCGGATCCACTCGATTCTGTACTATCTGAGGTACCGGCCTTCTGGCTCTTGCCTTATGGGCGGTACTCTTCTAGGGGTCTCATTTTCTCGGTACAAATCTCCCCTGTTTCTGCTAAACACCTGCTGTACAATGGTTCGAATCATTGTCGCATCAAGGGCAGGGGGAGTTTGTTCCGGCGGGTTAGAGGGTTTCCCTCATTATCACACCCTTACCCTTCTTCCTATTACTACGTCTCATCTTCAAAATAACCATTTCACATCAACTTCAAATAATTCATTAATAAGAAAAGGATTTAAATTACAGTGGTCGGATAAGACTGTCGTAGCGGCGAGAATGATCACTGTCCCATCCCAAATCATTGCTCTGATACCAAAAATGTAACAACTACTTTCTTTCTACCAGATTCATAATCATTAATAAAAAGTAGCAATTTATCAAAACAAGTTGGGCCCAAAAATTTCTTTACTTAGTAATCACATTCGTTACAAAACAAAACATCATATGTACAAGGACTTTCGAAACAAAACAAAACAAGGACAGTGCAGCCAAATCTCCTCGCTTGCCGACGTCATCCGACCAAGTCCTCACCTATTTCCGTACAACAAAGAAAACAACGGAGTGAGCACAAAGAGCCCAGTAAGTAAAACAGTCTCTTACGCTATCATCCCGTGCATTACTCATCAATTCTCTTTGTATTCTTATCAAAATTCTAATTAACTTCTCATTTTCTTTTCTTTTCTTTCTTTTATTTGTTCTTTTTTTTCAATCTCATACGCTTCTCATGGCGGAAACGCTCTCTCTCATAGCGGTTTACGTGTATCCCGCTCTCTCATGCGGAGTCCGTTTCTCATAACGGATCACATGCATTCCGCTCTCTCATGGCGGAGATCGCTCTTTCATAGCGATTACAAGACTGCTCTCTCATCATGGCGGAGGCCGTTCTTTCTCATACGGTTTACATGAGGATAACTCTATACTTACGAGTCCCCACGCAAACCTAGTTTCTTTTCTTTTCTATAGCACTTAAGAATCATTTTACTTCTAGGTGTAGTTCTTTCTTTCTCTTACTCTAAGGAATTTGTTCTTTTTATTCTCTATTCATAGAGTATTTCTTTCCATCTCATATTTCTTTCTTATGTAATATTCAATTAAACATGCATATGGATGACTCATGCATAAACTCTCCTTATATGCATTCATGACATGCAAATATGCTACGTTGCATAAGGTAGGTTTCTAATTTCTTATGCTTCTTTTAGGCATTTCATCAAACAATATGTGGCAACATAAACTCTATTCTAAAATTTATATATTTCTTTAACCATCCAAAATTGAGTTCAACTCCTTTAAATATCACAAATCCTGCAAAGAGAAACACACTTCAAAAATTCCTCTCAATTACTTCTAATTCTACCCATACTTCTACCACAATTTCACAACACAATCCACCCTTCATGGTGGAAAATCTCATGTAACAACATTGAACCATTCATGAATTCATCAACTCATTTCACATAAACAATTCAAGCATTAATCATGGATCTAAAACTCTCTACACATCATTCAATCAAGTAAATCACCAACTTAGAGAATTTACATACTTGGACACAAGAGAACCCACTTAAACTCTCCACTCTTGATGGCTTAACCTTTCTCTCTAACCTTCAATACAAAACTTAATAAGGATCCCATTTTCAACAAATGAAAATTTGCTTCTAGGTAAGGGACTCTACCTTTTAGTACTTAGGATCAATTGTAACAAATTCTAGTCAAAAGCTCTTCAAGAATCCTTGGATCTTGGATGAAAAATTGAGAGAAATAGGGGATGAAAGAGGCGGTGGTGAGAAAACAAAATGAAGGGGTTTCTAAAGCTAACCCTTAATATCACATATTTTTCTCCACTCTTTCCCAAAATACCCTTACTCACTCTTTGAAATTCCATTTAAGACCTTTCATTCTTTACAAACACAACCCCACTCAAACTATTCTCCATGAATTTTCCTTACAATTCACTCCCCACTTTTCCTGCTAAAAAGGGGTAGAATGGTCATTGAGTCTCAAAAGAAAGAAATCTCAAAAACTCAAGGGAAACATTCAGCTGAGTCTTCGCCGCGGCGAAGCTATTTTCTTCGCCTCGGCGAAAACTCACAGAGGCCACCCGGGTTGAAGCACTCCCTCTTCGCCGCGGCGACAAAACTCCTTCGCCCCGGCGAAGACTATAACCCTAAAATTTTGCTAAATCATACTAACCTTCAAGGAAAACACTCAACCAAACCAATACACCTTTTCATCCAAGGATAAACCAAACAACAACAACAACATACAGGCTTAACTAAGGATAACTCGATAAACACTCGAACCATTCATCAAATCTTAACTACGTACCTCAAGTGGGGTGTTACATGATTGCTATTATTGTATGGGTTCTTGTCTAAAAGGGTTACTGCAATTTCATTGTTTGGGGTTGAGTATTAGAAGGGTATCACATTTGAATTTTTTTTTTTTAGTTTCTGTTTATTTAAAAAAAAAAACATAAATTGTTGGAAATTGTTGTCTTAATCAAGAAGGGCTTCTCCGTGAATACATGGAAATAAGGAAGGATTAGTCTCTCTATTCAGACCCCTGCCGCTAGTTTAACTGTAGTAGAATGCTGGAACATGATTTTATCTTTACAAAATTTTCAATGTTCTCATGTCTCTTTTTAAGGAATCTAGTTTGCACGATGCATTCCCATTGTAGTGGATTTGCAATGATGATGTTTGTACCAGACAAGAGTATGTATCTACAGTTTATTACATTGGAAAAGTATATTTGGTGATGGTGTCATAAATAATATCGGCTCCGTTTGGTTCAAAATTTGGGGGTTTTGGGAAAAGTTTTTTGAAAAAAGTTAAAAAAAAGTTGAATTGGGCGGGTATTACGATGTAGGATTTATAAATTAATAAAATACCCTATATATTTATTTTTTTACAAAATACCCCCTATAATAAAACATTAAAAGTTAACAAAAATACCCCTAACCCACCCTCAAACACCCCCAGTCGGCCACCACCACCGGAGGTGGCCGAAGTCACCTTATGGGCACATGACCGGCTGGATCTTGCCGGTCATGCGCCGATATGGCCTTTTCCGGCCAGATCCATGGTGGATCTGGCCGGCAAAGGCCAGATCTACGGCCAGATCTGGCCGTCAACCGCCAGATCTGGCCTTATTTGCTCTCAACGACGGCCAACAAACGGTCGTCGTTGATGGTCAACGACAACCGTTTGTTGGCCGTCGCGACCGACTGTTACAGCCAAAGATCTGGCCGTCAACGGCCAGATCTTTGGCCTTAGATCTGGCCTTTTCCGGCCAGATCCACCGTGGATCTGGCTGGAAAAGGCTAGATCGGCGCACTACCGGCCAGATTCAGCCGGTAGTGCGCCATCCTACCAGATTTCGGCCATTTTCCGACGATGGTGACCAGAATCTGGTAAATGTGGATTATTGGGGTGTTTTTGTAATTTTAAAAAAATATTTAGGGGTATTTAATTAAATTAACAAATTTAGAGGGTTTAAAAAAATTGAATAATATTGAAAATAGTATTCCCAAAAATGAGAGTTTTTGGGTATTTTACTGTTTAACTTGTTTGGGAATACTAAGAGTAGTATTCCCAATCTTGAACCAAACGAAGCCATCATTGTTCTTAACAATGGTCCGCCCCTCAAAAGGTGTCTTTTGACAATTTTGTGCCTGTTTTTGCAGCTATGGGTGTGCATTTGTGGATTTGCAGGATAGAGAAGAGGACAATTTTGTGCATATTTTTGCAGCTATGGGTGTGCAGCTGGAAAATGCTTAGTTTTTCAAACCTGATTTGAAGTTTGAAGTTTTAGTTGTATATCACATTTTCATGTACTGAATTCACGGTTTCTGTTTAAACCATGAAGACTTAATTGATATTGAATATCATGTACTGAACTGATGTTAATTATGAACGCTTTCTTTTAAATTATGAAAAAATTCAATTTTCATGGTTTCTGTTTAAATTGCTCAATTCTTTTGTATGAAGGGTTTCTTTTAAATTATGAAAAATTTCAATTTTCAGCCACAAATGAGTGTATTGATATTGCTTCTACCAAAACATGGATAAATTGGTCACTTGTTGTGTCTCATTTTTTACAAACTCATACGGACAAAATGGTAATTTCATTAGCTCATAATAACATGAGGGCATAATGTAATTCACCATAATGATCTAGATATTTATGTAATTGAATAAGTTGACTAGTGATAAATTAATAAAAAACTAAGATGTCAAACTTCAAAGGGCATTCCAGTTTTTTCACTATTATAAAACGGAAATCTAGAACAGTACATGATGGAAAGTATCTATTTGTTTTTTCCAAACCTTTTGGATACTAACTTGTCATTACAGAAAACTTTGGGTATGTCTAAGTCGTTCCCCCGTAAATTATTTTAAAAGTCGATTATGGCTAAAGTTGGCTAAAAAATGATTAAGGGTAAACTACAACAATTCCTAACCAAGCCTTAATCTCTCAATAAAATGGTAAGGAATTAATTTTAGATTTTCTACTTTTGTGTTTTTTTATTAATTTATTGGAAATTTAAAATCATAATTTCAACAAAATTTTATTCTTATAATTTTTATATATACAAATAAAAAATAAGATTAAAATATAAAAAATCTTCTCGTATCAAAGTAAAAGATAAAAAAATTCAAATTGCTTTTAAAATATTTCAAAAATAATTATATATAATATGAATTTAGATGATTCTCATATCATAAAAGAAAGTCAACAACTTGGTCGGATTAGAATAAGATTTAAACTCAAACTAATGATCTTATCAATCTTGTTTAGACTAATTAGAAGTGATAACTAAAGACTCATTAGAATAAGATTTAAACATTAACTTAGAGTGTGTTTTTTATGAATTTTATGTTTTTTTTTTAATTAAAAATACTTGAAAAATATAAAAAATAAAAAATATGTTTGTTTGAAAACATAATGAAGAAAAATAAAAAAAATGCGAATTTTATCACTTACACAATTGACAAAAAAAAAAAAAAATTAATGGTATTTATTTTATTGATACGATGAGTTTGCATTAAATATGTTAATAATTCATTCCAATTTATAATTTTGTGTTAAAAATAAATTAAAAAAAGAGAATATGAAAGTATAAAAGAATAAATTTAATTTAATTCCATTCTTAGTTTCGTTATACTTGAAGTGAGACCATTCATTCTCTCTCTCTCTCCCTCTCCAGTCCCAAATCTTCCGTTTCTCAAACTTGAATGCACTAAATCCATAAACGAGCGCAATTTTTTTTCTCATTTTCCATGCCAGAAAACGAAAATGGTGGGTTAAAAACATAAACGAACAGACAACAGTGCCTTATTCATTTTATAATTTATATATCACATTTTTCATGCAAGAACTGTACATATGTCGGTGCACACATCCCAATTTTTAATGAATAGGCCCACTTTTCCTGAATGGACAACTTATATATATGTTTTTTTTTTTTTTTTTAAGTGTTCAAATCAGTTTGCATGGATCTTAACTAATTTTTTGGGTTTATTGAATATCATACCGTCTCAACGGACCAAGTAAACCATAATATTATTATAGTTAATGGTTTCAAGCGGTAATAGACCCAGGATTTTTGTCGAGGGGGACCTCTGTGACTCCATTATTGTTTGTCAAACAACTAATAAAAACTTTTAAAAAATCACCAAATTTTAAGCAAAGGAAATAATATATTATCAAGAACCTAAAAGCCAATAATGCAATAACATAATATTTTCTTAATTGAATAAATCAACGAGGAGCAAAACCTCGATTAAATGTGTTGAAAACATGTAATTCACAAGGAAACATAAGACATTTTTTACGTGGAAAAACCCCTTCAATGTGAAAAGAGCAAAAAACCATGGGAATCTAATGATTCACTTAAATTCAATATAATCAAAAGAGTTTATAGCAACCACAATCCACAAAAAATATTCCACACAAATTTCTTATTTCTCCTTTTTTTTCTTTTAATTTTTTGTTTTATTTTTGGCTTTCAAATAATATAAATTTTCATGACTTTGATTAGATCTAACCTAAGCTAAAATTAACTAAAACTTAAATCAAGTCAAATATTGTGTTGACTTTTAATATGAATGAATAAAAAAAAAGGGAAATTTTTTTGGTATAAACATAGATAATAACTCAAATTTCTTTAATAATTTTGAGTAGCCAAACGGTTACGTTTGAAATGTAGGAAAGTAGTGGGTGAAGGGTGAAGAATAACGTTGAATAAAATATAGTTGGCTTTAATTTAGGAAAGTATGAACATTCTTAAACACAAAATACAAAACAAAACTCACAAGATATATGCATTTTCCCATCAAATTAGAGTAAAAAACCTCCAAAAAACAACCATGATTCAACAATAAAATAAACAAAATTGAAATGAACAATACACATACCTAAAACTAATAAAACGAAAAATGGAGTTGATCATGGTACCTTGAGTGGTGAAAGCTTCAACAATTTTAATCTTCAAGGGTTTTAAGAGCGAATAATATGAGAAAGAGAAAAGAGACTAAGAGAGTAAATAATTTTTAAGATAAAATCATAAAAAACAGTTGGAGAGAGTTTTAAATTTTTAATATAATATGGGCCTGAAATATATATATTAATAGCAAGTTTTTTGTGGGTATAATAGTTTTCATTTTTTTTTTTTAAATGTGAGGGTAAGCCTAAATATATATATTAATAATAATTTTTTTGTGAGCCTATATAAACAATTTTTTTTTTTTTAAATGTGAGGATAGGCCTGGCCTAGCCTCGGTCCACGCCTGACTCCAAGGTTTAAATAAAAAAACTCAATGAAAAAAGTGAACCTCTTTAACCGTTTTGGGTTAGAAATCATAAATATTAATGAAACTGAGCTACCTTCCTCACTTTTTCCTGATGTCTACTCTAGCTCTGATTCGGTGGCTGTTATACTGTCGTTAAGTAATACTATACTTACAATTAAGTTATACAACTAAATAAAAAACAAGGGATAAAATAGTTATTTCATATAAATTTTATATAATTTTTGTTTGATTGTATAAATCAATTATAAGTAAATTATTATTATACTACACAATATTACCCTCCACAGAGAAAACATTAAACAGCTAGATTGCTTTTTCTTATGGGCCAAAGGAGATTTGGTTTTAATCCGACAAAATATCTAAGGAGAATCCGTTGATGATTAAGGCACGCAATAAGATGATTAAAAAACACCAAAGTGGATTGTATTTTAAATAAATTGACACTTATTATTAATATAACTAACAGTTTCTTCATTGAAGTTTAGTTAATTGTTGTTATTGATCTAGAAATGGTACGTAAATTAACAACTCCTTCAAAGTTATATTAAAATTGCTTATTTAACTTCAATTTGTAACGTGTGAATTGTGTATCTAATTTGAATTTATAATTTATAATTTATAAATATATTAGTTAGGACACCTACTCTTATCTTGCCATTCGCTATAAGTATACTGCTCCCCAGTTTTTCTGCTCATCTATCTAATAATATTTGGCAGATCGATCATGGCCTCCATATTCATACCAGTAGAAACTTATCTTCCTATCACTCTCTTGCTTCTTGTTCCAGCTTTTTTACTTCTCATCCTCAAAATTAAATTCTCCAAAATTCCAGTAAAACTTCCACCAGGTCCGAAACCGTGGCCTATCATAGGAAACCTATCCCTTATTGGTGACAACCCACATGTCTCATTCGCCCAAATTTCCAAGACTTATGGCCCTCTCATTTCCGTCCGTCTTGGAAGTCAACTTGTGGTTGTCGGCTCCTCCCCGGATGCTGCAGCTGCCATACTTAAGACCCACGACAGGGAACTCTCAGGCAGGCACGTGCCATGTGTCTCATTCGCACGAGAGCCTAAGTACAATCGGGACTCAATTGCTTGGACCTTCGAGTGCACTGAAGAGTGGAAGAATTTCCGAGCCCTCATGAAAAATGAGCTTTTCGGGTCAAAAATCGTTGATAGCCAGTTCCATATAAGAGAAAAAAAGATTGGTGAACTGGTGGAGTTTCTGGGTTCAAAGGAAGGACAAAAGGTGCAAATTCGGGAAGTCTTGTTTGTTACCACGTTTAACTCCTTGTCAAATATTTACTTATCAAAAGATTTCCTAGCTTTCGGTAGCGGAGAAAGTAGAGGAATGAGCGGGCTTGTAAGAGACATGATGGAGTTATGGACAGCACCAAATATATCAGATCTGTTTCCAATATTGAGTGGGTTGGATCTTCAGGGTCTGAGGAAGAAGGCTGATGAATGCGTTAAGAAAATGTGTGGAATTTGGGACAGCACCATAAAAGAGAGAAGAGAACGTCGAGGTGGTGATCATCAGAGTAACCATAGAGATTTCTTGGACGCATTGCTTGACAGTGGATTTTCCGATGAGCAAATCAGTTTAATATTCGTGGTATGTTGTTTTTTTTTTCGAGGGACAGTTCTGCCAAATCCCAATTAATTTAGTTTTCTTTTTAAATCATTATCGTTAAAACTTGACGTAATTAATTCCATATTTTGTTGGGGGCATACAGGAACTCTTGGCTGCAGTGTCTGATAGTACAACTTCAACAGTAGAATGGGCATTGGCGGAACTCCTGAAGAATCCGGAAGCCATGAATAAGATTCGCGAAGAGCTTGCACAAGGAGTCTCAGAAGATTTTGTAACAGAGGAAAATCTAGCCAACCTTCCTTACTTGTATGCATGCGTCAAGGAAACTTTGAGATTACACCCTCCAGCGCCGCTTCTGCTTCCACACAGAGCGATCGAAGATTGTGAGGTGATGAAATACACCATTCCTAAGGACTCTCAGGTTTTCGTGAACGTATGGGCAATTGCAAGAGACCCTACAATTTGGGAAAAGCCTTTTGAGTTTTAAACCAGAGAGGTTCCTGAATTCTAGTTTGGATTACAAAGGCTATGATTTTCAGTACCTGCCGTTTGGTAGTGGAAGGAAAATTTGTGCAGGAATGCCGATGGCTATAAGGCAGGTTCAGTTGGGTTTGGCATCTTTAATTCATCACTTCGAGTGGTCTCTTCCAGATAAAATGAAACCTCAGGAGCTAGACATGAATGAAAAATTTGGTGTGACATTATTAAAGCTGCAACCTCTTGTTGTAATTCCGAAAGCAAGGAAATGATTCAGCTTGGTTTTCAGCCTGGTTCAAAATAATAATAGAGAAAATGTTAGAGATTATTTTAGACAAGTAAGGCTAGTTTCTTAAATGCTCTGGTCCTGGTTAAGGTACGGTCTCTAGCATTGCCCATATGGTCCGCACAAATTACTTTTGGATTTTAGCTCGAAATTGTGTCATGTTTCCACTTTCCAGGTGTACTAACAGTCAAGAACATGGTACCATTTCCATCAGTACTGCCCGCTGTAGCCCTTGGCAAGTGAGTAATTGTGTGGAGCCCATTTAAGAATTAAGAAAAAGGGCTCCTAAAACTGTATAATACTAGTACTATTCCCAACATTTCTTATACCAAATTATATGTGATCATATGTTAGTATTATTCTTAATTTATTTACATCTCAAGGCACATATGGTAACACATCATTTGGAATGTAATTTTTGGGAAATGTTTTAGGATGAGTTGTATTATTCAAAAATATGTTATGAATATTTAATAAGACAGCAAACAATTTTAAATATTTACAGAAAGTAATCAAAAATTTTGGATTAATTCAATAATATTAACTTAAATGTTAGGATTTATTAATGGTATATTATAATTAGCCCTTAATTCAAGGGGATGTCTAACGCCAAGACATAAATTTATTCTTCCATTTAAACTTACCATAAAAGTCACACAAACATAAATTCTTCCATTGATAGACGACTCTGTTATATATGCTTTCAATTCAGTATCTCATTTTTGAATACACAGTCCCCAAACCTCAATCAATAAAAAGAAAAAGTTCCTCTCAATTCTTGCAGATTTTCCAACAAGCATGAATCCATTCAGCAATGCTATCTTGTTTCTGATTTTGCTGGTGCCAATGCCATGCATAATTATCTGCAATGCTTCTTTGTTCCATCGACCTAGAAGAAGTGTAAGTATCCTTAATGGTTTAGAAACGACTGGCGAGAACATTATTGCGGATTTCAAGTTCGTTTCTTTTGCTTACAAGCCAGTCAAGCTTCTGAACATTATAATTGGTAAAGATCAGACTTTCACTCTTCATTTTCGAGACGGCCTTCTTGGAACAAGTAAATTGTATTGCAGTTTTCTATTTTCTGGCCAATCCCATAATGTCAAAATTTTCGACTCGAAAAGAGATGACTGCAGACAATGCGACTGGATTATTACTTCACAATTTAATCTTGCTTGCATGCTTCCTCTAGACGGAAATCGTACTTGTCTTCCTTGGAGCTAGTTAGGCACTCCTTACTTTACGTCATGTAGTTTCTTTTTGGTTAATATATCCTCGTTCCAGCGAGGTTATCTTAAATAAACTATTAATTTTTTTATTGGTGTTTGGGTCAGTTTGCACACAGCTCAATTAATTCTTTAAGACTTGAAGTGAACGGTTAGATAAATTCTTTTAATGACCACTCTTATTAGTGTTTGGAGGAACTCAAATTCAAGACTCATGTTGACCCATTTACTCTTTTAATATCATGTCACACAATGATGGTTAAAATATATACATTTCATATGCACAGTTTACTTCCAAATAAAATCTTCAATCATCTTTTAAAATTTGTTAAACTAATATTAATATTTCTTATTAGAAGGTTAGATTTTGATTTCCACTCCTTTTATAGTATTCCATCTCTAAACTTAATATTATACTACTATTCCCAAAATTTAACCCAAATTTCATATAGCAAATTATATGTAATCAAACGTAGTATTGACATGTAAATAAAATAACGATGTATTGAATAATATGACAATGCCCATATCTGACAGTCATTTGGGATATGAAATTCCGAAATAGTATTTAGGATGTGTAGTATTACTTTTAATTTATTTACACATACAGTAATAAATCAATTAGAATGTGATTTTTGGGAAATGTTTTAGGATGAGTTGGTAGTATCCAAAATATGTTATAAATATTTAACAAGACAACAAACAATTTTAAATATTTAGCCTTTATTACCGAAAGTAATAAAAATTTTGGATTATTTCGTTAGTATTAATTTAAATATTAGGATTTATCAATGGTATATTATTAATATTTAGGCCTTAATAAAACTTACCATAAAAACTTCCATATGTAAAATACTATAGATGGATAGACGACTCTGTTATATTATATATACAGTACTTTTGAATCAGTCTCTCATTTTCAAATACATAGTCCCCAAACCTTTCCTCTCAATTCTTGCAGATTTTCCAGCAAGCATGAATCCATTCAGGAATCCTATCTTGTTTCTGGTTCTGGTGGTGCCATACATAATTATCTGCGATGCTTCTTTTTTCCATCGACCTAGAAGAAATGTAACTATCCTTAATGGTTTGGAAACGACTGGCGAGGATATTATTGCGAATTGCATGTTGTTGTCTTTTGGTACCAAGCCAGCCAAGTCTTATACGGCCATTACAATTGTTAAAGGTGAGACTTTCTCAAATAATAAAGAGAATATGAAAGTATAAAAGAATAAATTAATTTATGCCATTCTTAGTTATTATACTTGAAGTGAGACCTTCACTCTCTCTCTCTCTCTCTCTATTCAGTCCCATTGCTTTCTCATTTTCTCATTTTCCATTTCAGAAAAACGAAAGGTGGGTTAAAAAATAAACGAACAGACAACAGTGCCTTATTCATTTTATATCTCAATTTTCATGCATGAACTGTGCATACGTCGGGCAACATCCCAAGCTTTAATCCAAACCTCAGATAGGGCCCTACTTTCCTAAATTTCATGTATTTGTCTGAATATATATAATATATAAGTGTTCCACCGACTAACTGTTTAGGTTTATTGAATACTTTATCGATAATTGGTGGTTTCAAGTAGTGAGAGATCCACAATTTTTTTGTCGGGGGGACTCTCTAGTTTTGTCATTGTTTTATCAAATAATTAATAAAAAATTTTAAAAAATATCAAACTTAAACAATCGAAATATATATTATCAAAATCTAAAAAAACATAATACAATAATAATATTTTTTTACTTGATAAATTTATAGAAGCAAAACCTTGAGTAAATATATTGAAAATATCCATTATAAGAAAAATTTTACGTGGAAAAACCTCTTCATGTGAAGAGAACGAAATACCAAAGAATCTAACAATTTACTTAAATTTAATAAATGAAATTGTTACAGTAACCACAATCCACCAAAATATTCCAAAAAAATTTATTTCTCCTCTTTTTTATTATTTTTGTTTTATTTTTTGCTTTCAAAGATTATAATATAAATTTTATGGCTTTGCTCAAATCTAGCGTAAGCAAAATTAACCAAAACTTAATCAAGTCAACATTACGTTGACTTTTAATATGAATGAATAAAAAAATGAGAAATTTATTAATATAAACATAAATAGTAACTCAAAGTTTCTTTAATATTTGAGCAGCTAAACATTACGTTTGAAATGTAGGAAAGTGGTGGTGAAGGGTGAAAAATAACGTCATAAAAATAGTTAGCTTTAATTTGGGAAAGTATGAGCATTCTTAGACACAAAACAAAACTCATAAGATCCATGCATTTTTCCATCAAATTAGAATAAAAAACCTCAAAAAAATAACAATGATTCAACCCTAAAATAAATTAAATTGAATAAGCAATACACATATTAAAAACTAATTAAACAAAAACGAGAGGGACGTGGCATCTTGAGTAGTGAAGCCTTAAACAATTTTAGTTTTCAAAAATTAAGAGTGCATAGCATGAGAAAGAGAAAGAGAGAATAGAGAGTAAATATTTTGGGATAAAATCATAAAAATCAGTGAGAGGGTTTTAAACTTTTAATATGATATGGGCCTGAAATATATATATAATAGTAAGTTTTTTTGAGTATAATAGTTTTTTTTTTTTTTTTAAATGTGAGGGTAAGTCTGAAATATATATAATAACAATTTTTTTGTGGGCCTATATAATTTTTTTTTTTTTTAAATGTGAGGGTAAGCCTAGCTCGGTCCACCCAACTCCAAGGTTTAAATAAAAAAACTCATAAAAAGAGTGAACTCTTTTAACGTTTTGGGTTATAAATCATAAATATTAATGAAGCGAGCTACCTTCCTTACTTTCGAGTTATACAACTAAATAAAAAATAAATGATAAAATAGTTATTCACATAAATTTTATACAATTTTATTTGATTGTATGAACCATTATAAGCAAATATTATTATACTGTACAATATACCCTCCACAGAGAAACATTAAACGGCTAGATTGCTTTTTCTTGGGGCATAGGAGATTTGGTTTTAATCCGACAAAATATTAAGGAGAATCCGTTGATGATTAAGGCACGCAAATAGATGATTAAAAAACACCAAAGTGGATTGTATTTTAAATAAATTGACACTTATTATTAATATAACTAACAGTTTCTTTCATGAAGTTTAGTTAATTGTTGTTATTGATCTAGAAAGGTACGTAAATTAACAACTCTTCAAAGTTATATAAAATTGCTATTTAACTTCAATTTGTACGTGTGAATTGTGTATCTAATTGAATTTATAATTATAATTTATAAATATTAGTTAGGACACCTACTCTATCTTGCCATTCGCTATAAGTAACTGCTCCCCAGTTTTTCGCTCATCTATCAATAATATTGGCAGATCGATCATGGCCTCCATATTCATACCAGTAGAAACTATCTTCCTATCACTCTCTGCTTCTGTTCCAGCTTTTTTACTTCTCATCCTCAAAAAAAAATTCTCCAAAAATCCAGTAAAACTCCACCAGGTCCGAAACCGTGGCCTTCATAGGAAACCTATCCCTTATGGTGACAACCCACATGTCTCATTCGCCCAAATTTCCAAGACTTATGGCCTCTCATTTCCGTCCGTCTTGGAAGTCAACTTGTGGTTGTCGGCTCCTCCCCGGTGCTGCAGTGCCATACTTAAGACCCACGACAGGGAACTCTCAGGGAGGCAGCGTGCAGTGTCTCATTCGCACGAGAGCTAAGTACAATCGGGACTCAATTGCTTGGACCTTCGAGTGCACTGAAGAGTGGAAGAATTCCGAGCCTCATGAAAAATGAGCTTTTCGGGTCAAAATCGTTGATAGCAGTTCCCATAAGAGAAAAAAAGATTGGGGAACTGGTGGAGTTTCTGGGTTCAAGGAAGGACAAAAGGTGCAAATTCGGGAAGTCTTGTTTGTTACCACGTTTAACTCCTTGTCAAAATTTTACTTATCAAAAGATTTCCTAGCTTTCGGTAGCGGAGAAAGTAGAGGAATGAGCGGGCTTGTAAGAGACATGATGGAGTATGGACCGCACCAAATATATCAGATCTGCTTCCAATATTGAGTGGGTTGGATCTTCAGGGTCTGAGGAAGAAGGCTGATGAATGCGTTAAGAAAATTGTGTGGAATTTGGGACGCACCATAAAAGAGAGAAGAGAACGTCGAGGTGGTGATCATCAGAGTAACCATAGAGATTTCTGGACGCATTGCTTGACAGTGGATTTTCCGATGAGCAAATCAGTTTAATATTCGTGGTATGTTGTGTTTTTTTCGAGGGACGTTCTGCCAAATCCCAATTAATTTAGTTTTCTTTTTAAATCCTTATCGTTAAAAATTGACGTAATTAATTCCATATTTTGTTGGGGGCATACAGGAATCTTGGCTGCAGTGTGATAGTACAACTTCAACAGTAGAATGGGCATTGGCGGAACTCCTGAAGAATCCGGAAGCCATGAATAAGTTCGCGAAGAGCTTGACAAGGAGTCTCAGAAGATTTTGTAACAGAGGAAAATCTAGCCAACCTTCCTTACTTGTATGCATGCGTCAAGGAAACTTTGAGATACACACCTCCAGCGCCGCTTCTGCTTCCACACAGAGCGATCGAAGATTGTGAGGTGATGAATACAACCATTCTAAGGACTCTCATGTTTCGTGAACGTATGGGCAATTGAAAAGACCTACAATTTGGGAAAAGCCTTTGAGTTTAAACCAGAGAGGTTCCTGAATTCTAGTTTGGATTACAAAGGTATGATTTCAGTACCTGCCGTTTGGTAGTGGAAGGAAATTTGTGCAGGAATGCCGATGGCTATAAGGCAGTTCAGTTGGGTTTGGCATCTTTAATTCATCACTTCGAGTGGTCTCTTCCAGATAAATGAAACCTCAGGAGCTAGACATGAATGAAAAATTGGTGTTCTCTCTCTCTCTCTCTCTCTCTCTCTCTCTCTCTCTCTCTCTCTCTCTCTCTCTCTCTCTCATTTTGTATCACTGGCTATCTATAAATCCATCTCCATGGATAATTAACAACTTATATATCTATGCAAGCCAAGGCAATTAATAAATAGTTTGCAAATCGATTATTGCAGACAAAATCACAATTCAACTTCCCCTTAAAGAAATCTCTACAATTATTTTAACCATAAAAATGATGTATCAGCACGTACTGATAATTACTTTCATTGCCATATCATATTCATTTAATTTCACAAGTTTCTTCTATAATCATGAAACTGCTGTTCAAACAATTCGTCTATTAATTATGTGTAGTTTTTTGAAGTATGAACGTCCATGCAACATGCATGTATAGGCTCTGACTCTTTCAGATTTTACTGAATTTTTTTTTCTTATCCATATCATATAATTATTGAAAGCAAGTTGAAGTATGAATTAAATTGTATATCTCATAGATACATGACCCCGGTCGTCGTCGTCCTCCAAAAGCTATATATGCATGAACCGTTGATTTGAAGCAGCAGCCTGTATTATTGAGTAATACTATATATATTGCACTGACTCAGAGAGAAACGTAATCATAAAACGACAATATACATTAAATTCGGCCATGTTCAAATAAGGTGAGCCTGTCAACCTTTCGTAATGAGTTAATCAGTGGAAGAAGTGAAATGGAATCAACTTGTCGTATACGTAATTACCTTTATATTGTATGATCGTGTGATTCGATACAAAATTTTGAGTTTATTACTTTAAATTTATGTTAGTTACTAATAAAAGTAGTATTGACCAGTATAGATCCAACCTCTTTAAGGTAGTTTTCAGATTTAAAAAAATTACTAATATATGGCCCACAAAAAGTTACTATTAATATATATGCCCAGGACAATCTACATTAAGTTCGGCCATTTTCAAATAGGTGAGCCTGTCGACTTTACGTAATCAATTAATCAGCGGAAGAAATGGTATTATTAGCGAAAACAATTTATCGTATACTTAACTAGCTTTAAATGGTCCAATGATTATTAAGTGTATTATTTAAAAAGTCTTAAATTTAAATCTTTTTTAGATTACTAATAGGGATAGTCATTGACAATAGCAAATCAACCTCTTTGAGGGTAGACCTTAGATTTAAAAAAAAAAATTATTAATAGATAGACCCATAAAAAATTACTATTAATATGTATGCCCAGCCCTAGATTTGTGAAAAATAAAAACTATTATACATATATCTAGGCCAATAAAAAACTTATTATTAATATATATATATATATTCCAAGTCTACATCATATTAAAATTTTATAACTCTTTATACTCTTCTTCTCTACGACTCAGTTGCTTTTTATAATTTTATCTTCAAAAGTTTTTACTCTCTCATTCTCTTTCTCATGTTATTCGTTCTTAAAATTTTTAAAGACTAAAATTGTTGAATCTTTCACTACTTAAGGTACCACAATTAGCTCAATTTTCTGTTTTATCAGCTTTAGGTATGCCTATTGCGCATTTGAATTTAATTTATTTTATGGTTGAATTATGCTTGTATTTTTGGAGTTTTTTTATTTTAATTTGAGGGATAAAGACATGAATCTTGTTAGTTTATTTTGTATTTTATGTCTAAGAATGAATGTGCTTTCTCAAATTAAAACCTTAACAATATTGTAAAGGACGTAACATTATTCTTCACTCTTCACCCACAACTTTCCCACATTTTAAATGTCATTGTTCAACTACTAAAAATTATTAAAGAAATTTGAGTTACTATCTCTGTTTATGCCAAGAAAATTCTCAATTTTTTTATTAATTCATATTAAAAGTAAACGCAACATTGACTTGATTTAAGTTTTGGTTGACTTTAACTTATGTTAGGTCGGATCAAAGTTATGAAAATTTATATTTCAATCTTTCGAAGCCAAAAATAAAAAAATTAAAAGAAAGTTTTGCATTTCAAAAAACTTTTCCCAAAAATATAAAAATGTGAACCAAACGTAGCCTAAAATATTTCAAAAATTATTATATATAATATGAATTTAGATGATTCTCATATCATAAAAGAAAGTCAACAACTTGGTCAGATTAGAATAAGATTTAAACTCAAACCAATTATCTTATCAATCTTGTTTAGACTAATTAGAAGTGATAACCAAGGACTCATTAGAATAAGATTTAAACGTTAACTTAGAGTGTGTTTTTTTATGAATTTTATGTTTTTGTTCTAGTTTTTAAAATTAAAAATACTTGAAAAATATAAAAAATAAAAAATATGTTTGTTTGAAAACATAATGAAGAAAAATAAAAAAATGCGAATTTTATCACTTACACAATTGATAAAACATATTTTAAAATGGTATTTATTTTATTGATACAATGAGTTTGTATTAAATATGTTAATAATTCATTCCAATTTATAATTTTGTGTTAAAAATAAATTAAAAAAGAGAATATGAAAGTATAAAAGAATAAATATAATTTAATGCCATTCTTAGTTTTATTATACTTGAAGTGAGACCATTCACTCTCTCTCTCTCTCTCTCTATTCAGTCCCATTGCTTTCTCATTTTCTCATTTTCCATTTCAGAAAAACGAAAATGGTGGGTTAAAAAATAAACGAACAGACAACAGTGCCTTATTCATTTTATATATCACATTTTTCATGCATGAACTGTGCATACGTCGGGCACACATCCCAAGCTTTTAATCCAAACCTCAGATAGGGCCCTACTTTTCCTAAATTTCATGTATTTGTCTGAATATATATATATATATAAGTGTTCCACCGACTAACTTGTTTAGGTTTATTGAATACTTTATCGATAATTGGTGGTTTCAAGTAGTGAGAGATCCACAATTTTTTTGTCGGGGGGACTCTCTAGTTTTGTCATTGTTTTATCAAATAATTAATAAAAAATTTTAAAAAATCATCAAACTTTAAACAATCGAAATAATATATTATCAAAAATCTAAAAAACATAATACAATAATATAATATTTTTTTACTTGAATAAATTTATAAGAAGCAAAACCTTGAGTAAATATATTGAAAATATCCAATTTATAAGAAAAATTTTACGTGGAAAAACCTCTTCAATGTGAAGAGAACGAAATACCACAAGAATCTAACAATTTACTTAAATTTAATATAATGAAATGTGTTTACAGTAACCACAATCCAACCAAAATATTCCAAACAAATTTCTTATTTCTCCTCTTTTTTTATTTAATTTTTTGTTTTATTTTTTGCTTTCAAAGATTATAATATAAATTTTTATGGCTTTGCTCAAATCTAGCGTAAGCTAAAATTAACCAAAACTTAAATCAAGTCAACATTACGTTGACTTTTAATATGAATGAATAAAAAAATGAGAAATTTTATTAATATAAACATAAATAGTAACTCAAAGTTTCTTTAATAATTTTGAGCAGCTAAACAGTTACGTTTGAAATGTAGGAAAGTGGTGGGTGAAGGGTGAAAAATAACGTCCAGTAAAATATAGTTAGCTTTAATTTGGGAAAGTATGAGCATTCTTAGACACAAAACAAAACTCATAAGATCCATGCATTTTTCCATCAAATTAGAATAAAAAACCTCAAAAAAATAACAATGATTCAACCCTAAAATAAATTAAATTGAAATAAGCAATACACATACTTAAAACTAATTAAACAAAAACGGAGCTGATCGTGGCATCTTGAGTAGTGAAGCCTTAAACAATTTTAGTTTTCAAAAATTTTAAGAGTGCATAGCATGAGAAAGAGAAAGAGAGAATAAGAGAGTAAATAATTTTTGGGATAAAATCATAAAAATCAGTTGAGAGGGTTTTAAACTTTTAATATGATATGGGCCTGAAATATATATATTAATAGTAAGTTTTTTTCTGAGTATAATAGTTTTCATTTTTTTTTTTTAAATGTGAGGGTAAGTCTGAATATATATATTAATAACAATTTTTTTGTGGGCCTATATAATTTTTTTTTTTTTTAAATGTGAGGGTAAGCCTAGCCTCGGTCCACCCCTAACTCCAAGGTTTAAATAAAAAAACTCAATAAAAAGAGTGAACCTCTTTTAACCGTTTTGGGTTATAAATCATAAATATTAATGAAGCTGAGCTACCTTCCTTACTTTTCCTTGAGTTATACAACTAAATAAAAAATAAATGATAAAATAGTTATTTCACATAAATTTTATACAATTTTTATTTGATTGTATGACCCAATTATAAGCAAATTATTATTATACTGTACAATATTACCCTCCACAGAGAAAACATTAAACGGCTAGATTGCTTTTTCTTATGGGGCATAGGAGATTTGGTTTTAATCCGACAAAATATCTAAGGAGAATCCGTTGATGATTAAGGCACGCAATAAGATGATTAAAAAACACCAAAGTGGATTGTATTTTAAATAAATTGACACTTATTATTAATATAACTAACAGTTTCTTCATTGAAGTTTAGTTAATTGTTGTTATTGATCTAGAAATGGTACGTAAATTAACAACTCCTTCAAAGTTATATTAAAATTGCTTATTTAACTTCAATTTGTAACGTGTGAATTGTGTATCTAATTTGAATTTATAATTTATAATTTATAAATATATTAGTTAGGACACCTACTCTTATCTTGCCATTCGCTATAAGTATACTGCTCCCCAGTTTTTCTGCTCATCTATCTAATAATATTTGGCAGATCGATCATGGCCTCCATATTCATACCAGTAGAAACTTATCTTCCTATCACTCTCTTGCTTCTTGTTCCAGCTTTTTTACTTCTCATCCTCAAAAAAAAATTCTCCAAAAATCCAGTAAAACTTCCACCAGGTCCGAAACCGTGGCCTATCATAGGAAACCTATCCCTTATTGGTGACAACCCACATGTCTCATTCGCCCAAATTTCCAAGACTTATGGCCCTCTCATTTCCGTCCGTCTTGGAAGTCAACTTGTGGTTGTCGGCTCCTCCCCGGCTGCTGCAGCTGCCATACTTAAGACCCACGACAGGGAACTCTCAGGGAGGCACGTGCCATGTGTCTCATTCGCACGAGAGCCTAAGTACAATCGGGACTCAATTGCTTGGACCTTCGAGTGCACTGAAGAGTGGAAGAATTTCCGAGCCCTCATGAAAAATGAGCTTTTCGGGTCAAAAATCGTTGATAGCCAGTTCCATATAAGAGAAAAAAAGATTGGTGAACTGGTGGAGTTTCTGGGTTCAAAGGAAGGACAAAAGGTGCAAATTCGGGAAGTCTTGTTTGTTACCACGTTTAACTCCTTGTCAAATATTTACTTATCAAAAGATTTCCTAGCTTTTGACTGTATTAAGGGTTCAAATATTTTAAAAAGAATCTGTACAGTCGCTTATATGGTCTATTGTATCGCTTAAACGCTCTTATGCCATTTACTGATCGCTTAAGCAATCTGCTCCTATACACTAGACTTTTACCAGATCGCTTAAGCGATCTATCTGCTGCATACCTGATCGCTTAAGTGATCTATCTGCTGCATTACCAGACCTATCAGATCGCTTAAGCGATACACCAGATTGTTTAAGCGATCCATTATAAGAACACATTTTTAGTCATCTCCACCTACAATCGATCCATCATACCCAGAACAAATTTTCAACAAATTTCACTCCTTTCAACTTGCATTACATCAAACAAAACCCAACAACCTAAACAACTAAATCAAAATCATAACCCAAACCCCATCCATTATTAAATCTTTGTAAATCTAAATATAAAATGTAAAAAGGGGATACACATACCTAGACGAAATATCAGGAGGAGGAGGAGGAGGGGGATCTTTGGCGGAGAAGATGTTAATGGTGGAGGAACAAGAAAGTGTTAATGGCGGAGGAACAAGAAGATATAGAGGAATGAGGAAGAAGAAGATATAGAGGAATGATGAAGAAGAAGATGTAGAGGAAGGAGGAAGAAGAAGAAGATGTAGACGAAGCTAAGAAGAAGAGAAGAAGATGCAGAGGTAGAGTTGCGTTAATGGCGGGAGGAAGAAGAAGGTGTTTGGGTTTGTTTGCAACAATTTCGGGTTTTTTGGAATATAGTATAATTTTGAAAAGATTACATAATACTTCATTAATCCTAATTAAGCACTAATTACCCTTAATCAATAATATGGCTATTTAGTTAACACTTTAAAACTTGATAGCCTTTTAATTAAATGTAAACTTCAGATGACCTTTTAATAAACTGCCTCTAAATTATTTTAAAAGTTGATTATGGCTAAAGTTGGCTAAAAAATGATTAAGGGTAAACTACAACAATTCCAAACCAAGCCTTAATCTCTCAATAAAATGGTAAGGAATTAATTTTAGATTTTCTACTTTTGTGTTTTTTTATTAATTTATTGGAAATTTAAACTCATAATTTCAACAAAATTTTATTCTTATATTTTTTTATATATACAAATAAAAAATAAGATTAAAATATCAAAAATCTTCTCGTATCAAGGTAAAAGATAAAAAAATTCAAATAGCTTTTAAAATATTTCAAAAATTATTATATATAATATGAATTTAGATGATTCTCATATCATAAAAGAAAGTCAACAACTTGGTCAGATTAGAATAAGATTTAAACTCAAACCAATGATCTTATCAATCTTGTTTAGACTAATTAGAAGTGACAACCAAAGACTCATTAGAATAAGATTTAAACATTAACTTAGAATGTGTTTTTTATGAATTTTATGTTTTTGTTCTATTTTTTTAAATTAAAAATATTTGAAAAATAAAAAATATGTTTGTTTGAAAACATAATGAAGAAAAATAAAAAAAAATGCGAATTTTATCACTTACACAATTGATAAAACATATTTTAAAATGGTATTTATTTTATTGATACAATGAGTTTGTATTAAATATGTTAATAATTCATTCCAATTTATAATTTTGTGTTAAAAATAAATTAAAAAAAAAAGAGAATATGAAAGTATAAAAGAATAAAAGAATAAATATAATTTAATTCCATTCTTAGTTTTATTATACTTGAAGTGAGACCATTCATTCTCTCTCTCTCTCTCTCTCTCTCTCTCTCTCTCTCTCTCTCTCTATCCAGTCCCATTTCTTTCTCATTTTCTCATTTTCCATTTCAGAAAAACGAAAATGGTGGGTTAAAAAATAAACGAACAGACAACACTGCCTTATTCATTTTATGTATCACATTTTTCATGCATGAACTGTGCATACGTCGGGCACACATCCGAAGCTTTTAATCCAAACCTCAGATAGGGCCCTACTTTTCCTAAATTTGATGTATTTGTCTGAATATATATATATATATATATAAAAGTGCTCCACCGAGTGACACCGACTAAATTATTTAGGTTTATTGAATACTTTATCGATAACAAGGTAAATAAATCATAATATTATTATAATTGGTGGTTTCAAGTAGTAAGAGATCCATAATTTTTTTGTCGGGGCCTCTCTAGTTTTGTCATTGTTTTATCAAATAATTAATAAAAAATTTTAAAAAATCATCAAGCTTTAAACAAACGAAATAATATATTATCAAAAACCTAAAAAGAAATAATATAATAACACAATATATTCTTACTTGAATAAATCTATAAGAAGCAAAACCTTGAATAAATATATTGAAAACATTCAATTCACAAGAAAATTTTTACTTACAAAAACCTCTTCAATGTGAAGAAAGCGAAATACCACAATCCACCCAAAATATTCCAAACAAATTTCTTATTTCTCCTCTTTTTTTATTTAATTTTTTGTTTTATTTTTGGCTTCCAAAGATTATAATATAAATTTTCATGACTTTGCTCAAATCTAGCCTAAACTAAAATTAACCAAAACTTAAATCAAGTCAACGTTACGTTGACTTTTAATATGAATGAAAAAAAAAAATGGGAAATTTTATTGGTATAAACATAAATAGTAACTCAAAATTTCTTTAATAACTTTTTGAGCAGCTAAACAGTTACGTTTGAAATGTAGGAAAGTGGTGAGTGAAAGGTGAAGAATAACGTCCAGTAAAATATAGTTAGCTTTAATTTGGGAAAGTATGAGCATTCTTAGACACAAAACAAAACTCACAAGATCCATGCATTTTTCCATCAAATTAAAATAAAAAACCTCAAAAAAATAACAATCATTCAACCCTAAAATAAACTAAATTGAAATGAGCAATACACATACTTAAAACTAATTAAACAAAAAACGGAGCTGATCGTGGTACCTTGAGTAGTGAAACCTTCAACAATTTTGGTTTTCAAAAGTTTTAAGAGCGAATAGCATGAGAAAGAGAAAGAGAAAGAGAGAATAAGAGAGTAAATAATTTTTGAGATAAAATCATAAAAATCAGTTGAGAAAGTTTTAAACTTTTAATATGATATGAGCCTGAAATATATATATTAATAGCAAGTTTTTTTTGTTAGTATAATAGTTTTCATTTTTTTTTAAATGTGAGGATAAGTCTGAATATATATATTAATAACAATTTTTTTGTAGGCCTATATAATTTTTTTTTTTTTTTTAAATGTGAGGGTAGGCCTAGCCTCGATCCACCCCTAACTCCAAGGTTTAAATAAAAAAACTCAATAAAAAGAGTAAACCTCTTTTAACCATTTTGGGTTATAAATCATAAATATTAATGAAGCCGAGCTACCTTCCTTACTTTTTCTTGAGTTATATAACTAAACAAAAAATAAAAGATAAAATAGTTATTTCATATATATTTTATATAATTTTTATCTAATTATATAACACATTTATAAGCTAATCATTATTATAACGTACAATATTACGCTCCACGGAGAAAACATTAAACAGCTAGATTGCTTTTTCTTATGGGCCATAGGAGATTTGGTTTTAATCCGACAAAATATCTAAGGAGAATCCGTTGATGATTAAGGCTGGTAATAAGATGATTAAAAAACACCAAAGTGGATTGTATTTTAAATAAATTGACACTTATTATTAATATAACTAACAGTTTCTTCCTTGAAGTTTAGTTAATTGTTGTTATTGATCTAGAAATGGCATGACACCTACTCTTGTCTTGCCATTCGCTATAAGTATACTGCTCCCCAGTCTTTCTGTCCATCTATCTAATAATATTTGGCAGATCGATCATGGCCTCCATATGTATACCAGTAGAAACTTATCTTCCTATCACTCTCTTGCTTCTTGTTCCAGCTTTTTTACTTCTCATCCTCAAAAGAAAATTCTCCAAAATTCCAGTAAAACTTCCACCAGGTCCGAAACCGTGGCCTATCATAGGAAACCTATCCCTTATTGGTGACAACCCACATGTCTCATTCGCCCAAATTTCCAAGACTTATGGCCCTCTCATTTCCGTCCGTCTTGGAAGTCAACTTGTGGTTGTCGGCTCCTCCCCGGATGCTGCAGCTGCCATACTTAAGACCCACGACAGGGAAAATTTCAGGCAGGCACGTGCCATGTGTCTCATTCGCACGAGAGCCTAAGTACAATCGGGACTCAATTGCTCGATCCTGAGTGCACTGAGAGTGGGAAGAATTTCCGAGCCCTCATGAAAAATGAGCTTTTCGGGTCAAAAATCGTTGATAGCCAGTTCCATATAAGAGAAAAAAAGATTGGTGAACTGGTGGAGTTTCTGGGTTCAAAGAAGGACAAAAGGTGCAAATTCGGGAAGTCTTGTGTTACCACGTTTAACTCCTTGTCAAATATTTACTATCAAAAGATTTCCTAGCTTTCGGTAGCAGAGAAGTAGAGGAATGGCGGGCTTGTAAGAGAAATGATGGAGTTATGGACAGCACCAAATATATCAGATCTGTTTCCAATATGAGGGGTTTGATCTTCAGGGTCTGAGGAAGAAGGCTGATGAATGCGTTAAGAAAATGTGTGGAATTTGGGACAGCACCATAAAAGAGAAGAGAAACGTCGAGGTGGTGATCATCCGAGTAACCATAGAGATTTCTTGGACGCATTGTTGACAGTGGATTTTCCGATGAGCAAATCAGTTTAATATTCGTGGTACGTTGTTTTTTTCACGAGGGACAGTTCTGTAAATCCAATAATTTAGTTTTCTTTTTAAACCATTATCGTTAAAACTTGACGTAATTAATCCCATATTTTGTTGGGGGCATACAGGAACTCTGGCTGCAGTGTCTGATAGTACAACTTCAACAGTAGAGGCATTGGCGGAACTCCTGAAGATCCGGAAGCCATGATAAGATTCGCGAAGAGCTTGCACAACAAGTCTCAGAAGATTTTGTAACAGAGGAAAATCTAGCCAACCTTCTTACTGTATGCCGTCAAGGAACTTTGAGATTACACCCTCCAGCGCCGCTTCTGCTTCCACACAGAGCGATCGAAGATGGAGGTGATGAAATCCCATTCCTAGGACTCTCAGGTTTTCGTGAACGTATGGGCTATTGCAAGAGACCCTACCATTTGGGAAAAGCCTTGAGTTTCAAACCAGAGAGGTCCGATTCTAGTTTGGATTACAAAGGCTAGATTCAGACCTGCCGTTTGGTAGTGGAAGGAAATTTGTGCAGGAATGCCGATGGCTATAAGGCAGTCGTTGGTGTTGGCATCTTTATTCACACTTCGAGTGGTCTCTTCCAGATACAATGAAACCTCAGGAGCTAGACATGAATGAAAATTTGGTGTGACATTATTAAAGCGCAACACTTGTGTAATTCCGAAAGCAAGGAAATGATCAGCTTGGTTTTCAGCCTGGTGCAAAATAATAATAGGAGAAATGTTGAGATTATTAGACAAAGAGGCTAGTTTCTTAAATTCTCTGGTCCGGTTAGGTACGGTCTTAGCATTGCCCATATGGTCCGCCACAATCACTTTTGGATTTTAGCTCGAAATTGTGTCATGTTCCCACTTTCCAGGTGTACCAACAGTCAAGAAAATGGTACCATTTCCATAGTACTGCCCGCTGCAGCCCTTGGCAAGTGAGTAATTGTAGACTGTAGAGCCCATTTAAGAATTAAGAATAAGGGCTCCTAAAACTGTATAATACTACTACTATTCCCAACATTTCTTATACCAAATTATATGTGATCATAGTGGCATTGATGTAAATAAAATAATGATATATAAACAATACGACGGTGCCCATATGCGACTCGTCATTTGGGATATAAATTTGGATAAGTTTAGGTGTGTGTTTAGTATATTCTTAATTATTTACCCTCAAAACACATATGGTAACACATCATTTGGAATGTAATTTTTAGGAATGTTTAGGATGAGTTGTATTATTCAAAAATATGTTAGAATTTAATAGACAGCAAACAATTTTAATATACAGAAAGGAATCAAAATTTTTGGATTAATTCAATAATATAACTTAAATGTTAGGATATAATGGCATATTATAATTAGCCTTAATCAAAGGGATGCCTAACGCCAAGACATATTTATTCTTCCATTTAAACTACCATAAAGTCACACAACATAAATTCTTCCATTGATAGACGACTCTGCTATATATACTTTCAATTCAGTCTCTCATTTTTAATACACAGTCCCCAAACCTCAATCAATAGAAAGAAAAAGTTCCTCTTAATTCTTGCAGATTTTCCACAAGCATGAATCCATTCAGCAATGCTATCTTGTTTCTGATTTGCTGGTGCCATGCCATGCATAATTATCTGCAATGCTTCTTTGTTCCATCGACCTAGAGAAATGTAAGTATCCTTAATGGTTTAGAAACGAATGGCGAGAACATATTGCGGATTTCAAGTTGTTCTTTTGCTACAAGCCAGCCAAGCTTCTGAACATTACAATTGTCAAAATCAGACTTTCACTATTCATTTTCGAGACGGCCCTCTTGGAACAAGTAAATTGTATAGCAGTTTTCTATTTTCTGCCAATCCCATAATGTCAAAATTTTCGATTCGAAAAGAGATGACTGCAGACAATGCAACTGGATTATTACTTCACAATTTAATCTTGCTTGCATGCTTCCTCTAGATGGAAATCGTACTTGTCTTCCTTGGAGCTAGTTAGCCCTCCAGCGAGGTTATTTTAAATAAAATATTATTTATTTAATTTTTTTTTTGTGACTGGTGTTGGGTCAGTTTACATACACCTCATCTAATTTCGAGACCGAATGAATGGTTAGATAAATTCTCAATGACCACTCTATTTAGTGCTTGGAAGGACTCAAACCAAGACTCATGTTGAATCATTTATCTTTTAACATCATGTCACAAAATGGTAGTTAAATATATACATTTATATGCACAGTTACTTCCAAATAAAATCTTCAATCATCTTTTAAAATTGTTAAACTAATTTAATATTTCTTATTAGAAGGTTAGATTTTGATTTCCACTCCTTTTATAGTATTCCATCTCTAAACTTAATATTATACTACTATTCCCAAAATTTAACCCAAATTCCATATAGCAAAATTAGTAATCATATGTGGTATTGACATATAAATAAATAACGATGTATTGATAATATGACAATGCCCATCTGACAGTCATTTGGGATATGAATTCCGAATAGTATTTAGGATGTGTAGTATTACTTTTAATTTATTACACATACAGTAACAAATCAATTAGAATGTGATTTTGGGAAAGTTTTAGGATGAGTTGGTAGTATCCAAAATATGTTATAAATATACAAGACAACAAAAAATTTTAAATATTTAGCCTTTATTACCGAAAGTAATAAAAATTTTGGATTATTTCGTTAGTATTAATTTAAATATTAGGATTACAATGGTATATTATTAATTTTAGGCCTTAATAAAACTTACCATAAACTTCCATATGTAAAATACTAGAGAGGATAGACGACTCTGTTATATTATATATACAGTACTTTTGAATCAGTCTCTCATTTTCAAATATATAGTCCCGAACCTTTCCTCTCAATTCTGCAGATTTTCAGCAAGCATGATCCATTCAGGAATCCTATCTTGTTTCTGGTTCTGGTGGTGCCATACATAATTATCTGCGATGCTTCTTTGTTCCATCGACCTAGAAGAAATGTAACTATCCTTAATGGTTTGGAAACGAATGGCGAGGATATATTGCGAATTGCATGTTGTTGTCTTTTGGTACCAAGCCAGCCAAGTCTTTACGGCCATTACAATTGTTAAAGGTGAGACTTTCTTTCTTCATTTCGAGACGCTTTCTTGGAAAACGAATTGTATGGCAATTTTCTATTTTCTGGCCAACCGCATTCTGTCGAAATTTTCGACGCAAGAAGAGATGACTGCAGACAATGCAACTGGATTATTACTTCACAATTTGATCGTGCTTGTATGCTTCCTCTAGATGGAGATCGTACTTGTCTTCCATGGAGCTAGTCCGTCCTTACTTTATGTCATGTAGTTTCTTTTTGTTCAATAAATATCTTTGTTTCGGCGAGGTTATTTTAAATAAAATATATACATTTCATATATAAACAACTATTCTTACGATCTGGGATGAACCCAAGTATAGATGAGTGGGGGTTGCTGACTTTTTTTATTTTATTTTTTTTTATTGATAGAGAGTGTTTGAACTAGTTTGTACGTATTCAAAACATTTTTTGTGACCCTAAAGTTAACGGTCAGACGAACCTCCAATGAACACTCTTATTAACATTCAAAGAGGAATTCAAATTTAAGATCTCTTGAATAATATATATAAGAGGCTCTTATCAAACCACTCGATCACCTAGGAGTTGATTGGGTTGCTGACCTCATTGAAAAGAAAAGTTTCTTTAATTTGGTTTATTTTTTTCTATTTTGATTGCTGACCTCCTAAAACTATATATTGGAAATTTAATATATATATATAAATTTTATAACAGCATCATTATTGATATTTCAAAGTCAAATTCATCTTATTTAATTAAAATTTTCAACATTATTTTTAATCTCTAGCTATCAATATATAAATACATAATTTACTTCCAAATTTGTTAAAATCTTATTAGAAGGTTAGATTTCGATTTTCACTCCTTTCTATTTTTATTCCATCTCTAAACTTAATATTTCAATCTAAACTCATTACAAATTCTCCGGATTTTAAATCATACCACTGTAGGAGTTATTCCAACCAAATTTCAGGTTCTATTGTTCTATTTTTTATTTATTTATTATATTAAAGTAATATATTTTTATTATAATTTTTATATCTTTATCCATTGCATTTATCTTTTTGTAAATGATTTTAATAATAAAAATTTCTAGAAAAAACATATGGAGATTGATATAATTTTTTTAAATAAATTACTTTATTATTTTATTAAATATGAAAAAACTAATATAAAGTTTTTTGTCTTACGCTTCAAATGTCATATATATCTCCATTTATGCAAGTACTCTTCCAGTAATATTGACTTCCCCCTTTTCAATTTCTTTTAAAACACTAAAAAACACCCTTTAATAATATTGTTAATTTTACATTTTATTTTATTTTTTGGGTAAATGGAAATAGTATAAAGAATGAAAGAATGAGACCCCCAACAAGGGAATCTCTACAAGAGTTTAAACAACCTGGACATTCCCAGGAGCCAAACAAACACAGCAAAAGCAAAAAAACAGCAAAAAACAGTTCAGACATCCAGCGGGCAAATCACACGGAAGCCTAGGACAGCGGACCAGCAACACAAAAATGGCAGGCCTTACATCAAACCAAAAAACCAGCCTGTACAAATTTACATATAGACAAGGCTAACAAAAAAAAAAAAAACTGATTGCCTTCATCCAAACCGTAAAACAAACTCCCAAACACATTAGCCAACAAGGACACCACCAGTGAAAAGAGGGTGTGGAAAGGATTGAGATAGTCCTTAAACCCGCAGCAAGAAACAGGGTAGAAGAGCAGAAAAAAGCCAGCTTCCCTGCCCAAATAACAGGTCTCCTCTCCTTATCCCAGCAACACCATATCAATTCCACACTTTCATAACCACATTTGCTCCCTCTACAATATCTGAAAAGGACACAGAAGTTGCACAACATGAATAACAACATGGTAAAAGAGTTAGAATGTGTCAGTCTTTATACAATCCCTGGGGAGGTTCCATTCTTCAACCACTTTACGAACTCTGCTATTATCTTTGAACTTCAAAGAGTGGAGCCGAAGCCTTACCTCCCCAAACACTACTACTTCCAAAATATCTGTACTTCTCCGGCCGCATGTTCTTGAACAATAGAAAATTTCGTTCCTGCCATAAAAAATACACCACATTACTAAATAACAGTTTGCAAATAACTCTTGGGATATGTTTACCTTCTCACATGCATGTAAAAAAAAAAAAAGTAAAATAATAATAAGAAAACGATGAAAAAGATAATTATTTTTTATTGAATTGGTTGTGAAACTTTACCTGATTACTTGGAGGTTAGTTACTTAGCCTCGTTGATTGAGGATATTTCGGCTATAAAATGTAAGAAAATTATACATCAATCCAAGCCAATTTGTTTTTACGCCGACTTACAATGGGTTAAGTTGTTTTGATGCGTTTGAAAAAGGGACCTAACCAATTTTAATATTGGTTAATTGGGCCCTCTCATTAAATACGTAACGAATCTTGAAGCCCGTTAAAAGCCCCAAGTCCACACTAGTCGTCTACCCAAATTATTATAATGAACTGTATTGGGTAATCTTAAAACGATCACATAAAACTCATCTGAAAATCTCATTTAGACTACACATTTACCTAGTTTTAAATAAAAAAGAATTATAATTAATGGTAACCCACGATCAAGAAAATTTCTAACATATATATATATATATAATATTTTATACTCACATCATTTATTTATATTAATTAACTTTTACTGAATTGATTTTGTCTAATTATGCATTCACATTGTGCCACATCAATTTGTATATGTGACACCACGTTTGTTTAAAACCACAACATCACTCAAACAGACCTAACACGTCAATGCTATACAACTAATTAATTTGAATGGAGGCAAAAGTATTCCGGTGGGCTCATGGGCGGTTCCGACTTCCGCGGTTGAGCTTTTCCTCATCAATAGTCACCGATAATTACACCCTGTTCAATAATGGTTTTTTATTTTTTATTTTTTTAAAGGTACAAATTTCCGTTGAGCTGATCAATGATTCAAAATGAAGGAAAAATAATTGAAATTTGAGGTCTTAGTTTTATAGGAGGATAAGAAAACAAAGAATAATAAGATTTACAAAGGCTTTTGTTTTGTTGTGTTTCTTCATTTCTTTCTGGGCTCAACACGCCTCTGATGGCTACACACCTGAATCCTTCAAATACTCCAAATTCAAAAAATTCCTATCTTCGCGCAAGGGTTTCAGATATTATTGATAATCAGAGATGAATATTCCGCAAGATTTTCAAATTGCTTTCCCTGATATTGCAATGTAAATTTGAAATATGTTCCCCTCGGATGAGCTTGATCAACTTGTATGGAAAAACCTGTGACTGGTGAGCTTTCAATGGCTTCATGGTCATGAAGAATTCAAAAATCACTTCCTAGTATTTGGGAAAACTTTCTTCCCCCTAAATTTTCAACTCTTGCATGGAGGTTTCTTCACCAAATTCTTCCTCCTGCTGATAAAATTCAGAGGCGTGGAGTATATTTAGCATCTATTATTATAGGGATGGGCATGGCTGGGGACCTGTCTTCGTGCCCAGCCTGTCCCTAGGACGGGGATGTCGACGAATCCCTATGCCCAGCCAGCGGGGATATGGTTATTCCCATCCCCGGGTCGCCCCGGATTCGGTATTATTTAATTTCATATTTTTTTTATTTTCTTACACTATTTTTTTTTTTTTTTCCTTACACTGCAATTAATCCATTACTTTTACTAATTATGAAATAACCAAATTCTTAATTTTGATAGGAGCAACACTACATATATGATATATATTTTTTCTTTCAAATAATTAATATTAACTTGACAATTAATTTGATTTATAGTATTTATAATTTATGAAATCAAGTATCACATAACTTATCTATTTTGACAATGATTATTCTATAATTGATATAATTGGCTAGCTAAAGTACCTCCCTAACACCACTCTTAATTTAATTTAATAAAATGTAGGTGAGTTTGTTTAACTATCCTATTCGTATTCATTTTACTTTATAAAAAAAAAAATATATAAATATTGGTTTCACTGATATTTGGATAATAATATTTATATCTATTTGATTAGTTTCAAAAATCCTAAAAATTTGTGGCCTAAGATCCGGGAATTGTCATAAATTTTCTTGAAATTGTGAATTTAATATTTTGTTGGAGGATCAGAGCATTTCCAAAAGATTTATTTATATGACTCAAACTCTTTATTGTAACGAGTTTATCCATAAAAACAAGATTGAGTTTGACTCTATACATCTAGAAAGTTAAATTTTATTCTCTATTCTAATTTTAATTAATATATTACAAGTTTCTATGCATTTTATTTATGAATTATCTCCCCCATTAAGTCTCTTTCTTGAAAATAAAGAATTTCTTCATTAAATTTAAAAAGTTCATTGAATTTGAATAAAAAACTTATTTTTTGTATTTAGAAATTAATAAATATACATTTTATTTATATGAAAAATTCACCATCAAGATTCTCTAACCTAGATATAAAATCCTTTCTAAATGACAACTTAAAGATAACTACATATAAAGAATCATAATCTCATAAACATTTCCATATAAAGAATATCCTTTCCTATTTTGCAAACAAATAATTCAAACATGGTCAAGCAGATCTTTTATATGTATATATATTCAATTGATGTCTATAGTAGCCAAAACAATGTTCTTGCAGTCCCAAGGAATCGATCTCAAGAGGAGCAATAGTGTTTACAATTCGACCAACCAATCACAGTCTCCATCCCATTATTCAATTCCTTTTATGTCCTCAACCGGACAGGATTTAACTAGCCCACGCCTTCTAAATCTCACATTAATTTACACTCCTAATTCAATAATTAATATTAATTTCCAATTACCTAAGACTCTCCCTCTCCCTCTCTCTCTCTCTCTCTCTCTGTGTCATTTCCCATTTCTCTCCATCTGCAACCTACATGTTCTCTACCTTCCCTTGATGTAATGTTAATTTTTATGAATTATTTTATCTTTTCACAAAATCATAACCCACATGACTAACTTCATCGTCAACCTATTTCTCTTCAACTCAAAACCATAAATACGTAGCAGAACCAGCTTCCATATACTCTTATCACCTTAAGCAAAAGCCATGGCTGGTCCTCCAAACTTACCATACAACCCCACCTCTAAACCTTCAAAAAACTCCGCCATTCCCACAGCATTTTTCTCCAAGAAATTAGCCAATCTCTACTCCATCACACTCGTTTTCTTCCTTTGCTTTCTCTCTTATCTCTTAGGTTTCTGGCAACGCGGCGGTCCATCAACCCTCTCTTCCACCACCACCACCACCGTCAATTTCGCTTGTGCCTCAAATAAAACCAATACCATCAACGCCAAAGCCCTAGATTTCTCATCTCACCATTTCGCTAAAGCTGTTGTTACCGAGTCAACCAAGGTCAAAGCGTACCCACCATGCAACACATCGTACAGTGAGTATACGCCATGTGAGGACGCGAAAAGATCTCTGAAATTTGAAAGAAGTAGGTTGATATATAGAGAGAGACACTGTCCTGAGAAGAAAGAGTTATTGAAATGCCGAGTCCCGGCACCGTACGGTTACAAGAACCCATTTACGTGGCCGGCGAGTAGGGATCTGGTTTGGTACGCTAATGTTCCGCACAAGGAGTTGACTGTGGAGAAGGCAGTGCAAAATTGGATCAGATATGAAGGTGATCGTTTTAGATTCCCGGGAGGAGGAACCATGTTCCCTAATGGAGCTGATGCGTATATTGACGATATTGGGAAGTTGATCAATCAAAATGATGGCTCTATACGTACCGCAATTGATACTGGCTGTGGGGTACGTGCTTCTTCTCTTATTATATTTTTATTTGAATTTTTTTATTATTAGTTTATTTTAGTTAATTGTACTATTTTTGGGTTGGGTACTTATTTTAAAAGTCCAAGAAAAATACGTTGGTCAACGAGGCTCTTCGATATTTGATGCATACTTTATTTTGATTGATCCGGAGTTTTATTAAGTTTACTGGAAACTACTGTCGATTTATGTGCACTTTCAGATTGAAGAAATCTCCTTGTACTTGCCTTACACGCTGGGAATATACAGAGTATTCAGGGCCCTTTGAATCTACCATCAATGCACATTTTGAAGTGATAAATAAATAAATAATTGTTATATTTATTGTAATTACTTTTATTGCTAGTTTACCTTTGAAAGGCAAGCATGTATTGGATCGCTCCAAATACTTCCTAATTAAAAATTCAATAATCAAAATTATTTAACACGTAGTTTGGTGCACATATTAAAATGTAACCACGCAGGTTGCCAGTTGGGGGGCCTATCTTCTGTCACGCAACATCCTAACGATGTCGTTTGCCCCAAGGGACACCCACGAGGCACAAGTTCAATTTGCCCTTGAGCGGGGAGTTCCTGCTTTGATCGGAGTTCTTGCTTCAAAGAGACTTCCTTATCCGTCCAGGGCTTTTGACATGGCTCACTGCTCTCGCTGCCTCATTCCATGGAACCAGTTTGGTAATTCCCTTTAACAAGATTTCGTACCATTAATGTGCCCATATGGATTTGATATGAAATTTTACATGTTGTGTTCATAGGTGGAATTTATTTGATTGAAGTTGATCGAGTTCTGCGACCTGGTGGGTATTGGATATTGTCTGGCCCGCCAATCAATTGGAAGAGATATTGGAAAGGTTGGGAAAGAACAAAGGAGGATTTGAATGCTGAACAGACCTCAATTGAAAATGTAGCTAAGAGCCTTTGCTGGAAAAAGTTGTATGACAAAGATGACATTGCTATTTGGCAAAAACCTGTCAATCATTTGAATTGTAAAGTAAACCGCAAACTTAACCAGAACCCACATTTCTGCCCCGCTCAAGATCCTGACAAAGCCTGGTTTGTATTTCCCATAACCCAAATTGAACCTGCATTTCTAGTATTTTCAATTTAATTGCATGTTTGATCATGTTCAATCTTGATTATTTTCCAGGTATACAGAAATGGATACTTGTTTGATTCGGTTGCCTGAAGTTTCAAGTAATCAAGAGATTGCTGGTGGTAAACTGGCCAAGTGGCCTGAGAGACTAAACGCAATTCCACCAAGGATTAGTAGAGGAACCGTGAAAGGAGTAACACCTGAAATCTTCAAAGAAAACTCTCGACTATGGAAGAGAAGGGTGTCATATTATAAAACAGTGAACAAACAATTAGGACAAGCGGGGCGGTACCGCAACCTTTTAGACATGAATGCCAACTTGGGAGGATTTGCTGCTGCTCTCATTGATCACCCAGTTTGGGTAATGAATGTGGTTCCTGTTGAGGCTAAGCTCAATACCCTTGGAGTCATATATGAAAGGGGATTAATAGGAACATATCAGAATTGGTAAACTTCAATTACTTTCACTTGGGTTGGATTCACAATATAATTAGAAAATGGAGTGTCTAATACATTTTTATACTGCAGGTGTGAGGCAATGTCAACTTATCCTAGAACTTATGACCTTATTCATGCTGACTCTGTGTTTAGTCTCTACAAAAACAGGTAATTGTATATTTATGAAGGCAAATTTAGGATTAACTCTATTGATCCTTTGAGTATTCTAATGAGGGCATTTGCGTTTTAGATGTGAAATGGAAGATATTTTGTTGGAGATGGATCGGATTCTGAGACCCGAAGGAAGTGTAATCTTTCGAGATGATGTTGATGTTCTAGTGAAGATAAAGAAGATTACGGACGCTATGAATTGGGATAGTCAAATTGTTGATCATGAGGATGGGCCTCTTGAGAGGGAGAAGCTTCTTTTTGCTGTGAAGTTGTATTGGACGGCTGATGCTGCCGCCTCTGATCAAACCGTGCTTAAATCTTCATGAAGATTTTGTTTGCTCTATTTCTAGTGGCTTTTTTGTATTCACTTCTTCTTCTTTAGTTATTCTTTGGATCAGTTCATTTGCAACCAATTTTGGGTCAATGCCATTGTTAAAATCTCCCGGATTAATCTGACAATCCTGCGTTGAATGGATTGGCCTCCCCTTTTTTTAAGTGATAAAATCATAGCTTCAGCGTGTGCCATTCCATGCTCCCAACTTGTTTCATTTTAAAAAAATTATTTACATTCTCTGTCATTAAATAAGGTACAACATCAACACATATCGTAACTGGTAGGCATTCAAAGTCAACTAGAAATCTACCTTTAAGTAGTTTGACGGTTCATTTAAAATTTTTTAGTGTATTACTCAAGAAAAAGTCCTGAGTTCAAATACCTATAACTATTAATAAAGAATAGTCATTAGAGACTTATCTAGACATTAATTTCAAGTCTCTAGAAAATAATTGAGATAAACATAAATTAGATCAGATACCAAAATAAAATAAAAAATAAAAAAAACACAAGTAGGAAGAGATCTAGATCAAATAACCCGTACTATTCTGTACATACAAATTTATGAATGAGTCTTTTTGTATCTTCTAACTACTATTCTAGAATCCAACACTAATAGGATGAGCTCAGAACCTTTAGTTAGTTAACTCATGCAAAAGCACGCCTCTTACTATCTCCAAAACCAGTATAAATGGAAGTGAAACCATAGGAATTTACACACAAGAATTTAAGATAAAATTAAAAAGAAAGTATCAAGAGTTTTTATAGCTAACTAGGCATGGCAGGTCTTAAGTCTCTGGTGTATCTCAGCTCTAAAGCTGCATTGCTTGTCTTGCTCATTGCACTAGCAGCGCAGACCCAGAAGGCTAACGCACAAAACTGCGCCAGTGAGCTCACCAACCTCAATGTGTGCGCACCCTTTGTGGTGCCTGGTGTCACTGACTCCAGTCCTAGTGCCGATTGCTGCAACGCTCTCCAGTCTGTGGACCACGACTGTATTTGCAACACCATTAGAATTTCAGCTCGCCTGCCTTCACAATGCAATCTCCCGCGCCTCGACTGTGCTAATTGATCGTAAGCATACTTAACTAATACCATTAACTAACTATAATTTCTGCTTTTGAAAAAAGATCGAATTTTTTTTTTGCAATAGTTTAAAACCTCAAGTTGTCATACAGTACGACTGAAGTATGGATCTTATATTCATTAATTATCATTCTCTTATTATAATATTTGACTATATTTCTGAATTTTTTTTTTTCTCATAATATATGCAGATAAAGAATATCACTGCATGAAGCCCAGGCGAGTGGAGTAATAAAATAATGTCAAGAGTTCTACCAAAAAATTTCTCTTTCTATAAAATATGTATTCTGGTCCATGACCGAGTCCTATAGAATATGTTAGAAAGTGAGATTGGTTTTATGAAATAAATAATTGATTTTCCTTTCAATACATTCTTTAACTTCAGTCTGGTTTGATATATTTGATGATATAATGAGTTTCAAGGTTGAGCTAAAAGACAATGGCAACTTGACAAAATAATGTGATTGAGAGGTAATTAAGTAGCTTATCAAATAAAGAAGAGTTGCAGTGATCATATTATTCAATTAAGAACTAAAATCACCAGGACTTAAATTGTTTAATCTCACACTCTTAGAGAAAGTAGATGGTTACAGTGACCAATCGTGTTGCACATACACAGATGAGGAACAAGATTTGAGGCCATTAGGCTTTATGGGCTGGATTTAAGTAAATTCAGAAGAAGCCCCAGAAATGACCCAAAAAGATAAACATAATTTCATAAGCAAGGAAGAAGGAAAATAACTTTGTTGATACTTTTAAATTTTTTTTTTCCAGTGACATTTATGACTGTAAAAGGTCTCTTCCCAGCATTTTCTAACAATATATATTCATTCAATACAAGTTTCTCTTTAAATTTTCTCTACAACCTAACACCAATTTCATAAACTCTACCATGATAATTAAATATTGAAAGTAGTTGTAATTAGGTTTGCAAGATACATTAATTATTTAATTAATTAGTTGAGTGAGATAAGGTGAAAATGGAATCTGATTTATTTATAAAGTTAATTAATTTTCAACCAAAGACAATTAGCATCACCTAATCTCTCTCACGAAATGTAACCTGACACAATTTGACTCGCTTAAACAATCAGGCAAGACCTACTACGCACAAATTTAGTAATGGCGTCTAAGCATATTGGTAAAAAATATTGTTTCCAGTTTCGTGAGTTGTCCAGATTCTGATTCTACAAGCATCAGCAAATGTCCAATGTCCGGTGTGCAAGGGAGAAATCCAACTGGGATTGAACCAACCAATTATCCAATAATGCAATTGCACTAGATTTGAGGCCTGAAAAAGTGTCCCTGGACTCTCATTCAAATTCCGCAGCACTCTTGTCTCTGAAAGTTTTAGTTAAGTTGGTACGTGGTAGTTGGTACTATAAAGTCAAAAGAAAATCAAACAGTCAAAGAAGCCAGAAAATGTAATCTCGAACTGAAGACGACAAAGACTCCAATACGTACTGAATTATTGATAGTTGATATATGTATATATATATAAAATAAATAATATTATATCAATAATTCTCTCGTATAATTTTTTTTTATAATTTTAATGTAACAATTTATAATTGGTTAATTTATAACAAGTCTCATATGGATCATATATAGATCATACTAATTAATTATGAATTCAGAATTACCAAAAAAAAAATTGGTGAGAAAAGGTTAATACTCTAGTATTACCCATATATAATTGTAAGTATGGATTAGGTACAGAAAAAAGGAGAAGCTTTTGTTTTCGAAATTAAATTGGTTGGACCCTCCCTCCATGTCCAACCCCGACCTAACAAACCCGTAAGCACGGTGACGTTTGGGTCTTTCTCATACTGACGCCTAGGGGCTCTAGCCATTGCATTTGTAGCTTTCTTCCTGACATCAAACAATAAATAATGTTTGTTATGTTAATGTTACCTTTCTATTAGGTGGATATATTATCAAGGCATGTTTATAAAAAGAGATTCGATTCAATTTAGGGGTTTTTTTTTTAGGTCGAGGTGTCTAAGTTAATATACAAGCATTTCAATTAATTTCTTAAAATCTTGAATTATTAGTTAGATAAGAATTTCAATTACTACTCTTATTAATAATCGAAAGGAAATTTAAATCTCTTAAATAATATATTTAAGAGTTTTTATTAAACCACTCCGACCATTTAAAGATACGAATTTTAATCAATCCATTACTCTTAGGTTGAAATATTACATAATAACAAACCTTTTCTATCCAATTTGTAAATAATTTTTACGCCATGAAAACGTAAGCGTCCAGAAACGAAGATAATGCCACGCGTGCTAAACAAACTCCTGAAGTACGCGTGTACATGCAATGCTCCATTATTCCTAGCTCAATATTATAAACATCTTTTCACCTTTCCCACTAGATAACACTCTTCTTCTCTCTTTCTCTCCTTCCACATACTCTTAAATCTTCTCTCTAAACCTCCTAAACGCTACGCTTTTTTTTTATTCCACCCTTTCCGGCAATGAACCATGGGCTTTTTTCGCCGACTTTTTGGCGCTAAAAAGCCCAGTAACTCTGCCACGCCTAAAGAGAAGAAAAGATGGAGCTTCACTAGATCCTCCAATTCCGTACTCTCCTCTCACTCCACCAAGCGTGACCTTTCCTTGACTTCATTCGATGCTAATTTGGATGCTAACAAGCACGCCATAGCTGTTGCCGCCGCCACTGCGGCTGTCGCAGAGGCGGCTCTTGCGGCTGCTCATGCGGCGGCGGAGGTTGTCAGATTGACCGGCGCTGGTGGCCGTAGCGGTGTTTCCGCCTCCCCTCATGTTAGCCACCAACGCTGGTCTGAGGAACTCGCCACCGTTAAAATACAGTCCGCGTTTCGAGGCTATCTGGTTAGTAATTACTGATTTACTATTTTCGATCCAGCATGATAGAACTCTTTGTTTGATTGTGTTTTCAAAAATAATTTTTTTCCAATTTTTTTTTTAATAAACTTAACTGGTAAAAATAAAACAATGGTGTGAATATATTTTCAAGTTGGAAGGACAAATGGTCCCAGAAATATGAAAGAAACAGAAGAAGGAACAAGACAAGATAAAAGATGAGTTTGATAGACAGTAAGTATTGAGTAAGGTCCGCCGACACAGTAGTGAGTGGTGTGCGATTAGTGATTTCGCCGTTACTCCAAACGGAAAAGAAGTGATTCCCTCTTATCCACGGCGTCTTACTGTGTTTATCTGTACTTGTTTCATTTCAAAATTCCTTCACTTTTTTCGTGTCACGTGTTCGCACGTGTCTCCTCTTATGTAAAAGATCATGTTATTCTCAAGAGTCTCATCACAACTCCCCCCACTGTCTCTTTACGCGCGTGACCAAATTATATTAAGGGTGTTAAATTTTTTTTAGTACTGGAGTTCTAGGATTAACGGGTTATTAGTCAATAATCAAACTGCCGTGGCTGGATATGATTTGGTATGCGTGCCAGTATGTTTAACCCAAGACGTGTTCTATTTTAGGCGTTTTTAGGTATTTGGANATTAGTGATTTCGCCGTTACTCCAAACGGAAAAGAAGTGATTCCCTCTTATCCACGGCGTCTTACTGTGTTTATCTGTACTTGTTTCATTTCAAAATTCCTTCACTTTTTTCGTGTCACGTGTTCGCACGTGTCTCCTCTTTATGTAAAAGATCATGTTATTCTCAAGAATCTCATCACAACTCCCCCCACTGTCTCTGTACGCGCGTGACCAAATTATATTAAGGGTGTTAAATTTTTTTTAGTACTGGAGTTCTAGGATTAACGGGTTATTAGTCAATAATCAAACTGCTGTGGCTGGATATGATTTGGTATGCAGTGCCAGTATGTTTAACCCAAGACATGTTCTATTTTAGGCGTTTTTAGGTATTTGGATTTACCTTTGTCTTCAACTTAGTGTCTGCACAAAACAGGAAGAGCACTGTTCATGAACATGTAACTAAGTATTATGCTTCATTAACTAAACAAGTTATATATAAACTTAGTGGACCATGGTGGTTACTGGTCACATCCGGGCTGATGGACCAATCTCTTTAGTAGGTGAGCTGGTTGATTAGCTTCATCTACAGGAATTGCAATAAGTACTTTTTCTGGGTTTGCCTTTTGATATCAACTTTATCAGCTGACTTTCCATTTTTGCCTAAATTATGTTTTTGTAGCAACTATCAAAGTTTTTTTTATTCTGTTGCCTTTTCTAATTTGGCAAGAAAATCCTGATGTTGATGTTTGAATTGAGTTTAGAACAGTTTAAGTTCTTTTTGGGTTCTCAAAGTTTTAATATTGTGGTTAATAGACAAAAGAAATAGCTTAACGTTTGTCTTTCTGATTTGACTTTGGTCTACATTGTATTAGCCCGCCTTCCAGTTTACGTTTTCAATGATTATTTAAAACTATGATTAGAATAGAGTTCATTGTTTACTCTTTTTCCTGCCCTTGTTTTTGTTAGGTATGTGAGAGAGATAATGATTACACCCATGTTTCTCTCCCTTGTGAATTGCATGCTAATCTGGCGCAAATCGTTTTTAAATTCCTGGACTCCTGCACCACCACAACTTTTAGACCTAAACAATGTTATAATTACTGGTAGCACTTTTTCTTTTTTTTTTTCTTAAAATTAAAAAATGCATTTTTTGCAGTAAGTTACAGTATAGGTATAGCACTCAACTACTTAATTAATAGTATTCATTTCTGATATATATATTGGATGGTTAATTAATCTGAAGTGGAGATAGGCATCTGATTTATTTACGTTTGGTGTTAATTCTAAAGGCAAGGAGGGCACTGAAGGCACTAAAAGCATTAGTGAAGCTTCAAGCACTGGTGAGAGGTCACATTGTGAGGAAGCAAACAGCAGATATGCTTAAGCGCATGCAAACATTAGTAAAAGTGCAGGCAAGAGCCCGTGCTAGTCGCTCGCATGTGTCAGAATCTTTGCGTTGTACCAGCAAGTCCTCTCTTTCTCGTCATCCCGTAAGGAGAACTATATACTTACTTTTTTGTGTTTTCCAGCTGGGCTTAGTTGTTAGTATCTCTGTTCATACCAAAACATTTAATAATAATTTGAGTTAGGCTGTAAGTTTGCCTTTTCATATGGTAAACATGTGCATATTGAACCTTTTAAGGACCGCATGCTAAATTAATCTAGATAAATTCAAGATTCAAGGGTTATTATGTAGGATATCTACAGTGTCTTTGCAAATGTATTAAAAAGAGGCATGGGACATGGAAAAAAGTGCTTCATGTCAATTGTAAAAGCATTTGAAGCGCCAGTTCTGTCAGCTAGCTGTAGTCTCTTAAAATTTTTTCTGGCATGTTCATTTATAAAAAGAGTGGACTGATGAGAATGTTTACTTGATTATATGAGGGCAGCTTTACTTTTAGGCTTGTTCTACAGGAATGCCCCAAATGTTTCTTTATGCTACTTCAAAGGCCATGATTGGGGTTGGTAAGGTTTTATTTTACCTAGTATTAGTAAAGTTTTGAATTTTATTAACATGTGACTTGATTCTGGAATTTAGGGGACAAGTAGACTTCTACCTTAAATGGTCAAATCAAATGTGAAAGTGCTGTCAAGTCCATAATTTGACTTGAGCAAAATTCATATTGTTCTTTAACTATTGTATTATTCAACTATGTAGTAAAAGGTATTGTTAATTTTAACAAAATTTAAGAGAATGCTTGAACTGAACGGTCTTCTACTTGCAGCTACCACCGAGTCCTGACAAAGCAGAATATCAACTTCGTGCTCAAAGTACTAAGTTTGATGGGCCCTCAATCCTGAAGGTACCACTTGATTGGTTCCATAGAATCTTACATTACTTATTTCATACCCTATATGATACTTTCAGAAAATTTTTTCTCTTCTTTTGTATGTTTAAATTATTTTATAAGATAAAAAGTTGAAAGTGCTTCTTCAAGACTCGTACTTTTTAACCAGCAGCATAGTTTTATATGGCTTCTTCCTAGACAGAGATACTTTGTGTTCTTCATTTAGGATTCAAATGAAGTTTGAATTTGAGAATGTTATTAGAGAAAGATAAATAACAGATATGGAAATTGTGCTATGATAAAAGAAATAAGTCTCACTTGTCAAATTTTAGTGATTTCGTAATTTGGTTCTGAATACTTTCCTACTGTCATCAAAATTTTATAACGTGCGTGCCAGGTAATTTTAACTGCATTCTTCTGTTTCATTGAATGCAGAGATGTGGTTCTAATTCAAACTTGAGGGATATCATTGACCTAGAGAAAGCACGATTGGGTTCAAATTGGTTAGATCATTGGATGGAAGAAAATTTATCACACAACCACAGTGTCAATTCACTTAGAAATGGACATGCAGATGATGAGAAGAGTGACAAGATTTTGGAAGTAGATACTTGGAAGCCTAACTTGACCCCCAAACAACACAATAGAACCTTCAGGAATTCACAGCATGTTTCCGCTTCGGATTACAACAATCACAGCTTCATGATGATAGACTCTCCATCAAAATTATCAGCAAAAACTGTGAACCCAGTCCCAAGTGTAACTTCTGGTGATGTTTTATCATTAAGCTCTGTAAAGTCTCCAGTCGGAAAAGGCGAAGCAACTTTGAGGACTGCTGAGAACAGCCCACATGCATCTTCTGCATCATATAGACCAGGAAGTAGTGCAAGAAGAGGTCTTTTCACACCCACTAGGAGTGAGTGCTCCTGGGGTTTCTTTGGTGGATGCTCAGGTTACCCTAATTATATGGCTAACACAGAATCATCACGGGCTAAGGTTAGGTCACAGAGTGCCCCAAGGCAGCGGATTGAATTTGAGAGATACGGTTCAACCAGGAGGTCAGTTCAGGGGTCTTGGGAAGGAGGAGCTAATTCAGAAAGGGATTTTCCTCAACAAGCTGACTTCAGGACTAAAGCTTATCCATCAACTGATCGCTTGAATAGTCTTGGGAATGCATATTTCCGTTGATGATTTATCGCTGTATGTTTCCAAATTCAATTTTCTTTTTATGTGTTTTTCCACTGCTTTCCGAGTGCATGTGTCTAGCAGCTTGCTAGTGTTGTAATTATGACTTGTGTGTTAGTCCTTACACAACTGAACTTAACGTTATCAGTGTTGAAAATAGACGTAGTGTTTTGAAATCAGGAGCAGATATTCATTAACTCCAATTATGTTAAAGGAATATTTGACGATCGTGCTTATATGTGTTCATAAGTCATAACAACTTGGTGTAATAGGATTAGAGCAAAATGTTACTTCAACCAAGCCTTAGGAACAAATAAGATATGCAAGTTTCTCAGCACAAAAAGATATGATGGTCTCGGTGTCAAGACGATGTTTATAAAGACGTATATAAAATACCTAAGTGAGTCATAGAAATGCAAATATTATACAGTTAGATGCTTGAAAAGTGAAAC